>NC_141685.1:685062717-685732287 GCF_964263255.1 Lissotriton vulgaris | reverse complement strand
AAAAAGAAAGTGCGTTCTTGGTACTCGATGCGAAGTCGAGCTGGAAACAGCATCGCGTACTTAAGTCCCAAGTCCCCCAATCGACGTTTCACTCCCTGGAATCCCGTCCGCTGCTGCTGCACTTGAGGAGTGAAATCGGGGTAGATAGAGATGGAACTGTTCTCATACCTCAGTGGGCCATGTCTACGAGAGTCCTGGAGGATAGCGTCCCTATCCCGAAAGTGGAATAGCCTAGCAATGATAGGCCTCGGGGGAGCCCCCGGCTTGGTCTGCCCACCCGGGAAGTGGTACGCACGCTCTAACGCAAAAAACTTACTGAGGCCTGCGGGAGCAAGATGAGTCACTATTCAGTCCTCCACCAGCAGGTCCACAGTAGTATCACCACCATCCTCAGGTACCCCGACCAGGCGAATGTTGTTCCGTCGGGCCCTATTTTCATACTCCTTCAGACGTCTGGCCATCAGGTCATGAGATGACCGCAGGTTGCCGATCGCCGACTGCGCGTCCGCCAGTCAGTGACAAGACTGGAGGCCTTAAGGTCCAAGGCTTTGACCCTCTCATTAGTCTTGGCCAGGTCCGCTCTTATGAGGGTAACATCAACCGCCACCGTGTCTATCTTCGAGACGATAGCCTCATGCTGGTGCCCCATGTCCGTCTCGATCCCAGCAATGGCGCGCATGAGATCCTGGAGGGACGTCGCCGCCAAGTCCGTCTTCGGGTCCTCGAGACTACGGCCAGCAGCACTGGGGGATCCTTTCGGTTGTGTGTAGCGGTCTATAACGTTGGATTGGACCGAACCCCCACGGGTCGGCACCTTCGTCTTGCGCTTCTCAATATCGGGTTTAGACGCCATATTGGAAGCCGCGCCCTGAAGGGACTCTCTGGACCTGGTGTAAATGGCAGTGATCTTTGGGTCGCCAAATCAGTATTTCTGTCCAAAATTGTAGCCTGCAAGGCCAGGGTTGTGGCCAGATTGCGCAGCGGGTCAGGCCACCGTGGTCCCAAATAAGAAATGCGTCCAGAGCAGTCAATTACGAGGTAGAGGGGAAACCGAAAGTGAAAGTGACAGTGACACCAGTGAAGCAGATGTTCAGTGACCGCTGTTGTTGAATTACTGCTCGGCCAGCAGAGCAGCAGAAACCCCGGTCCCGTCCGGGGAGAGGCCAGAAAGTGAATGACGGTGTAGAAATGGTTCCCGAAGTCCTATCTCGGCCCTGGAAAGTGTAGCAGGATCAGCAGAAGTAGAACTTGAAAAGCCCGTAGAAATAATCAGGATATCAAAAGGATAGATGCAAGAGGGCGGCGCGGGTCTCAGGAGCCCTCTGCTCACGCGACCATCTTGGATGCCCGCGTAGCTCCTCCCCTCGCCAATGTTTCCTAATAATTTTCTTGAACTGTGGACAACTGTAGAAAATGTACTTACACATGTTGTTTTATTTACCTTTTTGGTTTTTGGCATGGAAAGTAGTGTTTTTCTGTCTTTTAATTGCGCTCTTTCAAGAGCTGCGTTTAACACCTCATTTGGATATCTTCTTTTTTTGAATTTATTTAACATGATTTGAGATTGCGCCTTTGATTCTTCAGGGTCTGAGACAATTCTTTTCACACGGAGGAGTTGTGAATATGGTAAATGTTGTTTGAGAGGAGTGGGGTGGAAGCTCTGATAAGTTAGTAGATTATTGCGATCTGTGGTTTTGGTGTAAAGTGTGGTTTCAAACTTGTCGCCTGTCTTTTTTGATGGTTACATCAAGGTAATTAATTTGACTGTCATGGATTTCATAGGTAAACTGTATCTGTTGATCTATGAGATTTAGTTGTTGAATATTGGAGATCAAGCTTTCTCTTGTATCTTTCCACAATATGAAATTATTGTCGATATATCGTAGATATAGACGTAACCCTTGTTGCCATTGTTCTTTTTGTAAGATGTGGTTATTCTCATATAGATGCATGAAAATGTTAGCGTACGAAGGGGCTGCCGGATTTCCCATGGCAGTTCCCGACTTTTTTAAGTACCATTTATCTTCCCATCTGAAGTAACTATGCATTAAGGTGAAGTTGAGTAATTCCAACAAGAATACTTTCATGTTTTCTTCATATTCCATATGAAGCAATGCTTCTTCTACTGCTTCTAACCCCATCAAGTGGGGTATAGAGGTGTATAGAGCTTGGACGTCAATAGTGCACATGATTATATCTTCATCAGGTTCAAGATTTATGTTATCGAGTTTAATCAAAAAGTCAGTGGGGTCTTTAATGTAAGAGTTCATGGTGATAACATAGGGTTGAAGGTACTTATCAATCAGTTTGCCCACTGGTTCTTGGATGCTCCCACAAGTTGAAACTATGGGACGACAGGGAGGTTTGATAGGTTTTTTGTGGATTTTTTATGTCAAATAGAATTTTGGTATTTTGGGATAATAATATAATTCGAACATGCAAAATAGTGATAGATACAACCTTTGTTTCACAGATTTCCCTGATGAAGGCCCCATGGCCGAAATGCATTGGAATGTATTTGGAATATATTTGAAAAATAAGTCGGATACAAAAAATGCTTGTCGATAACCAAGTTGGATATACATGATTTATGGTTGAACAAATCTTCAACATTTGCAAAAAATAATCTTTATGAGTATGAATAAAATACTTATGAAAAGTGAAAAAGAAAAAAGACTTTGTTGAAAACTTTATTGATCATAGTTTTGCTGGCTAGTCCAGCACATACTCGTCAGCACCTGAAGCAAGAACACAAAGCACACTTCCTGTGCACCATTGCATTTGCCACCCCTGCTACAGCATACCTTTGTGATCTGGCTTGAGAGACAAAGTCCGCTTAGGTTGCTGCCCCCACTGGTGAATGGTGGTACTGCACCAGCTCCTTATCAAAACACAGATCTATTGCTACTGAGAACAGCACAGCAGTGGCATGAAAAGCCTTTCCGATCAAGGCCGCTGAAAGATGTCAAGCTGCTTATTCGACTCGAGCTTTGTCTTTTCTACCAACGGCAGCCACCACAGTTGCCCAGAAGCAGTCTGAGGGAAGAAACAAGAAACAGTGTTGGGGGGTGGGGGATTGGAAGGAGAGAAGTTGCTCTGCCAAGGAGAAGCACCTCAAAGAGAACAAGTCATCTACACGAGCTGGTGATACTTAATAGGAACAACCAGGGAATGATTGTCGGGAGGAGTGCAATCAGGCACTGCACTTTGCAAACAGACAAGCCTCACTGAAGAAAGCATGCCATCAAGCGCAAGAGAAATATTGTCAACTGTGACAGAAGGACAGATCGTACAAGTGAACTAGAGAAGCAAAGCCTACCAATCCTCCTAGCCAAGGACAGACTGCAGCAGCCAGTCACAGAAGCGCACAGAGTCTGCCACGCCAGAAGGAACAGTCCTGCACACGCTACAGCCAGAGCACCACCAGAGAACACACAGATATTTTTTTGCTGCATGGCATCAAAGGCTTGCCAACGAGGCACACAAAACTGATAGCCACCAGTGGCCATAATATAAAACTTTTGTGACATCAGTTAAACCCCAAGAGGTGAGAAGAATGTGCTAGTGTGCATGGCATAGGAGAGCGCCCGACCAAAGAATCTACGTAGTGAAGGAGTGGAGGAATCAGTGGAAAATACTCGGAGCAGAAGTTGCAATCAACAGCCAGGCACCCACTAAAGAGACTGAAAACCTCGAAGATACCACACTGATTGTCCAAGTCATCCAAATGGATACAACCCCAACCTGAAGGTGGACAGGATCATGCAACGCCCTGATTATGGTTCAGACACTAAGACCACAACGTCCCACAACCTCAAGACACACCGTGCCACACAAAAACAACCATGCCTAATGGCAGTGATGCCTCAACGTGCAAATCCTATGTCATCCAGTGAAAGCGGGACAGATCCACAGCTCTCTACTGCCCACGAAAGGAGGTCCCGTAAGAGGGAATGACAGAAAAGGGAGAGTTACCCTTGCATGCCAAATGGGACAGGGTTATGATATCGTAAAACAAAAAGATTTTTCTCTTTTGGGCTTATTTTTATTAATCTTAGACCATTTCTACACAAATAAAACACTCCTTCTGCTAATACAGGTTTCACATCCAGACCAATGTAAAATCACTCTCTGTTTCGTTAGAGTGAAAACAATGCTATTTATTGATCATAACTAAAAAACATCGTAAAACATATTTCACAATGAAACAATTTTTTTACATCCATGTGATGTTTCCAAAACACAACTCATTACATATTAACATTGCACATTAATTCTCAAAAAAATCTGTCGATGTGGCATTTCAGTGGGTTTAGATAAGCTTTACACCACCTTCATCAGGACATATCATTTAAAACAATTACTATTAGAGACAGAGAAACAAAGTTACTTTTTATTGCATTTCACGATTTATTACTTATCATACCAATATACATAAACGACTAAATACAGATAGCATGTCATTTAATATATTTTGCTAATGATTTAAATCTTTTTTTTTTATTTGCCCTATATTAACCACTGAATGGCAAACCCTCACAATAATTAAACATAAAGGACATCCACATATGCAATTATATATTCAAACTATTGTCGTCACATTCGTTTCAATTAATGAGTCCCTGAAAAAAGTTAAAAAACACTGCCCAGTCAATCAGCATTCCCTAAGATATGATCCCAATTATTTTAATCTATTTTCCTCACTTAAAAATATGGGGTATTCCTCCTCCCGTTTATTCTCCTCACTTTCAATGCGGAATTCCGTTTATTCTGTTCTCCCTTTGGCAACAATAGTGATACAAAATATTCCATAAACATACAGAGGGAGGGGAACAACAGAAGGGCATTCTTAACCCTGCTGCATTTTACACCCTTAATTATTCATATTTGTAATCTATTTTAAAAATCAGAATAAAACTCATGGTATTGGCCGTTTTTTTCTCCTGTGGTCTTTTTTATATTACGATTCCCTCAGGTTCACCAGGAACTCCCAAGGCTAATTATCCTGTCTTTTGTACATAGAAAGGAAAAAAGAGACAAAAGGGAAAAAAGCTAATTATACATTCCCTGTCTTTTACCTGCCCATTTTATTGTTTAGGCTGATCACCTCAATCACTCAGACTCACTTTTTTGGTCTAGCTAGACTGCACAGATGTCTTTTCTAGACCTGCTGTAATCGGTCTGTGGGCATCAAGTCCATCCTCTTTCTTTATTATTATTATGTTTTTTATATAGCGCCTGAATCGACCCCCGAAGGGGTATCTCCGCGCTTGCCTTGGGAACCCGTCCTGGCTTTTCCCTGTGAGATAGCCCCTACAGGGCATCCCCAAGGTGAAAGCCAGGCATCCCGCCGCGGGGGGGGCCGTTGTGGAGATTAAGCAAGCTTAATGCCCAGAGTTCCAGAGTGTGAACCCATGATTAGGTCAGGCACCGAAGCGAGAATTATCGAGTCCATGGACATTTGAGCTCAAGACCCTGCCGTGTCGGGAATTGAACCCTGGTCCCGGGTCTGACCTCTGCTTCAGGGTCTGCCTGCTCTAACCAGTGAGCCACACTTCTCCACTGCTGACATTGACATTGCTAGTCATTTGTCTATGTCAGTGTCCTTCAAAAATCCCTACTTGCTAGTGGTCAGTCCTGCTTCTTTGTCCCTCCTTTCTCTCTTCTGTTCCTCCCACAGAGCAGTGACTTAGTACTGTCCCATTCCGCCATGGCTCTTTATATGTTCTGGGGGGACTATTTTTTTTTTGTGGTTTCCTGCTCTGTTACTTTTTGCCTATGTTCAGCCTCTGTGCCATAGCTGTATACCTGTGCATAAAGCATTCCTCCCTCCCACCTCCTCTTGATGCCACAGTTGTGTTAGTGCTACATCCCACGCCGTGCCTCCCGCTTCATTGCTTGTATTTTTAAATGATTTTTTGCACTTTTCGATGCCCAACGTCATTTACGCTGTTTTCGGCAGGATATACGTTTGTTTTTGGGCTTTCTGTTAGGGGGGATTGGGCTTGTTTTTTAGCCATCTGATTCTCTACATTCTTTTTTTAATTTTGGCTCTTGCGCTATTTCCTCTCATAGTGGGACGATGCTGCTGCAAATTCGCTTTTCTCTGGGCTGTACCTAATGTGAAGCATGAGAAGACACTGCTTTGAAAAAATAGAAACAGAAAATAAGTTCCGCCTGCTGGTGCATTTTAGCCCTCGCAGCTATGCAACACTTGTCTCCTCCGATCTAGAAGCCGCAGTGACTCGTTCAGGGGGGCTATCACTGACAATAGCCAATGCTGCTGAAAACCGTTTGTAGGAATTTAAAATATGCACATAATAAAAGAAGTGATTAATTTCAGATGTTCAAGGTAGTTAACATTGTCTTAATTTGTCCTCTTTCTGTTTCTATGACTAACAAGCTTGGGGCAGGAAGTGGATGACAGTTCAAGGGTGATGATGAGTGCTTGAATTCTGTCCTGTATCAACCTCATAACACTGTACCCACAGTACTGTAACCATTCTGGTACTGGGAAAGGTACCACTCCCTAAATGAGGATCAACTTGCAGGCTTATTGTTGCATCAAACGCAGCCAGCTAGCTGGATAACTGTGCAGAGACTTTAACCGCAGAGTACAGAAGTTCACCTTATGAGTAAGTTCCCTTCCTAGTCTGTCTTGAATGTGTGTGTGTGTTGAGATGCTTCTTCCGGGGGGCTCAACCCATGGGCAATCTATTTAAATAGTATAGTTGCCATTGGTAGTGAGAGGCCAGCGGGTGCAGCTGCAAAGGGTGGCACAGGGGCAGGTACAGTGCGGGTACTGACAACTGCTGTACAGCATAGGAACTGACTGAAGAGATAAGCAGCGCAGCAACAAGCAGCCTGTTCAAATGTCTATTATTTGAAAAGAATAAAGGGGACAGTGCAGTGAGTGGTAATAACTGCGTGGGCAGCAGTGTACGCCAAGAGAAATAAAGTGGTGCAGCATAAGTCTGCACAAATGTCTGTTGAAGTGGTGTGCTAGCTTTCTAAACATGCGCTTCTGTATGTTCTCCAAGGCTCACAGGCATGCAGTGGTAATTCCCAGATTCTACTGAAACTGTTATTTTGTGCTGCATTGTCTCTTGTTATATTTTTTGTGTACATGTATCGTAATTTCTGTTTTCTGTACAGTTTTGACAATTTCTACCCGTTATCTCACTGGCTAAGTTAAATGTGGCAGTGACACATCTAATATGTGTGATGGATGGGTGAATTACACATGTGCATGGTGCATTTTCACATACTATGTCTCAAAGCATTGTTCTTTCTTGTGTTTGAAACTTGGACTGGCTGCTTTAACAGGACCCATCCCTTTTGTTGCTGGGGGAAAGAAATAAAGGAATTTAAGGTTTATAGAAATTTCCACTGACTATCAGAAAAATAAGCTTGGATGAGGTGAGTTGAACAAAATGGAAAAGCAGAGATTATGGTAGTAGGTGGACCTTCCATATTTTCACAGTCAGCACCTAGTGAATAGTTTTTTATTCCATTCCCTCCTCAAAGGATACGAGCCTGGGTGCTATCCATACTGGTTACTTAAATACTGTATCCCATTTTTCAGCATAACCTGTTGCAGAAACTACAGCATTAGGAGATGGTGGTGGTGACAAAAAAAAAGTTAAGTGATGTTACTCAGGAGCCATCTCTGGTGACTCAGTGGGCTCCAACAGCCAGTGTTTGACCTCATGGTCAAAAGTTCAGTCCCTGCGGGTTCACTCAGCCATCTATCCTTTTGCGGAATCCCTGCAGGTTCACTCAGCCTTTCTTGATTTCGAGGTCATTAAAATGAGTACAATTGAGTTGCGTAACAACAAAGATCTTTTCATTACTATTTGCTTGCATGTATTGCTTGCTTGTTCTGTCCTGAAACTCAAGTCCATCTCACTGTTAAAGTCTTAATTGGTACATGCTCGATTAGTCTCGCTTTGTATCTGCAGAGGCGTCCTTATTTTATTCTAGACTGGACTGCGCCTTTTGGTGCAGAGCTGGTCTGAGAATGTTCTGCTTGTTGTCTTCTGCCATTTTACTGATGAGAATAACAGTAGTGCAGTGCTGCTTTAAAGACACAAAAGAAATGGCATCAATAGGTTATCGGATCATGCATTTTGTCCTTTGGTAGTTCACTTATTTGGAAATAAATCGGTGTTTATATTTATGTTTCCCACAATCTTATTGAAATTGATTACACTTTTTTCCCATTAGAAATTATTTTGGAAAATATAGCATACAAAACCACATTTGACTAAATTGGTGTCTCCTGTTGTTCATGCAGGGTTGGTGTCCTTCATGGGTGCATAATTTGGTACCTTTAATCTTGCAAGCATGGTTTGGTGTATTTGTTCAAGTATTTGTTTTCATCTTGTGTGCAGGATGTGGTCTCATAGGGACCTCTTTTCCGTCAGATGAAAATACTGAGGTCCCAACTCCCAATACAGTCTCATACTCGAATATTCAACATCATGGTTGGACAAAAGTTGCCAGCTTTATGGATAGGGTCCCTTTATGGATTCCTTGGAGAGACGCCCCAAAGAATACTAGTGGGGCACAGCCCTGTTTATCTCCCAAGGTGGATTTCATCTGGCTATTTGATATTGCATCCACCCCGGTAAATAGATGTTTCATTCTTAACTTATTTTCGGAACTAGAGTCATTTACTGATAGCTAGCAAGGATATTTTAAATGTGATGATTCATGTACTTCACACTGTTCCATACTCTAGGGTTACTTTTTGTTCCTTGATAGTGGCCAACCTGGTTTTAAAGAACTGTGAGTATTTTTTTAAACGAGGGCTTCATATAACGACTGTTAATGAATACGAGGAAAATCAAATTGCGGGCCCTAACAGCCAAAATCTGAAAGTTTCTAAGGCTACCAATTCAGTGGCACTAGATGCATTGGGCCCCGAAACCGAGTATTCTGTGGGCAATCCTAAAGATATTGTGGTTTCCGTTGACTGCAGGGAGCGTTTAATAAATGTTTTGCCCAGCGTAGTAATTGCCCCTCAGACTCCAGACATAGAAGATGAATTTGCCCAGTGGAGTTGGGTTGCAAGAGCCCTGAATAACACCCATGTGGAAGCAGTAAGGAGTGCTCCATTGAGGTAGCCTGGGTGGGCTACTCTTGTCCTTGAATATGGCTGGTCTAGGACCCAATGAAACAAAATTACATTCCGTAAAAAATTATGAATCCTATAATTATATGTTTACAAGAAACGTGGTCCTGGAAAGAGTTTGAATGTGATGACTATTTTGTATACTCTTGCTATGCTAAGTGATCGGAAAGGGGACATGCTAGAGGGGGGTATCTATTTTGATTAAAAACACCATTAACTGGAAACAGAAGGTTTTCTCCCACCCCTCAAACCTCTGCATGTGCTTGAAGTTGGCATGCTTGGGAGATCCTGACACGGCCACTTCCTTCCTTGGTGCAAACTTGTACATCCCCCCCCGGGAAAAATTTTGATCATCTTTTGCCTGTATTTTTATTTCTTTTATTCAGGATATAGCTACCAGGGAAGATTGCCCCCTAGTGATAAGAGCGGGGGACTTAAATGCGAACATTTCAAACTCTGGCTCTGAGATTTATGCCAATACTGACATAGAGGAAATCTGGCACATTCCCGAGATTTTATTACCAAACAAAGTAAAAACAGATAAGCGGGGTTTCTTTTGCTTGATAGAGTTAGAAGTCTAGATCTTATTATCTTAAACAGGAGAGTGCTCGCTGATAAAATAGCCCATTTTATCTTTCAATCTCAACACACTCAGAGCCTTTTAGATTATGTGATTGTTTCCTACCAAATGTTTGGGGCTTGTGATAATTTTTTTGTCACCCCGTGGATATGGGGCGACCATAGTATAGTGGGTATGACAGTGGCCTTTGATCTACCCACATTCGACTCGGGAATGCTGGTCAGGGCTCGGCCATTTTTAACAAAGAAAATGGTCGGTCCTTTTGGACGCAAAAAAACATTGCTGAAGTAGGCTCCATTGTGAAGACGGCTAATGTAGAAAAGCAAGGTATCACTTGTGCCAACATTATATCTTTCTTTGAGGGTCAAATGAAGAAGATTTGTAATTTAAGCTCCACATCTTCTGAACCTCGCCCGTATAAACAAGATACGTCCCATATGATATCCTTAAAATAAGCAATTAACCATCTTGTTAGAAAACAGCATATACATTTCCTCTCTGGCCAGCATCAGGAAATTAATCACCTTAAGCGAGTGAGAAGATGCTTGATGCTCAGTGAAAAAAGAAGGGAACTTGATGCTAAGTGGATAGGTCTGGGAGAAGCCGCAAGGGCCAAGGATTAAAAAAAATATTGGCACTTGATCGCTGAATATTGCGATTCAAGGCAGAGAGCTACACCAATACCGATTCCAGAAAAGGAATGGGTGGATTACATCTCTCTATTATATGGAAATAATATCCCAGTTTCTATAGTGTCGACTGATGGGGTTAAATCGGCGTCTGCTGAAATGACTGAATTTGGCCCCCCGTCAGGACAGGAATTGGTAACGTATATAAAGATTGCCAGAACCTCCAGTGCACAAGGGCCAGATGGTATCCCAATTGCACTAATTAAAAAGGAGCCAGAAGTATGGGGTGATTTTTTAGAGCCACTCTTTAAATATTGTTTCTTTATGAATAAAATCCCCCCTCTTGGAAGGGGAGCATTATAGTCCCCCTGTATAAAAAAGGACCAAAAATGGTGCAGACTAGTTTTAGACAAAGTGCCTGCCTGGATGCCTTAGCATATTATGCCATTCACAACAATGGGTTTATGACCAGGATATTCATTCACCGGAACAAGCTGTCTTTAGAAAGAACCATGGCCCACTGGATAATATAGCGCTTGTTCAGACATATGTAGAGAAATATGTCTTCACCCGAGGGATGCCTGTTTATACAGCCTTTATTGATTTCTCTAAGGCGTTTGACAAGGTGGACCGCCAGACCCTGTGGAGAAAACTAAGTATGGGCGTGAAATCCGTTCTGCTTGCGGAATATGCGGATTTTCGGCAAATTCGCGATCTGCGAATTCTCGCGAATTTGCCGAAAATTCGCAAATTCGCATGCAGCGGATTTTTTTGCTTGGTGATACAATATTTCGGCGTGCGGCGTTCACTTACCATCATTCAGCATTTGAAGAGTTGTTTTTCTCCATGTTTGCGTGTGCTACGCCATTTTGGATCTTGCTGCGGGATCCCGCAGGAGTTTGTCGACCGCGATTACATCATCGCGGCTTGCCACCTTGCACAGCGGGAGTTTGTCAATGCGAGTACGTCATAAAGGCCCGTGATCACGCATCGCGGGAGTAAACAATTGCGAACACATAGATGCGGCAGGCAGCAACAATCTCGCTTTTGCGAAATTGCAAAATTTGCAGTTCTGCACAAGAAATCCACCAGCAGGCAGTGTGGAAAAAAGGTAGGGCTGTTGGCCTTTTTCAAAGTTGCCCGGCGCTAACCGCCTCTATACCATTCTAGTTACCAAACAAAGAGGCAGGCGCTGGAGACTGGAAGGCAGGAAACAGAAGTTTTTATTCCGACGGAGCAGAACACATCAGATCAGACAACAAGGTATTGTTTCGAGGTGCTCTAACAAGTTCTCTGAGACTGCGTCTTTTATACACAAGTTGATGATGAATATTGCAATAAAGACATTGTGAAGCAAGGAAAAGACATCCCCAGTACCCTCCCCCCCCCATTCCGGTGCATTCCAACACGTGGCTACAGCATGAGGTCCTCACCCCCCATACAATAGGAGGGGGCTACAATGCAGCAGAGTGTTCCGTTGATTCCTTTGGAATGTGTGCGCCTGATCGGATCTCAGGGGGTGGGGAGGTCATGATCAATAGTAGCTCCTTTGAAGAGGGGCGAGTGCATACAGTAGCGGGCAATAAACTGTATCCTCAGGCTAAGGGATGACCAGCGGTCCGTGCAGACAATTGGGCTCAGTGGTAGGGGTCATCAAAGGAGGGGTATTCATGAAAGGAAGGGAGGTGTTGGTCAGGCGCGGGGTGTGATTCCCAGGGGCAGAGTCGCACGGAAGGAGAAGTCTTATGACCCGTACAGGAGAGAGCGGGGGCAGCCAGAGTGCGCGGAGGAGGGGTGCCGGGAGTTTAACAAACGGGCAGAGAGGCCATGGTGTCTAAAATGGCTGTTTGTGTGTGTGCGTGCATGGGTCTATGCTGGCGAGATGATGCGGTCAACGCTTCACGGTATTCATTCTGCATATAGTGAGGGTATGATGAAAGCAAATGAACGCCGCTTATGTACATTAACATTGTCATTTTCCACAGTCGCCGCTTTTTAACATAAGTTAGTTCATTTTCCTGTTCTTCCCAATTGATGGGCGTACATATAGTCGCGGGTGGTCAATGAGATAGCGTTTGTCAATACTTGCAGATTGTGTGTAACCATGAACAGTCGATACGGTTGGCAGAATGCAGTACATATGAATTTACATTTGGTGGGTTATTCATCTAGGGATCAGCATACTACGTACTATAAATGTTCTGACTTTCTCTTCGGTGGTATCAATGTACAGTTTAAGTGACCGATAAACATTTTGAAAACAATACAAAGTGGTTGAGGGAGGAATTCAGTTCAGTACAAGCAATCAGTCAAGGGAAAGGGGAATGATATCTTCGTCACAGTGTCTTTTAGCAGCGAGCCATCACTGGTAGGCTCTAGTCCGTCTTCTTTCGTTGGCGCTGTTGAGCACCGGCGGTGGAGCTATGAGTTCAGCTCGGATTCAACTTTACACGTTGCAGGGTGCGATCTGTCCTCTGCTGTTAGACCACAGTCTTGTTCCCTAACCAATCCTTTTAGGGGTGCCTTATGCTCGGCACCTGCATTTCCTTTTCCTTCCGTGGCAAACCCTGTTCTTCCTAAATGTCGTTCCTTTTTCTGAGTCAAAATCCAGGGGTTAGAATGGGGGTGTCGTTGGGTAATCGAGGGAAGAGAGGGCGGAGTGGGATCAGATCTTTTGGACACGCCAAGGGACCAAGGGAGCAAAGGATAAAGAGCAGGCAGGCCCATCAATCGGGCCCAAAAAAGGGGACGGGGACTTCAGGCACACGTGGGTTAGCAGACAGAGGGCTTCAAGACAGCCCTTCATCCTTTCATTTTCCGTGTTTGAGAGTGATGCCTCGTCCCGCGTCTTGTTGCTCTGCGGCTCCACCTTTGGTCGAGGTCACATGTGTCTCACGATCTGCAGCCAGGCTGTGCGTCACGTCCGACCCTTCTCCTCCGGTGATCGTATATCTTTGAATGGGTACAAACAAGCTTTAGAGAACTGGCAGGAGAAGACATTTATACATTTGAATTCCGCCCTCAATCCTACGCATTTGGGGATACGTTCATCGGTCACAGTCAGAAGTTATTACCGTAAAGTATGTATGTAGGCATTTCTACTGAGTTTGTCCTAAGTCTATTTGACGTTCATTCATGACATATATGGAGAGAAGTCAGACTCCTATCAACTGCGCATTTCATCAAACTCGAAATTGGAACCTTCAGTAGAGACTCGTCTTGCCAATCCGAGTCCTAACAGTCTTACATTTTTCCTCCAGAATCGGCTACTTCTTGCAAACGGGGGTCGTTACTAACATCTAGCATCATGAGAGAGGGACAGAGGCTAAACATTCTTTTCCCGGAGGGCAACGGTTAATCAGGGTCATCAGTTATAATTCGAGGACAGCTGATATGGAGCTGGGGTCAACCAGGAGAAGCGGGGACGCTTCGGACATTCGCACTTGAGTGCAGAGGGGTGGGGCAATCTGGGCATTGGGGATCAACCTGGGCATTGGGGATCAATCTGGGCATTGGGGATTGCATCTCTAATGAACTGAAAAATAGGAGGCCATTGACATATAGTCTCCCTATAAAAGGCCAGATTAGGGGACATCAGTCGTCTTACCTGTCCTTTCCTTCTTAGCCAATTCAAGTTCCTTCATTTTGCAGAAAGGAGAGGTAGTAATATGGCGAGTTAAAATCGTTTTAGTTCCTGTCAATTTTGCTGAACACCTTCGCGTTCAAAAAGGACCCAATTAGACTGGTGCCGGCGGGGCACAATGTTACCACACAAAAGGAAAAGGGAGCAGGGGGACTCTCATAGAGAGTGAGAGTCGTCCGCATTCTAAACGAACCATTCGGTACACGCACGACAAAGAGAGAGAGAGAGAGAGAGAGAGACGTGTACGAGAATAGGCCATTTAGTGCGCACACAACACAGAACAGCAAGGGTCAAGCAATATAGAAACACAGGCAGAAGAGTGACATAGATCCATACATTACGTACACACGAATTCAGGTGGAGGAGACAGTACATGTATTACATACAAAAATCCAGGACAAAACATAGAACAGTTGCTGGCCAGAAATGTTTAATTCTTGCATGCTGCGCATCCTTAGTATCCTACTTAATTCATCTGGGGGCTGAGCTCTTTTTACCTTTTTTTGTTTCTTTCCTATCGTTGGCTGTCTTTGCGAGTGTTCTCGGTTGCTAATACTTTCACCTCTGCCAATTGATCGGGAATTAACCTGGTCGGGCTAATACTCACAGTGGGGCCTTTGAATTGTCTCTCTTTTTCTTTTCTAACGAATGATTTTCCAGGCTGAAGCGACAGAGGGGCATCAACCGGGAGGACAACGGGGCAGCGTTTACTCATTGGTGCGCGTCCTTGCTTGGTTGTATTACTTGGGGTATCGGGCAAAGTCATAGTTTGCCATACTGTAATACCCCTTCAAGTTTCTACTTCGGACCACTCCTCCAGTTGCTGGGTTCAGAGAGAGTCACTTGTAAGTAAGGAAATTCTATATCTTTGTTTGTCCGTCGTGTATAGGTACCATGTCCAGTTCCCTTTTTCCCCTCCCCCATCGGTCATTCGTCATTACTTAAGTCACGCACAAATAATTCTCCCATCCATCCAAATGTGTGCAACGTATATTTAGTCGAGCTATACACATCAGGGCATGCACACGTGTGTTCATATCACACAAAAATCGTCACACTCTCAGGGGCTGTCCCCTCAGACAATCACGATTCTTCACAGTGCTAGCCTGACTTTCGCGCGGGACCATGGCGTGTTGCTTAGCTCTTCTCCATACTTTAGTCGACGTCCCGACATGACCTGCAGAAAGAAGGGAAAAAGAAAGGGGTGGGTGCAGCGTTTTAAAACACATCAGCGCGCATAAATCCGAAAATGTTTTTACTTACCACATACTCGACCTATCTCCACGGGATGCATTCTCTACCGTCTCGGCGTTTAAGCCCAGAGGGACCAGTAGTGTTGGAGAGATAATCATCGATGGTCTGCGTATCCGCATGAATCACTTGAGCGTGGCCTTTCAGATCATGTGCAAGGGAGGGTCAAAGCAAAAAAAAAAAATCAGTCGGTGTAGAGCGGGGTGAACTCGCGCTTTCCTCCGGGGGGGAGGGAAGGTCTACAGTTGTACAGGATCATTTCCGTTCGTACTGGGGGGGGGCAGGTGGCATTCCTTCGGGGTGGCTTAGGGGCATCTAGAACATCTTTCCTATTGCCTGTGGCATATAAGGTAGCGGCTAAGTATTGGGCTTTATAACCTTCAACCTTAATCAAGCTGCCTACATTTTGCATATCTCGGAGACAGCAGCCATACATTCGAAGCTCATTAATCCAATCGCTACAATTATACTTGCCTTAAAAAAACCTTTAATTTAAAATGTTGGCGCACAAATACGGGCCTACAACCCCGTGGGCCGGCCACGGAGCAGACTGGAATTGTGCATGAGGGGAACGGAGTCGGCGGTTATTGATTTCATAATGGAAAGTGCGACAAGTGCAATAAAATCACATCGAAACTTCATTTGTGAGCAAATATCATAAGTGTTGAAATTCAAACTTTCAGTAACCATGGTGCATCAAAACTTAACATCATTGTCCGAATGTTCAATCAGTACCCATTCTCATATCAATTCATTGTCCTAACACATAATCAGTACCCATCTTATATCAATTCATTGTCCGACTACATAATCAGTACCCATCTTATATCAATTCATTGTCCAACTACATAATCCGTACCCATCTTATATCCATTCATTGACCAAAAACTACATACATATCTCATAACATCAAGGCTGAGCAATCGGGGTACAACAAGGAGCTGAAAGTTTCAGTTGTACCGGCGCCATTTTGGGTGAGGTCAGGCATATCCGAGTATGGTCAAGATGTCTCCCTCAACTCGTGGTCGGACCAGAACCTCTTTCGGAAGTCCAAACAGTTTCGTGAAAGGGTTACAGAAGGGACTGGCGATATGAGCCATCAGTCAGAGTGGGAGGGAGGCAACAATCTTTCCTACCGGGTCATACTGGTGTCCCACCGGAACTGATCATGTTGGCAGTCTTGCGGGATTTTGGGCATTTCAAGACTGAGGCTGGTGCCGGCATGAGTGTGCCGACGTCTCGTGGTTCCCATCGGGGGACGGGGGCGCCCGCGTGGAGGGGTCGGGGCCCTCCGGCTCTTCTAGAATCTTCTTTTTTTTTTAAACTCTTTTTATTGGATTTTATACAACGAAAAGACAATACAACACATAAGACAACCCCCAGCCCCCCCCCGCCCCCCCCACTCTGATCGGGCAGATTGAATGTAGAACAAAAAGAATTTCAAGAGCTTATAAATAATAATAGTACATAAAATTGAATATTTGAATTAACAGATGAATCATCAAGATACAGATATACATTAGGATAGATGGGTATACATTACATCTAAACAGTTTTAGCCATATTATTGTTAAATGAGTGCCTAAAGTTCAGACCATTCTATTAAAGGAGACCATATTTTTAAGCCCTTTATTCTACGTTTCCTACCTTTAGTTTTATATATTGCCATTTCTAAATTAAAAATTGCTAACAGTCTTGAAAACCACTGTTGATATGAGGGGGCAATAGGATCTAGCCAAGCCGATGCTATACAGATTCTTAGAACGGCCATCGAGATAAAAATCAGTTCGTGACCAGTATTCAAATTAGTACTGTTTACTAAGCCTAATAGAACTGTTTGATCAGATAGATTGACCACAGTTTTAAGGATTAATGAGAGGAAATGTTCAATTTTTGATTTGAGAGAGGTTAAAATGGGACAAGATGAAAAGATATGTATACAATCCGCATCTTGCAAGTTACAGCGAAAACAACATGTTCCTCTCCCATTACCCCATTTGGCAATTCTATCTGGAGTATAGTACATGAAGAAGCATATTTTATAAAATTGTGTCTGTAATTTGGTTGACATGAGTACAGTTTGTGATAGCTCATTTACATACTCAAATTGATCAGTTGAAATTATAAATTTCTTTTGCCATTTCTGAATAATCTTCTGCCTATCATCAGGTAAATATGTAAGTAATAGTTGATAAAATCCCCCAATCCGTATTTTTTCTCCTGATGATGGCTAAGAGATTCAGCTATGATGTTTTTAGGCATATTGTCTTCTCTCCTCACTCGTCGTATTAAAAAATCTCTAATTTGGAGATATTTAAAGAAATCTCTCCATTCAAGATGATACTTGTCTTTCAAAAATTCAAAAGAATGTGTCCCTTCTGCGGAGAAGAAGCAACCTATATTAGTAATTCCAGCTATGATCCATCTATCAATATAGGAATCTTTGAAAATGTCTGGTAGAAGGGGATTATTTTGTATTGGAGTATAGACAGATAACCGTTTCAGACCTATCATTTTCCTCACAGATTTCCAGACTTTAAACACGGCTATGAGAGTTTTTAATTTAACTTTTTTATGATAGCTATCAAAGATATATTTCCAAAGATAACCGATACTTCTATCATCTAATATTATTTGATGAATAGTCGGTGCATCTTTATCCCGAGATATTCCTGTTCCATCAAGAAAAAAAAGCTCATGATTATATAGTAGGACTGTTGTCCAATAATATAGCCTGAGGTTTGGGAGACTTAACCCTCCTCTTTCTTTGGGAAGTGTAAGAAGTTTATAGGCACGGCGGGGTTGAGTATATGCCCAAATAAAATCCGTAAAGATACGTTCCATTGTTTTAAACCAATGATCTGAAATTTCCAGATTGATCGCTCTAAATAAAAACAAAAGTTTTGGAAAGTAGACCATTTTTAGGGCATTTGTCCGTCCTATCAAAGAAAGATGTAAATTATTGATACGGCGAAGGTCTTTTTGTATTTTATTTGAGATAGGTTTAAGGTTCAGGTCGACTAAATTCTCCAGCTCAGAAGTTATTGTAACCCCTAGGTACGTGGCTGAATTTGTTATACGTGAGTCTATCATAGCACATTTGTTATTAATAATTATTTGGGTTTTCCCTCGATTTAAAGCATATCCTGAAATAGTGCCAAATATTTGTGCCTCCTGTTCAATAATTGGTATAGCCAAGTTTGGATTAGCAGTGACAATGGCAATGTCGTCTGCATAAGCGAGAATTTTTGTTGAGTATTCATTTATCCGGATGGGAGTTATAGTACTAATATTTTGTAATCTCCTAATAAAGGGATCAATATAGAGAGCAAATAGCAGCGGGGAGCAAGGGCATCCCTGCCGTGTTCCTCTCGAAATTTTTAGTACTTTTGAATTCCCTCCATTAACCATCACCATCGCTTGAGGATTAATATAAAGTTTTTGTATTGCTTGTATAAATGTGTGATTGAAGCCGACCCTGGACATTGTCTGCCACAAGAATGGCCAGGAGACCCGGTCAAAGGCTTTCTCGGCATCAAGTAAAATAAGTGCCATCGGGTCTCCTGCCACCTGGGTGTAGTCAAACAGGCTAATTACTCTCCGTGTGTGGTCGGTAGTGTCTCTCCCAGGGATAAAGCCGTGTTGTACTTTTGATGTAACTTTATGAATTACTGACGAGATACGGTTAGCGAGTAGTTTAGAGTAGATTTTAGAATCTACATTTATTAAGGTGATTGGTCGATACGAACCCATCTGGTCGGGAGGTTTATTTTTCTTAGGGAATATCACAATTTTAGCTGTAGACCATCTTCAAGGTCGAGGAGAAGAGCACAGAACGTGCGCCGGTCCTGGGCAAAAGCGCCGCTTTTCGATAGAGACCCTTCAAATGGAGCGTTGGGGTGTCGCTGGAAGCCTCCTCCTGGGGAGGTGGAGGAGGCTTGTTCGCGCCGCCTCCTCCTCCCAGCGACCCCACGCCGTTTCTCGGCTCCAGCATTTCAGGATGGCCGTACCAGGCAAGGAAGAGAGGGGGGGGGGGTCGAAGGCATATGCAAGACATCCCCCCCTCCATTGTCGCAGTCATCATTGGAAGTGCTGTCGCAGGCAACAATCCGGTGTTGTCGCAGTATGGCGCTGTCGCAGCCAACAGTCCAGCGTTGTTAAAGCCATAATTGAAGAAAGAAGTGTTGTCGCAGCCATTATTGCAGAAAGAAGTGCTGCCGACAAGGGACCCCCTCGGCCTTGGCTCCGGTATTTGATGATGGCCGGATTAGGCGATAGAGGGGGGGGGGGTCGGAGGCAGAGGCAAGACATCCCCCCCCGTGGCCTGCAGGGCGGCAGAAGAAGGGAGACCAGTACATTTTCGGGCCATCCACCCCACGGCCTCTCCCTCTGATGGCGGCCAGCCGGGCCCTGCTCTGCACGCGTCGAGGCCTCGCCTTCCGGATGGGCGTAACCGTGGACCTGTTGCACTACAGGAGTTTCCGGAATGGGGGTAGGTGTCTGCTGATTTGTATCTATTTCATTTTACAGTTATCGGGCGTGGCGGGCGGTGGGACAGACATGTTTGGAGCAGTGAGGGGCGGTGAAGCCTAACTACCTCGTGTCTGCCTTGGTATCAAGCTTGGTTTCCCTCACCATCTTTATGTTTCTTATTGCAGGTTATTTCTAACGTTTCTTATTTTTAGCGAAGTCGAAAGCTCATCAGTGGCCTACTGATTTCGCTCGACTCCTTTTTTTTTTTTTACCATAACTTATTATAAGCTAAAGCGACTAGTCAATGCTTAATGAACATGTCCTTATTAGGGGTGCCTTCCAGTGGAGCTGGATGGTTCATCTCTAATAAGCGGTCCGGGCTAAACAGGCTACCAATCAGTGGGGAGAAGATAGGCATGACGGATTACAACGGGGACAAAAGTCTGCACTACCTATCTTATCACTGCGTGCAAAGACTAGACAGAATATTTCTATTCTTCGTTGTTTGCAGGGGGGAATACCTCAAAAGAACCAATATCGAACAATCAATGTTCGGTCAATCAAACAATCAATGGGGAGAATAAGTAGGCACAACGGGTTACAATGGGGACAAAAGTCTGCGTTACCTACCCTTTCACTACCTGCAAAGAGAGACCCTGTTCTTCCCTGTTTGCAGGCAGAGAATCTCCAGAAAACAATCCGCGAACAACAGTTCGGGCCAAACAATCAATCAGTGGGGGAGGAAGATAGGCACGACAGATTACAACGGGGACAAAAGTCTGCGTTACCTATCCTTCGCTACCTGCAAAGAGAGAGCCTGTTATTTCTCTGTTTGCAGACAGCGAATCTCCAAACGAATCAACAAAAGAGTAATACTAGTATTATCCAAATCAAACAATCATTTCATAATTTGTCGCATTTACACGACCTTACCCGGACCGCATGGACAGTTTCCTGTCTTCCGAATCCAGCGCCCCATCGTCCTCTATTCTTCGTGATCTTCGCGGCACTCCTGATGGTTCCCAGTCAGGACCGTAGATCACTCGAGAGAGGTCTGTTCGGAATCAGTGAAGTTCGGATGATCAGCTGTCAGACGAGGGTCTATCGGACAGGAGCTCTCCCGATCGTTGCAGTCGTTCACTCTATCTTCAGGACCTCTCCCACTGGATCCATGAGTCACTGATGGGCCCCACGTTTGGGACGCCAATTGTGGAAAAAAGGTAGGGCTGTTGGCCTTTTTCAAAGTTGCCCGGCGCTAACCGCCTCTATACCATTCTAGTTACCAAACAAAGAGGCAGGCGCTGGAGACTGGAAGGCAGGAAACAGAAGTTTTTATTCCGACGGAGCAGAACACATCAGATCAGACAACAAGGTATCGTTTCGAGGTGCTCTAACAAGTTCTCTGAGACTGCGTCTTTTATACACAAGTTGATGATGCATATTACAATAAAGACATTGTGAAGCAAGGAAAAGACATCCCCAGTACCCTCCCCCCCCACCCCCCATTCCGGTGCATTCCAACACGTGGCTACAGCATGAGGTCCTCACCCCCCATACAATAGGAGGGGGCTACAATGCAGCAGAGTGTTCCGTTGATTCCTTTGGAATGTGTGCGCCTGATCGGATCTCAGGGGGTGGGGAGGTCATGATCAATAGTAGCTCCTTTGAAGAGGGGCGAGTGCATACAGTAGCGGGCAATAAACTGTATCCTCAGGCTAAGGGATGACCAGCGGTCCGTGCAGACAATTGGGCTCAGTGGTAGGGGTCATCAAAGGAGGGGTATTCATGAAAGGAAGGGAGGTGTTGGTCAGGCGCGGGGTGTGATTCCCAGGGGCAGAGTCGCACGGAAGGAGAAGTCTTATGACCCGTACAGGAGAGAGCGGGGGCAGCCAGAGTGCGCGGAGGAGGGGTGCCGGGAGTTTAACAAACAGGCAGAGAGGCCATGGTGTCTAAAATGGCTGTTTGTGTGTGTGCGTGCATGGGTCTATGCTGGCGAGATGATGCGGTCAACGCTTCACGGTATTCATTCTGCATATAGTGAGGGTATGATGAAAGCAAATGAACGCCGCTTATGTACATTAACATTGTCATTTTCCACAGCAGCATAAACCTTCTGAAAATGATGATTTATCAGAATAACTCCTCAGGTTGACATTTGCCTGCACTTTCTTTTGCAAGGAGTCCATTTTTTGGGGGGGGGGGGAGGAAGGAAGTGCCCCACAGTCTCCAACTTCCTCTTCCTGTTCAGCAGGCTCCTCCCAGTGCTTTGTTCATGTCCTGGTTCTTGACCTGGAAGGATTACTTTTAGTGGATGCTGCTGGATATTTAAATTTGAGGCCTTTTTGACTTTCTTTGGATCACTTTTGGATTAGAAATTTCACAAGTAAGTTTGTTTGGGGCATTACAGTTGCTGTAACTACAATTTTGGAACTTTTTCAGAACATTAAATAAAATATATTGTGGGTAGCCACAGTATCCAGTAGGACCAGGGTTAGTTATGGGTGCATGATACAACTGTTTTGTTGAATTCCAACATGATTTAGGGCATGGATGGCATTGGATTGTGGTGATTTTTGTGTGTTTTTCGATTTTTTGGCTGTTGTTTGGGCCTTTTGCCCAGGGGTACTCAGTGGTGCATGGACTGAGTCTTTCTGTGGGGTCTCTTTAATGTAAACATCATGGAGGGCATGGATGGCATTGCATTGTGGTGATTTCAATGTGTTTTTCAATATTTTTTGGGGTGTTGATGGGGCATGGCCATATGGCTGGGGGGCATTTTGAGGACTGGTACAGGCAGGGCCTGGCCATGTGGTGGGGGTCTAGGGGCCATTTTGAAGCCAGGCAGTGAGCTTTGTTGTGCCATAGGCCTGCACCCAGTCTGCCATGCTTTCATCCATTATGCCCAGGGGTACTCAGTGGTGCATAGGCCTAGTCTTACTTTGGGGTGTCTTGAATGTAAACATAATTGAGGGCATGTATGGCATTGCATTGTGGTGATTTGTATGTGTTTTTCGATTTTTGGGGGTGGTGTTGGAGCCTGTCCATGTGGGTGGGGGCCATTTTGAGGACTGGTCCAGGCAGGGCCTGGCCATGTGGGTGGGGGTCTAGAGGCCATTTTGAAGCCAGGCAGTGTGCTTTGTTGTGCCATAGGCCTGCACCCAGCCTGCCATGCTTTCATCCATTATGGTGGTGATTTTTGTGTGTTTTTCGATTTTTTTGGCTGTTGTCGGGGTCTTTTGCCCAGGGGTACTCAATGGTGCATTGACAGAGTCTTTCTGTGGGGTCTCTTTAATGTTAACATCATGGAGGGCATGGATGGCATTGGATTGTGGTGATTTTTGTGTGTTTTCCGATTTTTTGGGGTGTTGATGGGGCATGGCCATGTGGGTGGGGGCCATTTTGAGGCCTCGTCCAGGCAGGGCCTGGCCATGTGGGTGGGGGTCTAGGGGCCATTTTGAAGCCAGGCAGTGTGCTTTGTTGTGCCATAGGCCTGCACCCAGTCTGCCATGCTTTCATCCATTATGCCCAGGGGTACTCTGTCAGTGGTTCATTTTATTGGTCTTTCCATTTTGGGGTATAATAAAAATGCTTACTTGCAAACTATTAATTGAAGCGCTACATATGTAACATTTATTTAACTGATGTTCCTCTGGCTTCATTTGCTTTTAGTTGCAGAAAGATGAATCATCAGCCTCATCGTTCCTCATCAGTGCCAGGAACAAGTCCTGCTGCGGTGTGTGCAGCACAACGTCACGTGTGGCCACAGACAACTGTGCAACTTGTGCAACTGCGGCCTGCTGTTCTGACATTTGAAGTAGATGGCCCCAAAAAAAGTTGCCCATAGCTCCTCTAGCAAGAAAGTTGCCAGTAAGGAGCAGAAGAAGCAAGTGGCGCCACTTACAAGGAGACTGGTGTGCCGACCGCCGCATTTTTTGGGAAAATAAAAAGTATGACTGCAGCAGCAGCGGGGTCTGCTGGGGACCAAGCTGGGAGCAGAACCTCCTCTCCTGTGGGCTCAGTGCCACCACCACCTCGCCAACTTAGGTCCAAGCCCCTGAGTGCTGCAGAGGTAGCCAGTATAGTTGTTCAATCACCATCGACCAGTGATGTTGGCTCATCGCAAGAAAGTAGCAGCATCCCTCAATCAACACAGGTTGTTGTAACTCAGACGCCAAACATCACATGACTCTTCCAGCAAGGTAAGGTGGGTTGAGACCGTTGCCATCCGTAATGATTGGTGTTCACTTTTGCCTACCCATTTCTTGCACCTCAACATACTCCTATGCTGCCTGTAAGTGTCTGCATGTTGTGGCCCTTGTGAATAGGAATTATTATTCTTATCTAACTTTTTATTATTGTAAATTTATAATTGTCTGCTTTGAATATGTTTGTCTATACTACTGAAATACAAAATGAAAATGAGAAAAAAATGAACTTTAATAATCTATAATAAATAGTTTTGATAATATATATGTGTTGATTTATCTGTGAGATATCCTTTTAGGGTTCAGAGTGGTACGTAATCCTTTGGACCTCTCATAGGCCAACCTTTAAAATTACAGGGCAGGTTCTCTTCCTTGTTTTGATACCTGTACTTTCCCCGTCTACCTGCCTTATATTGATGTGGGGTCCCCCGTTTCTTTGAAATTACTCACCCTGTTACTGTTGGGTCAGGTCATGTCAAGCTGTGTTCGGACCCCCAACTCCTGCCACCGTCTCCACAATGATGACTGTGGCCACTATTTCCTCCAGCTCATCAAGCTCCTCCTGTGGTGCAGAACTTCCACCCCAAGTTGCCTTTGCTGCCTTCCTGTTGGCAGCGAGTTTCTGTTTGGTTTGGCCTTGCACATCATGCCAGCGCCTCTTGATTTCCTCAATTGACCTCATCGACACTCCGACTGCATTAACCTTGTTCACAATGAACAGCTATATTTCTGTTTGTGTAGCCAATGATGCAGTGGAGGTGATGAACAGTTGTTGGTATTGTTCTATTACCTCTGTGACGATGATCAGGTTTTCCAGCAGACTGAGCCCCATCTTCCTCTTCTCCTTGCCCTTCCCCGAACACGGGGTTCCTGCCTGGTCCTTCGTGGAGCTTGTGGGGTTCGGGTTGTCCTCTACACTCGGTCCGGTTGCATCCATGGTGCTACGCAGTTTGATTTGGTTTTGGTGTGGTTTTTTTTGTTGCTTTTATAGTGAATTTTCATGCATGGTGCATGGGAATTGCAGGCCTGTCACAGATTTTTGTATTTGGAGCATCGCAAATTTTTTCGTGTTCGTTTTTCGCAATTCTGCTGTTGCAGTGATTTTAACGCGGTCATTTGACTCGTTGTCATGAGGCTACCGCATGGTGCCACCGGGTTGAGAATACTCCGTTAACACAGCGTTGACTGCGATATGCAAATTTGCGTTAAGCTAATTTTGGGATAATTATCACATGTTCTTGAGAATATCCCCCTTAGTTTTTACTTTCCTTCCGGATGCTCTAATAGGCCCCAACTACACTTACATGTGGGGGTAGTGGAGTACGAGCTGTTTTTGAGTCCATGGTCCTTTTCAGAGGGAATCAGGAGATACAGCATGCCTGCTTCGTTTAGGCGTTGGATGTTACTATATTAGCCATGTAAGATTCAGCTGTGGTCACTGATTAGTTTTCTTGCATGATTCACGGCGTGAGCGATTATTGACTGCCTATAATGTGCAATGATACAGTTGGAGACAGACATTTGGGGTCAGATACGGATAAGTAATTTTCAAATATCTGTAAGAAGGGAATGAGCAGTAAAATAGAAGTAGGACTGCTCTATGTAGGATATACCCTTGGTTTCTAAACTAATTGGTATGTTATAAATTTAGGAGCCAACCATGACACAAAGGAACAGTGAACTATGTGTCTCATTTATTTAGCTACTATCAAATTTTAAGCCAGCTCCTCTGTACATCAGGGCGAGTCATATCTTACTGTATATCTAGACATGAGCTCTTAATTGGTAAGATCAGATAGTATTTTAATTAATTAAGTGAAAACTCCAATCATGTTCTAATTTAGCATTTTTATTAAATGTATTGCCATTCCTTCTCCCCTCTTTGTCTCTAGACTTTCAATAGCCTGGCAAATCACTTTATCCTTGTTGTCTATAGGACTGTTTGCAACAGGGAAGCCATTTATTAAATTCTATTATGTTGTATACATTAAGTTGTGGCTTCCCTTCAGGCAAATACAACTAGCCAAGAAAAAGGCAAAATCCATCAAAATAGAAAGTGAATAGACCATCTGTCACAACACTTAAATACCCTGACCAGAATGCAATTTCAATCTTTCTGTGCCACAAGATAAGGTGAAATAAGAAAGCTGAAAATACTCCACCAGTAAAAAAAAAGAGAAAGAAAAGCAAAAACAAAAAGATAGAATCTGGGTTGATATCCAAAGCAGTAAAACACAGAAACAATTAGGCATTTTGGAATATAGTAGCCGTGCATCACCAGTCTCATCATCTGAATGGTAAAAACACATTCTCAAACTATATAAATCTAATCTCCAAAACCAAGTTTCTCCGGTCCAGTGTGCCTTTCGAAAGGGCCAATCTGATCAGGACTTCCTAGCCATATCAGCTCCACAGATCGCCATTCTCATTAAATCTGCCAGATCATCTGCAGCAATGAGCCCAGACAATAATCAGATCAAAGTCCTACAAACAAACCCCAAAGATTGGAGTACATTTTTAACCACTCTCTTCCAATATTGTTTTGAAACTGGGAAAATACCAAAATCCTGGCGGGGGAGCATCATGGTCCCCCTTCTAAAAAAAGGTTCTAGATTGAATGCATCCAGTTAAAGACAAATAACCATCTTAGATGCCACTGGAAAGGCCTTCGCAGCATGCGTATAGGACCATCTAAAGGAAAGGGTGTTCTCGAATAATGTGATTCCTAATACACAGGCTGGCTTCCGCCCAAAACACTCAGGGCCCGATGTAGGTAAATCTTTTTTACCACTTCATAAATACCGATTCATACCGAATCGGTATTTAAGAAGTGGTAAAAAAGAGAAGGGCAGATGTAGGTAATTTTATTTTAAAAATTACCGAATCGGAAGGAATCGGTATTTACCGATTCGGTAAATATCGAATCGGTAATGCCCATTGATTCCTATGGGCATTGAAGCCCATAGGAATCAATGGGCATTACCGATTCGGTATTTACCGAATCGGTAAATACCGATTCCAGCAAGGGTGCAGGGGGTGTCACTTTGACACCCTCTAGCACCCCCAATACTGGCTTGTGTGCCATGTGGCATACAAACATGCCCTTAGGGCATGTCTGTCTGTCACATGGCATAGGTGTGCATGCACACATGTGCATGCACACCTGGATTCGGTATTTTAACACCCAATTGGATTGGGTGTTAAAATACCGAATCTGAAAGGCCTGTGGGACTCAGAAGAGTCCCACCTACATCTGGAAGATACCGAATCGGTAAAAATACCGATTCGGTATTTTACAGATTCTGTAAATTTACCGATTCGGTAAATATACCGAATAGGTAAATACTGGCCCCCTACATCTCAAAGTGCCAAATACCGGTCGGAAACGGCTGATTTCGGCGGTTTCCGACCGGAATTTGCCACCTACATCGGGCCCTCAGTCTCAGACAATATTGCAGTTCTCCAGAATGTATTGTTAAATTCACTGATATTTTACTGATTATTTTACTGTACTTTTATCGATTGTTTGACAATTTTCAACAGTGTGGATTAGACCAACTTTAGGGAAAAAGCTAGACACGTCTAGGGATTCCCACTGATCTCCTTACAATAATTATTTCCTTGCACACAGTAACATGGTGTAAAAGGACTTAACCAACCTAAACCCCATGATGTTTGTACTGAAACAAGGTTGCCTCCTTGTGGGGACGTACCCAACAGGATGGCCGAGTAGGACGTGCAGTGTCGAGCTCCGTCCTATCACGGCAAACTCCTGCATGATCCTGTGGTGCTGATTTAGGCAACGACCTCCCCCCATAATCCTTGATACCTGGTGTGTTCACCACAAGTGAATGAAGCTGCAAGGAAGTGTGCGAGCGGCCGCACGGCGTTAGAACCAAAATCCGTCCGGAGTGCCGGGCCGCCATATTGAGAGTGAAGTTGGGCTCACTGCGGATGCGCGGGAGAGCAGGAGGGGCCGGCTAACTCACCAAGACCTCGGAGCTCCAGAGGATACGAGACAGTAGCGGGAGCCACGCAGGCACTGCACTGAGCACCTAGATCATCTCTGAGGCGGGTGAGTGGAGCGGGCAAATTAATTGCAGGCTGGTCTTTTCCCCCGGATGAAGGAGCTTCACCAGGGGCCCAGGCTTCCTGGGAAAGAGAAGTTTTCTGTTTGCCAGTAGGCAGCTGAGCCGGCGACACACCAGTACTCGGGGGCTTCTGGAGGCTGTAGTGTAAGGCCCAGAAGGTTCCCTGCAATGTGTATACCCAGGAATTTCTGGAGGAGGCTTCCAGGGACATCAGTGACGGAGAGTTGGAGCCTTGGCTAGTAGACTGACAGGAAAAGGCCTTAAAAACATATGGAGTGCAGGCTTAGACGCGTGGCCAGTAACTGTTGGGAGTTTCCCTGAAGGTGTGTTGAGGCAGGTGCACGAAAGTAGATTGCTAAGGGCCTGGGCACTGTGCGGCCAGAATAAATTGGCTGTGGGACTGAGATACCTGTGCCTGCTCCTGGCCCTGTTGAGAAGCTTCAAAGGGATCGCAAAGCAGAGGAGAGGTTGCGACGCATGTGGAACCTAGTGGTCTGGGGAGCTGGTCACCAGTGCTGAACACGGTGGGTTCCTTAGGACTTGGATTATCAGAGATTCTGAAGTCAGTGGTGTGATGTGGCTGTGGTGAGATGAGGATGGAGGAGTGTAATCCGGGGTGATTCTATACTGCTTGGAGGTGAGGAGGCAAGACATTGACGTCCACCATGGGAAGGATAAGGATGCTAAGCAAACAAACAACATTCAGAATTATGCGCAGCCCATGCAGCAAGGCCTACACCAGAGAGATACACGCAATGAGTGAGCCCCCTCCCTGAGGGATATATTGGCAGCAGTCCGAACGACAAGTGATGAGATGGCGACCAAAATTGATGCTGTGGCAATCGATGTGAACCTTCTATGGTGTGACCTGCGCAAAGTTTCAGACAGGGTCACCTCAGCGGAGCAGAACGTGAACAAGCTTCAATCAGAGGTGAAGGTCTACGGACAACAGTCATGGAACTTCAGCGGAAGGTGATCAGGCTGGACGACCATGCTGAAGATCAAGAAGGGCATTCCCAGAGGAACAACCTGAGGTTTGTGGGGTTACCTGAATGGGCGGTGGGGCCCTCAGTGGCGTTATTCTTGGAGGACTGGATAACAAAGATCCTGGCTCTTGGCAAACTGTCAACAAGTTTTAATATCGAAAGGACCCACAGGGCATTGACACCTCCACCGAAACCAGGCGCTCTGCCACATGCCATTGTGTGCCACATGCCATTGTAGCCCGTTTCTTTAATTTCCAGGACCAGGACTTGCTCCTACAGTCTTTTCGCAACAAGTCCAATTTAAGCTTTGAGAGCCACCATAGTGCTATCTTCCCCGATTATACCCAGAGGGTACAGGACCCGAGACTCATATTCATGGCAGTTAAAAAACACATGAGGGAAGTGGGGCTGAAATACAGCCTTCTGTATCCGGCCAAGCTTTGGGTGGATCGAGAGGGCAATTTTATGGTGGTGGCAGAAATCGCAAGGGGAGGGGAAGAACAAAGGGAGACCACAGCAGGATTGATGTAAGGAACAGGATTATTTTTTTAAGTAGCTATATCAGCACTACAGTATAATTAAATAAATAAAAACAGTGCCCATACCATACAAGTGTGCACTGAGCGTGCAAGTGACAGTGGGCGGCGCAATGACACAAAGGTGAAAGAACAGTGTGAACGACGCAATAAACAAATAAATAGTGGTTAAATGTTAAAAAAATATATACAAGGTCAATATAGGCCAATTGGGTAAATTAATTTGACCACCAAGCGCAAGAGTTCTGAGCTGAGCAGTCGATGACATTTCAACCTGATCAATTCCAGGTCATCATCAGGACAAGGGTCACTTAAGTTGGGAGTAGTGCTGTATAGGGAGACAAAGAAAAGGGAAAGGGTAAGGGACGGGTGAGCGGGGGTCCCAACGTGGCAATTGCAGAAAAAACAAGTAAATGTGGTTACCAGTATGCTGCATACGTGATGGCCTGGGGGAGGCATAGGATGGTCCAGCACAAGGAGGCAGTCTGGATGGACAGCACAGGAGATCAGGAGCTCCGAAAGAAGACACAGATGCAGTTGAGTCAGCGCACGGTCTCGCTGGACCGGAATGAAAGGCATCGCTGACTGTCTGAAGGAATGGGAGCACAGGACACAGGGGACTACCGGACGGTTCTGGTGTGCAACAATAGAACACTGCAGGTAGTTGACGGTTTGTCGGACTCTGAATTGGCCTCATCAGAGGTCATTCTGGACATACATGTGGACTGAACACTTGGAGGGGGATGAGAAAGATGGCTGGGACACTGGATGTACAGATATGTGACTGTATCCTGCTACACTGTGACCAATATTATTGGGTTGCCTGTTTTCAGTTTATGGTTTATGGTTTATGGGTGAGGATCAATCACATATTCATGCCGCAGGGAAGTGGGACACGCCCCTCACTAGCAGCTGGATCCTCTTCCGGTAGCTAGAGGCTCAGACCTCACGCCCGACTGGGCAGCCAGACGCTTGCCTGGCACTAATGATAGTCGAGAGTCAGAGTATGTTTCCTTAAGACGTGCTCTGTGCCTCGTGGGGGAGGGTGGTAAGGAGTTCTAATGTAACCTTGTAAATGACTGAGGGGTGGTATAGGGTGGGGGATAGAACTGCTCACTCGCTCTGCTCAAGGGGGATGGTCTTGTCCCACTGCCCAGTTTTGGCGTGTTTCCTCTGTGTTATTGGTTGTTTATGGTTGTTGGGGAGGAGGGGGAGATACATGTCTGGGTAAAAACTACCACACAATGTTCAGTTAGTTGATGTGCTGGCGTGTTGGGAATGGAATCGGGCCGCCAGATGTACAGCATATGTCTCCTTCCCTGACGAAGCTACTCACGTGGAATATACGGGGAATGGCCTTGCTAGAGAAATGCAAAAGGGTGCATTGACTATTACGAAGATATAAAATAGCAATAGCAGGGCTGCAGGAGACAAATGTCTGAGGGGAGGCGCTACCTTTCATAGGTTCCTCACCGCTACTTTGGCGGGCCGGTCCCTCGCGCTTAGGATTTGGGTGAGCGCCATCTTGGGTGGGTGTAGGGAATCGCTGGATTCTCCCGCGCTCTAGCAGTCAGGAGGACTGGCTAGAGGCTGATGCCGGGATCTCTACATAAGCAGGGCAGGAGGTAGGCTCTCCTTGCTTCGCTTGCACTAATACAGCTAGGCTCGTTTTCAGGAAACCTTCAGTGTTTAATCATCCCGTTTTTGTCTATTTAATTTATTTTCTTTTTACACTGTTTCCCCTGCTTTTAAACACCCGCTCGCATTCTTGCACCTTAATAGGTTCCTCACCGCTACTTTCGCGGGCCGGTCCCTCGCGCTTAGAATTTGGGTGAGCACCATCTTGGGTGGGTGTAGGGAAACGCTGGATTCTCCCGCGCTCTAGCAGTCAGGAGGACTGGCTAGAGGCTGATGCCGGGATCTCTACATAAGCAGGGCAGGAGGTAGGCTCTCCTTGCTTCGCTTGCACTAATACAGCTATGCTCGTTTTCAGGAAACCTTCAGTTTTTAATCATCCCGTTTTTGTCTATTTAATTTATTTTCTTTTTACACTGTTTCCCCTGCTTTTAAACCCCCGCTCGCATTCTTGCACCTTAATAGGTTCCTCACCGCTACTTTGGCGGGCCGGTCCCTGGCGCTTAGGATTTGGGTGAGCGCCATCTTGGGTGGGTGTAGGGAAACGCTGGATTCTCCCGCGCTCTAGCAGTCAGGAGGACTGGCTTGAGCTCTACTTAAACCGGTCATAATGGCGCACAGCGTGTGCGCGCAGCGTGTTCGCCGCAGCCACGCCGGAGTCACGCCAGAGTCCAGCCCGTCTGCGCCCGTCCGCGCTGAGGACGGGCTGGAGGGCTGGACTACAGGTCAGTATAAGGTAGGCCATCATTCATTGAAATACTCTTTACAGGATATACTGCGGCTCAAACCTCCACTAGCACCCTGCTTCCATAGGAGCTCTCCTAAAGATTTCCTACCACCCTTGGGGTGTGGTTGCTTTCAGGTAGACTCGGGGGGTCCCAACCTACCCTCCCCCCCTTTCCCCTGGAGCCCTGTTCTCCGCTGGGACTCAGTGCGTCGAGTGAAAATTGTCTTCTTATTAACGCTCGCTCACTCATTAAAAATAATATGGTTTTTAAGGAGCTCATATTAGAAAGGAAACCCTCTTGGGTCTTTATTACTGAAACATGGGCTAAAGACTCCTCAGGTCCAGATCTTGTTGAAGCGGTCCCTGAGGGCTACTGCTTAGCACAGCAGGACAGAATGGGCCGAGTTGGTGGTGGGCTGGCTATCCTGTATAAAGACAGGTTTCAATGCCACACCATACCTGTCTCTGACCCCAAGGATGTGTTCCAAGTGCTATACTTTTCCCTGTCCGACTCTTCTAATCCCGCGTTCAATGGGATTTTGGTTTATCGTCCCCCCGGTCCCAGAGCAGATTTTGGGCTGAAACTGTTTCAGGTTTTGGAACCATATTTTGGCCGCCAAAATCTCACTATTCTAGGTGATTTTAATTTTCACTTAGAGCTGCTGGAGGCCCATGACACTATCTCCCTGCTGGAAGTTATGTCAGCCATTGGACTCACCCAATTGGTGAAAGGATCCACCCACCGAGCGGGGCACACGCTCGATGGGATCTTTTCTAATGATCAGAGGCTGACAGTAACCGATCCCTTCCATCTGTCATGGTCGGATCATTTGGCCGTTCCCTTTAATCTGACCTATCGGATCCAGGACACCATTAGAAGGGTCCCGAGTACAATGGAAGTACGTAGGAATTTTAAAAACATCAGGGAAAACTCTTTCTATCCGTGGACATCTAGTTTGTCCACTACTCAGGAGATGGATGTTCCTTCAGCGGTTTCACAATATGAAAAGACCATCTCGGAGGCCCTGGATGAACTGGCTCCTGCTAGGTCCTGTTATTCAGCCAGGAAAAGACCCTCAGCTCCCTGGTTCTCAGAACAACTAAGGCTCCTTAGACAAGAAGTAAGGAGACAGGAGCGCCTATGGCATTCTAGCTGGGACCAAAAGGATAGGGAAGCCCACAAGATCCTGTTAAAAAGATACAAGTTGAAAGTGATTAGGACCAAACAAGAATACTTTACGGCCCTCACAGCCTCACTTTCATCTCCTAGAGAGCTCTTCAGGATTGTCGATTCTCTCAGTTCTCTCCAGATCCCTGACCCTGTTGTTGCATCTCAGGAGCTCTGCAACAGGATAGCCTCCTTCTTTCAGTCCAAAATATCGGACATTTACATTGCCTTGGAGTCGCAAAGATCCTCTACCGCTGAGCCTCCGGTGCCCGCTGTTTCGGACTCTAACTCTGCAGAATTACCTCGGCTCGGGGGTCTGGAATCCTTTCCTCCTCTCTCTTGCCAGGATCTAGAGATCCTTCTTAACAAAACTAAATCTGGTTCTCCGCTAGATGTCTGCCCTCTAAAGATCCCCAAGCAGTGTAGAGAATCCCTCCTTCCCCCTTTGGTTGACATCATGAATAGGGCGATGAAGGAGGGCATTTTTCCCCAGGAGTGGAAAGATGCTGTGGTAAAACCACTGCTCAAGAAACCCTCTTTTGACCCTGGGGTATTAAAAAACTTTCGCCCCATCTCACTGCTCCCGGCTCCCGCGAAGATTTTAGAAGCCCATTTAAATAAACATCTTGCTGACTTTGTGGAGAGTTCGGGTTGTTTGGATCTATCCCAGCATGGATTTAGGAGGGAACATAGCACCGAGTCTGCCCTCACCATAGTGCTTGATAACATCCGCACGCGTGTAGATGGGGGACAAACCTCCCTCCTGATCCTTTTAGACCTCACGGCTGCCTTCGATACCCTTTCTCCCTCGGTATTAACATCTCGACTGAGGGAGATTGGGGTTCCGCGGGCGGCCCTGGGGCTCCTTTCCTCTTTTCTTGATCATAGAGAGCAAAGGGTGATGCTGGGTCAGTTTCTATCTCCATCCCTGTCTGTGCAATGTGGGGTCCCTCAAGGGTCGGCGCTTAGTCCAACCCTTTTTAACATTTATGTGACCCCCCTTGCCAGAATTATTAGATCTTTTGGGATGGAGGTAGTCTCCTATGCGGATGACACCCAGATCCTCGTCTCTCTCTCTCCCAGTCAGTTACGTTGACTGCCGCCAACTTTAGATCTTGCATGGAGGCAGTCGGCCAATGGATGATTCACAATTCATTGAAACTGAACGGGGAGAAGACTGAGGTGATGGTGTTTGGAGGAAAGGAAGAGATCTGGTCAGCTGAGTGGTGGCCGGACTCACTGGGTGCCTGTCCTGATCCTACCTCCTCAGCCAAAAACCTTGGGGTTATGATCGATCCTATCCTTAGTATGTGCCAACAGGTCAACAGGACTGTATCGACCTGTTTGGGTATCATCCATATACTAAGGAAAATCAGGCACTATCTCTCTTTGCAGGCAAGAAAGCAACTTGCTGTTGCCCTCCTGGGCTCTCGTCTGGACTATTGCAATGCGCTGTATGCTGGACTGAATAAAAGTCAGCTACAGCGCTTGCAGGTGGTCCAGAACGCAGCAGCCAGATTCGTTCTGGATCTACCCCGACGTGCCTCTGCCACCTCTGCCCGGAAGCAGCTTCATTGGCTTCCTGTTGTGGACCGTATCCTTTTTAAGACCATGTGCATGGTCTACAAGGCTTTAGCTAAAAATAGCCCTACTGGCATTGGATCTATTTTGTCCCATTACAATCCTGGCAGGAACCTTCGCTCCTCAAACAGACTTCTTCTCTCTGTTCCGCGTATCCGGAAAACCAGATGGGGTGGTAAAGCTTTTTCCAATCTGGCCCCTAAGTGGTGGAATGCTCTCCCTCTTGAATTAAGGTCTCTCCCCACTTTACAATCTTTTAGATCTGCCCTAAAGACCCATCTCTTTGTACGCGCGTACCTGTAGTGGTGCTCTGCATTTTTGATCTTTTTTGATAGGCGCCGTGACACTTTCGGGTTTAGTTTGCGCGATACAAATTGCATAATAAATAAATAAATAAATAAGGTGTAGGTGGCACGGACAGCTCTATGCCACCTCATTCTCAGGTTTCGCGCGGAGGCATTAATCTGGGTGGCTCTTGGGACCCCCTTCCAACACCTACATCACACACTTGATCCTGAGGGACGTTATGTAATATTATATGGTAGGTTGGACGGCCAGGAAGTATGCTTCATTAATGTGTATGCCCCAATGTGGACACTCCTGTTTTTTTCTATGACGTGAGGAGGGTGGCATCACCATACCTGGGCAGGGATTTTATATTCTATGGGGATGTTAATTGTGTCCTGGACGGGACAAAATACCCGGATCCTTCCTGCGTGAATACCAAGCTCAGCATGAATGGGACCCTGATAGATGTGATCCGGGATATGGGTCTGCTTGATGCCTGGCGGAACCAGCTTCCGGAGTCGCGGGTGTTCTCATGCTATACATCTGCACCCAACATATACTGTCAGCTGGATCAGATTTTAGTATCCTAGAATTTAATGTCCAGAGTGGAGGAGATAACATACCTCCCAAGGCATGTCTCGGACCACTCCCCGTTGCTGGCAACGTTGAGTATAGCCATACCAAGAGCAGCGATCCCTACTTGGAGGCACCAATCGGAAGCATTCACAGACCTACCCTTTGTCGGGAAACTGGAGGAGAAACCTACGTCTTATTTTAGGACTGACTTGGGCTCGACGTCATCAAGGGGCACAGAGTGGGAAGCAATGAAGGTGGTTGTCCGGGGGTATGCTTCACAATGACCTATGGTGCTCGGAAGAAACTTGAACGTGATATCCAGGTTGCTGAACGAAAACGAGCTGAACTGGAGGGGGTGCTGCCGTCGGATCCAGACCCCTGGACTGAGTGGCTGGAGACACGGGAGGTATTCCTGGTGTCGTTATGCTGCCTGGAGAAGTTCCATTAAACCGCTCTCCAGCAGCACCTACATGTGGAGGTAGATCTCTCTGGAGCACTGATGGCAAGGTTGATTCATAATGAGAAGTAGCCCTCACCGATAGTACAGATGAGGACTGTGGATAGGCACATGGTATACAGCCAACACAGTATTCTGGATACTTTGGCAGACAATTTGGCCGGAGGATACATGGGCGCCACGCCCCAGCGTGGGAGATGGTAGGGGATTTCCTCACTACTCTTTACCTCCCCTGCCTGGAGGAAGAGTTCAGGCAGATGTTGGACTAGCCGCTCACGTTGAAGGAAGTAATGGGAGGGATTAAATCGCTGAAATCGGCCAAAAGCCCGAGCAGTGATGGCCTTCCGGATGGATTTTATAAGAAATTTACACATATTTTAGCTGATTACCTCATCGAGGTGTATAACTAAGCCTTCCAGCCCTGGGCACTCCTGACCTCTCTGAATTAAGTGGTGGTGGTGGTGATGCTCCCAAAGGTGGACAGGGAAGACCAACTCCCAGGATCATATAGGCCTATATCACTGCTAAATATTGATATGAGGATTCTTAGTGGGATAATGTCCGGGCAGCTGCAGCCATACATGCAGCACCTCGTTCACTCGGCCAGGCGGGGTTCCTACCTAAGTGTACCACCGCCCTGAATATCAGACGTCTGGCACATGTTTGCCACTCGCCCGTGATCCAACAGGAGGAGTGCGCATTAGCACTTCTTGATATTGAACAAGCGTTTGACTCCTTAGGTTAGGCATATCTCTGTGAGGTCCTTCAGGCAATAGGAGTGGGAGACCGGTTTTTGCAATGGGTGCAGTTGCTGTACTTGGCACCGTATGCAAGGATCAGAGTGGGGCGGCTGGTGTGCCCGCTCTCACTGTTACTTTTTGCTGTAGCGATTAAGCCATTTGCGGTGGTTCTACGGGACAAGATGGATCCATGTGGGATCGTGATCGGCGAGACTAATCATGTAGTGTCCATGTATGCGGACGACACCTTGGTGTACGTCATGGATGCAAGTGTAGCGACCATGGTGCTGCTGGATACGCTGGCAGGGTTTTGGCATGTGTTGGGCTTACGAATCAATCAGGGGAAGTCCAAGCTGGTTCTGTTGGGGCGAATGGGCCTCTGTCCGGACGAGGAGCTACCAGAGGTGGGACTTCCATGGGTATGGTCCTCACCCCGATATTTGGGGATTCGAATAGCAGACACAGTTGATCAATTTTTGGTGCATCATATCGGTAGGGTAGTGAAAGATCTGAGAGGCTCTGTGCGTTTATGGCGGGATTTGCCTTTATCTCTCATGAGGACAGTAGCGCTAATTGAAATGGTGGCCTTTCCTCGATGTTTGTAAATAATGCAGTACTCCTTCTATCGGATCCCACGAGCCCTTTTCATTGCATTGAATAGGCTTATCAGCGACCTGCTGTGAGGGTAAATGTGTTAGCCTGATTACCCTGCAATGAACATTGAAAGCTGGGGTTTGGAGGTCCCATGCCTGGAATATTAGAACATTGCCTTGCAGCTTCAGCAAGCAGTGCACTGGTTAGTCGGGGACAATGACAGGGAAAAGACCCTGTCGGCGGGGAGTTGTGAGGGAAGCGAGTTGCCTGAGTTGATAATGATGGGGGTGGGGTGCCCCCGACATGCCCATACATTGTGCGACATGTGGCGGAGTTGTGGGAAGTGGTGGTTCAGAGAGTGCTGAAGAGGGCTTCATATGCGCTGGACATGCCCCTATGGGAGGTTCGGCCAATTCCGACAGATCGCCACCTCCATGTCGATGCAGAGATGACAGGAGGGAGGATGCCCGACCATTGGCGACCCATGTGATAGCGCGCTGTATATCACATGCGAGCAGGAGCGGGAGATGTTTGAGCTGGGTCCCAGACAATTTCTACAATATGAAGAGATTGCACGGGTGGCGAGGGACTTATGGCCCGCGTTTCCAGATGAAAGCCCGGTTTCCCTAGTGCTACAGACTTTAATAATAATGGGTAAAAGCTGCAGGCTGATTTCACATCTGTACCGGGCGATACAGGATGATCAAGTGACCAAGGGGTTGCCAATTCAAGGAAAATGGGAGGCACTGACGGGGACCTTTTCACTGATAAGGAGTGGACCAAGATTCATGAGGGGGTGAAGCAAGAGAGTGCAAACACGAGGTTTAAATGAATAAAATTCAATTATGTCCATCAAACGTATCTCACCCCGAGAATGCTCCAGAAGATATACCCGGAATGACCTGGGCAATGTCCTCAGTGCAGAGTGCAGGAGGCTGAGTTCATACATATGGCTTGGGCATGTCCTGAGCTTCAGGGGTACTGGACCACATTCCTGGAGGCGTTGAGGGGAGTGACAGGTTGAGAGATAGCGGGGGAGATTCGAGTGGTGCTGCTGGTACTGATGCCTCGCCCCAAGAAAAAGAACCTTAGTCAAAGCTAATCCTTTTGGGGCTGGTACTTTCCAAGCGGCGGATAGTCATATCGTGGATGGGTTGCCATCCACCCAGTATGACACAGTGGGTGCAGGATATGCAGAAATGGGCGACTGCCTAGGTGATTCGGATGCAGCAGACCACAAGTGGTGAGAAACTAGTAGATGATGTACAGGCCTGGAGGACAATGGTAGTAGATCTGGTCAATGGTGGAGCAGACGGAGCGGACAGTGATGGGGATGGGGGTACATACACTCATGGGGAGAGCCAGACAATACTGAGGGAGGTAGAGTAGCATAGTTCTACTGGAACAGAAACGGAAGGAGTAAGGGAGCATGGTATACCCGGTCTAACTTGAGAAGTTGTACAATGGACATGGCTGGAGAGGGGGGGATTAGTGTTTGGGATTAGGGGTATGGGAGGGGAAGGGTGGCTGACCCATAGTACATAAGATTCAGGACATAGGCCATAGCAGAGATCCACTGGATGGCCTTCGTCTGTGCCTAAGGTTTAATGCATGAGGTATAGGTGGGTGAGAAGGATGATCAAGAATGAACTCACCATTGTAAAATTCAGGCTACGGCCTGTTTTATGTGGATTTTGAATGACTAGTACTGCATGCTATGGATTTGGTCCCTGCCGTTACCAGAGATGTTTGTTATGAAAAAAATTCAGTAAAGATATATTTAAAAAAACAAGGTTGCCTCCTTGCACCCATGTTATTTTATATTTATAGGTGATCTACAGGGGTACTTTTCCCAAATTAATAATTTCAAACCAAAATTAGCACAGAACGAGGTCCACTGCTTTATGTATGCTGATGATATTGTTATATGCGAGTGTATCGTATTTGGCTTAAAATGAAACCTAAACAAATTAAACCAATACGCAAAAGAACATTTCTTGGTCCCTAACATATCTAACACCAAAATGTTACCTTTTAATGGAAGAAGGAAATCTTTGCCTTTCACATGGTCACTGGGAGGCAATCCTATTGGGATAGTGAAAGAGTATGTATACTTGGGCTGAATCTTTTCATATAACTTACAAGACGCTTCCCACCTTCAACCTCTTTGGTGAAAGGCAGACTTCCATGTCGAGGCACTACAGCGATTTTATTGCTCAACCGGCAATAGACATTTTAAATCCCTCCTGGAAGTCTACAGTATGAAAATAACACTTATACTTTTTGTCTGCCTTGGAATATATACAAATTAAAACCTGGCAACCAGTAGAAGTAAAGGAAGGAAATTATTCTTCCAAAACTGTTAAAAGTATCCTAATCAGTCCCCATACCAGCCTTACGCCTGGAGCTTTCTCTAACTAGCACATTTGCTTGAGCTGTCTCCAACATCATAAGGTGGGCCTTTAACCTGGCACCCTAAAATATATATTAAAATGTGAGACTTTTAGAGATTAATCGGCATGGCACACCTTTAATAGAAACCTTAAAATAGCCCTTGTGGTGCCCCAATCTACCGTAGCACTTTTGCAGGCCTGGTCTCCAGCACATTTGAAGCTCTTTTGAAAAAACATGATGCCAAGAATAAGTTTTGAACTAGATAAAGAATACTGTATTCAATTAAAGTATTATAAAACAATTGCAGAAAAGATAGTACTCAAAACCCCTGAGCACTATCTACAGTTCAAGTTAGAGAACAGAGTAAGACACTGTATCCTTCTTCTACAAGTAGTAATTCTCCCTTTAAAAGTGTAACCCGCCAGATGGAACTCCCTCGAAAATTCTCCAGGTAACTCTGATTTGTGCAATTGCGGATCACAAGATATTTTTCACTTATTACTAATCTGTCCACACCCGATTTTTGTAGAGGCTCTGCGACGATTCATAAAGCCAATCCGCTTAAGATACAGTGCTACTTTAGTTCAAGATTTAATTATGGTGTGTAAGTCTCCCCCAAATGCATCTGTTTGCCAAAACTTGGTTACGTTTTTAAAGAGTTTTTTAAAGCTATTTTAAAAGTGCACACATTTAACAGCTTTTTAACTTCTGTATTATGTACTTGCAGACCACAAACTGCTATAACCTGTTTAGGCTTATAACGCTTAAAATCGATTTAAAAAAAACAAAACAATCATATATCTCTCATATTTGTGTTTTTGTTGATCTCAGATGAGATCTGAATCAAATAAGAATTATTGATTGATTAAATTGAAAATGTGAATTCAGCTGCCCTGCTACTTTCTCTTTTTGGCTGCCTAGACCAGTTTTTCAGGTAGTATTAAAATATAACTATCAAGGTTCTTCCCACTGGCGTGGCTTTTTCAACAGGTATCTTTTCTGGGTAAAAGTTTTCTCTGCTTGTGGTACATCCTTACTTTTACACAGCTTACTACTGCGGGTGCATGTGAAATCAAACTAAAAGGAAAAAACAGGAAAATAAGGTAAGGTCACTTCATCACATATGGAGCGCTGTATTTCAGGGAGTCATATAATATTTCTTCTTTCAGGTGTTGTATCTTAAGAAGATGCACAATTTCGACCTTATGCATGGATTTTTTTCTTTTTTATTACTTCTTTCTATTTATTTATTCACCAAAGTCTTTGGACTGGTGGCCTTAAATACCATAAGCCTGTAAAAAACAAATGCAATTACTAAACAGATGAGATTTTTTGCCAGACTGTCCACATGACATTTGTATGTCGGCTCATTCAGAGATACCCCTCACCATTCACCTATAATCAGATATATCAGTGGACCTGACAAAGGAGGACATCTATTGTCTTTCCCACAAAAACGTGCATTCACCTGGTTGTTGTGAACTCCCAACTGACAACCACATGATGGATATTATCTGACGTTTTCTCTGCGCCATGCCCAGAGGTTGGGTGGTCTGTAGAGTGTGAAGTTTGAGTGAGTTGGTATGTGTGATGTCAGAATGGTTGTTTGTGGTTAAATGCATAGGGGGTATATGTCATGTTAGTACCACTGTTGATTCATCGTTGTATATATAGTTACAAACAGGATCTTATCATGAAATGCAAGCCGTATTTGATGTATTACAAAGTAAAATAATCGTACATTTGCAATCATGAATTACTTGTGGATTCATAAAAATGTTTTTAACTATGTATAATTGCGGGAAAATATTTTTTCTATTGTATTTATGCGAATCAGAAACATATATAAAAATGTCTTTCAAAAAAATATATTTGTATAAAAAAAAACACAACAAAATATCTACAAATATTATGTCTACCTGCATGGCTCAATTTGCTCCATGATGGACACCCCGTAGAGGTCTAGTTAGGCTTTCAGGAAGCAATGCAGGCCGTGAGGGTATAAAGTCATTTTTGTTCTTTCTTTTCTCTGACCTTTGAAGTAATTTTTAGGGGGTACCTTTGTTTATATAGTATTCCTGTGTATTCACCATGGAATGTGATGCAATCCTAGATTTACTCATATCAGTAAATCTAGGATTGCTCCAAAATGGTGAGCCTCCATAGGGTGGCGTAGGAATTTTTTTTTGTATTTCCTCTTTCTAGTCTTGAGGCACTTAGCATCACACATGATGATCCAACGCTACTCCAAACCAAACCTCCAAAGCATCACTATACTTCCTAGGAGCTATCACACTACACTCGTGGGTGGGGCCCATGACCCCGCGAGTCATTCATACACACCAATCACCCTCCTCCCAAGATTCAGCGAATAATAGAGGAGGAGATGCTAGATTTTAGCGGAGTGTCTTATTTCATTCTAAAATTTTATACACTGTATACATCTGCAGTATATCAATATTACCATAGTCTATTCTTTTCAAACATAAAACACCCCACCATTTGGTCAATAGATCAGCTAGTAAAAGTTAACTAATCGACAACAAGATCAGCTAAATTCTCCATTTATTTAATTTTTATTTAGAGACAAGGGGCCAGATGTAGGTAGCCAAATGCTGGTCGGTAACGGCCGAAATTCGGTAATTTCGCCCGTTACCGACCGGTATTTGGAATTTGAGATGTAGGAGGCAAACATTTTCCGATTCGGTAAATATGAGTCGGTAATCGGTATTTACCGAATCCCTTTTTAACGAGTTCTTATTTACCGAATCGGTAAATAAGAAATGGTAAAAAATGTCCATCGAGATGTAGGAAACCCAAAAAATACCGAATTCCATGAAATTCGGTATTTAAGAGTCGGTATTTACCATGGATTGAAAGCAGGTGGTAACCAGGTGCAGGCTATAAAAGAAAGTCCCAAAATGCAATAGTGCAACCAGAAGGGCGGCATTCTATGTCATAGCAAGGCGGCTATGGCTACAGGCAGCAGGAGAGAGGGTATGGAGAAGGGAGGAGCAGGTCTACAGGCAGAGGATAACGCTCTTCCAACTGACTGAGCCAAAGATACTGCAGAGGTACAGGCTACACCCCAGAACCATCCTAGACTTGATTGGGGACCTCCACCCACACCGGGATCACCCAACACCAAGGGCGCACGCCATCCTACCCCATGTGCAGGTGCTGTTTAGCCTACACCTGCTTGCCTCTGGGAGCCACCAGAGTGAGATAGCTGCAGTTGGTGGTGTGCCCCAGAGCTGCCCGTCCCGTTTTTTCCGGAACTTCCTTGAGGCCATGATGCAGAGAATGCATCATTACATCCGGTTTCCTGACACACCTGCAGAACTTGCCCAGACCAAAACTGATTTGTATCAACTGGCACACTTACCTCACGTGATAGGCTGCATAGATGGCACCCACATTCCACTCTGTCAGCCTGCAGCCACTGAACACATATACAGGAATGTAAGTCAACGCACACCATCAATGTGCAGGTGATATGCAATGCTGGCAACATCATTACAGACATTGTGGCTAAATTCCCTGGGAGTACCCACGACTCGTACATATTCCAGAACTGTGGGATATATACACGCCTTGTTGCTGGAGAGTTTGGGGACGGATACCTGCTAGGTAAATTACTGTGACACACCCTGATAGTCATAGCACATGAATGTATCATGAGTATGTAACTAATGGACCTTTCATTTCAACGTAGGCGATAGTGCATATGCCCTGCGATCCTTTGTGCTCACACCCTACCTCAATCCAACTACCAGGAGTGAGAGGCATTATAATGTGGCTCACAGGTCTACTCGCAACATAGTGGAGCGCACATTTGGACTCCTCAAGAGCAGATTCCGCTGCCTCCACAAGAGTGGAGGTGCACGCCAGTATACTCCCATCCTGTGCTGCAAGATGATAGCGACCTGTGCCATGTTGCACAATCTTGCCACCAAGGAAGGCACAGAGGTGGAGCTTACACATCACGAGGATATTGATGATGACCAAGAACAGGTAGAGCCCCATGCAACAGGAGCAGCAGCAACAGATGGGAGATTGAGACGGGCAGAGATCACACGTCGATATTTATAAGTAAGTAAGGAGACACAGACAGGCGTAGTATGTGAAGTATGTGGTTTAATTGGCACTACAGCATGTTAAAGATTCAACACCATGGTCCTACAATGTCTGTGTCCATGACTGGGTGGTCGCAGTTCTCCTATCTGTGACCTGTCCTGTGGGTTGAGGCCATTTTTTATGTTTGCCCCCACGCACTACAGTGCGGGATGCACAAGGCTGGGTCTCAACACTTCCGGTGGTGCCTGGGTCAGAAAATTGGCACCTGCCACTCCTATGCATCTTAGGGACAGGAGTGCTAGAGCCACTCCTGCTGGTGGACTCTTCAGTTTCATCAACACCTGTGTCTCCAGCAGTGCCTGCCTAGTTTGTGAGCATCTGCTCAATGGCAGAGGTGACTTTCCCCATCCCCCTTGACAAATCTGTGCAGCAGTGCACAATTGCATCCTGCATGGCGACAGAACGCCGGCACAGCAGTGAGGTTGCTGTGGCAAAGCGGTTCAGGGCTTTTGACTGCTGCCACATACACTGGCTCTCCCTGCACCGCTCTGAGTGGTCTCTATCCAATTTGTCACAGAGAACACTCATGTACTGTGTGATGTCTGTCATCCCCTTTGCAATGGACTGCATGCTCTCTGCCATGTTGCCAATTCCATGGTCAATGTTGGATACTTTGCAATTGATACTGCGCACCTGCCTGTGCACTGCCAACATTGCCTTCGCCTGCAGGCGCTGCACCTTTACCATATTGGCCTCTAGTCCACAAAATACCCCCTCTCCTTCCTGGCCTTCACCTCTCTCCCGTGCCCTTCTGCCAAGGACACTGGCCCGCACAGCACCTGCAGTACTCTGCTGCCTGGCCTTGTCAGCCACAGGTGGATTACTTTGCATTTCACCCTCCTCATCCTCCTCATCTGAGGTTTGCAGGATCCTCAGAGGGGGCATATCAAGCCTCCTTGCCCTTTCCTGCACAGATGACTGTGTTGTTGGTGTTGGGAAAAGTGCTGCTGGTTCCAACTCTTGTGTCCCAAACAACAGAGGTGACTGAGGCTGTGGTGTTGTGGGTCGCTCAGGTGTTGTGGCTTCCTGCGCTGTGGTGTTGTCTTTCTCACCAGTGCTGTGACATGCTCTTTCTTTCGTCTTTTCCCTCCTCTCAGTTGTTGGTGCCCTCTTCTCCCTTTCTGGAGCTGTACTGCGTGAGGACTCTCCTGTGGACAGATATGGACATTGGGTCAGTGGTGTCGTTCACCTGTGTGTCATGATTAAATTACATTCCTATCACACAATTGCCTAGTCTACATCAGCTTCTCGAAGTACTGTGTGGCATGCCTTGCTGAATTCTATGGTGACTGGATTGAATGTATGTACCTATGACTACGTCTCCCATGATGCATTGCTGGACATCAGTAAAACCTGTTCTGGAGTGTTATGCTTACACACACAGTGGGGAAGGGGGATAGGGAAATCGGTGGGGATTACTTTCCATGCATCTGACCTTGCTTCTTTGCAGCTCTGGCAGAGCTATCAGCGTCCCCAATTCCATGGATTCTTTCTGGCTCCAGGGTGGATTCCACCAGCTCCTCAAGGTCTGTTAGTCTTGGTGCTCTGTTCTTTCCTCCACCTGTGGCTCCAGCTTCCTTTCTTTGTTCTGGAAGTTTTTTCTTTGTGATGTTACGCAGATCATACCATCTTTTCTTGAGGTCATCAATCTCCCTGTGCGTCACTTCAATGGCATTGACCTTTGTCTGGATGTCAAGCCATGTATTACCTTTCACAGAATCTCCAACATGCAGAGACTGTTTACTGAAAATTTGGGTGTGGTGCTTGACCACCTCTTCAACAAGCACTTGCAGTTCTGCTGGGCTGAATTTTATTTTCCTCCTGCGCTCTGCTGCATCCTTCTGGCCATCCTGGGACTCCATTCTGGTGATCAGGTATGCTCAGGGAAGCCTGCTCCTCTCTGTTTCCTCCTGCTCTGCAAACAGTTCAGTTACTCTGCCCCTGCATGGGTGTGGCCATTCCCAGGTACTGGGGAGCTGTGGTTGCATCTGATTGGTTGGATCCTCTGTAGCTTTGTTGTGGGGTGTGGTAGGTGTTCCTGATTGGTTCACAGGCTCACATGGGTTCTTTTTCATGTTACCAATTCGGTATTTTACCGAATCGGTAAATACCGATTCGGTAATTCCCATTCATTCCTATGGGCAAGGGGGACCATAGGAATGAATGGGTATTACCGAATCTGTATTTACCGATTCGGAAAATACCGATTCGGTAAATACCGATTTAATTTTTCAAGTGATACCGAATCGGTAACTTTTACAAAATTTTTACCTACATCCCGTTTTCTGAATTTTAAATACCGATTCAGTATGAGTCGGTATTAAAGAGTCAGTAATCAGGATTTACCTACATCTGACCCTTAATCTCCTAGCATGACCTTATTTATTTAGCCTCAATTCGATAATCATTAGACATTTAAATTTAACTTGACGAAAGAAAGTTAAAATTCAAACAGTATACATTTATTAGCAGAAAAGTCCAGCAAATAAGTCAAAACCATATTACCAAGCTTTCAGTTAATGGACATCAGGATTAGCGCAGAAAGTTTCCAAAAACCGCCTCTATATCTTTCTTGATGTTCACCTCCCATCCGGACTCAGCACCCATCAAAAGTTAAAGTCAAGAAAAATGTCAAAGTCTTTGTACCATGGAAAATAGTGCAGTTCGACAGCATGTCGTGGTGTGAAAATAAAATCAATAACAAGCTCCCCCTTCACTTTCAAACGTCCTCCTTTATACCCTTTTCCCCTAACTATCTATATAGAAATTGAAACTTTTTGGGTCCTCGCTCAATTTTATTGGTCCATTTAAGGAGTGGATGAGTATCGCCTCATCTGCTCATTGTCCATATTTCCGCCAAAGCATCGTTAAAATAAAAAATAAGGTTCAGATTGTTCATTATTATATTTTAACTCATCACATGGAGCAATTTTCTCAGGCTCACGACACGGTCATGCAAATCTTGGCACATCTCTAAGCTCCAGGCCACGCTGACCTTGACCCACGCTGTACAGGCACAGACTGCTTGCACATCTCTCAAGCATAGTCGCGCATGCGTAGATCACCACAGTTTCGGAGTCTCGCAAACCTTCCATTTTGGATTAGGCCTCATGGGCCATAAAGGGAACTATTACAGAAACAAACAAATTAAACGTTAGATTCGAAGTATAGCCCTTCTGTTTACCTCCCCCCCATTCTAAGATAATCCTGTTAATTATTACCTAGCGTTTAAGCAACAATTAAGCATTGTTTTCTTACTATTCTCCGTCATTTCTGCCACAATAATACATATAAGAAGCTAACATGCACAGGTTTTCATCAGATTATGACATTCGCATACTATGTTAGTATAACGATTTCACTCAATTAATATATTATGATTCGCAACACAAGTAAATTAGTATCCGACGTGTATTTGTGTATGTGCTTTCTATTCTATGTTGGTTAATTTCAAAACCACACGATTAATACATATTACAGTAATGGGAAAGAGATTTCATGAGGGGTATGCAACATTTTTTGTTTTCAGCCTCACTCCATCAACTCCCCACTTTGGTGATTTATCACCAAAGATCACCCAAAAATGTTGTAAATTTTTCCATAAACATGTTTCAAATTCTTTCAGTTAGTATGAGCTATACTCTAGTTTCTTCCAATTTCTTTCTATCTTAATACAATTTCTCTTTACATTCTTCCATTTGAATGTCCCCCCTTTTCACGTTCTTTCTTGTTTTTCTTCAAATTCCTTTTATAGATTTTTTTAAGTTTCTTATTTGCCTTAGTTTAAAACCTAATCTTAGAACTAAAAATAAAACTATTATTAGTGTTACTGGAATAAACATTTTCTCTATTATTGATCTACCTATTTTATAAAACCATCTCTTAACTGCTGCAAAACGTCTACCAAGTTTCTCAAGAACACTGTCAACCTCCAGTGGTATAATTTCTTTATGCAACTCTGTAATATTTGTAATATGACTTTTATCAGGTATGTATGTACAACAATGTTGTACTTTCAAAATTCCACAGACGAGTCCTTCTTTTTCCAAAATTATATCAAGAGCAAGTGGATTTTGCATCACCATAGCTCTCATAGCCACCATTTCTGTATTTACCATTAGGAATCCTCCTGCAGTATCTGTTGACAAGTGATCTACTATCGTTGACAATGTTCTAATTCTGTTTGCATTAAAGGATATATCCATTGCTGGTATCAATGCTCCAAAAACATCACCTATTATTTCTATTGCACTTTCTCTTTTTCTACTACTTAAAGGTTTACTTATCTCATGAATTCCATTAGTTCCTCTATCTTCATGACCAAACCTACATAACAGGACCCATACCAGTGATCTGGCAATCTATAATAAGCTTTGTTCCCACACAGAAAATAAATCCCAGGATAAACTGGATCATTACCTCCTTTAAATCCCCAACCCCCTTTTATAACATATGTATCTTCACATTGACTCGCTCCCACAAAATAGTTATCATAAACAGTGTTATCTCTTCTATTATATAATTTCCCTAATGATGGTGTATCTATATTTATAGCCACATTCACATTATGTTATTCTATATTATCATCTTCAAATGTCCACATTGTAGATTTAGATTGCTTTACTTGGTCTTTCCTTTTATATTTATTTCTCCTTTCTTCTACCATATCCAAAAGGCGATTTCCTCATTTCTCATTTTACAAGTCAAATTATGTTAAATGCATAGTCATGGTTTAACTCTTGTGTTTCCAGAAAATATTCTCCAAAAACATTTCCAGGTTTGATTTGATTCAATTCAGCTACAATTTTAAATTTTGCAAAAACATCATCAGAATTAGAATAATAATACTCCAGTTTTCTTGTTCTATAAAACAAACTAGCTAATGCACTACATGTAACCCCATATGTTAAATGGAGATAATGATACGTCAGACCCTGTGACACAGATGCTGGTAATTTCACACAGACGTAACAGTCACTCGCATCCATTGTTTTTACATATTCAGACAACAACTTTGAAAACGTTCTTTGAAAAGTCACTAGTATTTCAGGCTTATACACAGGCATCATTTCACCCTTTGAATCATAGGCTTTTTCTTTCATACTCTCATTTGCCTTTGCTTTTTCATAATTCCGGCCAAAAGGAATTATAATAGCTAAAATTAACCATATCAACATTAACAATCCTGTGCATATTAGCCACATTCTACACCATTTTCTAACAATTGTACATTTCGATCTGGTTACATCATTAGTCGCCATATTTTTTTACACAGCACTTAACACAATCTTTTCTGTCCTTATATTGTCTCTTTCAAATCTCTTTTGCACTTAATAGTGTCCTTACCCTCAATAATTTCAACAATCTTATTCTTTCACTTTTTCTGTTTTCTTTGGTTTCCCAATTTAGGTACTTCTCTTTCTCTCTTTTGGGTTACAGTTCACTCACTTTCTTTTTCTTCAACTAGACAATTTAAATTCTCTTGACTGCTATTCACTTCATTTATTGGAGGCAAAAACATATATGACCATTCAGGTGACTTGTATTTTTGATTTGGTCTTCTTAATCTTTTTGGCCTTTGCACAATTTCTATCTTTTTACCTAACAACTCATTTTGACTGGTTATTTATTTTACGTGATCCTCTTGGATGCTTGCTTTATTTACCAGTTTGAATTTCAGACAATCAGTTTCTTTAGGCCAATTATCTCCTTTACATGGTATTTTGGTCTCAGGTCCTACAGTATTATGTTCCACTCTCCAAGCTCTTTTTCTTGAGATTCTCCTCAATTGATTTTCATCCTCACTGTCATCAGACTCAGTTTCAGATCTCTCCTTAGTTTAATTTATGGTGAACTTTATAATGTCTGTTTCTTTTACAGAATATGTTTTCTCTTTGGTCAGTTATTTCACTCTGTTAGGAACTTCTCCATTGCTGGTACTTGGAAGGATTGTGTGGCTTGCCTGAACCCATCTCTTCACTCCAGCACATTTAATTGCAGTTGTGCTAACCAGAATGACTTGTCTGGGCTTCTGCCACCAAGGAACTAAACAGTTTCTTCTCCTGTGTACCTTTATCTGAAATACACATTACAATAAGGAGCTAAGAGGGAAAGAAAGGGTACTGTAGGGATAGCCCTCCACTCACTAAGCATCAATACAAAAAATCCCTGTACCCTGAACTTGGATTAGTATTCATCTAATGAGGCATATCACTGCGCTAGAAAATGTCCAATTTTATTTCTTACGCAATCGCCTACTAGAATTTAAAGTTAGGCGTTTATCTTCAAATGCACAACCATCCAAAAACAAATTATTGTTTCTTTAGATATAAAAATAAAAACAGGAGAGGAGAATCCTAAACCACTTTTCAACTCGACATGGTCACCAGTAGCTGCTCAGCTGAGACAGTCCACCATCCCACACTTAGAACGAAACAGACGTACAAAAATTGTGTGGTGAGGGGGAAGGCACCTCACGGGAGAACACCCTCGGGGCTGTTTGGCTAATGTTTGCCAGATTCTTGCCCCTTTCTCATCATCGGTCGCCTTATCTCCTCAAAATAAAGTGTCCAAACAAACAAAACCACGCGTGTTGTGAATAAACAAACAGGTGCAAGACAAAACCATCCAAGGATTCAAATGATTATTATTTATTTTTATTTTTTTTCCTAGGTACAGAAAACGTGATTAAAAATCAGCAGACACACCAAATTTACAATTTTATTATTAGTTATGGTGTGCGCCGGTAGATTAAAAAAGGTTGGTAGCTTAGTATCGTATACCAGTAACCATAGCCAACATGTTTCACTGCCCTACAAACTTATCGGCAGATTCATCAGGGCTCACCACTTGGTCACTGCACCAGTATTGGACAACATCATAGTGGAAACCTTATCCAGCAATATCCTCTCATACCAGCTGGAAGAGGAACAAGACTTTACTGTTGATTGTGTCATCAATCGTACACAAGGGCACCAGGACCGAAACTCATCCCAGGAACACCTTCCTGGGATGAGTTCATAATCGAATCAAAGCAATCAATTCTGCTATTTGAGCAAAACGAATTCCTTTCAGACAAGATGCTTCCAAAACGTCTGCCACTGTACATACAGCATATGCAGCACTTAGAGCACCCTCATCCGTTCTCAAACATGAACCATCTACAAACATGACATAGTCAGATTCCGGCAGGGGCTCATATTTAATGTCAGATCTTGACTTGGTACAATATTCAAGATTATCCAAAAATTTATGATCAACTTCATTTCTCACCTCAACTTCAATGACATCAGGTAACAATGTAGATAGATTTACATTCGCACATTGTGCAATTGTCACATTATCTGCACCTAGGATTAACTTTTCATATTTTGTCATCCTGTTATTGGTAAGGAACTGTGTTTTTGTCCTAGTGAGGAGAATTTCCACTGAATTAGGTACATATACCCTCAAAGGATATTCCATCACTATATCTTCACTTTGTTCCAAGCTCACACTTGTAGCAGCTACTGCTTTCAAGCATCCTGGCAATGCTTTAGCAAATGGATAAAAAACAGCACAGAAATATGCAATTGGCTTTCTCAGTTTTCCATGTCTTTGAATTAGAACTGATAATGCACATCCTTCTCGTTCACTGCAATACAGTTCAAACTCTTTTTCAGAATCGGGCATTCCTAATGCTGGTGCTTTACACAGACTGGTTTTTAGTTGTTCAAAAGCTTCCATTTCTGTTTTGTTCTGCACTATGGGATCTTTTACATCTGCTCTGTCCAACCTTTGCAATGGTTTTGCTATAAGCGAAATTCCACTGATCCATTGTCGACAGTAACCTACCATTCCTAGGAACATTCTCACTAGTCTCTGAGTCTTTGGAGGTTGCATTCCCTGTATCGTTCTGATTCTTTCTATGGTGATTGCCTGATTCCTTGAGCAATCTTGTGACCTAAATATTGTATTTCTTTCTGACGAAACTGTAACTTTGATGGTGACACCTTATGTGCTCCATCTGCCAAATGGATCAGTAATGCTATGGTATCTAAAACACATGCATAGTTGGTTCTTGATGCCAGTAACAAGTCCTAACACAACTGGTATCTAGGGGTCAAAAAGCCATGTGATTCAACTGTGGAAACGGACCTCAACATAGTACAAATAGAACGGTGGAAACCCAAATTGCAAACAAGTGTGACATATAGCTGCTGAGTTGAGACTCAAGGGCATGAGTAAATATTGCCATCAGTAGCTGTTCTGTACCACTCTTTTTAACATCATTTGGGTTCTCCTTGCCCAGGAGACAAGACAACACAACACAGCCTACTGATGTTCTCAAGGCTATGTGTAGTTCCTATGAGTATGTGTTATCAAGAGAGGTGGTACTACTATAAATATAGATATATTTTGTGGCTACAGAGTAAGCAGTGCAAACAAGTGAGTGAAAAACAAAGTGAATTGTAGTGTAGTTCCTATTTTCCCAATAGGCTCTGCGCATTGGAACAACATAAACAGCAGTGTAGACGTAGGACTGAGGTCATCTAGGTCTCTACTGACTATGTTAGACTTAATTTGGGTTTGCGCCAGCTAGCTCAGAGGTCACTAGAAACTTTCTTGAATGAATAGGGAGGGGTGAACTTCCCTGATTCAGACAAGAAGGGATTCAGTATCCGACAACCGCATAAACATGACAACTTTGCTCCCTCAGAATAAGAGTGTATCTCTAGAGTTGTGTGAAAACAATAGGCAGCTATTTCACTCAGTCAACCGTGCATACTTAGTTTCACCAGTGTGCAGAGAAATAGAGAGACGGGTGTTTTCAATAAAAGGTGTTATTTATTGAGCACTCTTCTTTCTCATGCAAGAGAAATGAATTGACACAATTGCAATACTTATCATAAAGTAAAGTGCGTACAGCAAAAGTAGTATTATGAAATAATACTGTAAAAGCATTGATATGGTTTCTTAGCCATATGATACTTTAAATTGGATAAAATATATACATACGTAAAAACATTGACTAACGTACTCAACTGGTGCTTCTAACTACGCCTACCCCAGTGTACCTGACTTAAGCCTAATACTTGGGAAGGAGTAAGTAAGTAGCAGTTTAAGTTAAGTTGGTTAAGATTGTTTTGCCAAGAATCTGCATCAAGAATTCTCTTAAGGGTTTTAGTCAGCTCCGTACCTTGGTAATAGAATGTGGGAGGTCTGGTATCTCTTTCTTCAGGACTCGATCCCCCAGCAACCCGCAAGGGTAGGCTGGAAACACCGGAGGTGGATTTTCTCGGCTGGAGAAAAAGACAGCGTCTCTCTCAGTGCGTCAAAAGGGAGGGGCGGCTTCCGTGGGCTCTCGCATCAGCTGGGCTCTCGGGCAAGTAGATAGCCTCTCTGCTCCAAACCACCGTGTGTTAGCTTAAGGCAACTGTTGGTATATTTATACCTGAAAGGTGACGAGTTTGACGTAAGGTTGGACATAAGACGTCACTAAGAACTAACAGTTCTTTCTGGATTTCAGGAGTTCTTGTTCAAATCAAAACAAAAGCAGGGGGGATTTCCCGGGCTGCTGGAGGCTTGGTTTGTTTAAAGAACACGTTGTGCTTTCTAGGAGTCGATGGGAGTAGCCATGCTGTGCTTTGGACTGCATGGGCTATTACTGAATATGGATATGATTCTTATGCCTTTATACGGATATTATTAATGATAACCACATAAGGGCATGAATCGGGAATATCGAATTAGGGTCCTAGATAGAAATACAACAGAATAAAGTTAAAATTGGATCAACTGAGTAGATTGTTAATTTTTAATGATATCTCTCAGTTGTACAAACCTAAAAGATATAGTGAGAATACAGATTTAACAAAATATCTGTAAGCAATTGGTCGACATGTTTCAGCATTAGGATGGAATAATTCCGATGCTTTATTCAGGACCTGATGGTAACTACTGCTTATAAAGTGAGAATTAAAATCAATATCACCTGCAATATTCAGGTTTCATACTCCACCATATACATATTCATGAAGTCCTTTTGAGATACCTCCTTGAGGGCAGAAAGAACTGTAGGATGATGCCCTATTTGTAGACATATGATGGTCCCCCTTCCTCTCTGAATACTCTTGAGAAATGAATCAGATTCTGTATATTTGATTCATTTACCATTGCTGCACTGACCAGCTATGATAATTTGTATTTGGTCTTATTACAACCACTGTATTATGAACTAATAACTTATTGTGTTTACTATCATAGTTTGTAATTTCGGAACTTTGCTTTGGCAGTGTGCTGTAAGAGTTCCTTACAACAATGTTGAAAACAATGATAAAAATTAATGGAACATGAATTTCCATCATGTATATCTTGTTGAATAGTTCCAAGACGTCCTAGACAGGTATAAAAGTACAACTCCCAGCATACTCGCATGTCAGGTGACTGATGTCATGTATTCTGGAGTTGACCTCGATTGTAAACTATACATATTCCTCTACACAATTTTTTAAAAAAATTTGGCTTATAAACAATGGTATACTGTTGGGAAATGAATTCATGAATATTTTTCATCGCACTCACTTTGTTCTGCGATCAGCGGCCAAATATGTAAATTCGGGCAGATTGAAGTTGAAGGACACTGTCTATTATAAAGACACTATGTAAAACCATTGTGTCACTAAAGTTGCTGCGAAAATCGTCAGTTTGGACGAATATTCAACATAAAAACGCCGTTAGAGACATATCAACAAACCCAAACTCCCACCATGCCTGTGAGTCATTTGATCGGAACCACGTGCTCCGGAGTTCTCTCCGGTTTTAAAATGGAGCCTGCCCATTACCCTGTGCCTCCCCAGACAGCTCAGAAGACTGTGCGGAGACACCGACGGATAGGTAGGTCCTTTTGCAATAGCACGATTCGATCTACTTAGCTATTTAAGCTGCTCGGTTCGAAACATGAGGAATGGCAGGTTATGCTGTTTTACATCATGGCGAATAAGGTGAAACGGCACGATTTGATCCCTGTGGCCACTTAACCTGTTTGTCATGAAGTATTACGAATGGCAGTCTAAGCTGTTTTGCATCTTGGCGAATTCATGATGGCAGTTATGATTGTGAAACGATAAATAGTGGTTTTACCATTTGCCGCTTTTCTTGGGCACACTGTAATAAATGCCTGACCTGGTTTGTTAAAACTAGTTGAAGTGCAGTAGTGAAATTTCTTGTTCTATGCTCGTTATGATCATGAGCAAAAGTCACCCGCTTATAAAGATTGAGGAGTACAATAATATGGGTATTCGTGAATGTGGCTTCAGGCTATAACATGCCTTTGTCTGACGCCCTGTATATACAAACATCCATTTACCCATAGATTATGACTGAAGCATTGTTTATGAAGTGAAGGTAGCGAATGGGTTAAACTAAAATACTGCTAGTATGGCGATATCCTCTTTATGGACCACACTTCATTCTAATAACGTCTAGAGACGATAATCAGCCTACTATGTCAATCGGCATTTGTGGCTTAAAGTGCTTTAATTCACTTTTGTTTTTAGTCTTGGGATAAATGAGCTGTCTCTCTGTTTTTAACTTTGAATTTAGAGCGGTGCTCCTCTTAACCTGAGCTGCTGCCAGGTGGGGTGAAGCGCTATCACCACTACAAATGGGTGAGTGACTTAAACTAATAGATCAATATAAAATGTTTTGACTATGATACATAGTGATATTTGCAGCAGAATACAAAGTTCCCCAGGGAGAGTGTGAGAGCGTGGAGAAAGGAGTTGGTATTGTCAGTACCGTAGCTGATAGGGTTCCCTAGTTGGAACTTAGAGAGCCTCACACACCCAGAGTAATAGGTGTGAAACACACCCTTACTTGAGGGTGTCCAGTGTCATCATCGACTCACTGCCCCTCGTCAGACCGGCGCTGCAATGTCTGACGGAGTAACCAAGGTACTCTTTTGACGGGGTTCTTTTGTTCCTTGCTGATGGTGGGTGTAAGTGAGGATGAAGAAAAGTGTAGTCAGTGCAAAAGTGAGTGAAGGTTTAAAAAAGGTAAACAGTCCACACTCAATTTTATTAACGTGGCTGGTTCCTTAGTTAAAATGGGTGAGAGGGGAGTTAGAGACCGTATAGGTGTACAGAACACTAACTCAACCCCCTGGTGTGGTCAACATGTTTCTCGCCAACCGGCGATTCGTCAGGACCTCAATAAAGTACTACACAAAAACAAGTATGGACTCAATGCTCAATCACTATGAAGAAGGCAAATACAACCTCTCTGGGTCGGAGGAAAAGAGGGCCACGGGGTCCTGCTCTATTTAGGCGACCTAGAGGTAGGGAAGAAATTTAACAAAGAAAGAACAAGTCAAGTCAAATATCACATAGTGACTTTATGCTCAGAAAGTATAACGTGACTTTTGTGACAAAGGCTCCACACTGTGAGGGATGTGTGGGGTAGTATGGGTGTGAAGGGAAAAACATTTGTACCGGGCAATGGGTGCAAAGTCCCTTCTAAATCATACCAAGTATGACACTAGTAAAGTCTCACATTAGGAGGGTTTCCATAGTGCGTTTAAGACAAAACTGTGGTGTGACGCCAAAACTTTCAAGACAGCACCCAAATCCTAGGAGAAAACAACAATGGGAAGCAATAAGCAAGTTCTTACCCTAAAGGGATTGAATAGGGCCTTGCAGCGTACTCCCGTGAGGCCAGCGCTAATAGGTTGGATGAACCTGTGGGGTATGTAAGGTAGGTGAGGATTGGCATGTGGTCAAACAGACACGGGATGGGGAGATATAGGCATGTGACCTTGAGGAGGCTAGTAGTACAAGTAACATCAGTAGTGGCCCCCCCAGATAGCGTAAGATACACTATCCAGAATAAATCTCACAGTCAGCTAAAGTGGGAGAGACTAAGAGGAAGTATCCCCACTCTATCGAACCCTCGTTTATCTGGAGTAGAATGCTAAGAAACCACCACACACTCCAGTCCACAGCACAGGGTTGGAACCGGAGCTGTGGAGATAGGGCATTTGTGTGTTGGAACCAGCAAGCCTGGATAACCATGGAGGTGAAGGGAGTCAGACCAAACCAAGTGTGGAGTGTTAAATTAAGATAAAAGGTAGAAAAAAGGTAGAAGATACCTGGGGTCATGCGGGAATCGCAAGTTGCCCTGGGTTCTGCCTTAATTCTGTTCAATTATCGGCCGGGCAGAGTGGGAGCAGGAAGAGGTAATGGCCGGGTCTGGCATATTACCGTGCTTAATCTAGTACCTACTGACTAGCGGGTACTGACTCGCGGGACAGAGGGACAGGTGGCAGAACTACGGGGACTTGTCGCGGGTCCAGAAAGGTTTCTTCGAAGCTTTACCCGGTACTATCCTTTGGGCTGGGCTCCCGGAAACGACAACAAGAGCTTCGGGGGTTACGACGGGGGCTTACCTTGAGTGAGGCGCTGGAACGGCGGGACACCTACCCCTCACGCTCGCGGCACCTGGTCAGGGTGCGGAGCAGCTGGTGAGGGTTTCCACCAGTGGCCGCCGTTATGAAGGGAGATCAGACCTGTGACGTGGGAGCTGGTCCGGTGGTGGCGCGTCTATCATGCGTCATACACATGCGCAAACCACATGCAATAGACCAGGAAGTCTCTATTCTCGAATGGCATAGAGTGGGGGCCATCTTGGAAGGGGCGAATATGTCGAGAGTTGAGGTTTGCTTGGTAAGTGATATACCAGGTAAAAGGGTGATGTAGCAGGGGCAAGCGACCAAGCATGAAGTTCAAAATGTGGGCAGGTTAGTATATCATTGTGCGGTTGTCGCACGAACTGCGTCTATTTGTACCCGGTATATCGGTCTGACCTTGTATCTGTGATTAGATACAGGGGTGACTTGGCCATCTCTGGGGGACCCTAGTGCCGGGGGGGGGGGGGGTGGCAAAGTATAATTGGTGAAAGAGCCAAGAAACGTGACGGGGCTATGTAAATACGACATGGAGTATCGGATATACAAGGTAGGCAAGGCAATATGCCAATGTGTCAAAGGGGGCTCTCGTCACACAGGGCTCTCGTCAAATTCATAGGAGGCCAGTTGTGATTGGCTCTTGGGGTGGATAGGAATGCTCCATCAAATCTTGAACGGGGCCCGGGATAGTGACTGACTAATACTAGTGGATCACCAAGGATTAGAACTGATGATCCTCTGTTAAGGAAAATTAATTATGTCAGGGTGGGAATAACAATCAGAGTGTGGGTTGGGTTGTTAGGTGACCTAAAGCGCTGGCCAGGGGTGTGTAGCTAGAGATGTACGCCCCGGAACTGCTAATGGGACGGAGAGGTCAATAGGGGGGTCCCCTGGGGGGTCTTATCTCGAGACACTAGCACAGGGGATGGCGTCATTCAGCCCTATTATGTCTAGCTGGAGACGGTGAACCCATCTTTGTTCAAGCCTGAACAAAGCTTGTCTGGTCATGGCTGGTTGGGACTCAAGCACTAACCATTGGATGCTGTCAGCAGAGTGATTATGTTGTTGGTAATGTTCATAAAGTCTCGTGTGGGTCTTTGAGCATCGTATGTTGCTTTTGTGCTCCGTTATTCTGAGCTTCACCTGTCTCATGGTCATCCCTACATAGAATTTGCCACAAGGACAAATAAGAATGTAAACACACTTAGAGCTGTTGCAATTAGTATGTCTATTCAGTTTCCATGTGAAAGAATCTGTTAGCGTAATTTCTTTGCACTGTATAGATTGGGGACAGACCGCACAGCCTCCACAGGGGTAGTGTCCAACAACGGGTGGGAGGTCCCACAGTGTCCGTTGTCCAGCACCGGGTAGTTTCTTAGGACGTGTATGTATCAGGGAGTCTTTTAGGTTAGTTGTACGTTTAAATGCGAACCTAAGCTTGGGTAAATCTGTGCCCCCTGAGTTGAGAATGTCCCAGTGCTTGTTCACTGTTTTTTTAATGAAGTTAGAGTTGCTGGTGAAGCTGGTGACACATGTTATTAGGTCATCGTGTTCTTTTTGATGTACTTCAAGGAGGGCCTCCCTATGGTTGTTAAGGGCTCTCTTACTAGAGTCTTGTATCAATTTGGTGGGGTACCCTCTGTCATGTAGTTTATGTTGTAAGGTGTTGGCTTCCTGTCTGTAGTCATCCCTTGAGGAGCAATTTCTACGTACCCTCAAGAATTGCCCAAAGGGAAGATTTTCACGTAGTGCTCTGGGGTGATGGCTGTTAAACAGAAGGAGGCTGTTTCTGTCCGTCTCCTTACGGAACAGAGTGGTGCTCAGACCGGCTGGTCCCAGTCGTATCATGAGGTCAAGAAAAGACAGGGCTGTCTCTGACATGGTGCCTGTAAATTTCAAATAGGGATTCTGTTGGTTGATCCAGGTGCAGAACTGATTGCAGCTCTCTCGGTCACCCCTCCATAGTATCAGAATGTCGTCAATATAACGACGCCATAGTGTTAGATGTTGTCTGAAGGGGTTAGAGTCGGGATAAATGATCTGGTTCTCAAAGGCCGCCATGTAAATACAGGCAATGCCCGGAGCAAAAGTTGAACCCATAGAGGTACCCCTGATTTGATGGTACATCTGTGAACCGTATTGGAAGAAGTTTTCCGTCAGGGCGATACTCGCGCAGGCCATGATGAATGATATAGGGGTAGGCGAGGACCATTCCTGCTGCATAAGGGCAGATTCTACGGCCTCTAGTGTGGCTGCTTGGGGAATGTTGGTGTATAAGGCTTCCACATCAAGCGTAAGAAGTAGGTCCACCTCTTCTCTACCTGCGATCGACTCTATGAGGCGCAAGACATCTCTTGTGTCTTGTAGGAAGGAGGGTATTTCCTTTACAATGGGTTGAAGAAATACGTCACAGAACTTTGATAAAGGTTCTAATAGTGATCCAATGCCCGAGACGATGGGTCTCCCTGGGACTGGGCTGGTCCCTTTATGAATTTTGGGCAGCGTGTAAAAATAGGGGACCACTGGGTCCGTCGTAAGAAGGAACTCTGCCTCATGTTTCGAGATCCAGCCATTGGCTTCGCCTTCAATGATAAGACTTGAGATGTCTGTGATTAGTCTATTGGTTGGATCTTCTGGAAGGGGTCTATAGTGGGTAGTGTTGGCCAGTTGGCGCTTACACTCTGTGTCATACTCGATGGCGTCTTGTATGACAGTTGCTCCCCCTTTATCAGCTTGTTTAATGACGATGGAAGTGTCATTACCAAGGGATAAAACTGCTTGTCTTTCAGCTCTGCTCAGATTGTTGTAACTACTGGAATTGGGTTTATTCTCCAATGACTTAAGTACAGCCTTCTCAAATGTCAGCACTTCTGGGGGGACCATCCCATCTGTGTCTTTTCAGTGGACGGCTGGTCCTGGAAGTAAGCCCTAAGGCGTACTTTGCGAAAGAGTTGTTTGATCTCGCACATTTCTGTGAAGCTGTCCGGGGTGGGGGTAGGGACAAACCCTAAACCCTTTTCAAGAGTAGCCATTTCAAAGAATAAAAATATATTGATATTTATCAAGATACACTGACTATTTGAATGAGTCTGGATTGTGACACAATACTGTCAATCTTTTTTGTCTTTCTCCATGTTTCTCCTGTGGGTGTCGTGTCTACAACATGATACGGAATAGTATGTGGTAAAGTATGAAACCTGAATATTGCAGGTGATATTGATTTTAATTCTCACTTTATAAGCAGTAGTTACCATCTGGTCCTGAAGAAAGCATCAGAACTATTCCATCCTAATGCTGAAACATGTCGACCAATTGCTTACAGATATTTTGTTAAATCTGTATTCTCATTATATCTTTTAGGTTTGGACAACTGAAAGATATAATTTAAAATTAACAATCTACTTAGTTGATCCAATTTTAACTTTAGTCACTTTATTTTTCACTCACTTTTTTGCACTGCTTACTCAGTAGCCACAAAATATATCTACATTTATAGTAGTACCACCTCTCTTGATAACACATACTCATAAGAACTACACATAGCCTTGAGAACATCAGTAGGCTGTGTTGTGTTGTCTCCTGGGCAAGGAGAACCCAAATGATATTAAAAAGGGTGGTACAGAACGGCTACTGATGGGAATATTTACCCATGCCCTTGAGTCTCAACTCAGCAGCTATATGTCACACTTGTTTGCACTTTGGGTTTCCACTGTTCTATTTGTACTATGTTGAGGTCTGTTTCCACAGTTGAGTCACATGGCTTTTTGACCCCTAGATACCTGTTGTGTTAGGAATATTGTATATTGGGGTATGTATCTAGTTTTGGGTCGTTAAACTCACCCTTGGACCCTCTTATTAATTATTTTGTTTGTGTTTTGCCACTAACAAGTCATCAATATATTGAACCAATACTGCATTTCCAGGCATATTCAAACTCTCCAATGATTTCTTTAACAACTGATTAAAGATGGAGGGACTCTCAGTATACACCTGAGGAATCCGGCACCATGGCAAAATACGATCATCAAACCGGAACGCAAATATTGGCTGGCTATCTGGGTGTAATGGAACTGTAAAGAATGCATTACATAGGTCATTGACCGTATACCATTCTGCATCATGCAGTATTTGGTACAGAATTACTGCTGGTTTTGGTACAACCGGACAGCATGGGACAACAATTGTATTAATTCTTCGTAAATCCTGCACTATCCTTAATCTTCCATTAGGCGTTTTTTTAATCCCATTATAGGTGAATTACATTAGGTGTGGGCGGAAAATCCGTTTCGCTCGCGGATTTTGCGGATTTTCGGGAAATTCGCAATCCGCGAGATTCGCGAATCTCCCGCAAAATCCGCGAATCCGCGAGCAGCGGATTTTGCTCGCACTGTTCGCGTGAGTTCGCGGCTTCCCAGTACAACTTCGCGCCCCGCGAATAAGTGCAAAATTGCAGAAATACGATCTAATCAAAACTGAAACTACTTACCAGGTTCAAAAGTTCAGGCTCATCATTAGTAGCCATTTCCTGTAGTGCTTGCTGAGGGGCCCCTCCAGAGTTCAGTTGCCAGTTGCAACTATTATGTGACCCTGCTCTGAACCTCAGAATAGTTACACATATGCCACAAAGGTCCTGAATTACAGCTAAGGGAGACAAGCAGGAGCCAGGCTGGCAGTTCAAATCCATTAATCAGCCCCTAATTCATTATTGTCAGTTGGGGCAGGGCAGGTGTTGTAACTAATTTTGCAACAATGAAAGCACTTAGCAAGTGCAAAAGTTCACTAATCAGGAAGCACTAAGGAAGCAGGTGCCAGCTAAAAAAATATTCTGTGACACATTAATCAGCCCCAAATTAATTCAGGTCACTTGAGGCAGGGAAGGTGTGCTTGCGTTGCCACAATAATGTACACTGACTGGACAACCAGAGGGTGCTGTGATGAAACAGAGGGTGGCATGGGTGGGCCAGAGGGTGGCATGAGTAGTCAGAGAGTGGCAGTGGTGACAGAGAGTGGCAGTGATGAAGAAGAGTGTCCCAAACAGGCTGGACACGTAGAAACAACAAGTTCGCGAAACTTGCGACCCGACAGGTAAGTTCGCAATTTGCGACATTGTACAAAACACTCGCGAACTGGCAGAAACCCGCGCAAACACAAAAAAAATCCGCAAATTCGCGAGAATTCGCGGATTTTGCGGATTGCGAGTTCGCAAATCCGCAAAATTCGCGAACGCGAGATTCGCAAAATTCGCCCATGCTTAAATTACATGAACTGCTTATTCTCAAAATTCCTTGTTCAATCATTTTGTTTATCACAGGAGTTATTCCTTCAATTATCTCTGCTGTTATTTTATATTGGGGAATGTTTGGGTAACTCACTCCTTCCTTTACAGAAACTTGCACATGATCTACACCTTCCATTAATCCAATATCGTCTCCTGTGAAATCCCACACTTGTTCTTTGATGACTCTTTTAGCTCACCAGGTATCTTTTCTTGGTCAAATACATGAAACATACTAGTTCGTTCTGCATCTATCAGTGACATTGTCATTTTAGACAATCTATCTTCATCAAGTGTTTGAAGTTCAATACCATCTGGTGAACAGTAAATTGCACAATTCATTTTACACAGTATGTCCCTACCAAGAAGGTTAACAGGACTACAGTCACACACTACAAATCGAACCCTCCAACACCGACGTCGCTACGCACATCCTCAGACGCTGGATGGAGGACAGCGCCAAGACCCTCGCCCCACTGAAGAAACCCCCCCACAGAGACACCAGCAAGAGGGCCAGCTGGTTCACCCCAGAACTCCTAGATTACAAGCAAGCCTGCCGGAAACTAGAGAAGAAATGGCAACGTGAACAAACTCCGGACAGCCATGCAGCAAACAAGGACGTCACCACCACCACCTCATCAGACCTCCTTCAAAGACCGCCTCGACAACATCGTACACAATAGCAAGGAGCTCTTCAACATCGTGAAGGAACTCTCCAACCCCAGCTCAAACACCTACGACATCCCGCCGTTGCAAGCCCAGTGCGACTCCCTCGCCACCTTCTTCCACCGCAAGATAGCAGACATCCATGACAGCTTCAACACCCAGACATCCCCAACAGACAGCAACACAACAGATCCTCCGCACACCATCGACCACATCCCCTTGCTAGCCTGGACCAGCGTAAGCTTCGATGACACCATCAAGACCATGAGCACAATCCACTATGGCTCACCATCAGACCCTTTCCCGCACCACGTCTTCAACATAGCAAGCAGCTCCATCGCACCCCACCTACGCAACATCATCAATCTCCCCCTTGAGACCGCAACCTTCCCAGAGAGCTGGAAACACGAGATCAACGCCCTACTCAAAAAACCCAAGGCAGACCCAAGAGCCCTCAAGAACTTCCGACCCACCTCTCTGCTCTCCTTCCTGGCCAAGGTCATTGGGAAAATAGTTAACAGACAGCTAACCCTATACCTCGAAGAGAACAGAATCCTTGACCCTTCCCAGTCAGGGTTCTGCAGCAACCACAGCACCGAGACTGCCCTCATCGCCGCCACGGACAACTTCAGTACCCTGCTAGACAATGGGGAGACTGCAGCACTCATCCTCCTAGACATCTCTGCCGCCTTCGATACCGTCTGCCACCTCACACTACACACAGGTCTCCACGCCGCAGGGATCCGAGAAAAGGCTCTGGAATGGACCACCTCCTTCCTCTCTGGCAGAACCCAGAGCATCCGCCTCCCCCCATTCCATTCCAAAGCCTCCAAGATCATCTGCGGCGTACCTCAAGGATCCTCCCTCAGCCTGACACTGTTCAACATTTACATGGCTGTGCTCGCACACATCGCCCGACAGCATGACCTCAACATAATCTCCTATGCCGACGACACTCAACTGATCCTCTCCCTCACCAAGGACCCCATCACCGCCAAGTCATCTCCAAGAAGGAATGAAGGCCGTTGTCGACTGGATGAACATCAGCCGTCTGAAGCTGAACCCGGACAAGACGGAGGTCCTCATCCTCGGCTCCAACCCATCAGCCTGGGACGGCTCCTTGTGGCCAATGGCACTGGTGGCTGCCGGACCACCACGACCACGCATGCAACCTGGGAATCAACCTCGACTCAACGCTCTCAATGACCAAGCAAGTCAACACCGTCTCCTCCTCCTGCTTCAACACCCTCCGCATGCTCCGCAAGATTTACAGATCGATCCCGACAGATACAAGAAAGACAGTCACCCAGGTCCCCATCAGCAGCAGACTTGACTACGGAAACGCCCTCCACGCGACAGCCCTGACCAAGCTCAGACAATGCATCCAAAACACCTTGGCACGACTGATCCTTGATGTACCATGACACGGCCATATCACCCCCCACCTGAGAAACCTACACTGGCTCCCCGTCAACAAGAGAATATCCTTCAAGCTCCTCATCCACGTACACTAGGCACTACACAAGACCGGCCCAGCCTACCTCAACAGACGGCTCTCCTTCTACACCCCCAACCACCAGCTACGCTCTGCCGACCTCTCACTCGCCACCATCCCGAGCATCTGAAGAACAACCACCGGTGGGAGATCCTTCTCCCACCTCGCCGCCAAGACATGGAACACCCTCCCACTGAGCCTACGACAGACCCAAGACCTGCTGACCTTCAGGAGGATACTAAAGACCTGGCTGTTCGATCAGTAGCGCCCCCCCCCAGCGCCTTGAGACCCTCGTGGGTATGTAGTGCACTTAACAAATGACTGATTGATGCATATCTTTGAAATTTCCAATTTCTACTTTAACTGGTTCTGTCAGGGATGTTTTAATCTGTCTATTCGCTAAACCTACTACTTGGATACTGTCTCCAGAGAGAGGAAGATTTTGAACTTCTACTGTCCTAACAGTAGAACGGGTAGCACCTGTGTCCACTAAGAAAGTCACATCTACATCATTCACCTTTCCATTCACAAAAGGACCAGATTGATCTACTTTTAGAGTTGCACCAAGTACACACTCTTCTCCCTCTATTAAGGACCTTCAGAAGCTATCATCAGACTCACTCCCATCTTCCTTCAGCCATTACTGTGAACTCACATTCACTCTAGGTGATCTTCGTACCTGTTCTCCTCTGAAGAAACCCGTCTCTGCACTGTTTTTATGTAAATTTACACTGTTTGGAAGTGATGGTTGTGGCACATGACTCTGTAGGGTAACTATCACCAAAGGGGGGGAACAGTGGGTGGACTATATTTAACGGGTCTAGTGTACATGTCCAAAACACTAGTAACACAAGAAGGGTACAAAGTTCCCCGATAAGAGTGTGAAATACAAGTGAGTGTTAATGCGTGAGTAGCGTAGAAGATGGTGAAAAGGGAGGGGGAATTCCCTTTTTGGAACTAAAACCCTCACACACCCAGCAAGCTAGGTGTCATGCTTCATCATTTGGGTTCTGCTCCTCGTCAGACTGGTGCTGCAATGTCTGACGGGCACCCACGAAGGGGCTCTTTATCGGAGATCTTTTGTTCCAGCCATATGGTGCATGCGTGTGAGAGGGCAAGTGAAAGTATAGTCGTGAAGTGGTGGTGAATAAAAAAGGTGGATCAGTCCACAGAGTACTTTATTAGCGTGGCTAACTCCCTTGATTAAAAAGGGGTGGGAGGGGAGATACATGCTGAGACAGATTCACAAGAAAATATCTTCCACCCTCTGGTCAGGTCAACATGTTTCTTGCCGTCATGGCAATTCTTCAGGACCTAAGTGCTCAGTACTACACAGTGAAAAAAGGTAATGAATGTAAATTACAACCTTATTCCTTGCAGTCAATAAGTAGGCAGGCCAATTGGTCCTGCTTATGAGATGCGACCTAGAGGAAATATACACAGCAGAAGAGTGTGATCAATGTAAGGTTCCGATGTTTCCTAGGTCACATGAATTCTACGCTATTCAAACACACTAGTGAAAATTTATTAAAACAACAGAAAAAACTGCAGTAGTGGGTAGAATCAAAACTGGGATTCACAGACGAAGAGATGAGGGCTAAAGAAGTGAGGGTGAGGCAGGTTGATGCTTACCCTAAGCAGTTCCCTAAGGTGTCCCGCAGTCTGCTCCCGTGGGACCTGCAACAATGAGTAAGGTACCTGGGGGAGAGAGAAGACGCACAACAGAAGGGATACCTTAGAAACATAGTGAGAAATCCTTTGAGTGTGTACATCACATGGGGTCCACCAGGCGTTCCTCATGGAGGTGAGCACCCCATGTATTGCCCCGCACCTAATCCGAGTGGCGAGTGTCATTGCCTGTCAGCCAAACGGGGGCCGCTGAGGCAGTACATCACTCGTAGAATCACCTGCACAACGAGTATCCCCCGATCAGTCCCCGCCACCCCACACGTCGGAAACAGTGGAGGCGGGGATATTACGGGATCAAACCCATGTATCAACAGTCCCACTGAGCATAGTAACTCCGCCCAACGAGGACCATGTGGTGGAATCAGGCCGCCCAAAACTTGATCACGTCGGTAGGACAGTGCTATCGTGAGAGGTAAAGCACACACTGCCAGTAGCGTCACCAGCGTGATAACGGGCTATGACCCATGAGGGACTTGCAGAACACTTACCCAAGCGGCGTGCGGTCCTCGCCGTCAAACCTACCCCCAGCAATGTCTAGTCAGGACGGGGAGCAAATGGTGGCAAACCACAGGAACTCCCTTAGTACTTGTAGCCATCGTCCTCCCGTCTTGCCAATTCCATGGGTGGGCGTGGCAGTAGCGGGTTGGTACTATGCATGCGCATTGCTAGTGAGAGGATGCAATGCACCACTAAGACAAGCCATGGAATCTTGCGTCCAGAAGCGGCGGCCATCATGGATGTAGTAAGTGAAACACGGGACTCGATTCCCAGTATGAGTTGGCAGGGAAGGAATCACTTGTTAGTGGGTTAACAGGTTACCACTTAGAGTAACCACCTGGTGGAAAAATTTAATCGGAGGGTAGAGGCCCTAACGGTGTAGTGGCAACAAGTACATTTCCAGGGTTGACAAGGGAGGAGTGTAATGCCGTAGATTGACGCTCATAGGCACCCCGGTCATGGACACCTTCCGTAGGCAGAGGAGGTTGTAAAAATACGGGGTAAAGTGATGTAGCGGTTACCCTTAGTGATTCACTTCAATGTCTTTGAAGGTATGTAATCGGGTCCTCTGTGTCAGGACCAATTAATATAGTACATACGTGTGTTAAGGGAGTGTTGCTTGGTATTAGTTAGGAGTTGGATACATAACCCTTGTCAAACGGAGGTAGTTGTCACAATGTAATCAGGTTCCATAAGGTGGCACCAAGTTGTCAAAAGGGGGGGCCATTGAGGTAAGGGGACACACAATACCTTCACTCAGGAGTCATACTGGGCAGCGTATAAGTACAGGACATAGGGTCAGTATCAGTGTCAAGTAGACCCAGGTACGATCTAGTGTGCCAATGACGACCAAGGTACAGAATCATTGAGACCCCTTGAATCCAGTTTCAACCGGTGGACCCATCTTTGTTCAATCCTGAACAGTGCCTGCTGGGTAATGGCAGGGTGGGATTCTAGAACCAACCAACGTACACTGTCTGCTGGATGGCCTTGTTGTTATAATGTTTGTATGGTCTAGTATGTGTCTTCAAGCATCTGATATTGCTTTTATGCTCCACAATTCTCAGTTTCACTTGCCTCATCGTCACCCCAATGTAATGTTTATCACAGGGGCAAGTAGGCAAGTATATGCATCTTGTGCTGTTGCAGTTGGTATGCCTCTGGAGGCTCCACAAGAACGTGTCTGTAAGCCTGATTTCTTTACATTGAACTGTTTGGGGGCATACAGCACAACCTCCACAAGGCAAATGTCTCGGGTAATCTCTGGGGTCTTGTATAGTGCAGCCTGCCATAAGCAGTAAGGTCTCTTCGCGACATCTCACCATCTGGAATTTAAACGTCAGATCGGCGGTCAAGCATTATCAGGATATTGCTGATCTTGTGGACAATGACCCCCCTGACATCTTTTGTCTGACAGAGACATGGCTGCAAGACACCGATTCTACGGTATTGAATCTGGCGTTCCCCGTTGAGTATTCCATCTACACGCTCAACCGCTCTTCGAGAGGGGGTGGCGGTGTCTTGCTGTTAAATCGTGCTATTCTTGCGCCTGGAGTGTGCAGAACATCACGGGCTGCGAAAGCGCCCTGTTCAAGGTTGCGGTTACTCCGCATTTTACCTTGTCAGGATTGCTGATTTACCGTCCACCTGGTAGCTCGGTGGCATTTCGAGAGGCTCTCCCTGAGGCGGTTAGTTCACTAGCAGTAGGGTCTGCCAATTTTTCTATCATTGGTGACTTGAATCTCCATTTTGACACTTTGTGTCTTTCTTCTGTGGGAGGGATGGTGGCGGACCTTGAGGCCCTTCAATTGTTCCAGCTGGTCTCGGACCCCACTCATAGTGGTGGCCACACTCTGGACCCCTTTTTTTCTAACTTAGAAGGGGTTACAGTGCCCCCCCCCCTCCCCTGACCTGGTCAGACCACTCACTCGTGACCATTCACTGTCCTCTTGATGAAGCCCCACTTAAGGTGCCACTGCGAGCCATGCCCAGACGGCGCTGGAGCAAATTAAAGGCGGAAGATCTCCACCGCCTTCTCACTGACGACCCACTGGGTGCAGTGGAGAACGTGGAGTCTGGTTATGACCATTTCTGCGGATGGGTAACCAGGGCCCTCGACTCCCTTATCCCGATGGTTTCCAGTAAGTGTGGCTCCCGCGCCCCCAGTCCCTGGTATGATGGCAATCTGAGGGCTCTGAAAAGTGTCTGCAGACGTGCAGAGAGAGACTGGAGGAAGAGGTATGACAGCAGCAAAAAAACCCTGTATATGGCTGCGGTCAAGTCTTATCACCGCGCGGTTTGTAGAACCCGGGCTGAATACTACGCTCTGGAGTTTCGCAATAGTGGGAATCCTGTTAAAACCATCTTTAAGGCCCTTAAAGACCTTGTGGCAAGGAAGCCGGCCGGTAACTCCATCAGCTCCAATACTCATTGTGAAGCGCTGTCGGCTTTCTTCCTGGAGAAGGTCCAGACCATATATAGGGCCTTCCCCTCCTCCACTGCACAAACCAGTATGGGGCCTCCCATCCGGTTGGATCAGGTGGTGCTAGACTCTCTCCCCTCTCTCTCTTTGGAGTCTTACATGGCCTTGGCTCTCCGAGTTAAGTCGGGGTCGCCGGACGACCCGCTCAAGCCACCTATGTTCAGAGACCAGGTTTTTGCTCGCCCGGTTTGCGACTTAATCAACACGTCGCTATCATCAGGCCAGGTGCCTTTGAAATGGAAGCATGCGGTAGTAATGCCCATTTTGAAAAAACCATCTCTCGACCCTACAAAATCGGAGAACTACCGCCCGATTTCGCTTCTCCCGTGGCCAGCCAAACTCGCGGAGGCGCATGTCAACACCGCCCTCACTGGTCATCTGTCGCGTGCCAACATTCTGGACGACACCCAGAATGGTTTTCGGGCTGGCCACAGTACGGAGACAGCACTGTTATCTATGGTCGAGCACCTTCGGGTAGTTCTGGATGCAGGTCAAACGGCGGCGCTTGTTTTGTTAGACCTAAGCGCCGCCTTTGACACGGTCTCCCATGACATTCTCCTGCAACGTCTTGAGGAGATAGGGGTGATCGGCACTGCACACCAGTGGTTCCGTTCGTTTCTCAGGGATCGTTCCTTCTGTGTGGCGTCCCCGCCCTACCAGTCCAAATGTCATCCTCTGTCTCTTGGGGTCCCACAGGGTTCCTCACTGAGCCCCACGTTGTTTAACATCTACGTGAGGCCGCTGGCTGAGGTTGTGAAGCTCTGTGGTATGACCATGGTGTCGTACGCAGATGACACCCAGCTAGCGGTCACGATCAGCGGGGACTCTGGGGTGGATGCCCCAAGATTCAGAGAAGGACTCAGGGTGGTGGCTGGTTGGATGACGTCCAACTGTCTCCAACTAAACGCCAAAAAAACGGAGGTGATGATCTTTGGGAAGCGGACGGACCTATGGGGAGATACTTGGTGGCCCTCTGAGCTGGGGCCGACCCCCACTCCGGTTGCGGAGATCAAAAACCTTGGTGTTTGGCTGGACCCTTCCCTCAACTTCGTTGGCCACACCAAAAGGACGGCGGCTTGCTGCTTCGGCATCCTGCGCAATCTGCGCCCTGCCCTTAAATACTTCGATGCCGCAACTCGTCAATTGGTGGTGCAAGCAACGGTTTTGGCGCGGTTGGACTATGCCAGCTCCCTTTTTATAGGATTAAACCAGGCTGAGTTAACCCGACTTCAAAGAGTGCAGAACGCTGTGGCCAGAGCGATCGTAGGTCTTCCTAGGTTTTGCTCGGCCGGTCCATCTTTGCGAGCCTTGCATTGGTTACCCGTTAGGCAGCGGATCCACTTTAAAGTTTTGTGCCTTTCCTTCAAAATTCTGAAGGGCCTATCACCTCCCTTACTGCACCAACTCTTGCGCCCTTACATCCCGGGCCGCACTCTGCGCTCGCTAGACCAAGAATTAGCGGTAGCCCCTCGGTTCAAACTCAGTCGGGTGGGGGGTTGCTCTTTTAAGGTGCGGGCAGCCGCACTCTGGAACGCTCTCCCTTTGAAACTCCGGACCTTTGGTGACCTGCTCTCCTTCCGCAAGGCCGCTAAAACTCATTTATTTTCTGAGCTTTGTTAAATCCTTCACTCCCCAATTTCTTAATAATTATTTCTGTTCCCCAGTTGTGTTGTGTTCGCCACCTTGTCGGTGCGCCGGGACGCTCCTTCGCTGGAGCAGCCGTGCGCAATACAAATAGCACTAACATAACATAACATAACAAATGACCCATCACATGGGGGAGGCCCCACAAGGTGCTCTGGCTGCTGGTTTTTGTTTTTTGGGTCGTGTATGGATCAGTGCATCCTTTAGGTTAGATGTCCGTTTGAACGCAAATCGAGGGCGTGGGATATCTGAACCACTTGAATTGATAATATTCCAATGTTTATTTATTGTGCTTTTGATGAAAGCTGAGTTCTAAGTGAAGCAAGTGACACAGGTTATCACTTCTTTGGACTCTTTGGGGTGTGTCTCTAGTAGTGCTTCCCTGGGATTATTCAAGGCTCGTTTATAGGAATTGTGAATGGTCCTAATTGGGTACCCTCTGTCCTGTAGTTTCTGTTGAAGAAGACTAGCATCTTGTTTGAAATCCGCCCTGTTAGTGCAATTCCTGCGAATCCTGAGGAACTGTCCGAAGGGGAGATTGTTCCTCAGGGCTCTCGGATGGTAGCTCTCATAAAGCAGGAGGCTGTTCCTGTCAGTGTTCTTGCGGTGTAGTGTAGTGCTGAGCCCAACAGGGTTAAGACTGATGCTCAAGTCCAGAAAGGGGATAGCAGTCTCAGAGATGGTGCCGGTGAATTTAAGGAATGGATTCTGCAAATTAATCCATGTGCAGAAGGCCTCACAGGTCACCCAGTCCCCTTTCCATAGCATGAGGATGCCGTCTATGTATCTGCGCCAGAGTGTTATGTTGTCGCAGAAGGGGTTGTGTGTGGCCCGGATCACACTTTCTTCAAATGTAGCCATATAAATACAGGCCAAGCTGGGGGCAAAGGTCGAACCAATAGAGGTCCCCCGAATTTGGTGGTAGAGTTGTGTCCCGTATTGGAAAAAAAATTCAGTCAAGGCTATGGTTGCACAGGCTATTATGAAGGAAACTGGTGTAGGTGAAGACCACTCCTCCTGTAGGAGAGTTGATTCAACAGCTTCCAGGGTGGCCTGTTGTGGGATGTTGGTATACAGTGCTTCAACATCTAGTGTGAGGAGGAGGTCAACACCCTCCCTCCCCTCGATGTTATCAGTAAGGCGGAGCACGTCCCTTGTATCTTGTAAGAAAGATGGTATTTTCCTAACCACAGGTTGTAGGAAGGAATCGCAAAATTTGGAGAGTGGCTCAAGTAATGAGCCAATCCCAGAGACAATTGGCCTTCCAGGCACTGGTGTCTACCCCTTGTGAATCTTGGTGAGAGTGTGGAAGTATGGTATCACCGGGTCTGTAGTGAGTAAGAATTCTTCTTCTTCCTCATTCTTGGTGATCCACTCGTTAGTTTCACGCTCCAGAATAAGGCTTGTGATGGTTGTGGTGAGCCTTCTGGTGGGGTCCACAATCAAAGGTCTGTAATGAGTTGTGTTGGCTAGTTGTCGTTTACACTCAGTGTCATAGTCATGGCTATTTTTGATCACAGTAGCGCCCCCTTTGTCCACCTGCTTGATTACAATGGTTGTATCATTGGCTAGAGACTGGACAACCTGTCTTTCAGCTCTGCTCAAGTTGTTAAAGCTGCAAGTGTTGGGTTTGTTTTCCAAACTCCTAAGGACTGCTCTCTCGAAGGCTAACACCTCAGGTAGGACCATGTTATCTGTGGGGGTGAAGGTTGATGGTTTACGTAGCCCCGTGTCAGTTTTCTCGTTTTCAGGTTTGTCATGAAAGAAGGAACGCAACCGTACCTTTCTAAACAGTTGTTTAATCTCACACATCTCATTGATATTATCAGCGGTCGGTATAGGGACAAAGCCCAATCCCTTTTCAAGGACCTTGGTTTCAATAGGAGATAATGTCCTGACAGAGAGGTTGACAATTAAACTCTCCTTCCCCTGGTCGTGCTCCGGATTTCCACCGAGGATGAGGTGGTTGGCTGGTCTTGCCACTGTACCCCCTTTTGAGCTCCTCGCTTGCGCCCTCTTACTCTGCCCCAACCTCTGTCTAAAAAAGGGGGGTTCATTGGGTAGAACTGTAGCGGACCCTGTGGATAGAACGGGTATTGCCAAGGGGGCATCATTTGTGGTGGCCCATGGAATGTTGGTCCATTTTGTACCCTTGGTTCCAATTGGCACGCCATTGATTACGGTTGTTTTTTGGGCGGGTAGCTGCCACTCGAGTCACTACCAGAGGATCCCCTCCGGCTCCCAGTGTCTGAGCTTTAATCAGAGGAGTAGCCGTTTCTGTTGTTGGTGTACCCATCTTTAAGGTAGGGATAAACCTTTTCCTTATCGAATCTGGCCACATCTTTTTGTAGTTTGGTCATTTTCTGTTTCAGGAGGAACTCTTGGTTCTCTGCGATCTCTTGATTAATCTCAGCCAGTTTGGTTGTGAAGGGGGTCTTGGTTAGCGTCCCTCTAATGGCCGTCTCTATGGCTGTGATCTTCACCAGTATAGCATCTGCCAATCTCTTGGCTGTTTTCACGATTAGGAACAGTAAGGGGCAGATTTATGTTAACTGGCGCATCCCCAGGGATGTGCCAGTTAACATGCGCCACAGTGCGCCACAGCTCCGCCAGCCATGGTGCGCCGCATTTATAATGCGGCGCACCATGGTGCAAAAACGGCACAGATGCGTGACGCATCTGTGCCGGAAATGTGGCGCATTGCTGGAGTTGTGTCGCAAGCGCGACGCAGCTCCAGCAAGGCTCGGGGGTGCCTCATTTTAACAATGCTGCGTCAAGACCTACGCCTGCTTCAAGCAGGCGCAGGCTTTTGACGCAGCATTGGCTTAAAAGTGACTGAGTGAAATCTCATAGATTTCACTCAGCCACTTTTGCGAGGCGCACCTGCCCCGGAACGCCCACCCTGCGCCGGAACGCCCACAAGCGGCGCAGGGCTTTACAACGTGACGCATCTGCCTAGATGCGTCACGTTGTAAATCGTTCGTAGGGATGCGCCACATTTACGCCGCCTTGCGTGACGCAACAGCGGCTAAACATGGCGCAAGGGCCTCATAAATCTGCCCCTAAGTCTTATGTACCGTTCCACAAGACTTGGCACCAACCTACCTTGAATTGGATCTTTTACTTTTAATGTTTTAAGCCAATCACTTAATTCCTGCTCTGTTGGTCCTACAGGAGTTTGTGACAAATCGATTTTCTTCATACTTCGGTCAGGTGTTGCAGAATCTGACTCAGCACCTGTTGGAAACTTATATGGGAGACTTTGATTAAAGGTCAAATAGGGCGGAGTCATCTGACTAACGCGCCTAACCTCAGATAAATCTGGATAAACCTTTTCTCTTACTTTTTGTAAACTTTGGTTCAAAGTAATCGGTAATAATGGTTCTTTTATTTTCTGGTTTTTGAACACTGGACTCACAGGACCAATGGTTACTGGGACAGTCACAGCCTCTCTATTTCTATATTTTTAGTGAGTTCCTGTATCTTTTCAGTTAATTAATTCGTAGACTGTACATATTCGGACGTACTCGGATTTTCTTCAAATCTCCTTTCTACTCTATCAACACTACTTCTAATCTCATGATTTTGTCTAGGAGTAACAGTAAGTCTTTTTTCCATTATGGGGTATTAGAATCGTATCTCACTTCCTCTCTCTCTGTATTATCTTTAATTTCAGAAAACCGTCTTGGGGTACCAGTAAATCTAGTCTCCATTGGCGGAGCATTTGCAGTCACTGTTACAGAACTCCGTTGATAAGGGGGTGGTCTTCTATTTATTATTTCCTCCAGTACCTCATCCTCTGTTTCACAATCCCCATAGCTCTTTCTTTCCGATTCCACATTATTTCTTTTTCCCGCACACTGCCGTCCTACCATTTCATCCATTGTCCTAACTGGATACATTCCATCACACATATCAGCGTTTCTCCATCTCCGCATTCTACTCTCATGGGTAGTTCCCCATGAACCTCACAATTTACTTCTAGGTCCTCTGAATTCCTCATGCCTTTCTCTCTCCAATTCATGCATCTCATCTTCCCACTCAACCAATGCCTCAAATTGAGTTGGTCTAGGTCTTAGTTCAAGCTTTATCATCTTTTCTCTCAAATTTCGTAATACCGCAGTACTAAAAGAACATGGGGCAGATTAGGATTGCGGATTTCCCGCATCCTCCGGGCCGGCAGAATCCACTGCCGGCCCGGAGGATGCGGAAAAACCGCTGCGGATGCTGGAAAGACCCACCGCCAAATTAGGAAGGCTGGTGGGTCTTTGAATCTGTCCGCCGCTTTTCTGCCGCAGTCGCCTTCCGACCGCGGCGGAAAAGCATTAACATGGCTGGCGGTGTCTATCAGACACCGCCAGCCATATTATGATGGAGTACAAAGTATGCTTTTCCACGACGGCTTTTCCACCGTGGAAAAGCATACGGACCTTCACTTCGGGGGCCCGTTGCGGGCCCCCTGGGTGAAGAGGGGGTGGGGGGTGCACATGGGGGTTACCTATGGTACCCCCCTGCATTTGCGTGAACAAAGCGGCAGGCACCGTGCGGTGCCTGCCGCTTTGTGCACGCAAATGCCGTGCATGCATTTTTAACATTGCGGCGGGTGCAGCTTGAAGCTGCACCAGCCGCAATGTTAAAGATAGAGGATGTGACCGCCACCCTGGCAGTCACATCCTAATCTGCACGGAGGGAACGGCGCAGCCCATGCAGACATTCCCTCCTACTCTGGGGTCGCGGCGGACTCAAGTCGGTGCGCGATCCTAATGAGCCCCCTAGTTCTGGAAATTCTAGTATACCATAATTATTAGTATATCTGACCCAATTTTCTAACCATATGCATGTGTGGTAGCAATATTTTGTCATTATTTACAATGCAGGCGTTTTCGGCGGTGGAAGCAACTTTTCCTCTCGCGTCATTATTTGCTTATCCTTTTTAAACACATTCTTCAATTTCTTAAACCATGTAGGTTTTTCTTTTTCTTCTCCATAATAAAATTACATTTTTCTGACAGTTTCCTGACTTTCAAACAATTGCGCACTCTTCCACAAACTGCTTAGCTGCACCAACCAATCAGAGCGCAGTTCACACTAACGCACCAATCAGAACAAGATACGTTCCAATCACTCTCAACCAATGCTCACACAGTTTTTGCTAGTGCACCAATCAGTGCTCACTTTGTTCTAGTCACGTGGACCAATCCCAGCGCGACCCTTTTTACGTCAGTCCTGCTCCGGTTTCTGTAGCTTCGACTGACCCCTCCTTTACAAAAATTAGCTGCACACCATATTTCACCTTTGTACACTAAAATCAGTTAGTAACCACATAAAACATCTCCATTCGTCTGTTTTGCTAAAACCAAAGTGATAGTTTCTTCAAATTCACAAGTATTCTATATTTCCGGTAGACAGAATTTTAGTTGTGCCGATAAAATAGCACATCCCTCTCTCAAGCTCCGGTATAAACTCTGTTACTAGCTTAGGGCTAAGTGTTATGCAGATTACATCTGACTCCTGTGCTTAGAGCCAAGATTTTACAGGTGTCCGTCGCTATACATTCACCACTTTTACACGTAAATGTCCCTAACTTGTAACATACGACGATGTCACCTCTTTGAAACAGACTATGTGATGTGTGACTTACATGCCACACGTTCCTCTTCCTAGGCAGAGTTACCAGCTTCCTACTTCCCCGAAGCCTCAAATTCCGGACAACAAATAACGTAATACAGACTCAACATTTAATGTTAGTCATAATTTCTGTACATCAACATTTTATATACATTTCCCTACTAATTGTATACATTACTGTATCCAAGTTAACCTATAGCAACCATAGCTCTGCTACCAAGTAAAACTGATCCAGCGCTACTCCAAACCATCGCTATACTTCCTAGTAGCTATCACACTTAACTCGTCTGTGGGGCCCATGACACCGCGAGTCATTCATACACACCAATCACCCTGCCCCCAAGATTCAGTGAAGACTAGAGGAAGAGATGCTGGATTTTAGTAGAGTGTTTTATTTCATTCAGTTTATCAATATTACCATAGTTTATTCTTTTCAAACATAAAACACCCCACCCTTTGGTCAACGGATCAGATAGTAAAAGTTAAGTAATGGACAACAAGACCAGCTTAATTCTCCATTTATTTAAAAAAATGTAGAGACATAATCTCCTACCATGACCTTATATATTTAGCCTTAATTCGATATTAATTAGACATTTAATTTTAACTTGGAGAAGGAAAGTTAAAATTCAAATAGTATACATTTATTAGCAGAAAAGTTAAGAAAATAAGACAAAACCATATTACCAACTTTTCAGGAAATGGACATCAGGGTTAGCGCCGAGAGTTCCCAAAAAACGCTTCTCTATCTTACTTGATGTTCACCTCCGATCTGGACTCCGCACCCATCAAAAGTTGAAGTCAAGAAAAATGTCAAAGTCTTTGCACCATGGAAAATAGTTCAGACGGACAGCATGTTGTGGTGCGAAAATAAAATCAAAAACAAGCTCCCCCTTCACTTTCAAACGTCCTCCTTTTTACTCTTTCTCCCTAACTATCTATCTAAAAATTGAAACATTTATTGTCCTCGATCAATTTCATTGGCCCATTTAAGGAGTGGATGAGCATCACCTCATCTCCTCATTGTCCATATTTCCTCCAAGGCAACGTTATAATCAAAAATAAGGTTCCGATTGTTCATTATTATATGTTTTCACTTGTGTCCTTTAACTTGTCACATGGAGCAATTTTCTCAGGCTCACGACATGGTCATGCAAATCTTGGCACATCTCTAAGCTCCAGGCCACGCTGACCTTGGCCCACGCTGTACAGGCACAGACTGCTTGCACATCTCTTGAGCATAGTCGCGCATGCGTAGATCACCACAGTTTCGGAGTCTCGCAAACCTCCCATTTTGGATTAGACCTCATGGGCAATAAAGGGAACTATTACAGAAACAAACACAATTAAACGTTAGATTTCGAAGTATAGCCCTTCTGTTTACCTCCCCCCATTCTAAGATAACCCTGTTAAATATTACCTAGCATTTAAGCAACAATTAAGCATTGTTTTCTTACCCTTCTCCATCATTTCTGCCACAATAATATAAATAAGAAGCTTACATGCATGGGTTCTCATCAGATTATGACATTTGCGTACTATGTTAGTATAACGATTTCACTCAATTAATACATTATGATTCGCAACACAAGTAAATTAGTATCCCACGTGTATTTGTGTATGTGCTTTCTATTCTATGTTGGCTTATTTAAAAACCACACGATTAATTTATATTACAGTTATGTGAAAGAGATTTCATGAGGGCTATACAAACATTTTTGTTTTCAGCTTCACTCCATCAATGGAAAGAAGAATTTTTTTTTGTATAATGCATCCATTGTTGCACAAAAACAATCCTGCCTCTTACGCAGCCACGTTTGCACCATAGAACCAGTATGCCTGTGTTGGCCCTAGGCAACACACAAAAGTGCTCAATATCGTAGTAGATATGGCATACTCCTGCTTTCTATGTTTCATCAAATGCAGTGCAGCAAGATTCTTTGCTACTTTTTGCTGCATTGCGTGAATCTTTTGTAAATATGGCCCCTAGTTCTTAAGGAATGGAAAGAAAAGCAAGAAGACAGGAAAGTAAACATGGTTCATTTATTATCCTTGCAGAGTAGGAAATTCAGGGGCATATTTACAAGCCCCTATCACCAAAGGAACATCACTTTTAGTGACATTCGTGTGGTGTTATCGGCTTCGCCTTATTTACAAGGCAGCTCTAAGACACTCAAAGTGCCTTAACACTGCCTTGTAAATAAGGCCCCTTTTCTCTCTATACTTAGCAGGAAAGGGGCGTTGCACACCAACACCCATCGATTTTGACGCTGTCTCATGTTTGCAAGAGTGGGCTAAAGAACGATGATAGATTAAACCCGGATCTGTTGACTGGGTGTGAGTGTTTGATTGGTTCAGATGCTCCGTCCATCACCACCCCCTTTTGTAACGTTTTGTTTGCCATAAGTTGGCAGGGTATGCTCAGACGTGAGTCCCTTGCTCACTTTGCCACTGGATTCAAGCAAGCCTGGCTGAAGATGGCTGTAATGCCAGAAACCGGTCCTAGGAAGCTTGTTTCCTGTGCAGGGAAGGCATGGCTTGGCAGTTTGGGCTGGACTGTTCCCATGAGGCACAGGGACAGACTGATTTGAATATGGCCATGTCTGAACTGGGGTGGCAGAGTGGGCTAAAGAACGGTGATGGGTTAAACCCAGATCTGTTGACTGGGTGTGATTTTTTTATTGGTTCAGATGCTCCTTCCATCACCACCCCTTTTTGTACAGCTTTGTTCTCCATAAGATGGCAGGGTATGCTGAGACGTGAGTCCCTTGCTCACTTAGCCACTGGATTCAAGCAAGCCTGCCTGAAGACAGCTGTAATGCCAGAAACTGGTCCTAGGAAGCTTGTTTCCGGTCCAGGGAAGGCATGGCTTGGCAGTTCGGGCTGGACTGTTCCCATGAGGCACAGGGTCAGACTGATTTGCATATTGCCGTGTCTGAACTGGGGTGGCAGAGTGGGCTAAAGAACGGTGATGGATTAAACCCAAATCTGTTTACTGGGTGTGAGTGTTTGATTGGTTCAGATGCTCCGTAAATCACCACCCCCTTTTGTACAGCTTTGTTCGCCATAAGTTGGCAGGGTATGCTCACACGTGAGTCCCTTGCTCACTTTGCCACTGGATACAAGCATGCTCGGCTGAAGAAGGTTGCAATGCCAGAAACCAGTCCTAGGAAGCTTTTTTCCAGTCCAGGGAAGGCATTGCTTGGCAGTTCGGGCTGGACTGTTCCCATGAGGCACAGGGTCAGACTGATTTGCATATGGCCATGTCGGATGTATGTCATTACAACGCGGGCTTTAACACCACGCTACAATTAGGATACAGCCATCACAACGCAAGTCGTTACAACGACTTGCGCTGGATGCGCTGGATTTAGGAATAGTATGATTTACTATTCCAACTCCAGCCCACGTAACAGTAGAGAAGGTGTTGGAATAGTAAATCATGCTATTCCTTAGTATATGGCGCCATCCAGCGCAAGTCGTTTGTAACGACTTGCGTTGCGATTGCTGCATCGTAATGATAGCGCGGTGTAAAGCCCGCATTGTAATGGCTGTTTACTAGCCTTGTCTGAACTGGGGTGGCAGGGTGGGCTTACGAACGGTGATGGATTAAACCCAGATCTGTTGACTGGGTGTGAGTGTTTGATTGGTTCTGATGCTCCGTTCATCACCACCTCCTTTTGAACTGCTTCATATTTGCAAGGGCAGCATAAATACGGGGCAGCTCCAAAATTAAGACCAAGGAAAACCTATTCCTAAACAGGAGCAATAAGGAGAAATGTTTATTTTCTCCTCATTTTTGCTTTTCTATGTTTGCTGCATTGTGCCGAATACATAAAAAACAGGAAAAGACCATTGATTGTTTATGTGCAGGAAGTTGACCATTCCTGCACATAAACAATAAATAAAAAAAACAATAAAAAAATGAATGTTTGCAGCTGCATTAAGCAGCACACAAAGAAAGTTTAAAATGCCATTTCAGACAGTTTATCTGCAAGAAGAGACACCTTCAATATTCCCCTACAACGCAGGCTCCCTTGCACTATGGTGCAAGGGTATCTGCATTGGCACAAGTCAGTGCAGGGAGAAATGCAGGCTGCACGTATCCTTGTAAATATGGGGCAGCCCTGCTTTTTGGAAGTGGCGGAGCACAGCGGTATGTCAAGGTGGCTAACGTCGCGCTCCCAATGTTTGGCAATTACGGTGACCGTTTGGCGCCAAATCTATATGCAAATCAGTATTTAGGCTAGCGCGAAACACAGCCGGTTCTTTCTCAACAGAACGCCGTGCTGCAACCAGAGGGAAAAACTGTCAGGAAGAAAGGAGCAGGGAGGCCGACTCATATAATACGGGTAAGAAGCGCTGTCAGAGCTCTTTGGAGCAAACGTTCCGATAAATAGAACCTTAAGATTAAATTTAGCACCAGGATATAGTAGTTAAGTTTGAAAACATAAATAACATAGAAACAGTACAGGTTAGTTTAAAATCTAAAGCAGCTTTAAAGCAAAGGTTCGAGTTTTTAATTAAGTACCTTAAGAGCATACCTTTATAATGAATAGGTCATTAACACTGGTAATATAATCCCCACAGACATCAGCTAATGACAGAAGAAGATGTCAGCTAAACTTACCTGTGCCTAATTGAAAGAGGTTGAGGTCTTGAATTGGATATACAGTTCCTACGGTGAGTAGCTATAAAAAGGACATGTACCAGATTTGGTTGTTGATGGAAAATCTAATACTATAAGGAATAACTGTTTCACTAATAGACATGCTTACCTCATAGGGAGCTCTGCACCTAAATCACAGAACGGTGGCTCCTCCTGGCAGTTAATTACACGGCATAGACATATCCCCATCAAGGTATGTGTCTACCGATATGTGCAAATATAAATACAAGTCTGGGGGTGTAAAACGAGAATATAAATCTGTACCTTTATATCCCTAGGTAGATTTAAAGAGGGAAAGAATTTTCAGATCCTTTGGAATAAAGTACAAACTGAAGTAGTGGAAATTCAACCTATCTACAACTTCGGTAGTAAAGCAGGCCTATATTAAAATAATTAAATAATTGGAATATAGCGCTTTATCCCAAGATTTATTAAACATATTTATGTTCACTTAGAAAACAGAACAACTTTGCGGAGAACAGTGAAGCAAAGCACAGAGGTCCATATCACCAGAAAGGACTCCTGTTAGAACCATACAGTTCAAACCACATGGATAATCAAATCCATCTGGACACACAAGGTACGCACCTGATTTATGGGAGGTACTTCTTTCTTTGGTAATTGGAATCAGTGGGGGGTCCCCCAATAATGGGTTACATAGGTCCAAGGGGAAGGCAACAATGAGATAGTAGAAAACATATGTAAAAGATGTGTCTATTGCATGTTTAAAAAACAGAAAGAGAAAATACCGGATCGCAATGTGAATAAGTATGTGAAGTAATGTAAAGTAAAAAAAACTTTTGATTGCAAATCAAGGGACCTAGGATGTCAAGAGTGCTCACTTAAAAATGTAATGTACACAAATTTCTCGTTTGGTAACTTTGTGCTCTATGATTTTAATTGTTTAGAATCAGTCCTGATGAAGGCATACTAAGAAAAAGCCGAAACGCCGCGTCGACCTTTTGATTCTTTGACTTTTAATATTGTGATGATTATATTTATGGACAAATGATTTTTAAATTGTTTTTTATATTGTGCGATGTGTAATAAAATTTAATATTGTGACCAAACGTTGTTTTTGATATACTTTTAATTTAAGAGTCTTTCATATATATGTGTACTTAATAAGTGAATGTACTAGTTTAAATACATACATTTCAGTCCTTAACATTGTCAATGTCCTAGACCTGTCTTTTGAAATCCTTATACGTGCAATTTTCCTAAAAATTATTCCAAACAAGTATTTGTATTTAGTAGATATTATGTAAATACGGAGTGTTAATGTTGAAGTAAAAATATACCTTATTTTTGCCTTCCCCAGGGTTTTAAATACCCACAATTAGTATAAGCGATACCCATTGGTTCCATACCAAGAGACAACATCTTGTCCCACGAACTCGGACGCCTTGTTCCTTTAATGACATTTTCCCCACCGTCCTCTAAAGATGTAGAGTGGGGTCCTCCTTATTATTTTTACACTAACGTCGCGCTCCACCACTTCATAGTAAATATGCTCTCAGTTTTATTTTTCTGCCTGTGGTAATTTTTTATCCTCCCCTATTCATGTATGTACTGTTCTCTTGCAAGGTATTTTGCACATAGCCAATTCAAAATTGTGAATGATTAAATTAATAAATAGTCACTGAAAATAGAGATACCAAAAAGAGTCCTTTAATTTGTGGGAGGAGGGCACATGCTTAGGCAGTTCATTTGCCTGAGGGGTTGTTCTGAAAATAGTGAATTGTTATGAAAGTGTCACCTAAACCGTTTAAAGTGATTACCAGCCACTGCATGGGCTGTGGGGTCATGCCTCGTACCTTTTTCCAGACACAGAGAGTGTCTGTCAGACGGAACAAAGGTCAGCCTGACAGTCACACTTCTTGTTCAGGTCAGGCAGCCAGGAGCAAGACATTTGCTAAATGCGCAGGCTGAAATTAACTTTGCCAGGTGAAGATTTCACAACTCAGTCAGCATGACAACCTCATCATGGCAAAAGTGTCTCAAGGCCCTCCTCCTCTAATGATGGGGAACATCACTGACTGACTCGGAAGTGAGAGCTACAGTTTTAAGCTCTGAAGTGCTCAGGGTGGAGTTTCAATCAGTGACAACTTGTCACAGAGTGGGGTGGGTTGGGCCCATCTGTCTCTCTAACCCCATCCCATTCTATGACACGTGATAGACTGCTGCCTCAGTCAACATCCTCCTTGGGCCGCCAAGGTTTCCCTCCAGGAGAGCTGCAGTGAAGGTACATTTCAAAGTTTGGTGTGTGCATGCCTGTATGTATGAATTTGTATGTATATGTATTTTAGTAAGTGAGTGTTATGAATGTGTGTGTGTGTGTGCATGTGTGAATACATTGGTATGATTGAGTGTGTATATATGCATATGTGAACCCCGCCCCCTTTGCTGCTAAAACTACCCGAAGCCACTTGTGATTACATGATGGAGCATCGTGATGTAAGGTGCAGTTTATCAATTGGTACAGCCTACACGTTATTGTTAACACATATACACGGTTTATTTTTACAGTACGAAATAGCCACACGCCGGAGAAATATGTGAAAAATGCAGAATAGGCTTCTTGTTTCAACCTGCCTTTAAAGTCCGACTTCATGCATACAAAAAGTTTGGATCAGTCAGATACTAAAGTGCTTTGCTTCCAGATGGCAAACGTGCTTTCGTTAAAGTATGTTTGCGCCGCAATACAATACTGCAACACCTTAATTTACATCAGTACTTACTAAATTTAAATTTAACCGAGTTAACTTGAGAAGGCTGGAGTTATTTCGAACAACTGCACAGAAAATCATTGACAAACTGAATTATGACTCTGCTATTGATTAGTGGACTTAGACTGCCATCTATCCGTCAAGACTGTAAATTCAATCAGTCTACAAAAGCCAGGAAAATAATAGCAAAAACACATAACTGTCATATATATTAAATAAATTCATTGAAAAAATAGCATTGCTAAAACATAAGAAAAAAGGTACAGTAATAACAACATAGTAAGAAAAGCGAAATATGTAACACTTGTGCATAACATTAGGAGAGTCAAGGCAGCTTGCTTTCCTGTATTCTCTTTTCTCTTTTACACTTTTTATTAAGTTACTCTTCTAATTGCATTGTTTTACATGATAGTATATAATTCCATTATATCAAATCAACTTCTAAATAAAATGTATCTTTAAAACTTTAAAAAAATAATAGCAAAAACAGAGTTTGTAAGCTTAAAAAAGTAGACAATTTGCATCAGTCACTTGCAATGTAAAAATCCCATTGTTAAAACATATTGATTATTATGCAGTACAATAATGTCTGTTTTAAATTTGTGAGTAGTTCATTGGCAGGTCTGTTTGTGTTCGAGAAAATCAGAATGATCCCCTTTAACAAACTCTTAGTGGCACACATGCAAATGGTTTTATTCCCTGAGGCTTGCTTGATAAATCTAGATTAATACAGCTCAAATCACTGTGTTTCGTTACTCTGGCTGAAAGAGGCAGTTCATGGGTTTTGAGAGGGTGTTCCCATGGAAAATCAATAGATTTTGCCATATTCATTGATTGAAGTCGTAGACCTGAAAATGTGGCAAAACTGCTTCGCCTCTCCCATCTTTCTATGTGTGGTGCATTTTGCAGGAAAGTTCCCTTCCTGCACAAAAACAATCCTGGCACAAGGCAGGCATCCTTGCACCATGGTGCCTACATTAGCGCTAGGCAGCACATTGTGGGCCAGCACTGGAAAAGGGAGGATGGGCCATATTATGTTAAATACATCACATTCCTGCCCTTTTTCTTCACACAGTGCAGCACAGCTGTGTTATATTTCTAAATAAATAATGGAGGAACATAGTAAGTCAAAGTCATTATTTCATTCAGGATTTTAAGAAAATTATTAGTTGAAGATTTTCCCATAATATGTAATGTTTAATTTGTGGATGTATACCTTTGGAAAGGAAGTTTCAAATTCTTCACAAAAGGAATGCGACTTTTTATAGACATTGCACATTTTTGTCTCACCACAAAAGCAAGCCCAATGCTTGTTGGGACCCTTTTACGAGTGACTATAAAGCAGTGTGACATATAAGTACAGCCCAGTAACTATATTTACAATTTTCCAACACCACCATCGCTCCACTGAATGCATTACAAGTAATACTATCAAACTCAGAAACACCCCATGTATATCCAATACAACAAGATATTCAATACCATAAATTAGTGTTAGAATTAATGCAAATCATTTTACCCCATGCATAAACATCACATATAATGTAAACATGGTATGTATAACAACCAAAAAATGAAAGTTAAAAAGGTAGCTGATAAATATGTAGAAATCAAAATTTGGCTCATGTTTATGTGACTACCTTCTTCAGAGAATGCTGTCCCCTGCAGCCATCTGAAGAGCACCAGGTCCAAAGAACAGACACCATGGGGCATGTGTACAAGCCCCTATCGCCACCACAAGGTCACTTTTGAGGATGTTGTGGTGGCGATAGGGGCTGCGCCTTATGTACAAGGCAGCGTTAAGCCACTTACTATGGCTTAAGGCTGCATTGTACATAAGGCACCCTTTCACACTCTGCTTAGCGTGAAAGGGGCGTGCAGTGGGTGTTGTGGTAGGCGTTCCACCTTAACACCCATTGTATTTGACGCTGCCCCCCTATGTACAAGGGTGACGTACATAGGAGGCAGTGCCAAAATTAAGCCAGGAAAACCCTGGTCTTAAGTTGGCAAAACAAGGAGAAATGCATTGAGGGATATGTACAATAAAGTGGCGGGGAACGTCGTTAGCCTCTTTGGCTTAACGACATGCTCCATATTTACAAGAATGTGGTGCAGCCTTGCGTTTTCCCCTGCAATGGCACTAAGTTTAACAACTTTGCACCAATGCAGGCACCCTTGCACCAGAGTGCAAGGTGTCTGTGTGCAGGGTAGGATTCTTTATGTGTAGGAAGGTGTTCCCTTCCTCCACATAAACAATCCTAATATGCCATCCTGTCACTTTCATGCAGCACACATGAAAGTGATAAAATGGTATTTTTCTAAAAAGATTTGTTTATGTACAGGAAGGGACACCTTCCTGTACATAAACAACACATGGTATTTTGCTTTTTCCATGTGTGCTGCACAAGGCAGCACACATGGAAAAAGCAAATACTAGGAAAAATAATGCATTTCTCGTCTGATTCGCCACCTTAAGACCAGGCTTTTCCTGGTCTTAATTTTGGCTCTGCCACCGCTGTACATAGGGGGCAGCATCAAATACAAAGGGTGATGCGGTGGAAATCCCACTACAACACACACTGCAGGCCCCTTTCACGCTAACCATAGCGTGAAAGAGTGCCTTATGTACAAGGCAGTGTTAAGCCACATTAAGTGGCTTAACGCTGCCTTCTACATATGGCACAGTCCCTATCGCCACCACAACGTCTGTAAAAGTACGGTTGTGGTGGCGATAGGGGCTTGTACATATGCCCCACTATTTCTCCTCATTTTTTGCTTTTTCCATGTGTGCTGCCTTGTGAGGCACACATTGAAAAAGCAAAATGCCATGGTTTGTTTATGTACAGGAAGGTGTCTCTTCCTGTACATAAATAAACTTTTAACAAAATACCATTATGTCACTTTCATGAGTGCTGCATGAAAGAATGGCATTTTATGATTGTTTATGTGCAGGAACGGACACCTTCCTAAACATAAACAATCTTACCCTGCACGCAGACACCCTTGCACTCTGGTGCAAAGGTACCTGTGTTGGCGCTAAGTTGCTAAACTTAGCGCCATTGCAGGGGGAAATGCAAGGCTAAACCACATTCTTGTAAATATGGTGCAGCCCTGCGTTTCAGAAGTGGTGGAGCATGTTGTCAAGCCAGGAAGGCTAACAACACACTCTGTCACTTCCCTGTACATATCCCCCATGTCCTGCAGAATATTTGTGTCTGGGATCAACTTGGCACTGCAACAGCCACCTTACTCCGTGGTGAAATTTAGAGCTAAATGTATGTGCTTTAAACATTGCAAACACAAAATAACAGATGCTTGGCTCTGTGCCAGGACAGCTGTTCGTGCTAGGGCCCAGAAGTCAAGTAAGAGGCTCTTTCTTTTAAACGTTTATACACAAACATAATAAGGAGTAAAGTAGTACTTGTAACATTTTATTTCAAACTAGGCTCGCTGTCATAAGGATGACATTTTATTTTACCCAAGAGTTTGTGTGCTCACGACCTTGCACATTAGGGAAGATTGGTGAGACTGCGAATTAAGGATTTGCAGAAGCATGGAATTCCTCTAACCCAGTTTTCCTAAAATTGTAACTAATTATTACAGATTCTAGAACCTGTGTGATTTGCTCAAAAAGTGAATATGTTTCGAGATACAAAATGACTGAAACGTTCACGAAATTAGACATTTTGCAGAATACAATGTCGAATTCAGAACACCTTCACTTTTTATTATGTTTTTTCCTCTTTTAGGGGAAGGGGCACTTTGCTCAATACACTGCCATTGGTTTCCTTTACTACCACGTTATAGCCTTTTGATTTATGTCAATATTGCCAAAACTCCATTGCTACTTTAAGAGTAGGAAAAAAGGCAGATGCATTTTGATGCCAACAGCAAGTAAAAAAGTTACTGAGGTTTGGGGTGAAGGGCATTGAAAGTCAGGGCTCCAGAATTTACGTAAGTGTATTTTAGCACGTGGTGCCAATAATCCTGTAACTTTACACCATTCAGGGAAAAATAACGCCAAACTGGGTAAGTTTTCTCTGAAAAGATTTATTTTTGTTATCTATGTGAGTATATTTTCAGTTTAAGACTGGAAAAGTTGTAAAATATGTAAGAGACCCCTCAATCTACTAAAATGAACAATTTATACTCCAAAGTTAATTGGCCAAAGCCAACACGCAATGTTCTTGGCCCGAATCTTTCCGATCATTTTGTCAAAGTAATGTTGCACTTACAATGTAGCAATGTGCGCCTTTGTATCCTGACTGCTGACATTCAGCACTGATAAAGGTATGGCGCTTGACATAGATTGTAGGCAGAAATGTTGATTGCTTATAACAAGTGTGTCAGCAATATACATCCTGCATTTATCTTTCGTTAATTGTCTTGGACTCTTCAAAGACAGACTCAATAGACATTTCTCATACCTGTACACCAATTTTAAACAATAAAATGGTAGCTTTAACCCCCAACATGGCACCGATGGCCAAGAAAGAAGCTGTCCCTGTTTAAACGGAAGCAATGTCCAAGGCATTGAAAGCTAAAAAGGCTGTTATTAAGGGGGTACACAGTCATTAGAAGAAGAAAATTAGGACAGCCCCCACTTTCAGGAGGTCGAGGACCTTGAGGTTAAGGAGGCAACCGAAGTATCCCAGGAAGAGTGCTCCTCGTATGAACAACCTTTACCATTATGCGATTATTATGTTCCCTCTTACCACGGAGTCTGCCATGAAGAAGATTGAAGATAACAACACGCGGGTCTTCATTGTGGATGTCAAGGCTAACAAGCACCAGATCAAACAGGCTGTAAAGAAGCTTTATAATATTGATGTTGCCAAGGTCAACACATTGATCAGGCCAGACGGCGAGAAGAAGGCATATGTGCGTCTAGCTCCAGACTATGATGCACTGGATGTAGCCAACAAAATTGGCATGATCTAAGCCTGCTCTGTATACGCCGGACAGTTCAGAATAAAATTTATAAACAGTAGTTGTTTGTACTTGTCATGTCGGATATCAGTTCCATGGGGCCTTTAATCACAGAATATCGCTGCATTTAAGAAATGTTGAATTGCGTTACTGATGCTGTCTTTGAGATCTCTGTTACAATGATGTGACGTGACCCATCTTGTAAGAAATCTATATCAATTTACCACCGGCTCCTCCCAATATCCTTATAAATTTTCTGATGACAGCAATATAAGAATTTCACTTCAATACACTAATTTACAGAACATGGCAGGTATTCAGAAATGTATTTTTACACCATACAGCATACAGTGCCTCTCAGGCAAAAATTCGGATGGACCATGTTGGTCCTGCCTTCTCTGCGGCATCAAACCCATACTTTTTTACCTTTTTTCCTCCACCCTTTTTTTAAATTCCTAGCCCATGTGGAGTGCTCGTGCTCACTCCTCTAAAACATAGTTATATTGGTTATACCCAATTTGCATATTTAATTTACTTTTAGGTTCCTTGAAGAGTTGTCGACCATATGCTCAGGGCCTGTAAATTAAATGCTACTATTGGGCCTACAGCACTTATTGTGCCACCCGCTTACATAGCACCTTAAAACTTGTACCAGGCTTTTTTCTGAAGCCTGAATTCAGTTTTAAACTGCAATGTTGGCTTGTCATATAAACATCCTGGCCAAGCCTTAAATTCCTCTTTTATCATTGATAAGTCACCCCTAAGGTCGACCCATAGGGCAGGGTGCTGGGCAGCCTACCCCTCCTATGGGATGACATTTGGGATACCTTATCACATACAAAAAGTTGTAATTCTCAATTGAAAGCAGGTAACTCCATCATTTTTGGTATCTATGAAATTGTAATGATAAATACTCTATGATGGTAAAGTCAGTTTTTGTCTTCAACTTTGAAAATGCCACTTTTAGAAAGTTGGCATTTTCCTGCCATTAATCTTTTGTGCCTGCAGCCTGTCTTGGGTTGTATGACCGTGTGTAGCTGACTGTTAGGCTTTGTGAATTTCTCTCAGACACTCACACAAAAGAGGGATTAGGTGTGCCTTTATGGGCCATCTTCTGGCAGGATGGGGGACAGAGCTTAGCACAGGTCCACTTGCAACTGAATAGGGTATCCCCTGCCTCAGAAAGGAAAGGGCTGAACAACCTCACTGTGTCACTGCAGCCCGCTTGGACTCAGTGCAGGGAAGTCAGGTAATTCCAGGCACTTCAAATAACCTTTCTATGAGCTTCTTTCAGAACAAGGCCACCAGGGTATAAATACAGGACCTTTAGACCCATTCTTCAATTTACTACTGAACTTTCAGAAGGACTCTCAGTGGACTGGCTGCTGCTATGACCAGCTGTGCACTGTGCAAGGCTGTTCTGCTGTAGCCGGAAGAACTGCTTTTCTGCCTGGAGACTGCCATAAACTCTAAGTGGCCAGTTCTGCTGTTTAGCCCTGCATCTTCACCTGCACCCAGGACTAACAAATTGACTCCACTGACTATTTTGCTAGTCTCCTATCCAGAGCCACAAGAATACAAAAGGCTCCCATCATCTCAAACCCAGACCTGAACCCAGCCTGATTGAGTCTTGAACCCCCCTCACCCTCCCATGAGGTGTCCCACCAGTCCTGGACCCTTGGTTGTGATGCTAATGGTTCCCAGATGGGCAAATCGCAATTTTAGCAATTGCAATGCACCCCATGACCGACAACTGCAGATTCCACCAGAACCCTATGGACCCTCGTGGTCCCTCAATCACCCGCCCAATATTAAGGTCCAGAAAAACGGCAGCTGTATGTGCCAAGTGTATCCTGAGGTATCGTGCTCCCTTACCTGCCCACTGTAGTTTGAGTCCTGGCAATACAGTCACTGGTACCATGGCCAGCCTGCCCATGGGGATCAACTTGGACTTCCTAGTCTTAATATGAAGGCCTGCGATGTCACCAAATGTTCGCAGCTCCGATAATAATAGAGGCACGGAGTGAGCTGGTTGTGATAAATAAACCAGCGTATCTGCCGCATAGAGGGTCAACATGTGGTTAGCTACCCCCAGTTTGATGCCCCAGAAACCCATCACATCCCGCAAGTACACCGCCAGGTGCTCCATGGCCACTGCAAATAGCAAAGGTGAAAGGGTGCACTCCAGGCAGGTACCGCAGCCAAGCATAAATGATTTAGACACTGTCTTCCCCACTCTGATTCTGGTTGTGAGGGCTGGAGGAAGCGCTCTCCCATTCCAACGCATCAGAGAACTTGGCATAATCATTCTCTGATAAGCTTGGGCATGCCATACATGTTCCAGGCGGTGCAGGTTATAAGTTGTGTGCCATTGCGGTCTAAATCCTGCTTGATCTGAGTGGATAAACTGGGGCATCTTTGGGAGGAGACATTCCCCCATAATCCCACTGAGTATTTTCACATTAATATTTAATAGTGAAATTGGCCAATAGGAGTTGGGTAGGTGAGGGCCTCAATCCTTTTTCAGTATCACGAAAACCAATGCTTCTCACATGGAGGGCTTACCGCCCTCCATGCGGGAAGCATTGGTTGTCAAGATACTGAAAAATGATCCCTCAATGGGATCCCTTTCCCAGCTCTTCATTATAGACTTCTCTCAGTCTGTTCACTAGCAGTGGGGCAAAGTGATGATTGAACTCCAACGGGAGCCCATCAGAACCCAGACTCTTGACCGACTTCAGCCGATGTATGGCCAGCAGTAGTTCCTTTTTTATAATAGGGGCACAGAGTGCCTCCGTCTCCTCAGGTTCTAGTTGGGGATCTCGACCCTGTATAGAAGGCCCCAAATCGATTCCTGGCTTGAGGGAGGCCGGGTCACATATATGGCCTTTTAATGGCTAGCCAATGTCTATTAAATCGCCTGTTGTGTGTAGACCTTATCCCATTATTATTGCGAATCTGAGTTATCTGGCAATGGGGTTTACTGCTTAATTAGTCTCACTAATAGGGTACCAGGTCTATCGCCCTCTCTGTACAACCTCTGGTGATAGGCCCTGTGTACATGCATTTTCAGTCTGTGGAGTTTCCTGAACAAGCCTCTTTAGCCCTACACCACTCCACCAGTCTCTGGGCCATGGGGATCTCAGCTTCTAAACAACTCAGAATTGCCTCCTAAGCGGCTTCATCTCTTTCCAGATGCTGACGGACCCCATAGGACGTTTTAATACATATTCCCTGTATAACCACCTTCATGGCCTCACGCTCGACTGCTCAGCTTGAGGCCGACCGACAATTGTCCTCAAAGTATTGACATAGTGCCTCAGAGAGCACAGCTGTAAATGGAGGGTCTGTCAAGGTTTCGACAGAGAGTTGCCATAGCAGTATCTCTGATCTCAGCCAGTGCCTGCCAAGCTTCAGGAGAACAGGAGAATAATTTGAGAGGTATACGGGTAGGTATGTTATCCCGTCCATAGTTCACCCAAGGTCAGTAGAGAGGAATCAGTAATCAAGTCTGCTAAACGTCCCTGTAGTGGGGTTGTGACTGGAGAATTGTTTTGTTTTTGGATGGCTTTTACACCAGACATCTCTCAGATGCATGCCCTCTAATATGTTGTGCAGCGTGCCAGTCATGTGAAGCTTAGTGTGGTGTTGTGGGGGCTCACAGTCGAGTGAGCCATCTAGGATGCAGTTGACATCCCCAGCTAGCAGCATTGGAGCCACCAAAGAAGGTGAGGCGGCCATCATCATGGTGAGTAAGAATGAGGGGCTATCATCATTAGGGGCATACACGTTAATAATGCACACTTTTATTCCATCCATGCAGAATCACAAGTCTCCCTTCCGAGTCAATCACGTGATGTAAGTGCTGAACTGGATCCCCTGGAACCACCCAGATGAGAGCCCCCCTTGCAAACGCAGAGTAGGAGGTGGCATATGGGTGCCCCCTCCAGCGCTTCGTAGGTATGGTACAGTATCCCCCCTTATGTGTGTTTACTGCAGGCACATAATAGCGATCTTATATCTCTTCATACATGCAAATACCCACCTGCATTTCTCAAAGGCCACTTTCCCCCCAGACATTCCATGTAATAAGCTTGGTCATAATGGCTGCCATGGAGTCCACGTCCCTCCCAGATTACTACCTCACAGCCATTTTGCCTCTGACCCTCCTTTTGACCCCGAACCCGTAACCATCACTGCATGTTTTGTAGTCCAACACAGAAGTGAGAAGAACAATGTAAAACAATCCCGAACATAACCCCTTCCCCCCACCTCTTGTGTAATATCATATCTCCCTCCCCATACAGACACAACCAGGTGAAGGCATGTAGATGTTGCCCCATGTCCCGCAAGAAAATCCCCAACATGTCATACCAATATAAAAAGAAAGCCAACTTCTCAAAGTACAGCTTCCCCTCTCGACCCACCCAACTCAACATTAGTGGCTGGCTAACTGGTGGTGTACGAATTCAAGCCTCCAGTTCCCCAACCGGATAACCACCTCTGGGATAGTCCCTCTTCAATCATTCTCCTTTAGTTTATAGTATTCTCCGCCACTGTATGTCGCTAACAGCAGCCTGACAGCTACCCACTACTTTATGAGCACCCTTTAACATTGATGTAATGTCACTCTAGATTCTATCATGCCACTTCTTGTTCTTCAACCACAGGTCAGAGGACTCGATAATTCTTGCCTCGGTGGCTACTCTAACCAGGGATCACGCTCTGCAACTCTGGGCATTAGCTTGCCTCATCTCTACAACGGCCCCCCACATTCGCCGGGGATGCCTGGTTTCACCTTGGATATACCCAGTAGGGACCATCTCACAGGGATAGCCAGGACGGGTTCCCCAGCGTTCTACAGCGCCACGACGCCTCAGGGCAGCAGTGCGCTTTACAAGACAATTACATTACATTACATTACATTGCTTCTGGAGGTCAGTCACCATCTCTCGCAGGGCCTGAATCGTGGTCTGCAGGGTATCGACTGTTTTTTCAGTGGTGGTCACCCTTTCTTAAACTTTCTGCAGGTGACACCGGAGCAGATTGACATCAACAGCAACAGAGTCTATCTTATGGACCATATCGTCTCTTGTGGTATGGATTCCCGTCAGCACATCTGTGATGGAGGGTGCACGGTTCCCAATTCGGGGCGTGATATCTTCATGTGTTGGCATCATCGCTATTTGCACTTCCTGATCAAGAGGGAGAGCGTAGTTTGAAATTTTTGTGGGCTTGGGAAGCTTTGCTTCCCTTATCTTTCACCATCATAAATAAGTGATTCTCTTACACCTTGTACAGAAGGCTCAGACCATAACAACGGGCAATGTTTCATGAGTCTTCTCCCGAGCGACCGCCCCTCCAACCCTCACAGCCTGGGCCCTTACTAGGCAGCAGCTTCAGGCTGTAGGACGCCCGGGCATAGCATCCAGTCAGCATTTCTCTCAGGGAAGCACAACATTATTGGTCCCTGAGACAGCTCAATGCAGGTGGGAACAGTTTCGACTTTCCCCTGCAGAATTTGCCCTTGCTCGATATATATTTTGTTCAGTCTTTATTCAGTCATCCTGCGTGATGCCGTTGGCGCAGTGCCCATTCCTCAACAGTCAGGGCCCATGCTCCCAGTCCAATGCTCAGCTCTCTGCCAGGTATCAAGAGCTGCCCTGACCCCTTTCCATGTCATGCAGAGGGGAGCCCCGTCCAGTTAGTTCCCCCTGCTGGTTATGGCAGCAGTCCAGTGTGCATACTTGTATCTATTCAGGTTTGGTAAGTTTCACATCTTTGCTGAAGCGGAATGGCCCCTTCCCCATCAGTCGCAACACAAGGGGAAGCTCACCAAAGACTCACTCAGTAACGCATTGAAGGAATTGAACACCAAAGATGAACGCATCAAACTTACCTGGCAAATAAGCGACATCGAAATCTCATTCCTAGATATCAACATCAAAATCACCGACAAAGGACTAATCACCGACTTAAACAGAAAAACCACAGACCGAAACAACACCTTACACTACACTAGCTTCCACCAGGGATCACTCAAGAAGCATTTGCCATTTTCTCAAATGTTACGAGTCAAACGCATAGTATCAGATGAACAAACCTTTGATATCCGAATCAAGGAAATGTATGACCGCTTCCTTGATAGAGGTTACCCTGAAAATATCCTCAAGGAGGCTCAGTCCCGAGTGGCAAATATCACCAGACAAGAAAGCCTACTCAAAAAATCTAAACAAGCAGAACAACGCATGGTTCTAGTATCCAAATTCTCCACGGCGAGCACCACTTTCAAGAGAATCATCCTCAATCACTGGCCGATTCTACAACTGGAACCCGATTTTCGGGACATTTTCCAAAGTCCCCCACTGTTTGCCTACACCCGCAGTAAGAACATGAAGGAAATCCTCACCAAACAAACACCTGCTACTAAACCTTACAAAGGAACTCAGCCATGCTTAAATTGCAATCACTGTATTTGCATCATTAAGGGCAATGTCATCAGACATCCCATGAAAGGCAACCCCATTAAACTACAAGTAAACGCCACATGTGACTCCATGAATCTGATCTATGCCTTGAAATGCCCCTGCGGCAAAATGTATGTCGGTAAGACAGAGCGAAAAATTAAGACACGCATGAATGAGCACAAATCAAACATTTGTAACAAACAGGAGAAATCTAATGTTGCCATGCATTTTCACGAATTTCGCCACACCATCGCGCAACTGCAATTCATAGTTTTGGAAATCATCACCAAAACAGAAGGAACTGATAACCGCAACCTATTACTGAAACGAGAACTCGAATGGATGTACCGTTTACAGACACGTAAACCTCATGGACTCAATGATCGTATCGAATACAGTTGTTATTTAAAACCATGTTGCATGATTAATGTAATGCATTGCTCTTTACTCCTTACTCTTCACTTTTCACTTTACACCGGTGTTTGTTTACTTATTACTTTCACTTCTAACCCGATCCACTCTTTACCGGTCTAAGATGGCCCCTTGTTCTACAGTCCCCACGACTTCTTCCATTTCCACCCTTCCCTAGCACCACGTTAGTCCTTTTTTCATTTCCACTCCGTAGCATTTAATCTTCTCACTCGCGCCGGCTTCGTACCAGCATGGACCACTTTTCACGTAAACTTGGAGTAGCGGACTCCTTCAACATTGCCCAGAAGTAAGTTCCTCACCCCCAGGCAGGTTCCCTGCGACGGACCCGCGATAGAGTTAGAATCGCCCTATCTGTTCACCTCACGTTTCATTGTCCACTCGACCCGCTCACATTTCCCTCACGCACTTTAAATCCCCATCACACCGTCTCACTCCCCCGCATTTTTCCGAACCCTTTATGATCACGATTCGAACCACCTCCCATAACGGCCCATTGACCGCATAGACACCCGACCCTGCACACAAATTGATCGGCACTTAACTATTAATTTTCCCTGCGTTCCCTCAGTTCACATTCTGATACCGGCTCGTCTTTTTCCTTTCAGCTCTCCTTGATAAAGGGCGTTCCGCCCAAAATGCATTGGAGTTCGTACTTATTCTCCACTAAAATTGGACCAGTTGTATACTTTATTGAAATGATGCCAATATCACGGACAAATTTCACATGAAAACTATTGAATAATAAATAGTACTCCGACAAGAACTTTGGAATCATTTGATTGACCACCCACGGAGTGCCTAATCTGGGGATGTACTAGCATATTTATGCGTACACTACATGTTTCATATCAAGGTTCTCATCCAGTGTGATTCCGAGAGATTTTGCCGAGTCAACTAGAGTTGGGATGCAATTTAATGCTGTAATCATTTTGGAGCATTCTTTCACTAAGGAAAGATTTTTTTGTGGTGTGATGAGTAAGAATTCTGTTTTGTTAGTGTTGAGCTTGAGATGATTGTTAGTTATCAATTTTAGCGATATTTTGAGGGCATCGTTCGTTGTGGTTATGTCTTCCAGGCTAGCAATCTTGATGTAAAGTTGCGTGTCATCTGCGTACATGTGGTAGGATATTTTCGAATTCCACAGAATTTCTGTGAGAGGTTCGATGTATAAGTTAAACAGAGAGGGAGATAAGGTGGATCCTTGCGGTACTCCGAGTGTGTTAGGGCATGATGGCGATAATGCTTGGTTTACTAGGAATCTCTGAGTTCCTTTCTTTAAAAATGATTCGAACCATTTCAGTACCGTGCCAGAAATTCCCATCCTGTCGTGAAGTCTGTTCAGTAATTTTTTGTGGTTAACTGTGTCAAATGCTGCTGACAAGTCTAGGAGGATGAGTAGACAGGATTGATTGCGATCTAGAGCTTGAAGAGCATCATCGACAATGTGTAGGATTGCTGTTTCCGTGCTATGATTGGCTCTGAATCCCGATTGACAGTCATCTAGCAATGAGAAATTGTCGATATGTTTACTCAGCTGATTCTGTACACATTTCTCTATGAGTTTAGCAAGAAAAGGGATGTTGGCCACTGGGCGATAGTTGTTTGGATCTGTTCGTCCACTGTGGGTTTTTTGATGATCGGGACTACTTGTTCAGTCTTCAGGCTTTCTGGCAGGCACCCCTGTGATAGTGAGGCGTTTATGATATCTGTCCATATTGGGATTATAGTATGGCTGATTTCATTCAGGCATTTCGATGGTAGTGGGTCGTTATATTGGTTGTTGGGTTTCGTGGTCGCAAGTGTTTTAGCAATTTCCTTATGGTCTAATAATTTGAAAGTGTTCCAGTGTGCTTTGTTTTTAGTCAACTTGTTTGCATAATTCGGGTCAGATAATGCTGGAGGCGTGTTGCCTTTAATGTTATCTGCGGCGGTCCTAAGTTCTTCTTCCAACTTATTGGCTTTGTTAATGAAGAAGGTAGAGAATTCATCGCAACTTAGTTGTGTTTTAGTGACCTCTTGGACAGATTTTGCCAGCTTGTTGGATTGTTGTTTTATGATTTCGAATAATTTACGTGGTCTGTTTTTGGCGTTATCCAATTCTGTTCTGATGAATTCCTTTTTTGTGTTGATGATCTTCTTGTTATATTCATTTCTGATTTTTCTAAGTGATTTTACTGTAGGGGAGGAAGGGTGTGGTCTCCATTTTCTTTCTGCTCTTCTCAAATTACGTTCAATATTCCATTAAACCATGGATTTTTATTCTTTTCCGTAACTCTTTTTAATTTGAGTGGTATGGTGGCATTGACTCTTTCCGATACTGTGGTGTAGTAATGGTTCGTTAGATCGTTCACATCTTTCAAGATTTCAGGTGGGTTTAAGTCTCTCTTGCAACTTTCAGCTAGCAGACCCAAATTTGAGTCCCTGGTGTCTCTAATCCATCCTTTCATTTTGGTGGTTTGAGTCGTTTTTATTTTCTCCCATGTAGGTATTCGGAAGGTTATAGCGTGGTGATCTTACCAGTCGCACTGTTTAATGGAGAGGATTGCGATGTCCTTGTTCTTTGAGATAATCCAGTCCAGTGTGGCTCCTTTTGAGTGAGTAGGTTGAAGACAAGCTTGGGATAGTTATAGATCATTAAAAAATTCTTTAAAGGCGTTGACCTGTTTGTCGTTGTTGTCGTTCCAACGAAGATTGAAATCACCTAAGAATATATTATTAATGTCGGAGTTGGTGTTAGCAGTGATGATCTCCAACAGTTGGTCAATGAAGTTCATATTGTTTCCTGGTGGGTGATATAGGGCATGTAGATTGTAGATCTGTTTGTTTTCCGCTCTTATATTGAGCCCTAGGTATTCGCATGATTCGAGGGGGTCGGATTGAAATTGACCAACTTCTAGAATCGATCTATGGATACAGGCAATACCTCCTCCTGTCTTTATCTGCCTGTCTAGTCTTAGAATGTTGTAGTGCGATGGTACCAGAAGGTCCAGGACTAGCGATGAGGATTCAGCTAGCCAGGTTTCAGTCAGGATTGTTATGTCTATTTCTTGTTTTATGATGATGTCTGCTATGTCCGAAGCGTGTTTCGTCGCCGATCGACAGTTGAGTAACAGACATTTTAGAGATTTCTCCGTTCTGGTTGAGGTTATGTTTACCGGTTCCGTGGTTATTTGGATTTGTTGTAGGTTGTTGAGGTTTAATTTCCTTTCCTTCTTTGTGGATGTTCTGTTTGTGTCTATCGCAACTCTTTTGAATTCCTGTGCTTTCATGGGGTCTGATGATTTCTATTGCTGGAGTAGTGCTGTTATTGTGTTTTTATCTAGGAACCTGAATCAATATTGCTATTCTATGCCCTTGTACGGCTATAACACACAGTGGTGGTTTTGGAGCAGAGCAGCTATCTACTTGCCGAGAGCCCAGCTGATGTGAAGAGCCCACGGACGCTGCCCCTCCTCCTATGACGCGCTGAGAAAGACGCTGTCTTTTCTCCTGCCGAGAAAATCCAGCTCCGGCGTTTCCAGCCTACCCTTGCGGGTGACTGGGATATCGAGTCCTGAAAGAGAGATACCAGACTGTTATGTTATGTTATGTTATGTTATTTATTCTTTTGTATAGCGCAACGGTTACTCAAAAAAGAGTGTCCCGGCGCTTTAGGTAAGGAGAACAGAATTCAGAATAACACAACACAGTTAAAAGAGGTTAAAAGGCAAACAGAACAAAAAAGAGGAACTACTAGCAAACCTATTGGGAAAACAGCCAGGTTTTGAGACCTCTTCTAAAATCAAGGAGAGTAGTCGCCCCCCGCAATGGGAGCGGTAATGAATTCCACATCTGTGGGGCCAACAGACTGAAAGAGCGGCCCCCGAGGCGAGCCCTCTTCACACGCGGAACAGCCGCCAAAAGTAGAGATTCCGACCTCAGCGAGCGAGCCGGGTGGTAAAAGGTCAGTCTCTTTTGGAGATGTTTTGCTCCCACAGCATGGAGCGCCTTGTAGGCCAAAGTCAGAGCCTTAAAGGCGATCCGTTTGCGGATGGGTAGCCAGTGTAGCGTCACCAACAACCCAGAGACGCTGGTGCGTCTACTTAGGCCAAAGATGGCCCTGGCCGCCGCGTTCTGTGCAACTTGAAGCCTCTGCAGCAGGTACTCTGGCAGGCCCAGGTAAAGAATGTTGGCATAATCCAACCTGGAGCCTATCAGAGCCTGCACAGTCAGCCTCCTGTGCTCCTCGGACAAGAGAGGCAGAAACCTCCGCAACATTTTTAAAAGGCCGAAGCAGGTGCCGGTCACCCCCAGGATCTGGGCTTTCATCGTCAGCCCCTTGTCCATCTTAACCCCCAAGTTTTTAGCCATGGGAGAAGAGCCGGACGGAGGGAACATGTCGATGGGCCACCAGGCCTGCCAGCTAGGCTCCGTATCGCACCCGAAGAAGAGTACCTCAGATTTGTCGGAATTGCACTTGAGGCTGTTCAGTTGGAACCATGAGAACACAGCCCCAAAGCAATTCTGGATACTCTCCCCGTCAAAGTCATCCCCTCTCTCGCAAGAGAAGAGGAGCTGGGTGTCGTCGGCATACGACACGATCCGGGCACCAAATGACTCCGCCGCCAAAGGGGTCATAAAGATGTTAAAAAGGGTCGGGCTCAGTATAGAGCCCTGAGGGACCCCGACTCCCAAAGGCGGCATTACAGCGGTGTCAGATGATGTCCAGATCGTTTGCCGGCGGCCGGCTAAAAAAGATGAAAACCATCTGAGCACCGTCCCCCGCAGACCAATCTCAAAGAGTCTTGCGAGCAGGCCCTCATGGGGGACGGTGTCAAAAGCCGCCGACAAATCCAACAACACCAGCATGACTTTGCCCCCGGTATCCAACACCCCTTTAATGGTTTCAGAAACCTCAAGGAGCGCGGTCTCGGTGCTACGATTTGAACGGAAGCCCGACTGGGAGTCATGTAAGATCTCATGGGACTCCAAAAAATTGGAGAGCACCGACTGATCGTGCTTCTCCAGGATTTTTACAAGGGCCGGCAGCAGCGAAATTGGCCTATAATTGGCTGGAGCTTTCGGGTCAAGTCCCGGCTTTTTAAGCAACGGGATGACCATTGCCTGCTTCCACACTGGCGGCACCACTCCCAGACTCAACGAAAGGTTGAGAAGAGGGTGCGCCAGTGGATTAACCACCTCCGCCAATTTACTCAGGAGCTTGGCAGGGCAGGGGTCAAGCGGAGACCCAGATTTTAAATTGCCCATAAGCGCTAGGGAAGCGGAGGCTGGCAGAGATGGAAACTCAGCCAATATGGCGCCCTGCATAACTGGGGGAGGCGTACCCGCCTCGGGCATCGGCAATGTAACCGGTCCACCAGAAAGAAAGGAGTCCTGGATGAGTTTGATCTTGCCTGTAAAAAAACAAGCAAGATCCGCCGCCCAGGATTCTACGGGCCCCTCTTCCGAAGCGGTAGTCCGAGGTGAGATGAATTCTCGAACAATGGTAAAGATCTCCTTACTGGAGTTCGATGCTGCTTCAATTCTCCCCGCAAGATAAGCTTTCTTTTCGAGGCGGATGTCCCGGTGGTAAGCTTTAACCACGGCCTTGTAGGCAGACCTGTCCTTGCTGTCATAATGTGCCCGCCAGGCCCTTTCGGCTACCTTGCACTGCTGCCGTGTAGCCCACAGTGCAGTGGTAAACCAAGGGGCCGAGACCCGCTTAGATGTCAGGCGGGGGGGGCAAAATTGGGGCCAGGTCATTAAGCCTCTCCGTCAGCCATTCTTGCAAGGACTCCAAGTCTCTCTCTAGCTCGCCAGACAGAGGGCAAGGGTGAGTCACAGCAGCCTGAGCCAGCATCTCAGGGGTCACCCTGCTAAATGCTCAAAAGGCTCGTCCCCGTTGCTGTGGGACAGGGATAGGCGCCCTGACATTGCCATTGATTACAAATTTGGCAAGCCAGTGATCCGACCACAAGACCGGGAGAATCTCTTTCACCACCAAAGGAGAGGTCGAGAAGACCTGGTCAAGAGTATGCCCCTTATCGTGGGTCGGACCCTGCAAATGCGGGGTAAGACCCAGCGGAGTCATGGCCTCCAAAAGCTTAATAGCAGCGGGGTCCGACGGATCATCCATCCGGATGTTAAAGTCCCCGCCACTAAGCAGTGTTCTGCTCTCAGGGCTAGACCCACCAGCACCGAATCAAGGTCAGCAAAGAACGTCCCAAGCGGACCAGGGGGGCGGTAGACCAACAGTCCCTTCACTGATTGATGCGGCGCTAGCAAGATTGAAAAAGCCAGCGATTCCGAGCCGCGGATATCCTCAGTAGGCAAGATGGTACAGGACGTGCCCTTCTTTACCACCAATGCGACCCCGCCGCCCCTGCCCTTCGCTCTGTCCTTCCTGAAGATGTTAAAATCAGGCGGAATGGCCATAGCCACATCGGGATTAGAAGCTTCTCCCCACCAAGTCTCCGTCAACATTAGACAGAGTGGCTTCTCTGTCTCGAGGAGCTCAAAGATGTATTGCGCATGACTGCGCGCTGATCTGGTGTTTAGCAGCATGCAGGCATACTCTGCGCCAGCTGTGTCAATAGGCGGGGCTGATGCCAAAACCCGGTTAGGACGCCAGCCACAGCCCGGGCATCGCGACTTACCCCTATGGCGGCCCGGAAAAACAGAACAACAGCAGCTCTCCCTATGATTCAAAGAGCGCAACTCCATAGATGAGTACCGCACCAAATGAGCGCCAAAATTACTCATTCTAGGTGAACAGAGCCCCGCCCGCCGCCGTGACGCCACCGGGACGCGGACGGGCGCAGACGGGCAGGACTCTGGCTTGACTCAGGCGCGAGTCAGGCGCCTCCGCTGCGCGTCACCGCTGCGCGGGAGGAGCGAGCTTTAAATACAGCCTCCTCGTTCTCCCCACCGGAGAACTAGAGCGCTGAGTAAGGTGGCGCGCTGCAAGGCAGCAGCCCCAATATGGCGGCCCAACTTCCTGCCCCAAACAATTCTACCAGGTGACAGCGCTCCGCTTCTGCAAGCGGTGGGGGGCCCAATTATGGTGCAAGAATGAGGGCACTACCGCGCAGCGAACAAAACAAGTAAGAAATGAAAAATTATCCTAAAAATACAAACACGAGTAAAATGCAATGAAATGCTGTTTTTTAAAAAGCGCAGCGCGCCTACTGCAGCCTCAGTATAAAGGCTCCCAAGCGAGAAGAGTTTCCTCCTTACCGTAAGGACGAGCAGCTCCCACCAGCTCGCCTTAAATACAGCCTCCTCGTTCTCCCCACCGGAGAACTAGAGCGCTGAGTAAGGTGGCGCGCTGCAAGGCAGCAGCCCCAATATGGCGGCCCAACTTCCTGCCCCAAACAATTCTACCAGGTGACAGCGCTCCGCTTCTGCAAGCGGTGGGGGGCCCAATTATGGTGCAAGAATGAGGGCACTACCGCGCAGCGAACAAAACAAGTAAGAAATGAAAAATTATCCTAAAAATACAAACACGAGTAAAATGCAATGAAATGCTGTTTTTTAAAAAGCGCAGCGCGCCTACTGCAGCCTCAGTATAAAGGCTCCCAAGCGAGAAGAGTTTCCTCCTTACCGTAAGGACGAGCAGCTCCTACATTCTATTCCCAAGGTACAGTGCTGACTAAACCTTTAGAGAGAATTCTTGAATCAGATTCTGGCAAAACCAACTTAACTTAAACTGCTACTTACTTACTCCTTCCCACGTATTAGGCTGAGGTCAGGTACACCGGGGTAGGCGTATTTTAGTAGCACCAGTTGAGCACGTTAGTCAATGTATATATGTATGTATATATTTTATCCATTTTAAAGTGTCTTATGGCTAAGAAACCATATCAATGCTTTTACAGTATTATTTCATAATACTCCTTTTACTGTACGTACTTTACTTTATATTAATTATTCCATTGTGGCAATTCATTTCTCTTGCATGAGAAGGAAGACTGCTCAATAAATAATACCTTTTATTGAAAACGCCCGTCTCTCTCTTCTCTGCACTCTGGTGAAACTAAGAACGCACATTTGACTGAGTGAAATAGCTGTCTATTGTTTTCACACGACTCTAGAGATTTACTCTTATTCTGGAGGAGCAAAGTTGTCATGTTATATGGTAGTCGGAAACTGAATCCCTTTTTGTCCGAGCCAGGGAAGATTATCTCTCCCTATTCATTCAAGAAAGTTTCCAGTGACCTCTGAGCTAGCTGGCGCAAACCTAAATTAAGTTTAACATAGTCAGTAGAGACCTAGATGACCTCAGTCCTACGTCTACACTGCTGTTTATGTTATTCAAATGGGCAGAGCCTATTGGGAAAATAGGAACTACACTACATGGCGCCCAACGTTTGGTAAGGCGATAAAACTAACGCAAGACGTTAGAGTAACTCAGTCGTGCTTTTTCACACAGACCCTTTTTCCCATAAATACTCCAATAGACGTCTGGAGTGGGTGAAAGGTTAAAATCCGCCGGAACTTAGTAGGAAGAGATTCCTATGTAGAGTTTTGGTTTAGTCAACGTTGAAGGATACAGTGTTCCAAAATATTGTGCACCTAATCTTTAGTTTCCTTGGAAACCTGCTCTGCAAACTTTCATTAAAACAAAGTCAAATAACGGTGACAGCAACGAAACCGGTGAAGCCGCAGTAGATGCGAATCAACGGGGTTTCGATGTTACAGGGATTAATGTAAATGAACCGGGTGCAATTATCATCCCGGCAAACATAAGAAGAACTATAACTCTAAAACTTACAGATAACGGACTGACCTCACTAGGTGGTACAGTCATATTCGTGATAGAGGCACACGAATATCGGCAGACAGAGGTATTCTATTCATGGATAAACTTTCCAGCAGCAAATGCTGTAACACACAAATTCCACTATTACAAAATAGAGGAACCTCCGGAAGAATACACTCCTTTCGAGGATGTTGAAATCCCACTAAATTACCAAGAGCACCTGCTCTGGTTTAAAGGCGCCCTAAAACATACTGATCACATCACCAGGCTCGGTCCACTAGGTAGACCAGGAGCAACGTGGCCGGTTCTAGCCAGCTACACACCACATCCAGACATCAAAAAATGTCAGACAGGGAACATTTTGTCCAGCTAAAAGTACAAATTAAAATTCATGGACAATTAGTCCAATATGTAATGCGGACTGCAACAGTCCAACCAGCTATTAACATTCCACAGCTGACCCCTCATCAGGGAAACACAAATAAAATGACACCACAGAACATACAATCATGTCTTGGTAAAACACCCGCAGAACGGGAACAAATTCCATTCTGGCTAGCACAAAAAATAACTCAAATTGAGGCAGTATTCCTGAATACTACCCCTAGTGATAAACACAGAATTCTGACTATCTGCCTTCCAATGGGGGTCGCACCACATGTGGAGGATTGTGACACTTGGGGCACAGTCTTTGCTTCCATTTACACAAAAACACATGGCACTCTGGTGGTGATACCAGATGTACTAAGACAGATTCAAAATGAATGCGGTCCAGAACCTGCTTTAACTCTTGGTATGAAATTACTGAAAGACTTCAAGCTGGTCCCGGCTATATTATTAGCCAACATAAAAGGAGAAGCAGCTTCTGTGGCGATCCGCCAAAAATTGAAAGAAACAGATATAGCAGACCAACCAGTTGAACTTGCCAGAATCATAGAAAAATTCTATGAAGAACTAGGTAGAGATAATTTGGGTGGGAAACCGGTAAAACCCCAACTACTTGAAAATCCTGAAAAGATATTTATTAAAAATAATGTAAACAATCCAAAAAAGAGCTGGGATGGAAATAAACAATCCACTCCCAAAGAAAAAAGATTCCAGTCCCGAGGAGGTCTCCTCGGCGGAGGTAAAGAACTCCGAACCGAGAACACAAGTCTCCCCAAAGGGAGCCCTCTGAACAAAGATACAACCTTAGAAATAGGGATAATTTGAAAAAGCCTGATAGATATCAAGATATTGATACACGTCCCTCTCGATCTTTTCAGACTTCCTCGCAGAAATTGGAAAGAAGAGGACGGTCAGAACACAGGGAAGAGCACGTCAAGTCCAAAGACAAGCCACCTGCTCAAAGTAAAAAATTACAATTTCCAAGAAAGAAGGTAGCAAGTATTAAAATATTTAAACATGCCGAGGATACTGAGGACACAGCTGAAAAATGGAGAGTGGGCACAGACAATGCTAGACAGCGCAGCAGAAGTGACCATAGCTTGCAAGATCCTGATGAATCATCTGGAGATAGTGGACACGAATGAATACATTCAGGTGGAAACTGCAGATACCAGAGTTAGCGAGCCTCATAAAATATACGAAATAACATTGTGTATAGAGGGAGATAAGACTAGGAAGGTAAGGGGTCCATTTTGGGATAACCTCTCAAAAGGCTATGACATCCTATTAGCTGAGAAAGACTGGCCACCAGAGTTTGTCAGGGAGTGCCCTCATGGCCAAGAAATGATTATGCCTGCCTTCTCAAATCATATTCCAATACATAGAAAATACATATATGCCAGAAAATGGGCAGTAGCTCAAGCACCTGCATTATATAAGAATCATGTAGGATGGGATAAGGACTCTCCTCCTCACAAAATCCAGTTAAAATGTCAACCAACTGCTTAAAGACAGTACCCAATTAAGCAAGAAGCTAAAAAACAGGTCAGGGAAATCTTAGATCAACTTGAAAACCAAGGGGTGATTGAAACATGCACCTCTCAAATGAACAATCCTTTGTTTCCTGTCTCCAAACCAGATGATTCATATCGTCTAGTCTTGGACTACAGACACCTTAACTCATGTTGCAAGACATTTGCGATACAAAATTCACACAGTGCAGCACTAATGAATAACATCATTCGCAAAAAATACAAAACAACATTAGACATTTCTAATGGATTCTTTTGTCAAAACATTGCACCAGAAAGCAGGTATTTAAACGCTTTCTCAATAATGGGGTCACAGAAAAATTTCTGTCGACTCCCACAGGTATTCAAGAATAGCCCAGGATTATTCTCAGCAAGAGTAACAGAGTTACTACAAATATATGATGATGAGGCATTATCTTATGTCGATGACATCTATCTCACAGATGACGACCTGGATACTCACTTGAAAAGAGTGAACACCATAATACTTGGGTTCGCAGCAGAGGGTTACAAATTCAACTTTGAAAAGTCACAAATTGCCCATCTAACTGTCCTATTTTTAGGATATGAATTATCAAGTGAAGGCAAAAGCCTAGCAGACAACTTCTTAGAGAAGTGCGCTGTACTCCAAGCACCAAAAAAGCTGAAGAACTTACAATCAATACTAGGCTTCCTGAATTTCGGAAGAACTTACATTCTAAATTATGCAGAGAGGGTTAAACCTCTCTACGAATTAATAAAACCTGATTTTAAACCAATCAATTGGACTCAGAAACACCCGGAAATTTTGAGATCATTGCAAACAGACATGTTAGCTAAACAAAATTAGAAACTCGCCACAATACACGCAACCTTGTAATCCGAGTCATCCCAGGAAGATGCGGATTCACGAACCTGACCTCTAATGAGGGAGAAATGGTACCAATAGCTTACAAATCACATTTGTACACACAAGCTGAAAAAACATTCTGTCTTACCGAAAATACTGTAAATGCGGTTCAGACTGCTGTAGCAAAAGAAAGAGCCCAAGGCAAAGGAATAACTGTTTTTACAGCAGAATCAGCCTTTGAGGCGTTATTCAGCCAAGTTAATCTAAAAATGGTGGCACTAGATCCAATTTGTATACAGTGGGAAAATTCTCTTGCTGCAGAAGACGTGACATATTATTTTGACCCGAACATGAAAAAACTGAATGATTTGAAATATGAAGAAGAATATGCTCTGCCAATCGAAATTCTGCCTCTCCAACAGTACTCTTGTATAATCTATACGGACAGATTTGTACAACATTACGATGTGGATAATAAATCCTACAATGCAGCATGTGCGATTGTTAAAGGTCGCTGGCGCTGTGGTAAATTCAGACCAAAAATAACAAAAACTGAATCACTGACAAACTGTTCGGCTCAGCGAGCTGAAATCAGTTCTTTAAAGATGGCGCTTGAAAATGCCGATCGTGAATTCCCGACACTAATAGTGTGTGATTCGCATTTCTGCGTCAAATCTTACAATAATGACTTGCAGAACTGGGTTCAAAACGATTACAAAGATGACACAGGTGCCACAATAAAGCATAAGAAGCTTTGGGAACAGGTATTTCTTTTACATAAAGAACTACAGAAGACTCACGTGATACACACACTGAGTCATCAACGTGATGGCGTTCACGTTGCAGGGAATTCATTGGCTAATACAGCCACAGCGGAAGCAACTCAACCGGCTTCAGTAGCCACAAAAAAGCATTCAGAAAAATACATAGACGGGGAAACCATGCTGGCGGTAAAAATATCTTCAAAAGGTGACTGTGCAGCACTACCTGTGAACTATCCACTCAATTATACATACGTAATTGTGCGCAAACTCCGTTCCTTTTGCTCGAATCCCTGGAGTGGGGGATAGAGTAATTCCAAACACGAACAGGAGAGTCTTATTAATAGCAGACGCACACATGGGTGAAGGTCCGAGGCACAAACAGATCAAGGAATCTCTGACAGAATTACAATCAGAATACTGTTGGCCGGGGATGAGCCTGCAACATTACAAATTTGCAAAGAGCTGTCCAAACTGCAACAGAGATCGCAGTAGTGAACCGACCAGACGAGTATTGCCATGGGCATTTTTGTAGTTAGCTTAAGGCTATCTATAAGTAAAATCCAGCGTCCCATTTAATTTCTTTTTAAGACTAGATTCACTTAAAAATACAGACCCCAGCGCTCGGCTGACGCCAGAACTGTTATAAAAGATTTGCGAGTCTTTATCGGCACATACGCAATTGGCATGCTACGTTCTGATCAGGGTCCTGCTTTTAGCTCTCGAGCTTATAAGGAGGCCATGACCAGCATGCACATCGCGTTGCGGTACTCTTGTCCCTTCCATCCTGAGGGAAATGGGATTGTGGAAAGAAAAAACCGAGACATTAAGCAATCTATAACAGCAAAGGTATTAGGTTTGGGTGATGGGTGGGTCCAACATTTAACAAGTGTCCAACGTAGTCTTAACAATCTGCCAAGAAATTCTCTAAAAGGTTTCAGCCCGTACGAACTATTGTTCGGAACTAGAATGTATATTCAGGATTTATATAGTCAGACTTCAGTGGTAGAAGATAAGAAAAAATGCTTTGACATCAAAGATCGTTTGGCTGTTTTACAGGACTTAGATGAAACAAGAGAAGCCCTGAGCAACATAAAGTTAAAACAACAGCCAACAACCACTGAAGATACACCACCTGTACCAGCAAGACCTGTCTGGATTCCAAAGATTGGAGATCTGGTCAGAGAGAAGATCGCGGTGAAGAAGGAATTTGGGCCTTCTTACAGAAAAGCAGTTCCTGTCTTAGCAGTCAGCGGAACAAGATCAGTTGTACTACCGCCCCTTGCTGGTAAAAAGGAGAACCGAGTTGTATCCATCGACCTGGTAAAACCACAATCATGTGGCCAATAATAAGTAGTAGGCTCAGTGGACTCCCAAGAATTAGCAGAACTCCAAAACCTGCTACAATCCAAGAGGTTCAAACTGAGAGACTAATCACATTTGATAAACCTGCAGTGAATAAAAAAGGACTATGCAACAATGCCATGGAACTTGTGCCTCTTGAAACCCAAATTGAAACAGTTCGTCAAGAAACACCAGTCTACAACGATGTAGCCTCAGACTATGCTAATGAAAGAAAACTTGAAAAAAGCAATTCCAACAATTGACAGAAATGCATCTGGCTACTTCATCAATTTCGATAACTTTTCTGAAGATCCAAGCGAACCTGAAGAAACGCCAGCAACAAAAAAAATTTAAGACAAAGCAACAGAACTCTGTCATCAACTCAAAGAAACCTATCTGATTTCTCCATGGATTGAATTTTGGATTGTGTTAGGTGTGCTTTTCCTCCTGCTTTGGCTAATCATGGTACTTTGTTTGGGAAAATTAATTGAGGGAAAATACAGTACAATGGACACAGCAAGTCAGAACATCAACTTGGTCCTAAAGCCACACAAGTCATCTCACCTCGAGTAAAGAGAACTATCATCAGTGAATGTCACAGCCATTCCAATACCCGGTGGGGTAGTTTGGGAGAAAACGGATTACGAAATCTATGGCCCGGTCGAACTCTTGAAATATTCACACCAATTCAAAGTTTCATTAAGTGACTTTGTAAAACCAAGTACATTCTCTGATGATTGGGACTTTGAAAGCATAAATAATATGATGTCAGATTTAGTAATGTCAGCAAAATTTACAGAACATGATTATTTACAGGGTTCATCGAACTATGAACAAATGTACTGCTATAACCACTATGCACATCACTATTTGCATAAATCTGCACATCCTAGAAATGTTTTTAATTATAATCAATGGGAATATTGTGCAACTCCACCTAAAAGCAGTTCAAAAATATTTTTTGAGAAATTCCCATACTTCTCAGGGTTTAACACAAGTGATGCAGACACATTTTATTATAAACTCTTAGATAAAACAGGGATAAAAACTATGTTGACAAATACTAAATTGTTTTTTTCGGAAACATTTTATGAAAAAATTATTACATTTGTTTTTGATTTCTGGAAAAACAACATTGAAACAAAAACCATCTTGGGTACAAAAGAATGGCAGGTCCAAGCTTTAGAAGCATTATTTCGCGCCTGCATGATCCCAGAACAAATAATGTTCTTGAATAACACCATTCAACAGACTACTTGTCTTGGCCTAGCCAAGATTAAAGACTTAAACAAACCGTCTATTCCAAAGCCAATACCTGATAATACAACCACAGATATTGAGATAGACGTATCCCAAATTTCACACCAAAACAGAACACATCCTGATTGGAAAAAGTGGTTAATCTGGCCAACAGACACAAATAACTGTCAAGATAGATTCCTGAACAAAATACAGGGGTTAAAAATGACCAGACTAGACCCTAGATACTCCCAGAGACAACATCCAGGGATAGTAACAACATACAGTGTAGGGAAACTATGCCTTGAATGGCTACATACATCCACACTGGCAGAAATTAAGCAACACTTGACTTTACTTAAAGACGGTGCTGACTTGCGCAATTTCATAATGGGACCACGCAAACAGCGTCAAAAACATTTCATAGCGGCCAGTATATACGCTGCGTATAACGAAGCTTGGAAAGTAACTCAAATTGAGACAGTAGAGAATATACGAGAAATTGATCGTATTAATTTGGAAAAATCGCTTTCTGTTGTGGACAATGGGTAAAGGACTCTGTCCTTTAGAATATATTCACTGGACAGTATTGTATCATCTGCTATCGATATAATAGATCAGGACTTACTAATGTTATAACACAGTCAGTCACAATTATGTTCTATTGTACAGCTAGGCTGGACATTGCAAAATCTGCGTTCAGGCTACGTGCCATGGCGTTTAATCAACATAACGTCATTATTCTCTATCTTTAACCTTACTGATAAACAAATCAGTTTGGCACAAAAAGGAGCAGACTATACGATTCTGAGCATTGAAAAACTTGAGAGATTACCATTGACAATGTCAGAAAGACCTGTCATTGAATGGATAATACACAGAATAATCACAATTCCGATAACAACTTTCCAATTTAAAAATTGCCAAGAGTATATACCAGCAGGCCAGTATGAAAGGTTGGGTAAAGGGTACATTAAGTCATCATGGAAATGACCTTATACACACACATGTTATAGTGACAAGCACCAGAATGTATTTCTTAGCGGTAATAATTGTAAACGATCACTAAGCAGTATACTTCTGTGCCAAGGTATTAATTTGCATGGGGCCTGTGAGGGGACTTCAAATAACCTTTCATGCCACCAGCACGGCACACCTGCAACACAAATAGAGCCATTCTTTAGACAACTATCTAACGGGAGTTACGTTCTAATAACGGATCACAGCTGTTGTGGCATGGTGCCAGGGAAAGCATATCTTGTAAGCGTTAGTTCCATGGTCACTTGCTGTATGCAAGTATTGTATCCAAACGGCCCTCCTGATACAGAGGCGACGATTTGGCCTTCTTTGAATATCTCTTCTATACGAATTGATACTTTAAGCAGAATGAAGTCTGTTCTTTTACAGACAACCATGCCTTTAACGTCATCAAAAGAAACGTATGATCTTCAAGTTGCAAGGACAACAGCAGAGATACATACACTTTTATGAACTAATTGCCCCTGCATTTTGTAGAAATGCTACGCCAAATTCTAAATATGTCAGATACCAGTGGCATTGCACATGTATTTAAGACAATTTTTTCGGGACTGTTAACACCCTTCAAAGCAGTCCTGGGCATCTTTCCCAATTTTGTCCATTCTGTCTTTGGCGGCATACCACTACTTTTGGGACTCGTAGCAGGAATTTTATTTTTGACTCTTCTGCTCCGATATGGCAAGCCAAACCACAGACAAGACTCCAGCAACAATGGAAGAAACGATCCTAGCTATACGCTATCGGGACCGTATAACTAAAGTCCTTGGATTAACCTGGCTAAGAGATCTGAATATGACCTGGTTTCTTTCATTCAGACCTATATGTCAGAACTGCATCTTACCTGTGCTTTGATGTATGCTATGCGGAGAAGAATGCGTGTTGGACACCTGTCTTACACTACAATCAGCAGTACCAATGGATATCGATACTTTGCTAAGTCCTGTAATGGCTCATGCATCGTGTTGTCCCCAGCGGTTACCAATCCTGATGACGGCATTCGTTGAAACTTCACCACTACGATTAGGTGGCAGTGAAGCACGAGATGAGAGCATCATCACCCAGGTACGACCTTCTGTGAGCATTGCTGATCCTGACATCGATGATAGCAATCATTCTCACGACTGCCCAGTTACAGCATTTTCAACCATGGTCGAACTTTCACCTGAAGCTGTAGACTGCTTTTTTGCAGATCTGTCTGAAATGATGTTCTCCCCTGAACAGAAAGAATAACTTTTTAAGCAAACCGGCACACAGCGTTCCCCTGCACTCTGAATTCGGCCTTCAGCTTTGATAAACAAAAGCTACTGAAAACATTTGGAACTATTTTTCCCCTGAAAACGAAATTATTTTTTTCGAAATTCCAAAATATTTACCCTTTTTCTGGCACATGTACTCTACTTAAAGTAGAACTATTCTTAAAGAACAGAGCTTCTATTTTTAGTAATTCTAGAGACAAAATATTACCTCAGCCTCTAGCACAAGGACAAGCAATTGCATTTATATGTGATGAAATAGTCTCGACCTTCTTTTCTGTATTAAGAGAAATTTCATGTGTAATTTCACAAATCGTTCAGCTAAATATATATGTATCCTTTTTTTACTGGATGATTACACTGCTTGATAAACGTACAGTACCAATCTTACGTACAGTACGTATCTTTCTTGTATTTTGCATACACCATTTCAAATGCAAAAATGTATTTTGGGGTGGGTTGGAATACACATGCACCTTTACATGTTTACTATTGCTTAGTTTTAGTAATGATGGACATTAGATCGTGGAGTGGGTATTGTGTTTTTATCTAGGAACCTGAATCAATATTGCTATTCTATGCCCTTGTAGGGCTATAATCAATAATATCCCTATAACGGCATAAGAATCAGATCCATATTTAAGTAAATCGCCCTTGCAGTCCAAGGCACGGCAAAAGCTACTTCCTTGGATTCCTAGAAAGCACAACAAGTTCTTTCGACACACCAAACCTCCAGCAACCTGGGAAATCCCCACTTGCTTTGTTTTGATTTGTAATAGAACTCCTGCGAGCACTGTAAGAACGGCCAGTTCTTAGTGACATCTTTATTGACGTCTTATGTCCAAACCTTACGTCAAACTCGGCACCTTTCAGGTATAAATATACCAACGTTGCCTTAAGCAAACACACGGTGGTGGTTTTGGAGCAGAGCAGCTATCTACTTGCCGAGAGCCCAGCTGATGCGAAGAGCCCATGGACGCTGCCCCTCCTCTTTGACGCGCTGAGAAAGACGCTGTCTTTTCTCCTGCCGAGAAAATCCAGCTCCGGTGTTTCCAGCCTACCCTTGCGGGTGACTGGGATATCGATTCCTGAAAGAGAGATACCAGACCTCCTACATTCTATTCCCAAGGTACAGTGCTGACTAAACCCTTAGAGAGAATTCTTGAATCAGTTTCTTGGCAAAACCAACTTAACTTAAACTGCTACTTACTTACTCCTTCCCACGTATTAGGCTTATTTTAGAAGCACCAGTTGAGCACGTTAGTCAATGTATATATGTATGTATATATTTTATCCATTTTAAAGTGTCTTATGGCTAAGAAACCATATCAATGCTTTTACAGTATTATTTCATAATACTTCTTTTACTGTACGTACTTTACTTTATATTAAGTATTGCAATTGTGGCAATTCATTTCTCTTGCATGAGAAGGAAGACTGCTCAATAAATAATACCTTTTATTAAAAACACCCGTCTCTCTCTTCTCTGCACTCTGGTGAAACTAAGAACGCACATTTGACTGAGTGAAATAGCTGTCTATTGTTTTCACACAACTCTAGAGATTTACTCTTATTCTGGGGGAGCAAAGTTGTCATGTTATATGGTTGTCGGAAGCTGAATCCCTTCTTGTCTGAGCCAGGGAAGCTTATCCCTCCCTATTCATTCAAGAAAGTTTCCAGTGACATCTGAGCTAGCTGGCACAAACCTAAATTAAGTTTAACATAGTCAGTAGAGACCTAGATGACCTCAGTCCTACGCCTACAGTGCTGTTTATGTTATTCCAATGCGCAGAGCCTATTGGGAAAATAGGAACTACACTACACTGTTATGTCTTCTTCTGTTAGCTTGTTTTGGTTCCTATCTAGTCTGTTTTGTCTGTCTGTCAAAGGTAGAGATCTCGTGTTGTTTATCTCTATGGATGTATTTACTGGCTCTCTGATGAGTTTTACTTCATTCTGCGTATTTTTTGTGATATCATAAAGTTTTTCTATCCCTATCTTGGAGTTTTGTATATCCTTTACTAGATTACTGATTTGTGTTTGGGTCTCGCGGATATTTCTCATGACTTTGTGTGTCATAGTTTGAATAATCTTTCGTAAGTTCCCATTATCACTATTTCTGTTCCTGAGTTTCCATTTGGAGCACTGTATCATTGTTTTTTTGATATTTCCCTTCGGTCGATTATTATCTCTCTCATTGGTTTTCGGGTTAGTCATTCTATCATGCTTTGTTGAGCCAGAGTTATAACTGTTTTGTGTTCTCTCTGATTTATTCTCGATTAATGAGTTTTCTATTTCATCTATGACTCTAGGTTGAGGGACTAGATCCCGTGGGATCTACTCCCTCAACATCGTGGTATGCTGTGTCAATGTCAGAGGTCTGGATCTTAAGAAATAACGGCAGGCATCTACACCATTGTTATTTGAGATGGAAGCATACAAAAAAAATCCATCATTTCCATGATGAAACCACAGTGCCATGGAATGTTGTTAATGTTCCTTAAGAAGTATTTTGTGTCTTGTATGTACGATGCAAGACTGGTGACATAGAGACATAAAAACAAGTCTAGAATTCTTGAGGTATTCTCCAACATGCATCCATTAATGCTCACTATAGGCCTCCCCGGAGGACTTACAATATCCTTATGGATCTTTGGGAGACAGTAAATGACCTGCATCCTGGGATAATCAATCTTTAGGTATTGAATTTCCTCTAGAGAGATGAGTCCCTGCTCAGTCAATCTCTAGAGCATAATATTGTATTATCTTTAGTAATCTTGGATCGGGTTACTTCTAAATTCCTGGTAATGTTCTTTAAATCTTAGCTGCCTTTTCATCTCTCTGATGTATTGATTGGTGATTAAAATGACAACATTACTACCTTTGATGGAGGGTTTAAGAACGATGTTCTTGTTATTTATCAATGCATTCAATTCACTCCCATCCTGTGCTGAGAAGTTGTTATGACTCTTCAATCATTCCGCTGTCCTTAATTTATTAATGTAATCCGTCAACATTTCATGAAAAACTTCAATCAAGTTTCCATCCAGCAACTGCCTTACAGACCTGCTACCAGGCCTCAATCCACTAGCTATGGTCTGATCAGTAGAGAAACCCCCTTGGTTGAGCAAAGAAATGTAATTTCTATAGGAGACCCCAACAGGATAACTTGTCAATCCTCCTATGGGCAAATAATTGACATCTAATATATCCGGGATGTCACTGATGGTAAAATGCACAGGGCTAAGGCAGGAGGTATGACTTTAAATGTGTCCTCAGAACTTTTCATGGCAAAATTCTTTATAGGCCTTTATTCCTAAGTTGACACTGTCTTGCTCTATAAAGGAGCAAAATCTTAAGTCATACTCTAGTATCTTCATTTGGCCTAATGTAAATTGAATACCGGAGATGTTAATCATAGAGTTATCATCAGCCTTTACCATTTCATTAGTGGATATCAATCCTGCTGCTCTTTCGCCATTTTCACCTTTACTTTTCCTTTTGCCCCTCATTGTTTTGTATTGCCTTGCCCCACTCCTCGATATTGCCCTCTGCCTTCTTTGGGCGTCACCATCCTCAGTAGCCACATCTCCTTCTGAAAATCCAATGTTTCTCTTGGTCGTTCATCAGAAGATGACCTCAGTTTAGAACTTTCTTCTCTGTCAGTGACATCCATTGTTTTGCAGCCCATTTTGTTCAGTCTCTCCTTGGCCCTGTACAACTCATACTTTTTAGCCAAAGTGTAAATCCTCCCAAATTGGTGATCCAACTTGTCTCTGTTAAATTTATGAGCCTTGCTTTCCCTTACCTTCTCCTCATTATTGCTAAAGCATTCCTCCTTTTCTTAAGCAGTGTGTTCACCTCTTTTTGTTCCTTAATGGATATAATTTCTTTGACAAGTTGATCTATAATTGCCGTTTCTTCTTCCATATGTAGATTAGCTTGGGTAATCAGGGTTTCCATGAGCCTGAATGAACAACCATTGTGTTGGATCTCCATTCATCAAACAAGTCTGCATCCATATCCTCAAACGTGGCCAACACAAAGTTTTGTAGCCCACACAGTAATGTTTTAGATTCCAGAGATTTTGTTAATGATGTCATCTCTAACCGGTTTTTGATTCTGCAACCCTTGCTGTCTCCAATTTTTTAATCACTACTTGTGTCATTCTTGTGACTCCTGTTTTGTGTTGGTGCATGACAGCCAGCATTGTTGCACCACTGGTTACATCTAGGGCTGCTTTTTCCCACTGTGCTTTTAGCCCGACATGGTGTAGACTCATAGACAGTCTGTAGCACTGTTCTCTTCTTCACCAATGTTATTTGATTATTGCACAACAAAAAATCTATTCTTGAAAAAAAGAGTCTCTGGGCTACCAGTAGAAATATGCTGTGGTGGGGTGTTGCTCAGTTCAAAGTCCAAATACAGGCAGCCGGTCACCCCTTTTCACAAACATATGTGCCTTCAACATAATCTTAGTGCAAGGAGTCCGGTCTCACTGTCCAATTTGAATCATACGGGCATATATATATATACGCATTTGACAGCCCCCTCTCATCTACCAACCGAGCGCATCTGGCAGCTGCAGTATACATGGGGACACAGAAAGGACTCATCTTATTTCAGCGGCTCCATGACCCGCCCGACTCACCTGAAGCCTGCACTGCTTATATTGAACACTCACTCCTCCACGCCACCAGCTCGGGATACCAATATGAGGCATGCTGGGATTTGGAGTTCGTTTTCATTACACACGAACTCTGATTGGTGCGCAGACAGCGCAAGGAGGAGGGGAATACGTGCCGGTGATTATTTTAAACAGGAAGAGAGCATCAGGGACGCGATCTTTACAGCTGAAGGTGCTGAAGAAGGCTATACCACCGAAATGCATCCGCCAGAGCTGGGAATTCGAGAAATAAAGCTGTGTCCACCCTGTTCTCCCCTTGTGGCCTCTGTTCTTTTTCGTCGAAAAGGATTCTCTTCATGTATTCTGAGCCAGCCAGCAGCTCAGTCCATATGGCCCTGCAGCACTAAGCGACCCGAAGTTAAACTGGCACATCGCTGCTCGCAGCAAATCTACAACCAGGGGACTGGTATCTTCGGAGTCCGCCATGATCGACCGGAAGGAGTGAGAGGATCGAGGTATTTTACTTAAGGAGGGCGACTTGTCTCGCATTTGACAGCCCCCTCTCATCTACCAACCGAGTGCATCTGGCAGCTGCAGTATACATGGGGACACTGAAAGGACTCATCTTATTTCAGCGGCTCCATGACCCACCCAACTCACCTGAAGCCTGCACTGCCTATATTGAACACTCACTCCTCCACGCCACCAGCTCGGGATTCCAATATGAGGCATGCTGGGATTTGGAGTTCGTTTTCATTGCACACGAACTCTGATTGGTGCGCAGACAGCGCAAGGAGGAGGGGAATAAGTGCTGGTGATTATTTTAAACAGGATGAGAGCATCAGGGACGCGATCTTTACAGCTGAAGGCGCTGAAGAAGGCCATACCGCCGAAATGCATCCGCCAGAGCTGGGACTTCGAGAAATAAAGCTGTGTCCACCCTGTTCTCCCCTTGTGGCCTCTGTTCTTTTTCGTCGAAAAGTATTCTCTTTATATATATATATATATATATATATATATATATATATATATATATATATATATAAATATATATAAAATACATACACAATAGAACCATAACAAACGCAAAAATTCAAACGGAAAAGATGTTTATTAATGTATACAATAAATACAATATTACACATTTTAAACCCCCAAAACACATTTAAATAAAATACTGAAAACATTAAAGTACATTAAAAAACTAAAACCAAATAATATAAATATAAAAACCAAACACTACTAAAAAATCTCTTTAAGGAATACTATAAAAACGATTGGATTCTAAGAATATTAAATATACTACTTCATTCAATTTTATGCAATAGTAGGGGAATTGTTGGAATTCGGAAGACTTAGGTTTACTATTCCTACGCCAGTCATGCAATATTAGGGAAGGTGTAGTATTTCTGAGCAGTTGTATTTACTTTTCCTACTCCAGTCAGTGCAACAGTAGGTAAGGTGTTAGACTTCAGAGGGGTTAAATTTACTATTCCCACTTCCAACAGTGCAACAGTAGGGAAAGAGGTGGATTTCAGAGTGGTAAAATGTACTGTTCCCACTCCCCACAGAAGGAAAGCACTGGAATTTGGGGTAGGGGGATACAATCTACTACTCCAACTCCAAACAGCACAACAGTAGGGAGATTGTTGAAATTCAAATGGGATAAATTGACTATTCCCTCTCCAGTATGTGAAACAGTAGGGGAAGTGTTGGATTTCAGAAAGGTGAGATTTACTATTCCCACTCCAAATAGCAGGGAAAGTGATAAACCGCCAAGAGGTAAAATGTACCACTCCTACTGCAGTCTAAACAAGAGTAGGAAAAATATGTCACTTCATACATATTACACATATAGGTAACACTGTGAATGTAGGTACATATTAAACTCTTAATATAAAATTGATTAATTTACATGAGAGAATATATATATTGCAATAAAAAAAACAATTAACCTCATTGCGATTCAGTAAAATAATTAATTTTCAATTAATAAGTTATTCTTAATCAATTATGAATTGACTTCCCACCCTATATCACTAAAAAAGTAGCAGCCTGAACCTAAAATATGATTTAAAAAATAAGTATTTCATAATTTACATATTTGAAATCAATTAAATAATTAAACATGAATGAATAATTAATTATTAATCATCATCCCAGCCTAGACCCCTGCAAAACTAGAAGCCAAACACTAAAACATAATTAAAATGAATAGGTATTCCATAATTAGCATATTTAAAATTCCTAGGATAGCTCAACGACTAACTACAATTTCAAAACTGGAACCCGTATAAATGATTAATATGAACTGAACAGTGCAGGGCAGGATCATTAAGTATATTCTCGAGACACCTGTTGTGAGCAGCACCCTAACTTGCTGATTGTTCACACCTTTGCCTTACCACTCACGTCCAAATTGATGACTCATTTCAGAAAAAATAACAATCCACTGTCCCTTGAATCTTATGACAACCAAATAACAGGACGTGTATTAATATACTAAAAAGAAATGCGCTCCAGACTGCTAAAATTTATTTAATATTTATTGTCCTGTGATAGGGAGCAGAACAATGTACACTTGTGGGCTTAATAAATATAATAATATCTCGTGAATTCATGTAAGAAATCTGCTGCATGTACATTCAGTCCAGTATGAGACTCATGCTGTCGAGCTACAATCGAACCCTAGAATATAATGTGAAAGAAATTCAGCAGGCCCATAATTCAATTCCTTGTAACACGTTGATTAGACGTTTCTTGTTCATAAAACATGTTATGCACATCTAAAGGACAGTGTGAATCAAATGCAAATGTGTCTTTGATGAATGGACTCAGAGAAGCATTTCGGAAACATTTCTCAGCGCTTTAGAAAAGTGACATGGTGAACTCTATTTTACAGCAAAGCTCAGACGACAATTAAGAAACCTCAGCTGCATATGATGCTAAAATGAGATACATTTTAAAGAATTTGGGATGTGCATCAAATTATGTTATCTTGGTTTAAAAAGCTTAAAGATAATTGGCAATAAGTATGCATCCTTAAAACCAATCTTCGAAACAAGTAATTTTAATTACTACCAGTGTCAGGAGTACGTGTGGGTGATTTTATTAGCTTAGATGTTTAGTGAAGATTCCAAAACTCCTGCTGAGGTCCTTCAGGAAGGGAACTACAGAATGAATACTTTTGTTGTTCAGAATATCATTAATGTTACTTCAAAAATGAATTCTAACTTTTGTAATCACAATTTGCTATTACAATACATATTATTTAATTTAAGTGAAAGAAGAAGCAAATAAGACATTTGATAAGTCATATTCCAAATTATCTATCTATCTATCTATCTATCTATCTATCTATCTATCTATCTATCTATCTATCTATCTATCTATCTATCTATCTATCTATCTATCTATCTATCTATCTATCTATCTATCTATCTATCTATCTATCTATCTATCTATCTATGTTTGAAACAGTATTTCCATGGAAAAGGCAGCTTTTATAATTTGCCTACAAATGTAGTGCCTGTGGACAGATGAGCGAGTTGGCAACCTATGTACTCAGTAGGCTATTGGCCTTATTTTGACTTTGGCGGACTCGGAGCAGGGCTGTCATGCCACCTCCCTACTCTAAGACCACACACATTTGCCACTCTCCAGAGTACGACTTTTAAAGTCTCTGACATACATTTGTTTGGCAGTCTCACAGCAGTCTCAAGGTGGTGCCTTTGTAACAGGCACCGGATGGGAGTGTCAAAGACAGTTCCTGCAGGGCATGGACTGTTAAGGAACTGGAGTGCATGCATACAGGGGGGGCTGCATGCACCCCATGGCACAGAGACAACAAAGGGCCCGTAGGGCCCTCTTTGTCTCCAAACTGCCACACTTTTCATGGTGGTGCGGAAACTAGTAATTTACTTGGTGGGAATGCCAATATATTACCAACCTCACACCGCTGCAGACCACCAGGTATCACAAATCCCTGGTGGCAGCAGTGGTTTGGTGGCGGTCCGACCACCATAGTCAGAATATGGAGGGTGGACCGCCACTCTGGCGATCCACGAGTGCCATCACAACTGCGTCAGTCCAATGAACCGCTGTAGTCATAAAAAGGCCCTAAGTTTTAATATGTTTTGTGAAGATTTGTCAATGGGAAAAATTTAAGGGGAGTTGAAAAAGTGGATAATTTCCTAAAGGATATTTAGCAAAAACCCCTTAAAGGATCTACACCAAAATGTTGGTGAAGGCAGAACTTTACTCAGAAACCATGCTTATTTATTTTGGTGTAAATTGTTTAGTAGTGTCTGAGATATAAACATTTGAAAAAAAGTGGTGTGTGATCTTGAAAGCGTTAATACTTTTATATATCTTGACAGTAGAAAAGTTATAACATAATTAGCCTATAACGTTTGCACTATTTTGCTAATATTCCTCAAATTTGGCAGACACTGAAGGCCACATTAAAGCAATGCAACCCCTAAGATGCAAATTATCATGCCTCGCAAGGGCCCCTTACGTGTCCATGAGTGGCTAGATAAATCCAGAGTAATGCATTCTGCAGCACACATATGAACAGGAAAATACCGCAGGGAATGTTTTTTGTGCTTACAGTGGAGGCACAATGATGCATTGGCACTAGGCCAGACATTGTACGCATCTCTGCAAAAAAGCCAGGAATGTGCTATATTGTGAAAAATATGACACATTCTTGCCCTTTCCTTGTAACGCACTAGAGCAAAGTGACTTACTGCGCTGCGCTGCATTACCTTTTCATGAATATGGCCTCTAATATTTTCAAATTACGTTTGGTACTTTTGAATTTGTGCATATCCATGAAAAGAGAGGCAGTTCATTTGGTAATGAATGTGGTGCTTTTTACAGATTCCATTCTCAGCCACGGTGGTTTTGTGCTGAGAACTGAACCATTCTGTCATCTGCACACTACCAGGAAATCCCTCTGATGTTCACAGTAGAGGGGTTTCTTCCTTTATTTTTCAGCATCAGGAGCTGGGGAAGAGCTTCTCCAGCCACACAAGGATTTTTTTCTCACTGTAATAACGATCAGTGCACATGGCACGCTGATGCCACTACATTGAAAGTGAAAGTGAAATGAGATGATTGGCTCATTTCACTTTCACTGCGTCAATGATCTCTGGGCTATCTCAGCCCCAGCATGAAAAACATGGGAGAAGTATCATTGGAAAATGGAGAATCTTCCCTTTCCAATGGTACCCATCTATAGTGAAGCCCTGCTTGGGGATCGCCATAGGAGGGTGATCCCCAAGCAGGGACCAACCACTAGACACTATGGAGGGGGGTGTAGCCCCTTGGGCAAGGGCCTTTGCTCTCCCAAAAGTTTTTATGGGCATGCCCCTGGGGAAAAACTGGGGAAAGCCCCCAATCTGCCCCCCAAGGGAAGAAGAAAACCCACTAGACACCAGGCATTTTTGTTTCATATAAAAAGGTGGGGGCTGCCCACAATGGGCATGGCCATGCCACCACCATGCACAAACGGGGAGTGTAGTATTTCTGCCTTTCTAGGGGGCACGTGAGGCAATAGCCACCAAAGGCCCCCCAGGCAGAAAATCTACTAGGCACCAGGGATAATTTTTTTCATAGTGTATGGGTGGGGGCATAGTCATTATGCCCCTGCAGGGGCATATTGGGGCAAGAGCACCCAATACACCCCCATGGGTTGCAGAAAGCCCTCTAGGAACCAGGGACTACTTTTACTTAGTGTAGGGGTGGGGTTTGCCCAGAATGGGCATGCCAAGGCCCCACTACCCTCAACAAATGGATGTTTTCGTTTACACATGGTCTGCATCTGTAATGAAGATACCACAATGTAACATCTAATTTATAAATATATTTTCTCAAAAATGTATCAAACAGAGTTTTAATGTGTATCACTAGTACATATATTTTATGTATTCTCCATTAGATTTTTATATTGCAGTTTTTTTCCAAGATACTCACTTCTGAAGAGAGGTTTGGAACCTTAGAAAAGAGTAATGACATATCAAATTGGCATTCAGGCAGCAATTTCACTGAAAATCCAAATTGGTTTAGAAATTCTCATAGACCCGAAACGACAGTCTGATAAACACTTCACATATGCATGTGGAAAATAATGAAATAGAATGTTCAGAATCTGTGCATATTTACATCGCAATGTTCATAGTACTAATGATTGCTTTCTGTTCTTTTAGACATTTAAGATTCAAGCACTGTCATCGAATGTTCAGATAAGTATAGTTGTTTTTTGCAATGTTTTCAGGCATCGCAGTGTGTTAGTCAGTTGAGGAGATTTCATCATTTAATTTTTTTCTTTCTGTATTTCAGGTGCAGTATAAGAAGTGAAATTTTGGAAATTCAATGCGAGAAGACCAGCCCAACGGACCAACACCGACGAGTTGGGACACGGAGGAGCTGAAGAGTGATGCGTAGGTGGCTATTCGAGGAAATGTGTTCTGTTTATTTACAACAAAACCCCCATTGCGGGTCAGTGATAGGTTGTTTCAGTCAACTGACCACTTTTCACGGGCAGCACATGTGGAGTATGTAGCATCTGTATACATGGCGTGGTATAATGGGGACACTAGATGTGAGGCTGTGGGTGTGCATAGTACATGGTGTAATGGTGTGAGCATTGCAGGCTCCACTGGATACCCTCGAGTGCAATCTTTCAACCTGTGCCGTACGCGGGTATGTCAAAATGTTTTCCTAGTGGGGTCCGAGAAGAGTTGGTGTAAGGTGCGGAATTTGGTAATGCCAGCTACTAGGAATGTCGGAAGGTCATGTAGTTCCTACCAATCCATAGGACGAGTGCATTGTTTGGACAACATAAATTAAGTGCTTGGTGTCAAGATGGATTCCAGACACACCCATAGGATATTTTTACCTATAGCCCCGCAAGCTCACAGTTCCACCGTAAGCCCCCCTGACCTACCAGGGAGCATATGGTTTTCTGGCAACTACTGAACATGACAACCCTGACCCCTTAGGGATTGTAAAAACAGTATAGAATCTTTCGCTCAGTCACTCGTGCTTACTTATTCTCACTGAAATACACAGAGAATACACAGTGGGATGCTTTCTATAATATGTATTGAACCAACGTTATTCTTGTTAAAATATGTGTGCTGCAATGATTAGTAGACAGAAGCAGATAATCATGACTACAAACATCAAAAACGTAAATAGTAGATATAGTTTTACCATGGTGCTAAAGAATGTATATATGCATGCATATAAACAAGGCAGTCTTCTAGCATATTCCCACTATGCAAACCCTACTCTAAGTGTACCGATATTGTGTTTAAGTGTAGAAACAAGAATCCCCCCAAGGGATGATCCAACCCCATTATCTGATGGGATAGAGTGAAGGACACCGTCTTGGTCACAAAGTGGGCACCCCTCCTGAGATGTCAGTCCGCTGCATGGTAATTTCTCAGCATGCAAAGACCCTTGTGACAGTGCAAGTGCCTCCTCTGCTAATCTATTGGGATGCTCCTCAGGGAATAGAAAGCAGCCTTGCGATCTGTGCATAGATTAGTGATGTTATGTATATTTAGGTAGCCCTATAAGTTTAGAGCCAAGAATCCCCCCAAGGGAAGATCCAGCTCCATTACCTGATGGCATAGAGTGAAGGACCCTATCTTGGAAATGAACTTGACACCCCTCATGAGATGTCAGACCGCTGCATGGTAATTTCTCAGGATGCATGGACCCTTGTGTCAGAGAAAGTGTCTCCTTTGCTCATCTATCGGGATGCTCATATTCAATAATAGAAAGTAGCCTTGTGATGTGCACATAGATTAGTGATGTTATGGATATGTAGATAGCCCTGTCGCCCCATTAATGAAGATTGTGATGGCATTTGTATGTAGTACGAAACAAGACTTTGTACATGATGTTCAGGGCATTGTGATAATGTTGTGTGAGGCTAGATATAAAAACTAGTTTAGTTTCAGTGAAACTAATCTAACATTGTTGTTAATGCAAATACATGCAAATATGTGCAAAAGGTCACAGCTGTAAATGTTATTTGTGAGGACAATGTAAGAAATAAGCTGCTTCGCTACATGGGCCTAACACGGGAATATAACAGGATTGAGGGGCATATTATCAAGAACAGGCAATAAAATTATCGCCGCTTTAGCAGCAGGAAACTGCAGCTAAAGTGGCAATATTGGGCTTGATAATATGTCCTTGTGAATTCCCATAGCAGACAAGGTTACCACCAGAACCTGGGCTGCTATGGAAATTCACAATGACACATTATCAAGCCCATTATCGCCACTTTAGCTGCAGTTTCCTGACGCTAACCTGGCGATAATTTTATCGCCTGTTCTTCATAATATGCCCCTATGTTTTTCCCACCTGCAGGTGTTCTAAAATATGGCTGCTAAACTTATATGTAATCAACATAGGTTTAACTTGGGTTTTGCTTGTCATAAAACCATGCATTGGCTACCTATTCGTTTGAGGGCTAAATTTAAATTTCTGTGCCATGCATAATAGGGCCCTTCACAACACAGATCCTGTGATCCACTGATCTAAATTGGAGTTTTATATCCCTACAAGAATGCTGAGATTTGCCACTCGTGCCCTTGATAAAACAAAATGATTGAAAAAAGCAAGAGTGGTGGAGCTATCCACCTATCTAGCTGCAGCACATTGGAATTTACAACCTTTAGATCTCTAGTGCACTAATAATTATTTAGTATTCAGAAAGAAGTTCAAAAGTTGGCTTTTTCCAAAATAATGGTTATTTTACTTCTACCTGAGTAGAGTAGGTGTTCTCTCAAAAGAGAGGAAACATCACTTAGAAAATCGACTTGTTAAGAGACTGTTTCCTGTGAACAAAACCGCAGCAGAGCTAATGTTCAGTTTTATTCAAGATGAAACTCCTTAGTTTGCCTAAGGCCTTCTCTTTAGGAGTATGCCTGTTTAAATGAAGAATAACAAAAATTGGAGATGGCTGATTTTGTATAACTTACAGCAATAGACAACATGGAACAACAGGGTGAGATAGTACTCCTAAATGAAATTCTACAAAAAATAGGTATCTTGAACTATGGGATTAGAGAAATGTTAACTTGTTTTCATGATCTGTAGAGTAATTTTGCATAGAAATTTAAAAGTTGAGGAAAGATTAGTAAATGGTTCCATATGTAAAGCGATTGATTTCCGTAACTTTGCAAATAGGAATGAGTATTAATACTCAGCAATAAAATGTGATCAGTTAGCATAAAGCAAATTGGAATGTTCATTGAATGTTTTTGCTCTAAAAAGATTTGTATGTTTGGCAGCAGCAGTTTCCAGTTTCTCTAGAATATGCTGTGACTATTCATACATCTCAAGATTTAAGTGTTGATGTAGCTTTTAGTAATATTGGTAGTACTGTGTTAAAAGAGGGTATGTCATATGTATCATTACCTCAATTTAGAACATTGTCTGGTTTGTATTTGGTTGCTTTTGATGCAAAGTAAGTGCTGATGCAAGTTGGGTTAAATAATTTATTTGGCTAAGAAATGTACATGCCCCTAATTTAGAGCACTATCCCATGTATGAAAAATGGATCATCTGTCCAAAAGGAACAATTACAAAGGGTTGTGCTGATGTTGTTTTAATGAAGGAAAAAAGGAGACCAGCAAAGCTGTTAAGAAGAAAATAAATGACAATTGGGGAGATATTCAAGGTTACCAGTTGTCAAACACTTCGGGTGTCAACTGCTAAGCAAATGTTTTTCTCAATGTACACTTTCAATTACCTCATCTTGTGTATACAATGGAACAGAAATCACAGAGGAGATTGTGTTCTTTACTATGTGCTTTGTTGCAACATTTACCTTGTGATAGGATTGTAACTCATTGTGCTTCAGGCTTTCAACACCGTGTAGATATCTGCTGTGGATCAGTACAATTTACTCTAAACACTCAAAATGACGCAAGGAATTTATAATGGTTAGAGTGTTAGCAGAAGCTATTGATGACTAATTTCGGCTGCGTTACTCATGGAACCATGATTGTCAAGATAGTTCTTTCAGGTCAAGTACCCAGATAGCGTTGGAGCAATTTATGTACTTAACACTACCGAATTGCAAAACTGGGTCTTTTCATAGATTGTTCAAAAAAGCTACTCAAAACAATACCTGCCCAAATTGTCAATCAGACCGGATGACACATTTGCAAGTATGAAGTGGAAAGTATTTTACACTAATGCTGCAATGATGCAGAGCTGATGGAAGTAAATTGAAAACAAAGATTATGGATATTACAAATTTCAAAGACGGACAAATATCAATTTCTGGAAAGAAATATACTACTATGGCTATCAACCTTCATGAAGGACTTACTGTTAAATCTGGACACTACACTGTCTATTTAAAAATTGAAACTAACTGTGCGGAATGTAATGACAGCAACCTTAAATTGAAAGAAAAACTGCCTTTTGAGTAACCAAATTCTTATCTTTGGTTTCTTCAACCATAGTTCTAAGGAGGATTACTGTTAAAAAAGTGTCTTGGTTGATTAGTTCTAGATCCATTGTCAGTATTTATTACATCATTTGGCCTACATGAGGTGGTGTCCTTATAAGGCTTACCATATGCTAGCTAGTATGTCTTTTTAGTACTTCTGATTAAGTATGGGCTAAATTTGCAAATTCGTGGTCCGCAAAATCCGTGAATTTGTGCGAATTTGCGGATTTTTTTATTTTTGCGTGTTCGCGGGGCGCTTTGCGTGTTTGCAGGTTTTTATTCAGCGCGCCGACCTCGAAGTTACCCATGCGGTCGTACATGGGCACGGCCATCTTGTTTTCAGTGTTCACGTTGCGTATTTCCATTTCCGGGCGCTTGTTGCATGCTCGCCTTGGGCATTTCCTACGTGCGGGGCACAATTACGTGCTTGCATGTGTTTTTGCGTGCTCGAGGGGAAAATATCGCGCAAACTTACCCACGTGGTCGCAATGGACACGGCCATCTTGTTTTTCATTCATTACTATGGTTCTGAGCATGCTTTTTCAATCCTCCCCTAATCTATGCAATCCTTTGTTTCTTTGAACTTTTTTAAAATCTTTTTTACTCATCATCCATCCCTCTATTTTTCTACATCTTTATTTTGTGTTTTTTCAACTTTTCGTTACTTTAAAAACAACTTTTTTTACCTCGTTTATTTTATTTACTTTTTCCTTATTCTTTCCTATTTATTATTTAACTTTCCTGTTCAGGACCATGGCAAAGGGAGCCAGGAATAACCAGAAGGGGAAGGGTCCCGCACCCTCTACCCGGCTCCCATGCTGGCGCTTAAGGCGGGAGGTAGTAATAGCCCGGGAGATTTTCAGCACGGTGGAGGTGGCCGCACTGTTTTTCTTCGTCCAGCGCCATCTCCCAAGACAGTTGCGGCAGGCGGCAGGCTCGGTGCCGGGTATGGGCTCCAGGAGCATCGCAAGCTATGGGGGAATGTGTGCCGGGCCATGTATCGGGAGTCTGGGGTCCAGCGCACCTACAACCAGGCGACGCACCGGTGGTCCGACATCCTGGACCGGGAACACGACTTGCTCGAACCTGCTTGGCAAGGAGATCCCTGGGTTTGGTGAATAGTAGTAGCTATTTAATCACTACTTTGTTTTCTCCTGCTCTGTGTTATTATGATATTGCAAATATTCATTTTTTCCGAAGAGCAAGAATGCTGCCGATTACATTGCAGGTAAATTATGTTTCAAAAGCTTCTCTGATTGCAGGTGCTCGCCTGCTCACTGGCGGTGCTACTATGCTTACCTGTATTCAATTTTGTGCTCATTTGGCCTGGGTGAATATTATGTATCAGTGTACGTCACAGAACTGCATAATGCTAGACATTAGAGACTCAAGTCCAGTCCTTCCTTTGTACTCCTGCCACTAAGAAGAGATAGTGGTGGTGATCATGACGGACTGTGTCTGTCACTTCGCATGCTGTGTAGTGCTGCCTGCCAGTCCTAGTAGAACCTTTTTGTAGTTGGTTTAGTGAGGTACATAACTTTCCAAGTAGAAGGTCCGCGAATCCAGCAATACTATATCCTAGTAGACCACATCAGATATGGGTCAATAAATTTAGTCCAATTGTTGTCTATTTCCCCAAAATAATTTGTTATTGTTTTTTTGAAATCTCTGATTTGGTTGGCAACAATCATCCATGTTTGTGTCTTTCTTTCATGTTGTACATCAGATTCCCCAAGGGGCAAGAGGACACAGGAGGCGGTAGCGTCGCCGGCTGAGCAGGAACAACACCAGGACGGCCAGGATAGGTCCGCCAAGGGCTCCTCTGCTGGTTCCAGTAAATTTTCCTGTTAACAATAATAATTATACTTCCCTATCTTTTACAGCACATATATTTTCCAAACGTTCCTCATTCTATTTTTTCCTAAATCGTCTTTGACCTTCTTGTAGACTGTTTCTTAATTCGTATCCTGCCTCTACTATGGAACAGAACTGTGGACAAGAAATAGGGCATTGGTTATGAATTATAATAGGCGCAGTTAGACTTTCCACATACCTCAGTCATAACAGAAGTTGAACCCCCAATCTCCTTACTGACCAGCTAGTGTGTCAGAGTCATTATTTAGCTCCCGAATGCAGCGATGATCCCCAATGAATATGCAACCCAGAACATAAGACTACGGAGTCAGAGTCCTGACCTCTCAGAGCCACGGGCTCATGCTTGCAAATAGCAAACTCTTTCGCTCACTCACTCATGACCAAAATCCAGAGTCTATGTAAGTCTTAAAGCTTTATTAAAAGTAAAAACATTTATTAAAATCAACTTCATATAAGATAAATGGTGAAGGATTCAAAACTGAAAAGTGGCTGATTTCACACATTAATTGTAGGAGAGCCCTCACCTGATTGGAACTTAAAGTCTTGTTGGGGATGAATTGTTGACGACTCCGTCCAACATGATATGATGATGATCTTGCTCTTGTTCTTAGAAGGGAAGCTTCTGTCCGTTATGAGAAAAACGGCGTGTGTTAAAAAGCAAGCATTCATCAGTTGTGCCAAAAAGTTTAACATCACATGTTATGGCTAAGCATAAATAAAAAACACCCTTCCCTGAAGAAAGGGACATTTGTAGTTTAGAGTAGACTAGAGTCACAAATTAGTAAATTTGTTTATGTAGTACTAGTAAAAAAATGTCATTCCTAGACAAAACAGGGAGTGGTGTATATGGCATCTAAAAATATGAAATGTATTTCATATTTTAAGCACCAGTGCCGGGGCCAGGGCGGAGGTGGGCACTCCAGGGTCGGATGCGGTGCAAGAGACATCAGGAACTGCTGTGGGGGGTGCCACGGGAGTGGTGGGCAGTGGTAAGCAAATCTATTATATTCTGTTACTTATTGAGATTACAGACTGCAGAGTGGGCTCTCTGCAGATGTGTATATGTTGTATAGTACAAGTACACTTTACTGTTAAGAAGACTTACAAATTTAGAACTAGGGTGCATATTATCAAGGACCGGTGTTAAATTTATCGCTGTTTTATCGGCAGGAAACTGCCGATAAAACAGCGATAATGGGCTTGATTCACCCTTGACTTCTCCTAAGCAATAGCATTAGCGGTGGGAGTTGATGAGTAACCAATGTCCTCCTCTAAATTTGACTTCAACTCAGCTGTGAAAGTTTTATAGAGAAGCCAAGTCAGATCAGAGACGAACTTGATGGATGGGATGAACAAAAAGGGTAAGAAGGGTGTAAGGAAGGACGAGCGAGTTAAAAGTAACGACTGGCAAAGAATGATACGTGTTTTCTCAATGCTGCCAGAGTTGGCTGGGAATATGATGCATGGCTGGTTGAAGGCTCAAGCAAGGATGGGTGGAAGGAGAAAGGTAAGAAGACTGCCTGGGTGGGTGAAACAGAAACTGTATGTGTGCGCAATATATCCTTTGGGTTAAATTTGAATGCGAGTCAAGCATGGATGCATGGTTGGTGGTTACCAAAATAAAAGAAAAAGGTTGTTTTTCCATGTGAAAAAGTAAGGTTTGTCCAGTTGAGACATTAAGAAGAATGATTGACATTTACTTTGAATGGATGAATGCCTGGATCATGGTACTCGGGTGCAAGTTGACTGCCCTGGCATTATGCCGGTTTCCACAAGTTTACGTACCATTTTCGCTAAACAACAGAGAAAAAGAAGCAGACTGGTGTACTCTCTGAGTCTAATGTAGTGAGTCCATATAGTGCTAGTAGAATTCTTGAAAATCCCACTTATGTTAGAGCAGAGGCCGACGAAGTGGGAGGTTAGATAGATACAGGCCACAAATGTTATGAACTGTGCTTGCAAGTTGCTAGTGCTACTGTGACACAACATTCTGCTGAATTATTTGGTGTTAATCTTAAAGAGCATTGGTTACAGTATGTTTTTCTTTCTTCATATAGATGCTCCTTCCAAACTAACACGGAAGGAGCTGGATAGACGGGCACGGCAACGGAAGCTGGAAGCAATTGTCGCCGAATATCGGCGGCTGGTGGCCCAGGAGGAGGAAGACACGCAGTCTCAGTCGACATCTACAGCATTCACGACAGCTGCATCCTCCTCCGCTCACCCTGGGTCATCCAGTCAGGGCAAGCCTTCAGCGGTACGGAGCCATGGTACCGCAGCTACCCGCCACCGCCAAGCAGCAAAAAAATCAGCTGCCCCCCACAGCAGGTGCAAGGCTCTTCTGCACCACTTGACCCTCAGGGTGTCCAACCTTGAGCAGGAGGTGGAGGCGGATGCGGAATTGCGGATCGCTAATGTTAAGCCTGAGTTAATCGTTAATTGTACGGTGTGCTGTAGTGCAAAAATAACACTTTCAGTTTCAGAGGCGACAGTATTACATACAAGCATCATCATTTCTAAAGTGCGTACTCTGAATCTCCTTTTCAAGGATAGTAATTAGCACCCAGCAGGCCAGGGCCTTGCAGACGGTCAAGGCAGGCACCACTGAGTCAAGCACCCTGAAGTAGGATACCTCTTTGATACAGACAGACAAAGCATATTTAATTGTATGCAGCAAGCCACATAGCCGCAATTTTACATGAACTGCTGCCTGGACTCTGGCATAACAACACTGCACTGGCTCGACCACTCCATACCATGACTAGACAGACATGTAAATCTGCTGTAGTTGTTGTTCACTGGTTTACCTGTTTGCCACTCATGAAATGGCCATAGTTCTTCCGTAAACCGACGCTGATGATCCATCCATCCCAGTGAGTGACTGTAAAGAAAAAAGATATTATGTAAGTTTGATCATCAAGAATCATCATCATCATGGTATATTGGCAAACTCAATGTTGTTCATGCAGTCGCAATCAATACACACAGTGAGTCCAAGGACATTTTGCATATTAAAAAATGCAACCTAGTGGCCCCTGCAGTAGAAGAATTTGAATTAAACAAGGTAAAAAAAACACAGAGTAGACTTGAGTTACATTTAGTGTGTAAAAGAATAAATAATAACAGAAGATATATGAAGATTCATTTCAGGCACAACAAACAAACAGCAATTGCTTTTATCAGAGCCAGACAGCCAATGCTGTCCACTGCAGAGCTTGCCATCTCATTATTCATTACCTGTCAATCGATTTCAGAAGTAACTGTCAGCAATCAGCATATAGGCAGTAATTCCTGTCCCACTTCTTTTTTGAGGGGACTCCTCCACGTGCGACAGTTTCTTCATTCTGTGGAATCCAGCCATATGCCTTGAGTGAAATGGATTGGGGAAGTCTGGAGGAGGAGGATAGAGGAGCATGACTGAGTTGTGAACTTGTGAACTTCAGGATTGCAGACAGCGGCACCTTCAATAAGGAAATAAGATGAAGACAGTGCTGCTGATGGATTTGTTGCGATTAAAATTTTTGTTGTGGTAAAAGTTGCAAAACAAAGAAAGACACACAGGAGTAAAAGTGAATAAGGAGTCAGGACGGAAAAAAAGGAAGTTAGTTTCAGGCCTCGGTGTCAGGGAAGTAGATCTTGTCCTCAAACTCTGTGAATTGAGACGGGAGTAGGTCAGCTAACAGAGAAGAACTTCCATCACCTAAGACGGTGTCATCTTCTTCCTGCGTGCATTCACATATTTTGTAATCTGGTTGTATGAAGTGCTGATTCATCTTGATCATTGTTAACCTCTCCACAATTTTGGCTGAGAGGCTGGTCCTTTTTGAAGTTACAATGGCACCAGCAGCACTGAAAACACGTTCAGAAGACAAGTTTGTGCGTGGGCAAGACAAATAATTTAGAGCCAGGTTGCTGATCAGTGGCCATAGAGGCCTTTTCCCATACCAATACAGCAATGGGTTCTGATTAATGAAGACCTCTGTTGGGTCATCCAGATAGGCCTGCACCATTCACTCAAGGTTCTCCAGGGGTGTTCCTATTTGCTTACCATCTGTGGCCTTTGCATCACTGGAACGAGCAAACCTTTGATGAGTTAGCCAATCCGCTTCCGACAATATTATGGCTGGGCCTGGTGCAGGTGAGGATGATGATACGGTTGCTGGTGTCGGTAATGGTTGTGAAGGAAAGTGACTGCCTTCGGACACAGATTCAGAAGTGGACCTTGACGCCGGATGGCCTGCTGATTCAGTAGTACTTCTGCCAGTTCCTTCAATTTCCTGCCGCTCTTTTTCGAACTGAGTTGCTGACAGAGCTAGCCAAAATTTGAAACATCTGCTTCATTAAAAGGAATGAATGCTTTGCTGGCCACTGCCTTTTTGTACCGTGGATCCAGAATAGTGGCACAAATGTAATGTTGTTCTGTATGCATTTTTTTAAGCCTTTCATTGTGAACTAGGCAGCTTAATAAGCTCTCCGCCAACTGATATGCATCTTGCTTGGCAGTATCACCTTTGAACGTTGAAGACAGCACCTTCAGTTGGCGTTCTAGCATGCACAACAATGGGATAGCTTTGCCCAAAGTACAGTACTCCCTGCTGACTTCACGCGTGAAGACCTCAAAAGGAAGAAGCATGTCTGTCAGGCTTTTAACTAGCTTCCATTCCTCCAACTCTAGCCTCATGTCTTTCATAGTAGATCACAGGGCAAAGACATACTCATTGAAAACCAAGCACTGCTCAGACACACTCTCAAGCATGTAGAAGGTTGAGTTCCAACATGTTACCACCTCCTGGAAGAGTCCTCTGACTGGCAGTCTATGTTCACGTTGCATGTTCCTCAGATGCTTCTGGGCCTTAAAAGAATGGCTGAAATGTGTGCAGATTCTCGGCAGTTGGTCAGTAACTTGCAGACTGGGTTTTCTTTTTTCAAGAACTCTTGCACAACAATGTTAATACTGTGCACAAACATAGCGCTCTGAAATAGCCACCATCATGCATGGCCTTAACTATATTACTGCCATTATCCGTGGAAACATAACCAATCATGCGCTTTCTTGGATGAAGCCATTTATAGACCTTACTCTGAAACTCATCAAAAAGGTTTAGTGCAGTATGAGTTTTTTCCATGGCAAACATGGCTACTGTTGCATGTTTCCGAGTAGCTTGAAAAACTGTGTTCGGGGCAACACCTGCAAATAACTTGTCTCTAACTCCTGCAAAAGAGCCCCAGTGTGCAGTGATACACATGTAATCAAGGGCTTGGCAACTGGTCCACATGTCTGTTGTCAGGTGGATAGTGTGAACAGCACTCTTCTGCAAAGCTGCCCCAATCACCTCCAGCACATCTTGATGTAGTGCTGGAACTGCAACTCTGGCAAAATAGGACCAGCTTGGAACCTTCCATTTAGGGCAGACTGTTGCCACAAATTCTAAAAAACCCACCCCTTCCACGAAAGAAAAAGGGAGAAGGTCCATTATAAAGACGTGCCGTAGGGTGGTTGCGTTCAAATGGCGCTACCGACCAAAACATGCTTTTAACCCCTTGCGTGCTGATGACGGCCCCCGTCCATCATGCAGCACGGTGCTCGTGTGCTGATGACGGCTGGGGGCCATCATAAACCCTCCCACTCTTTAAAAGCGCCGCACAGGCGCAGAATCGCGGCTGCACGCAAGGGTTTAAAGGTAGTCTGGACCGTTTTCATACGTGATGATGATGACGATGCAGACTTCTTCAACCCAGTTAGGCTGATTGATGTACTTTTTCGCATTGGTGTCTCTCCCAGACTCTTAGTGTGCCTCATACATGTTGCTGGGGTAGAGGGTGTGGGTGATACCACTGCAGTGCTGCTGCTACCAGGGGTACTGGGTGTACCAGAAAAAATGTCTGTCGTTTCTTCACTTCCCCCTGCACGATCAGCCCCTCGTCATCATCAGATGCAATATGAATGGATACATTTGGATTTGTTGTACTTTTGGCTTCCCGGATCTTCCTTAGGTGTGCCTCCCAACTAATAGTGTGGTGTTTTTGGAGATGACCTCTCTGGCCTCCAGTACCATAGTTGGTACCAAGCTTACCCCGACTAACTACAGTTTTACAAATCGAACAAACGACCATGTTTTTCTCCTTTTTGCTAACACTAAAGAAGTCCCAAACTTGGGACTGGAGATGTCTGCTGGTGGTGGAGGTGCTACTTTCAATGCCAGATGAAGTGGAGGATGGGCGTGGCTGAATTTGACTCTGTTGTGCACTTACAGCACCACTACTTGAGGTAATGGAGGTCGAGCTGGATGGAGGTCCCTGCCGGCCTTTCTGATGAGAAAATATGGAAGCTGTAGGTCGTGTTGGTGTAGTAGTTAACTGCGTTGGTGGTGGTACCAGTGCCATGCCGCCCACGTCCTGCTCAGCAGCAATTCGGGATAGGGTCAAAATGTCTGTCTGCTGCATGCCCGCTGGGGCTGGAGGGACAACTGTGTTTACTGGGTCGTCATCGTCAGACTGTTCATCTGCATCAGAATACACCACTTCTTGTTCATCGTCATCACCCATAAGTGAAAGCCTTGCGGGAACCTTTCTTTTAGGCTTAGCTACCTTTGTCGGCACATGGCGTGCCTCACTCTCAGACAGCATTGGTGGGTTCCAATCAACATCAAGATCATCAAAAGGAAGAGGTCTTGAAGAAGAAATTGTATTAGTAGCCCTCCTTGATCTTTTTCTTGCTGGGGATCTGGAAGACAATGGATCATCTTCAGGAGGAGTGGCTTCCTCAGATGATACCTCCGCTTGAATCTCGATTTCCTGATGTGCCCCTACTTCTGGAGGAACAAGCATTGTGGGCAGTTGTGCCGCTCCATGCGCCTCTCCATGCGCCTCTCCATGTGCCTCTCCATGCGCCTCTACTTGCACTTCTACTTGCGCCTCTCCTTGGTAAGTGGCCCCACTTGCTTCTTCTACTCCTTCTTACTGGGAGTGGCACTGGCAACTTTCTTGGTAGAGGAGCTACAGCCACCTTTCTTTGGGCCCATCTTTTTCAGATGTCAGAACAGCAGGCCACAGTTGCACGAGTTGCTGAGTTGTCTGTGGTCACACGTGACGTTGTACTGCACACACCGCTGCAGGACTTATTCCTGGCACTGATGAATGATGAACGATGACTGATGTGGTTATCTTGTGCACCTAAAAGCAAAGGAAGCCAGAGGAACATCAGTTAAATGAATGTTGCATATGTTGTGCTTCAATTAATATTTGCAACTAGGCAATTATTATTATTATAACACACCCAAAGACCCAAAATAAAAATTGCAATTCTAATCAAAAATGGTTGTTTACATTAATGGAAGAGAGACCACACAGAGAGAGTTGTTTCATGCACGACTCACTACCCCCGGCATAATGGATGAAAGCAAGTCAAACTGCTTGCAGTCCTGAGCACACTGCCTGGCTTCAAGTTCAAAATGGCTCCTTGACCCCCAGCCACATGGCCAGGCCCTGCCTGGACCAGGCCTCAAAATGGCACCCACCCACATGGCCAGGCCCCAACAACACCCCAAAAAGTCGTAAAAGACAAAATCACCGCAATGCAATGACATCCATGCCCTATATGATTTTTTTTTTTTTTGAAAAATAATTTTTATTGCAGATATGCAGTACAACATTACAACACAGGGTGACACCTCGTAGCTCTCCCCTTTAAACGTTTGCATTAGCTTCTGGACACAGACTGAAGGCCCACAACCCGGAGGTCGGGCGGCGGTAAACATAAAAATTTTCAATGCTTGGCAAGATGTAGCAGGTGTAGCCCTCACTCTTAGATACATGCTCGTCTGCTTTTCTTCCATTCCTCTCTATGAAATCTCCCAATAATTTTGAACTGTTCCCAACTGCCCCCCCCCCATCCGAATGTCCACCACCTACTCAGGAGTATTTGCCACTACCTCTTCCATGGGTTCAATCAGGAGTCCATGTCTAGTGTCTACCTAGTTTTGCGATGTCCCCGGTGTGTCGCGGGGGGCGCTCCCAGCTTCGCCCAGTGCAGCCTCATCCTCCTGTAGTGTGCTATCTCTCAGGGCTTGGACCAAAGTCTCCCAAGCCGCCGCTGTGTCCAGTGCCCTATCACTTGGGTTACGGTGAGCCATCTGGTATGGGTGTGTACTGTCACAAGTGGCCCACTTCAAGAGCTCACTGGCCCATCTCCTGTGTGTGGGACCTACTCTCGCCTTCCAGTGACGTGTGATTTCCCTTTTGGCTACAATCAGGCCCATGTCTATAAATGTAGGTGTTTTTAGGTGTATGGGGGAACCAGTGTAATAAGCAAACTGCTATATTGTATTGGAACGTCCTATCTGTCACCTCCGTTAAAGTATCACTTTTCGCCTGCCAGTATTCCGGCAGGCCAGGGCAGGACCATAACATATGGTCCAGCTCCGCTCCCTCCAAAGCGCATCTCGGCCACGCCGCGGTAACTGTTCCAAAATATTTCTTGATTTTTCCTGGGGTCAAATAAGCCCTACGCAGCACGTAAAAATGGATCTGCTGAAAGCGCGCATTTCTCGTGCTGTTTCTAGCTCGTCTCACTAAACGGGCCCAAGTCGTTTTGGGGATCTCCCTGTCAACGTCTGCTTCCCATTTGGTCTTTAGCGCCGACAGCTGTGGTAGATTTTCCCATAGCATTCTAGAATATAAGCAAGTTACTGCTTTATAGGTTCCTGCTGCCATCATGGTGTACTGGCAGGCCATGGTTCTCTTTGGTTCCACAAGTCCCTCTTTCCAATGTGTTTGGATGGCCCTAGTCACCGGGGCATGCAATAGGTTCCCTTCTCTAGGCAGGTCATATTTCTCTTGCAGCTCCAAAAACGGGACAAGTACCCCATCTTCGTAGAGGTCGCCTACCACTTGGATACCCGCCTCTTCCCAACTCTGCGACCAGTCTCCGCCATGAGGGAGTGCTGTCAGCATTCCCAAGGGTATCTCCAGGGCATATGGGCGTTGCTCTCCCGCTCGGCACCGAGACCGGTTCCAGCAAAGTCTGAACGTCCGTTCCTCGGGGGTCAGATCCCTAAGAACAATTCTCTGCTGTAAAGCTATATAGGCCAAAACATGGCGCGGGGTGCCCTTATCTCTCTCGTACTCTGGACCGCGATATACCCTCGCCACCTCCTGCGTAAAGATCTGCAGTTGAGCAGCCAAATAGTAAAGTTCAAAATTGGGGGCCGTCAATCCCCCCTCATCCTTCGGGCGGGTAAGTGTCGCCAGTGCAACCCTACACCTGCCCGTCCCCCATATGTAGGAAGTCATCAGTTGGGAAAATAGGGATCTCGGTATCCAGACAGGAATGGTGCGGCAGGGCAATCATTTTCAATAATGAAATGCGCCCAGTGACTCTCAGCGGGAGCGTGGACCAAAAGTCCATGCAGCCCTTCAGCGCTGGTATGCATCTGCCTATATTACCCTCCAGTATGTCCGCCGCGGTGTGGTATATGTATACACCCAAAAACTTCAGGCAAACGGGCTCCCACCTAAGCTCAGGATGGTGGTCGGGTTGTGCTGTGTCCTGTCGCAGGGGGAACAGGCAGGTTTTGGACCAGTTGACTTTCAGCCCTGATAATTCTCCGAATCGCTCTAGTAGGTGTTCCGCGCCCTCCAGTGCTTTCGACCCCTTTTCCAGGTATAACAACAGGTCATCCGCATATAAGGAGATGAATTGTTGACCCCCTCTGCTATCTATGGCCTGAAAATTCTTACCCGTGCGGGCCTCAGCCGCGAGGGGTTCGATCACCAGGGCGAACAGGAGGGGGGACAAGGAGCAACCCTGGCAGGTGCCCCGTTCCACCGGATATTGGTGTGAAACAAGGGGTCCTATCCTCACTCTAGACACCGCCGCCGTATACAGTACTCGCGTCCACTTAATATAACCTTCCCCCAGTCCAAAGTGCTCCATGGCCTTGTATAAATATTCCCACTCCAGGCTATCAAACGCCTTCACAATATCTATCGATAGAACCAGGGGCGTCGGGGCTACCATGTGTGGACTTTCCACCAAGCACGTAAGTCTCCTTATATTGATCGTCGTGTTTTGAGTAGGAATAAAACCCGACTGGTCCATGTGGAATAGGTCGGGCATGTGCTGGAAGAGCCTCTCTGCTAATATGGCACTTAATATTTTATAATCCGTGGGCAACATGGATAACGGCCTGTAGGAGGCCGGGCGTTCTTTCTCCCTCCCTGGTTTTAGCAGTGGGATCACTAAGGCTTCACGCATAGACTGGGGTAGATGGCCGGCTTTCCTGGCCTCATTATATATCGTTTGTAGCCTAGGTGCTAACAAGTCTACGTATTTGCTGTAGAATTTAATGGGTAGTCCGTCTAGGCCCGGCATTTTGTTGCGGGCCATCCGTTTAACCGCCCCTCTAATCTCCCCCAGTTCAATGTCCCTTCCTAATTCGTCCGCTTGTTCCTCCGCTAAGAGTGGCAGTTGAAGGGCCGCGAGAAAGGCTTGAATGTCATCCTCCTGTTCCATCAGCGCGCTCCTATATAGGTTCGCGTAGTAGCTCTGAAACCTGGCCAATATCTCCATCTGGAAGTATTGCAATTGTCCCTTTTCTCCCTCGATCGCCAATATCGGGGAGCTACGCCTAGCAGGATTGGCTAGCCTCGCTAGTAATGCTCCAGCTTTGTCCCCCTCAACGTGGGCCGGAAGCATATATGCTTTGTGATCGAAACTGCGGAGGCGTTCTACTTCTACCGCTATTGCCTCCTTGGCTGAGTTGACCTCCTCCTGTAACTCTGGGTGCCCCGGTCTCGCTTTCTCAGCATTCCTCAGCTTAGAGTCCGCCTTTCGTAGATCCTCTAACAGCACCCTCCACACACCCACATGTTTCCCTATGCACTGCCCTCTGACTACCACTTTAAAAGCGTTCCACTCCATCGTTCTAGAAGCCGTGGATCCCTCGTTCTCCGCGAAGTACTGAGTTATACCCTCCTCTAGCGCCGCGTGAAAAAGCGGATCTTCTAATGTCTCGGGGCGCAACCTCCATGTCAGGACCAGCGATATCTCCGAGACCCAGTCCAGACCAATCAGCAGCGGATTGCGGTCCAAGATTGTCCTGGTCAGGTATTCGGTCCATGTCACAATCTGCATTACCACCCGAGAGCACAAAATTGCATCAATTCGGACATGGAGGTCGTGGAGTCTCAAAAAAACCGAGTAGTCGTGCTCGGCTGGGTGATGTGGGCGCCATGCGTCTGTCAAACCCCAACGCTCCTGCCAATCCAGTCTCCCTTTCGTGAGGCGGTGTACGGGGAATCTCCCAGTGGTGGGTGGGATCTATCTAGTGTCATGTCTGCTACTGAATTAAAATCACCCCCAATTAGGACTGGGCCCGCTAGGAAGTGTGCTAGTGACCCCGATAGTCCCGTGAAAAAGGTCAACTGGTCAATGTTTGGTGCGTATATGCTACACAGCATTATGTCCCGGCCCCGCAGCCTGCCCTCCACTGCCACATATCGTCCTTCAGGGTCTATTGTGTGCCTGGTCGCCTGGAACGATGTACCTGCCCTTATCCATATCAAAGCCCCCCTAGCACCGAGTAAGTGGTGTTAAATATCTGGCCCCTCCACCTCTTTTGTAGCGCTATCCCCTCTGATTTCGTGAGATATGTCTCCTGCAGCAGCGCAATATGCACCCCCTGCGGACCAGATAGGCATGTACTTTGTGTCTGCGTGCCATTGAGTGTAGCCCCCGCACATTCCAGGTTATACATCGCACCGTATTTTCACTAGTCATTGTCCCATAGTACGTAGTATAGTCTCTTTCGCAGGTCTGTGGTGCCTCGAGTTGTGGTGTCTCCCCAACTAAACTTCAAACCATCTGGCATTGTAATTCCCTAATGTTTCAGAGCCAATCTTTACCAAAAATAGATAACAACCCCAACAATACCCTCCGCCACCCCCCCAGAATAGGCCCCAATAACAAACAATCAGTACTCATCCAAACTAAGTCTATCCCCTCAACTACCTGACTAGTTCACAGTCGCAACCGTGAGTGCCTTAAGGGCAATCGGGGTGTGGCCTAGGTCCGAAGCTAGAGACAGCCGCCCTCCCCGCCCCCACTTGTTAGCAGCAGACTGACATCCCGGACGATGACCCCTCACCGCAGTACCTTACAGTTCGTGAATTCTTTCCTCTGCAGGAATGTCCCCCTATCGTTAGGTGCGTATCAAATGTTCAGGATCTCCTCTGACATTTGTGGTGTCACCAGCGGGCCCTTGGTGCTGCGTGTCTCTGAGTTCTCCGACTCCGATCCTGTGTCTTTAGTCTCCGAGTTCAAGCCCCGTTGTGATGGGGAGGCGCCCGATCTCGACAACAATTCCACTGCCTGCAGTGCAGCCTGCCGCTCCGCCTCTGTCTGGGACACCAATGGTTTCTTCGATCCCTGTCGTCGCCAGCGCAGCCTCTGTGATTTCCGCGTCTGTGTCTTTTTTCTCTCCCTCTCCTCTTGGACTCTGGCACCGTCCGTGCCCGCTTTATACGTTTCCCACCAATCCCAGACATCCGCCGACGTGGGGAAGAAGTGTGTCTTGTCATCTAGGACAACTCTTAGTCTAGCCGGGAAGAGCAGGGAGTATCGAATGCCCTCGTTTCGCAGTTCGCATTTTATGGATTAAAAGGAGGCCTGCAGTTTCTGCGTCTTGAATGTGTAGTCAGGGAATAGGGTCACTTTACTGTTCGCTACTTGGAACGGCCCGCGTCGCGGGCCCTCTGGAGCAGAAGGTCCCTGTCCTTGTAGTGCAGCAGTTTGGCCACGACTGGTCTCGGGGGTAGACCAGGCTTGGGGGGCCTAGCCGGGAAACGATGAGCTCGTTCCAGGGTAAAGAATGGCGATAGGCCTTCCGGCGCCACCGTGGTCTTTAGCCAATTGTCCAGATACCCAATCATATCTTCCCCTTCTGTTTTTTCTGTCAGACCTACTATCCGAATGTTACTGCGCCGGCTTCTATTTTCGGCATCCTCTGCCCTCCTTTCCAGCGTTTGTATCCTGCCCAGGGCGTCCGTGAGCCGTTCTTCCATGTTTTGTGGGCTGGGGCTAACACCTCCAAAGTATCTTCAACCTCTTTGACTCTATCTATGAGTTTGTCGTGGTCAGCCCTCAGGAGTCCCAACCACCTGTACAATATCATGTTGCAAAGCGTCTCTAGTTGCCACAATAGCCTCCAGGATGCGGTCCTGAAGCTGCTGTAGGTCCGAGGGTCCCACAGGTCCACCCTCCGATGACTCCGGGGTCGCAGCTCCCTCGGTTTTACCTTTGTTTTTCACCATGGTGTAAGGTCGGGTCTCGCACCAGTGTCCGTGAGCTGTAGTGGCTTCCTTCCGGTCACAATATCGTGTGTCACGTCCACCCCAATGTACCAGCTCCGCAGCCAGCCCACCACCAGGGGGGTCGAATTCAGTTTCGTCCCCAGACGGGGTTCCGCTGACTCCCCTCCACCCTCAATCCGCGACTTCCTCGTTCTTGCGGCCGTTTCGGCTGCAGGGCGCCCTCTCCAGCCCCTCCGGGATTGAGTAGTTTGCTCACGCACACCCACGGTTCTGCGACCCCGTTCGTCGGTGTTAGGGAAAGGATTCCAGGGGGTAGACCTTGCCCTATCCATGGTGAGATCTTGCTCCTTGGCGGGGTCTTCTCAACAGGGAGGCCCGCTTCACAGCCGCAGTCCGCTCCGCCCCAGGGCCACCCAGCGGATCAGAGGCCGCTCCGCGGTCGTCCTCAGCCCAGGCTGGTTGCACCGGCTCCTGCCCTTGCTCAGTGTCCGCTCTGTGCTCTCGAGAAGACAGATAAGCCCCCGATATTTCCGCCTGGGACCTTAGATCTCCTCAATGTCCCCAAGTACGGACGAGGGTCGGCCAGTCGCCATTGGATACCCAAGCAGCAAGCCCCTCCGTCTAATTTGCAGTGCAGGGCCCCCTCGAAAGCATCCGCCTTCCGGTTCTTACTCTCTGCTCCATTCCGTATGGGGGCGAGCAGCAACCCTCCGGGGTCGGTCGCCTCTTGCCTTCGATTGCCCCGTCCCCTGCAGCCCCGGGCAGGCCCTTCGCCCCCACGCTCGGCGGTGGAAGCCGCCGGATGCTCCCAGTGGCTGGGTCCGGCGTGCAGTCTCCTCCACGGTCACAGAGCAGGCCGGGTGCTCCGCCGCCCCCTGGGCGTCTCCCGCCGTGGCCCTCACCTCTCAGCCGCACGGGGACATGCGGCGCTCCGGTCGCACTCTCAGCGGGCTAGGGATCAGTTGGGCGGCTACCGCATCTGCACCTCAGCATTCCTCCGTGCCTCTTGCCGCCATCTTGACTCCGGGGTCCCAGCCTGGTCCAATCCGAAAGTCGACGGGTCTCTCAGGGGCCTCAGGACTCGCCACAACGTCGTCAAATCACTCGCTCTGCGGATCGGTCGCTTCTCCCCATCCGTTTGGCTTCCGAAGAGGCGCCTCTCAGTCAGATGCGCTTCTCAGTCTCTCCCGGCATCTGAGACATCCGCCATTTTGCACACCTCTGCGTTCCGACTTGCGATCGCCTTTTTCGCCGCTGGTAGGTTAGCTCACCGCTCCACCGACCGCACCGAGGGTGCAGTTCAGGTTCACACTGCCTCTGGTTTGCGAGGGGAGGTTCCCACAGGCGTCGCCGCACCGTTTTGCAGGAGAAATGCGGGGATCAGGTGCGGAGCTCCGAGCTCACGCTGCCATTCCCTTCGGCTCCGTAGCCACGCCCCCCCATGCCCTACATGATGTTTAAATTCAAGAGACCCCACAGAAAGCCTTGCTCCTGAGTACCCCTGGGCATAATGGATGAAAGCAGGGCAGGCTGGGTGCACGCCTATGGCACAAAGAACACTGCCTGGCTACAAAATGGCCCCTTGACCCCCAGCCACATGGGCAGGTCCTGCATGGACCAGGCCTCAAAATGGCCCCCCATCCACATAGCCAGGACCCAACAACACCCTAAAAAGCCGAAAAACTTTCAGAAATTACCACAATCCAATGCCATCCATGCCCTCAATGATGTTTAAATTCAAGACACCCCACAGAAAGACTTGGTCCATGCACAACTGAGTACCCCTGGGCATAATGGATGAAAGCAAGTCAAACTGGGTGCAGGCCTGAGCACATTGCCTGGCTACAAAATGGGCCCTTGACCCCCACCACATGGCCAGGCCCTGCCTGTCCCAGGCCTCAAAATGACCCCCGCCCACATGGCCAGGCCCCAACAATACCCCAAAAAGTCGAAAAACACACAAAAATCACCACAATCCAATGCCATCCATGCCCTCAATGATGTTTAAATTCAAGACACCCCAAAGAAAGACTTGGTCCATGCACCACTGAGTACCCCTGGGCATCTCGTGTAAGAGAGGAGGAGACTTTGACGGGGAGAGTATCCAGGATTGCCTTGGGGCTGTTTTCCAATGGTTCCAACTGAACAGCCTCAAGTGCAATTCCGACAAATCCGAGGTACTCTTCTTTGGGTGTGACACAGAGCCAGATTGGCAGACCTGGTGGCCCATTAATATGTTTCCTCCGTCTTGCTCCTCCCAAATTGCCAAGAACCTGGGGGTCAAGATGGATAAGGGACTAACGATGAAATCCCAGATCCTTGGGGTGTCGGGCACTTGTTTCGGCATCCTTAGGATGCTGCGGAGGTTTCTGCCCCTGCTATCGGAGGAGCATAGGAAACTGACAGTGCAGGCTCTCATCGGGTCCAGGTTAGATTATTCTAACATTCTTTACCTGGGCCTGCCAGAGTATCTGCTGCACCGGCTCCAAGTGGTGCAGAACGCTGCCGCGAGAGCAATTTTTGGTTTAAATAGACGGGACAGTGCGTCGGGCCTGTTGAAAACCCTGCATTGGCTCCCAATCCGGAAGCGGATTGCCTTTAAGGCTCTGATTTTGGCCTATAAGGCGCTCCACGCTGTGGGAGCAAAGTACCTTCAAAAAAGACTGGCCTTCTATCATCCGACGCGCTCTCTGAGGTCGGAATCCCTGCTCTTGGCGGCTGTCCCACGTGTGAAGAGAGCTCGCCTGGGAGGCCGCTCTTTTGGACTACTGGCACCACAGCTGTGGAATTCTCTGCCGATCACTTTGCGGGGAGCTACCACTCTACTTGCCTTTAGAAAAGGCCTTAAAACCTGGCTGTTTACCCAGTAGCCCGTTTCTTTTGTGTATTTGCTCGTTCTGCCTTTCTCCTTCTTTTTTTAATGGTGTTATGTTATTGTGTTGCAGCCTTTCTTTTCCAAAAAGCGCCGGGACACTCTTTTTGAGTAGCCGTGCGCTATACAAGAGAATAAATAACATAACATAACATAACATAATGGTTGAAAGCAAGGCAAACTGGGTGCAGGCCTGAGCACATTGCCTGGCTACAAAATGGGCCCTTGACCCCCACCACATGGCCAGGCCCTGCCTGTCCCAGGCCTCAAAATGTCCCCCACCCACATGGCCAGGCCCCAAAAACACCCCAAAAAGTTGAAAAACACACATCTGCCTAGCTTCAAAATGGCCCCTTGACGCCCACCACATGGCCAGCCCCAAAAACACCCCAAAAAGTCAAAAAACACACAAAAATCACCACAATCCAATGCCCTCCATGCCCTCAATGATGTTTAAATTCAAAACACCCCACAGAAAGACTAGGCCCATGCACCACTAACTACACCTGGGCCTACTGGCTAGTGAGGCTTTACAGGCATCCCAGAATTAAAGAAAAAATCAACATATAAAGTGAGCTAAAATTCCATGACGAACTGAGAATTAAGTTTAAAAAAATCACAGAAACAGTTGTATCATGCACCCATGACTAACCCTGGGCCTACTGGATACTGTGGCTACCCACAATATATATTGTTTTTAAAGTTGTAAAAAAAGTTTTAAAACTGTAGTTGCCTCAACTGCAATGCCCCAAACAAACAACACCAACTTACTTGTAAAATCTCAAGTCCAAAAGTGATCCAAACTCCAAAGTCCAAAAAGTCCTCAAATACAAATATCCAGCAGCAGCCACAAAAAGTAATCCTTGCAGCTCCAGATCCAAATCAAAAGTGACCAGGACATGGACAAAGCACTGGGAGGAGCCTGCTGGACAGGAATAGGAAGTTGGAGACTCTGGGGCACTTGATTCCTCCCACCCCCCCCCAAAATGGACTCCTTGCACCAAAAAGTGCAGCCAAATGTCAATCTGAGGAGTTATTCTGATCAAAAATTATCATTTTCACAAGGTGTATGCTTCCTGCGGTGGATTTCTTGTGCAGAATTACAATTTTTGCAATTTCCTGAACACGAGCTGTTCATATCTCCCTCCGGAAGTCAGCTGCTTGCCGCATCTACTTGTTCGGCATTGTTTACTCCCACAATGCGTGATCGCGGGCCTTTATGACGTTCTCCCGTTTTCAAACTCTCGCTGTGCAAGATGGCGAGCCGCGATAACGTAATTGCGATTGAAAAACTCCTGCGCGATCGCGCAGCAAGATTGAAAATGGCGCAGCACACGCAAAACGGGAGCAAAACAACTCGGCGGACTCAGAATCATGGTAAGTCAACGCCGCGCGCACGATATAGTATTTTTCAAGCGCGACCAGGCAAAATAATTTGCAGCTTGTGAATTTGCGGATATTTGGCCAAATTTGCGCGATTCGCGAAATTGCCACAAATCTGCAAATTCGCCTGCGAAACGGATTTTACACCCATGCTTAGTGCTGACACATCCATGCACACACTTATATAGACACTGACACACATAGATACACACTGATACAGCCATTAACACACCCAGGCACACACTCCTCCATACAATAACACACCTATGCACACATACCCCGAGACACACTCATCGATACATTTAACACACCTGGGCACACCTTAAGGTACACAATAACACATCCAGACACACACTGATGCATACCCTGACACACCTGGGCACCCACAAATACTTACACTAACAAACCCAGGGATAAACAAGTACATGCACTGATGCACCCAGGCATGCAACAATACAGACGCTGCCACTCCCAGCCAAACACAAATGCATCAAATACCACACACAGGCACACACCAATGCATGCAGTGACATACCCAGGGACATACAATTTCATAAACTGACAAACCCAGGCATACAGCAATGCAGACACTGCCACACCCAGCCAAACATGAATGCTTCAAATAACACACCCAGGCACACACCAATACTTACACTAACAAACCCAGGGATATACAAGTACATGCACTGATGCACCCAGGCATGCAGCAATACAGACACTGCAACTCCCAGACAAACAAGAATGCATCAAATAACACACCCAGGCACACACCAATGCATGCACTGACATACCCAGGGACATACCAATTCATAAACTGACACACCCAGGCATACAGCATTGCAAACACTGAAAAACCTAGCCAAACATTAAAGCATACATTAACACACTCAGACAAACACTGACACGTGCACTAAAACACCCAAGCACTCACCAATGAATACACTGACATACCCAGGCATACAGCAATGCCTACCCATAGCTTACACGGAATCCACTCCTTAATCCTTCTTGAAGCAAGGCAAAGTCGTTAGGGCTGTAGTTCCAAGTGTGCAGCAGGTGCAATCCGTCTAAGCGCAATACTTTGGGGTGCAGGCCAGGGTTCCAGTGGGGCAGTCCAACTTCTTCTTGTATTTTCAGGCAGCAGATCTGAGTTGCTCAACAATTCTTTCATATTTAAACCGTGTTTCTTGGGATCAAGCAAGGGAGTACCCCTGACCAATGGCATGAAGGGTGCCACACAGTTTTATGACCACCTCCTCCAAAGTGTGACATATTCTTGTCCCATAAAGCACTATTTTCTCAAAATCTGACATGGAGCAATTCTTTCCTTGGAGGCATGGCTAATATGTTCTAACACTCTCTTTCCATCCCTCTCCTTAATATAATTACAGGGGCTCCTGTGTGGCTGGGTTGTCAAGATGTGGGGGTGAGCATTGTGCTGTCCTAAAGTGTAATTCTCCCTTTGAAGATGAGTTTGGCCACCCCTCCTCCTTACTGCCTTCTGCAGTTTCAGTTCTTTGTAGTAGCAGGCCTCAGGAAGGCCCACTAGTGCAAGGGGTTCGCCCTTCTCTGCACAAAGTCCTCAGACCAATAGGAAGAAGTTGGCACAGAAACTGGTATAGAAAAAATAACATTTATTACACCTCATGAGGTGGTGCTACGGTTCAGACAGTACCCTTCTGTATTGCAAGAAGTAGCACCACAAACTAAAAGAGCATGGTCCATTTATACCCACACAGGGGTTCAAAAGAATGCGGTACAAACACAAGAGCAATATTTATGTACATATAAGGTAATATTGAAAGGCACAATCGATCAGTGGGAGGAGCTAACGGTTTAGGGAAGTGGTAAACACATTCCTGTCTGGAACTAATCACTAACAGATGTAAACCCTACTGGGAATGTGCAAAAGAGGGGGATGCTAAATAAAACACGTTGCCGGGCAGATTTCAAGCGCAGTTAACAGGAAGATAGGACAAAGTACATGGTCGACACGCGGCAGCATGTAGCAAACAAAATGGCTGCCATGAATACAAAATGGAGTCTGCTGAATGTCACGATAATAACTAAATACCAGATGTCGTCTGCTAATGCTTAACCTAGTCGCTGTTAAATTACAACAGACAACACTTTCAGCATTAGCTGAAGATATTTGCTTTTCTGAGATAATCTAAATATTCATCCTGTATATCTATACGTATCATTTCAGCTATTTCCTTATTTAACAGGTGTTGTGCTTTCATTTCTGTAACATCCTTCTTGGCTGGTATACAGGCAGTAATACACATGGAGCAAAGTATTGGACCACAATGAATACAAATATAACAGGTGAAAAATAACGCAATTACAATACACAGAATAGTTAATATTTCCAACCCCAAGCAGAAACTATAGCCCAAAACCATGCAGCAAAAGTCCAGGTACCATTCTTTGTGTGAATATCTGCAGCAATTTTATGTAGTTTAAATATTGCATCATATACTGAGGGCGAATTATCAGGAATGAAGGCACAGCAACTACTACCGATAGTTCAACATGCACCACCTCGATCAGCTAACATCACATCTAATACCATACGATTTTGGAGCACTATAGTTCTTGCAATTTGCAGTTCCTCAGTAATATTTCCAAGCGCTATAGCTGTCTGATTAGTAACAGCTTCTACAACCCTAGTTAATCGTCTCACTTTCCTACTATTTAATGCAGCACCTACAAAAGAGAACAAACCCAAATTAAAATCTACATATTGCTATAGACTAGTGTCTGTTTGGTCTACTTCATAAGTACTTATTGTCCTCTTATATCTGTTAATAGTGATATCATTAAACAGTTTAAAATCTCAATGATATGATACAGGTGCCAGAAAAACAGGAGGTAATAAAAAGGATACATAACATACTCCGACCACTCAATTGGTAGTCGATGATATCCATAATTGTCACATACAAGGTATGTGCTATGTGAAGCTAAAAAAGAACTCTCATGTACACCCTCTATATCTAAAATCATGAAACAATCACTTATCCCACCTGGAATTCGTCCAATACTTCGTACACATATATCTGCTTTAGTCTTTGTAAAAGTAATCACAAATTATTCACTTTCGGCAGAGTCTCTTGTGTTGGTGAATACATATGGCTTGGAAATATTGTCCGGTCTGTATTTCTCCCATTCCCATTTAGTTCCATTAGCTTACCCAACTTTATCTTGATAACACACTTTATTTAGGCGAAAAAGAAGTCCACCCACTGTAGGCCTTCTAGATGCAAACAAAAGCATATACCAGGCTCGACAAGAACCATTATGTGAGAAAGGAAGAGAAATAAAGGTGTTCCTCCTTTCTTTTGATGCGCTGGTATCATTCCACATACCCAACAGTTGGTAGTGTTTGTGGCATTATGAGTATGATGCAACATCTGAACAAAAGTGTTATTAAGATAAGATTGACAATGTTTCTGCTCATGATACGGAAGAGTGTAGTAGTGGTGATCCTCTGGGACTGGAGTAGTAACAACAAAAAGCTCACGAGCAGGGGCCATTTTCTCAATAGACCAAGTGATTACTGCCATAATCATCAAAACAGCAACAAACCCTATTGCACCAATGATACTTTTCTTATTCATCTTAGCAGCGATAAAAATCAATTCTTACCAAAAAACTAAAAACAATCGTAGGAGCTCTCATCCCGTGGGTAGACGCTGACGGGTGTCGCTACACTATGCAGGGCTGATCCCCCCCCCCCCTTGTCATATCAGCATTCCGGTCCACTACCCAGGGCGGTTGCTCAACCTGTCTTTTTTGAAACTGCAGATTATTTTCTTGGTCCCAAGTCGTATCTCGATGCTCCAGGAATTGTTTGGTCCGGGAAGAACTCCACAGATTTGTCAGGTGATACAGCTTGGCCTTTCTCCGTAGTCAGGATCTCTTGATGATCGGTCAGCACAGCAGGTTCAACCAAGGTAGGCAAGATTTGTTTACAGTGGGTACTATGTACCCAATTTTTCCAGTTCGTCACTCAAACTGCTGTTCTCGTGGCCAGGAGTACTTGTTCTGGCCCTCACCACCTCGGTTCCAGGCTGCTCGATCTTTCAAAAGACTTCACCATAACATAATCTCAAGGTCGGAGTTCATGGCCTTCACCTATAGATCTGTCAGGAAGTGCTTCTCGAACCTGTTAATGAATAGAAACAAATCTATCAGTTAACTGCGCCAAATAGTCATTCATCAAGACACAAGGTACATCATATACAGAACTCGGTTTCTGAACTCCCAAAATTCATTGGCCTCCCAAACACAACCTCATAGGGAGTGAGACCTGTTTGAGAATGTGGTACTGATCTGATGGACAACAATGCCAGTGGCAACGCATCTGGCCAAGGCAAAGAGGTGGAAGCCTGTATTTTCATTATTTTCAGCTTCAGAGTAGCGTTATACCTATCCACCTATCCTGCTGATTGTGGATGGAACACCGCATGGAACTTCTGTTTAATCCCTAATCCTTTCAGTACATATTTAATAACTTCCCCAACAAAATGAGGTCCGTTATCACTCCATAGGAGTTTGCAAACACCAAATCTAGGGAAAAACTCCTTCAACAACACCTTTGCTGTAGTGATAGCAGTATTGTCCTTCGTGGGGTACGCCTCGATCCATTTACAAAAGGCACAGCCCACCACCAAGACATACGTCAGGTTGTTGCAATGCTCAAACTGAATGTAATCCATTTGCAAGACTTCAAAAGGTGCGGTTGGTGTAGCAAATCCTCCAGTTTGAGTTTGTGTCCCTTTTCCAGGATTATATTGTAGACAGATCAAACTAGACTGTACTACTCTCTTAGCTGTGCTAGCAATTTCGGGGTGCACTCAAAGTTGCGAAGCAATTTCGTTATTGGTGAAGCTCCAACATATGATAGCCCATGTGCCATCTGAACCATAGGTTGTACAAAGGCTGTAGGCAATTTCCACCTATCCATCTGCTTATTCCGCCAACAACCCTAATAATCCAACTCTCCTTTTTCAGACCGCTGTTCACGTTCTTTCACAGAAGCAGGTTTCTGTAACTCTAGTACTTCTTGTCTAGTATCATGCATCGCCGTCTCACGTGCTACGTGGTCTGCAAAGGCATTACCTTGTCCAACTTTATCTGTTACTTTCTTATTTGCTCTACACTTCATGATAGCTATTTTCTTTGGGTATGTCAGTGCAGTCAAAAGATTATGCACTAGTTCTCAGTGCATTATTTGCATCCAGAGCAGGCCAAAATCATGCGCCACTCCAAAAGCGTAGCGGCTATCTGTATAAATGTTCACACATAAATCAGTACTAAGCTCGCATGCTCGTGTCAAAGCTATCAATTCAGCTGCTTGAGCTGATTTCTGTGGTATGCGAGCTGTCTCCACTACTGTCTCAAGCGTGGTGATTGCATATGCGGCTGAGGTAGTACCATCTGGCAATTTCAAACAGGACCCATCAACTCACAATTCCCCATCCACATCTGGATATCATATCCAGTTAGCTACAGGTGCCCACAATTTCAGACCCAACATTTTCTTTCTCTTTCCCTTAGATTTATAAACCGCAGTCTCAAGATGATATATGGACAATAATCTAGATTGCCAGTTAATAAAAGTTGGTGGTTCAACTCAATTTCGAGCCATTGGGTTGTTATACAAAGTCGGAAAATAGACGTACAAATAAAAATAAAGCCTTCTTTGGCCTCCTTTCCAGGTCTGGCCAAGCTTTCTTGAGAGCCAAAAATCACCAGATCCACAGATAATTGCAGTTGGATATCTAAGCTGTGATTCAAAAAATATTCAACGTCCCTAATAAAATGACAAAGTTTAGGACAATGGAAAAACATATGAGATGCATCCGCGGCGTATACTCCACAACAATTGCACTTATTCCCACTCATAGAATTCCACTTTGCCAGTTTTTCAGGGGTATAGTATAAATTAAAAATAGACATAAAATGTTGACTCTTTAAGGGACCATTAAATAAAACATTAGAAGATAACTCAATTATTCTCTCCAAACTAATTAAATCTATCCCAAAATTATTTTGCCACTTTACCTCCCAAGCCGAGAGATCATCCTGAGTCTTTTCAATAAACAGCTGATATAAAGGCCCCATTTTGGACCTTAATTTAATTGCGTCAATGATTTCAATCCTATTGAAGGTAATCAGATTTTGAGTTATTTTCTGTTCGAAAAAAATGCGTAACTGGAGATATTTAAAAAAGTCTGTGCGAACTAGCTTATATTTCCTCTGCAAAAAGTCAAAAGATACTAACTGATTCCCCTGAAAATTTCTCCCTTTTTACAAATTCCGTCTCGATGCCATCTGGCCATGACCTGGTCTCTAAATACTTCTGGAAATAGAGGGCAAAACTTAAACGGAGTATAAAATGTTAAATTAGAACATATGCCTATTCTCCGTTTAGTTTTCCTCCAGATTTCAAAAACTTTGTTTTCTTATAATAACTAGGTTCAATTATACGAACTAGACATTGCGGGCCTCTATGCCCAGCAGCATCTCATATATAGACGGACTAGCAAAATCTTTTGCGGGATAATCCTGTAAAAATAACACACCCATGTGTTGTAAAAGAGCTATCCAATGATATAAGCAGAAGCTAGGGACACCCCATCCATCTCTTGATGTAGGTAACATACACCATTTGAGAGCTCTCCTCGATAGTCGATAGCTCCACAAAAACCCAGAGCACATCCTCTCGATACGGGAAAAAAAGAGGCTGAAATAAGTAAAGGAATAGTCCGGAATATATATAAAAATTTGGGGAAAATAAGCAATTTTAAAACATTACTGCGGCCATAGAGTGATAGATGTAAATCATTAATCCTTTCTAATGTCTTATTTGCAGAGGCTATAATTGGATCCAAGTTTAAACGCACAATCTCCTCAACTTTGGCTGAGATTTTAATACCCAAATAGGTTCCTTCTGATTCAAAACTCATATCACTAGGGTGCCCAGCTTCCGAATGGATCAGTTGTGCCTTGGTGACATTTAATTTATACCCCGAGTACCTCCCAAATGTCTCTTTACTTCAATAATCTTAGGTAAAGCAGTACTAATATCGGGCGTGACAATGGCAATATCGTCTGCGTACGCGAATACCTTGTACGCACCATTATGTATCTCAACTGGTTTTATTTTGGCATTGTTTTCTAGAGCGTTTATGAAAGATTCAATATAAAGAGCGAATAACAAGGGGGAACAAGGACAACCTTGTCTCGCCCCCTTGCTATTACAATATTCCCTGAAAGCCTACCCGAAATACGTATGGCAGCCCTTGGCTGAGCATATAATGTCTGTATAGCCATAATGAATTCTTCCGGGAATCCCTTCCATGCTAAGACTGACCACAGAAACCTCAACAAGACCCTGTCAAATGCTTTTTCTGCATCTAACAGTAGTAGTAATTAGTAGCCTGTGACCAGTCCAGCATGGAAACGATTCTTTTAACATGATCTGTCGTGTCTCTATGTTTAATGAACCCATGCTGCCTTTTTTAAACCAAGCTCGGCATAAAGTCATTGAGCCTATTGGCGATTAGCTTCGAGTAAATCTTACTGTCTGTGTTAAGTAACGAAATTGGTCTATAAGACCCCATTTCCATATCTTTTTTACCTTTTTTTTTAAAAATAACAATGGTTGCTTCTGACCAGGAATCGGGAGAATTACCTAAGAAAGCTTGTTGGCAAACTTCTAATAATTCACTTTTGAGTATATTCCTAAAAGTTCGGTAAAATTCAAGTGGAATACTATCGGGACCCATAGCTTTACCAAGAGCCAAACCTAGTAAGGCCGTCTCAACTTCCTCCCACACTATGGGAGCTGATAATAAAGTTTTTTGTTTGTCCAAAAGTACGTTAGAATCTAAATCTTTCAAGTATTCTCCTTCGTCCTGTACAGATGACTCTGCCACAGACATACTATATATAGATTGGGAGAATCTTTGAAATGCTTTTAGAACGCCCTCCTTGGTTTCTTGCAGCACTCCATTTAAATCAGTAATTTTAGCAATATCATTAAAGACTGCTTTCTGCCTTAATCTTTTAGCCAGGATTCTGCCTGTTTTTTCACTAAATTCGTATGAGTCTTCCTTATGCTGCACATATTTTAATGCTACTTGATCAGCAATATTAGCGTAAGCTACCGCCCTCTTAATAGTAAGATCTCGCTGAGCATTGACTGGATCTAGACCCTGCCTGATCATCTCCGCTAATTTCCATTCAGCTAATATAACCGAATCAAAGTCCTTTTTGTGTTAGGCCCAAATCTTTTTCTGTTTAGTATTCGAGAAGCTGAGGGTTTCTCCCCTGACTACAGATTTGAAAGTGTCCCAAACAGCTTTATTCAAGGCTGTTCCTTTATTAAATGTAAAGAATTACTGAATTATCTTGGTCATAAATTGGTAATACTCCTCATCCAATAATAGATTTCTTTCGAAAGACCAGGCTTGGTTTCCTTCTTTTAACTGGGGGCCTAGAATAAGATCAATTATTAAAGGATTATGGTCAGAAACAATTTTGGGCTGGATCTCAATGTCAACCATTCCTAAAAGTGATGATTAGATGAAAAAATAATCTAACCAGATGAATTTGTTATCAGGGAAAGAGAAAAAAGTAAAACCTGGGTCATCGGCATATAATAAATTCCAGACATCATAGAGCCCATGATCTAAGCACAATCCAAGTAGTGACATGAATACCTGCTTCTTTCTACCTGAATATACCATATTCTTTCTTAGATCCATCTGGGCATCCATATGAATATTAACATCGCCACACAACACCACCGGTTGAGGCCACTGAGCTAATTCTATATTCAAATAATTCATAAGCTCAGCATCATCCAAATTTGGACCGTATACATTACAGAGAGTGAATCTATAGTGACCAATCTTAAATTCACTTATTGCCCAGCGGCCCCATTTATCTTCTGCACATTTTGTATAGACGCCCAGGCCCCTTTTCATAAGAATAACCACCCCTCTCTTAACCCCGGTTGTTTAGAGCAAGCCACCAACTCTAACCCTAAATTTTTAAAACACCACCTATTAGCCCATGAAATATGTGTTTCCTGCAAACATAGTAAGTCGATATGTAACAACTGAACAATTCTAGCTAATACATGCCTTTTCTTAGGGTCATTGAGTCTACATACATTCAAAGTACAAATCTTTATTCTCCTATTCATTTCCAGAAAAAAATGCATGCCAGAGAATCAACACGAAATAGAAAACATAGTCTCTTGAAGTTTTGTAAACCCAATCGCTGTTTCGCATCCTCTGAACACAGAGAACCACTTTTAAATGTATCTTAACTGCTGCTGATTTTTCACCCCCCCAACACCAACACACTACACCCACCACCGTAACCCTTCCCCACCCCTTCACCCATTCCCCTTCCCAACCAACCCACCCACCCCATCCATCCCATCATATGAGGCCCAGTAACTGTCAGTCCCTGCAATTTATGGAGTGCCGTACCCCCTTCCCCGGGATAGGAAAGAGAATATTGTCCCTATATATAAAGCAAAGACAGAGAGAGCAATCGACTGCTACTACTGATAATGACTAGAATCGTTCATTTCTATAAAGACCCCAAAAACTCTTTGGCCTCAATCTTGGAAAAAAAAATCTAGTCTGACCTTTTGCAGTAACTTTGAGCTTTGCAGGATTCTGAAGATATACTGTGCCCCCTTTATTTTGAAAACCCGGTATAAGCTGCGGAGATGTCAGCGTTTAGAAACTGTTGCCTGACAAAAATCTGGCCTAACAAAGAAATTACATTCTTTAGCCAGCCCTTTTTTGTCTGGCCTGGCTAGCAAATATATAGCTTTTCATGCTTAAAAATTATTAAAACACACTAGAATTGCTCTTGGGCGGTCTTCTTCTCCTTGCCGGGGCTTCGTGACCATAAATGGAAACCTGTGGGCTCTTTGAATTTCCTTTGGCCAGTCCCAAAGAGTCTGATCTGGGAAAGCTTTGGTGAGAAGTTCACATACAAATTTCCGAATGTCAGACCCCTCTTTCCTTTCCGGAATACCTAAGATGCGCAGGTTATTTCTGCGTGCCTGGTTCTCCAATTCGGTTAATTTATAGCTGAGATCATCCCGATGTGCTTTAATAGAGTCCATCTTCAATTTTTGTGCAGCTGCATCATCCTCTAATGCCAAGATTCTGGCCTCCGCTTCTGTAACTCTGAGGGCTGTATCAGAGGAAATTTTTATCACGCGGTGGACTGCATTCTTCACTTTACTGCATGTTGCCTGTGTGCGCGTGTTTTCAGCTTTAATTTCGGCTCTGTGATTCATCATGGTGTTATAAATTGTAGACAGAGTAATCTCTTGGGGTAAGTACTATTCATTTAAGCTCTTTTCACCATCAGGCCTTACTGTTTCAGACAAGTCTGGTTCTGATCCTAACACCCCCTTGGTGCTCTCTGGAATCAGATCTTCCGTCTTAGATTTAATACTGTGAGATTCTCTCTTCTTCACTCTTTTAACCATAGAGGCACTGCCATTTGGTGAAGCCGGATTTAACATTAATTAATTCTCCGTACTACTACCCTCACCATAGTCGATCCAATCTTTGCTTAAGTTAATGCTCTCATCTGATGATAGATCTGATAAAGAATAAAAATTATCACCAGCTTCTTGTGATCCCGTCAGGTCCTGTGAAGAAGCACCCTCAGTTAGTGCCAGTGAGTCTATCTCAGATACGAGATTGTCCAAGCTACCAGTCATTGCTTCCTTAGAGGTGCTAACAGGAACTACATCTCCCATAATGCCGCTCTCAGCACTTGTAAAAATCAGGACCGCATTTTCCTGCTCTTTCGACCATTCTGTATTCATAGCTGCAGCGTTACCTGTGATATCTGGTATTACTACAGTTCGGGGAGAGCAAATTTCACCACCGGGTAAGTCCACAGCCATTGCCTTATGCAAAACAGGTTCTACACCACCAGCAGACTGTAACACAGCGTTTTTAGATATCTGTCTCTCAAACAGTGCTGGAAGAGTATGTGTTCCCTGTTTTGCTGAGCGTGCAGCCGGGTTTGTCTTATCAACAAATTCACCCCCCTTTATTGAAGTTGGAGTTGAAGCATTTTGCGTGACACTCTCACCTCCATCTTCCGTTTCTCCTACGGCGTTTTCACAGGCATCCATCGCCATAGGCTGCTCTTTCGTTTTACCGCTACGCGTGGTGACTTTCGGTGGCATTTTCCTTCGAGCCGCTACCTGAGCTGCTCCACGCCCGCAGAAAACACCACAATGTAACCCGGCAACCCGGCAAGGAAGGCAGGGAGCCGCCAGAATGCAGCTCTTCACTGGAGAAGGAGGAAGTCTGCAACCATCCCGGCAGTGTGTGCGGAGCCATTAGAAGTTGATGCAGGTGCACCCAATACACTGAGGCTCCGTCTCGCACCCCGGAGAAATACTCGTAATGACCACAGGTAACGCTGATAACGCTGATTTCTTTCCAGTATCACAACTTTTACAAGATTTTACACCGTTGTCTATCCTTGTGAGCAGGGCTTCTCCTCAGGACGTACCAAGGGTCGATATGAGTACCAATCCTCTCCCTAAGATCCGGAGCGAGGGACTGAGCCACTCACACAGCCCACACCACGGCCGCCATCTTGCCTCTGCCGCACTTCTCTTCAATGTAATATGAGGAGCTAGCAATGTCAATTCATATCCTGTCAGACGAGCGCTAGTTAAGTGCTGCGTCTTTGTGTGATTTAAAAGGGTATCAACTGCATGGGGTACCAGCACCAACAGCTTATGTGACAAAACTCTTCCTTCACTTTGTCATATTGACACAGCTGTTGCAGCAACTGAGCGAAAACACCCAGGCAATGCTCGGGCAACAGAAACAAGGACTGCTGAAAAATATGCACAGGGACGTTGCTTATCTCCATGTTTCTGGACTAAAACTGACAATGCACATCCATCTTTCTCATGCACGTAGAGTGTAAAAGGCTTCATATAATCTGGGGTACCTAACACTGGTGCTGAACAAAGGGCTTGTGGTAACTGCCGAAAAGCACTCACACTCATCTCTCCAATGAAGGGGTATTGGAGTATATTTTGTCAAAAGTACTAGCAAAAGATTAACACTGTATGAAAAACCCCATAAAAGGCCAAGAAATGCCCGCACTTCTTTCTGTTTGGAGGGTACTGGTGTGTCTAAAATTGCTTGTATGCGAACTGATGCACGTCCCTCCTTGGACAAATGTTGACCTAAGTAGGTTACCTTTGGTCTACAACATTGCAATTTCTTTTGTGATACGTTATGATGATGTGAAGCAAAAAAGAAAGTAAGGACAGTGTAAATTTTTCACATTGTTCAGGGGTATCGGTGGCCAACAAGATGTCATTGACATATTGTATGAGAGCCACACCTTCAGGCAAAACAAAAGAATCAAGTTGCCTTTTCAATGCTTGACTGTAAATACTTGGACTCTCAGTATAGCCTTGAGGGACTCTGCAAAATCTATACGATCGATTATTCAAAGTGAAACCGAACAAATATCGGCTATCAGAATGAATAGGGATCGAAAAGAAAGCGTTCTTCAAGTCTATAACAGTGGGTGCAGTCGGGGTAACCAAAGTAAGAAGTGTCGTAATGTCAGAAACCACAGGGTACTGCGGTACTACAATCTTGTTTACCTCTCTCAAATCTATGATAAACCTATAGAACCTATTGTCAGTATCTTTTTTCAAAATCGGACGAATCGGGCTGTTACAAACATTAAATGGAACTTCCTCGACAGCCCCAACTTGAATGAGATCATGTACAATTTGTATCAGTGCTTCTTCACTCTCCTGTGAAATCCTGTATTGAGGCAAACGTGGCTACACTGCTCCCTCCTTTACACTAATATGTACCGGTAGGATAACCATTTGACCCACATCAGTATCTGAGGTAGCCCACAAAGTTTTAGGGACTGAGGCCAATGCAATATCCTCTTTAACAAGACAAGCTCTCTCGAACACAGGATGATTATCGTCCAAAATAACACGCGCTCCTTCAGGAGGACATGGAGCACTAAATGTATCAACATGAAATGCAAGTGGTTGTGACAATGGGCTAAGGAAAGGAGTTCCATCGAAACCTATCGAAGTAATAGTTATGCCAGACAGGGGAGCCCTTGGAACCAATTGTTTGGATAAGACACTACGAGTAGCTCCTGTATCAACCAGAAACTGATCAGTAGAACCCAAAACATGTGCTGTAACATAGGAACCCGTCTGATCTACTGGAACTTCAACTGATTCCTTACCCCATCTTAGGCAATCCCATGCATAAGCAGAATCGTGAAAATCAGGCTGCACATAATCAGACATCTGGTATTCGTTTTGTCTATCAAAAGTGTTAAACCCATCCTGCGCTTGTACATCAGTATCAAATCTAGCACAATCGTTTGTTTTTCCCCTAGACCCTGAATATCCTGAGCGATTTCTCATTTGTCCCGGAAATCGTGAATTCTGTTGGGCACGCAATACTGGACAATCGGCTGCCCAATGCCCAAATTTCTTACAATACGCACATTGGTTGATAGCCAAATTCGAACGAGTGTAAGAAGAACTAAAAGATCGACGTCTGCCTCTATCATAACCTCTAGAAGGCGGACCATAAGCTTGAGCCAACATAACCTTCGTTTTTAATTCCTTAGATTTCTTGTCCTCACTACCTTTTGCTTCTAATTCCTGACGCTCATAATATTGGGCTATAGTTAAAACCGATGCTGGAGAAGATGTAGTCCAAGAGCTTGCACTGGCTTTTAAATGGCTAGCTGTCCCTGGTAACAAGTTCGTAACATAATTGTCAACAAAGAGATGTCTGCTTGTATCATCTGTCAAGGACCACTAAAATCATGAAATGCTTCCTCAAAGCGCGTAAAGAAATCAGAAACTGATTCATCTACCTTTGGCTTACACGATGCTAGAACAGTCCAATATATCTTTTTAGGAGGAATAATCGTTTTTAGCGTAACTAGTATAGCTGCGGGGAGATCTAATATTAACTGACATGGCTTTTGATCGGGTTCCCTTTCCTCATCCATTTGTTCTAAATCCCTCCATTCCGCACCAAAAGTTGCACAATCATTAAATTTACGAATGGACCTCCACATTTCCGGTGGTAATATCAATCCGAAAAATAGATCAATATCACACAAAGGCATAGTACAAGAGCTAATGGCCCCCTCAACTTCCTCATAGAAAGCGGCTAGATTTTTCCGCAGATCAGGTAATGCTGCTTTAAGTGCCATCACATCTGCTTCTTTTCCAGGGAGTATACACCCAATTATAGATAAAATAACCTTTAGCATCAATAGAACTTTTATCATCACTTATACCCGCTCCTTTAGGAGGAACATACAAAGGCGCCGCTTCCCGCATGGGCTTCGCATGAACTATCATTGGCTTATCTGTTCCGAAGATAGAAGCTTGCACCCCTCCGGTCTGAGATTTCCATGCAGCTGCATCTGCAGTCTTTTTCTCCTCCTTCAAGCGAGTCGCCTCAGTTCGTAACTTAACCAAACGCCTGATCGCATCAGTCACCTGGGAGAGAACAAAAAGACCATCACACATTTGCTTATAATCAGCTGCTACATCAGCAGGTTCTAAATCTGTAGAATAATTCCGAAAAAGGTCAATAATTTCCGAAGCAAACGTCTCAGTAAAATATATCTGCTCCCTTTCCTGCCACAGTTGTATACTATCTAAAAGATCGGAAGCAGGAGAAGTGCTACGTAGTGCTTTACGAGCGGCCTGTCTGAGTTCGGACGCACGATCAACGGGCAGCATAGAACGGGTGTCTCGCGCCAGTCGTTATTCTGACTCGAAATCCTCATCGTCATCAGGCGGAGCAGACAGAACGGCATACGGAGGTGGAGGGTAATCTAGTAACAAAAAATCATCTTGCGGTTTATTAAGGACAGGATAGAGAGGTTGTCGAACAGCGTATTGTCCAGATACCTGCAATCTGTGTTCTTTCTCTTCTCTCTCTTTCAATTCTTGCACCTCTTTCTTTCTCAACTCCCACGCTTTCTCATACATATTCTTTCCTTGCTCTTTTTTAATCAATGCTTGCTCACGTTTCGCTCGTTCACGCACTTCTTTCTCCCACATGAGCACACAGTCAAACATATCACGTCTAGACTTTCGCTCAATCATACATTGTTCTACATACTCAATCTTTCATACATCAAATAACCCATGCATAGGCCAACGTAACTCAGGATCCTTACGAGTGTATTTATTCCACAATGTGCTGTACATTATGAAAGAAAGACCAGGTTTAACATACATGTCTCTATTAGGCGTCCCCTCTGGGGGAGCCGGTTGCGATTCCTCAAGTCTCAAACTGGTACCACTACAAAAGCAACACATCCTACGAAGTCTAAAAACAGGCATGCCAAAAATAGTGCAAAATATGCAGTATTATAAACAAAGTAGCACTTAAGGTACTTCTAGAATGATGTGCCGTTCAAATTCAAATCAAAAATTGGAGAACAGTCTCCACATTACCTGCCTATATGGATTGCAACACATATATCAAATTCAAAAGATACACATCTGACTAGTCTTTCCAAACAAATATGCCTCGGTAAGTGTTCCTAAAACTACCTTACCAAACTAGGGTATCCATAACCCATAGTATGTGCCGAAAAATGGCTCTTGCCACTCACAGGGCGTCCACATTCCAACTGCCAAGTTATAAATTCGACCAAACGGTCACTGCACAGCGAATCGACAGAAGAGATCTCAATCGAGGACCGGCGCCACCTGGGTGGTCAGATCAGAAAGAAGGGAAAAACGCCTTGGTTTGCCAAGACTCGGGTCTCATCAGGCAATGATCGTCCGCGGCGAGATCCCAATCCTTCGTCGCGACCACTCCTTCGGGCATCCGAGTCGCCGGTGAGGCCCACGTGTCGGGCGCCAATTTGTAGTAGCAGGCCTCAGCAAGGCCCACCAGTGCAAGGGGTTCACCTTCTCTGCACAAAGTCCTTAGACAAATAGGAAGAATTTGGCACAGAAACTGGAATAGAAAAGATAAAAATTTTTACACCTCATGAGGTGGTTCAGACGGATCACTGAAATATTATCGACGGGCACATTATCGACTTACCAAAATATCGTTGAAAAATTATCGACGACAAAAATATCGACTTACTATACTTATTACACAAACTACAAAATTATCGAGTAAAAAATATCGAGTACTAACTATATCGAATACATAAATATCGCTTAAATAAATATCGACTACAAATATATCGTTGGACATGAAATTAGCCCTACACTACAAAAATATCGACTACAAAAATATAGACTACCACAATATCGTTAAAAAAAAAATATCGAGTTCATGTTTGTACACTTTTCTTTCTAAAATACCATCTTTATCATCAATAAAAGTCATTTCTCACTAAAATATACATTTCACATATAATACCTGTTACTTACATAAAATTACTATTAATCCACATTTGCTATACATTCTATTACATGCATTTTATCATTTTCTACTATTCTTTGCATTTAACTAACATTTTCATTACTTATTTTCACATATAAATATATTTCATTTAAAAACGAACCTGCTTTAATGCGGGAATAACCACATACCACCATTCTCACATCAACAAACACTCCAATTAACTTAAAAAAATTCAAACTAGCCTATACTATGCTTCCTTACATCCTACAACCAATCAAATCAAAGCACACATAACACATATACTATAAAAGGGATACATGCATTCTACCATTTGTTGCTGCTACCTCTCTGGAAAGTAGATGCCAACACTTTGAAGATTTTGTTGCAGAATAAACATCTTTAAAGATCCAGCTCACTAGCTAATTAATCAAGTAAGTAACACAGCATTTTTGTAGAAAACTAAATTAGAAGTGCACTATTTTCCTTACATCTCCTAAGTCTTACACTTATTTTATTTTCATGTCTTCCTACTTTTCTGATAGAAACTACTCCAACACAATTCCTATTACATGGTCATATTTCTTCACGTGCAAAATCAGATAGTAAGTATATAATAATTCTCTGTTACACACCAACTGCTGTTTTTAAACACTAATTTACAAGAGTATTTAATTTTTAAAAAAATTATATTTACAGATATACTGAAATTGTGCTATTTCTACAGCAAATACGATAAAACTACACTAATTACACATGTAAGTATAGATGTGTTTGTTATAAAACTGCCAATTTCATTAATGCACATTTTTAAACAAGATATCTTGCTTTTTACATCTTCCCTATAGATCATTTGAAAGATCCAACATCAACTATACCAAAACACAAGAATACCCTTCTGAAAAATGTAAGTATAATTGTAATTTGCTAATAAGTGGGCACAAAAAACGCTAACTATATTCTTAACACCATGTTATATATTTTGAATTGCCTCTACAGATATTCAGAAAACATCATACATCTATTCTACATATCATATGAAAACATCCTACACAAAATATGCCAATATACAAGAATAACCTTGTAAAAAATGTAAGTATACTTGTAATTTCTCTAAAACTTCCGAAAATAACACAGACTATGTTCTTAACAACATGTTATCTATTTTATATTTCTCTACAGATATTCTGAATACATCATACAGCTATTCTACCTACAACAAAGAAAACAACATATTTAGAAGTTAGTATACGTTTAAATCTGTTACATTTCCAAACTGTTCAGTATTAAAATTATAATATTTTGCTTTTATTTCTTCTATCTACTCTACAGATCATACCTGTACTAAATTGATGTACTCCAGCAATTACTACTATTCTACTATTTAAACAAGTAAGTATATGTAATGTTTACATCAAATGCACTAGTAGGCAAAAATGACAACTGCTTTTGTGTAGGAAATACGTTTGTTATATGTAAACATTAACGTTGCTTTTCTATATTTTCATACCAACAGCAAATAAAGACATACATACAAGAACATCATTGAAAAGACATTTCTGCTTCTGTGACTACTACTTTGATTAACTGTAAGTATAAATGCATCAATAATGATGTTAGCACCACAAAAGGAAAAAAATGTGTTCTGATTTTGTTTCTTTCTACTCTTTCCTAGAACAAGTAAATCAAAATGACTGAAGGTGCAGAATTTGTCATGTCTCAGAAAAATAAATTACTATTATGCTACATGGGTTATGTGTATAATCAGGAGAGACAAAGTGGTAGAAAGGTTTTTTGGAAGTGTACAAAATATTACTCCAACAAATGTTATGGGAGGGCCACTACTGAGGACACTAATGTGCTATTTACTAGAGAACATAATCATCCCCCAAATGTCACAGAAATTGAAATTAGAGATGCTTTAGAAAGTATTAACAGCCTGATTCATGAAGTGAAATTGCGCCCGCAATCGCTGCGAAAACGCAAATGCGGGCGCAATTTCCGTAATCGGCATTCAACAACAAAATAGCGAATTCGCTAACACATATTTGCGAATTCGCTAATATAATCGCAGAATCCCTGCTGCTGAGCATTAGCGATTCGGAAATTGCGACACACCACGGAATCTGCGAAAATAATAGCGAATTCGCAATAGAAAAACGCTATCGGCATTCAAGAAAAATCGCAATTTGCGAAAAACCCAAAAAATCGCTATTTGCACGGCGCAAAATAAGGACAACTCAAAGCAGGTGGTAACCATGAAAGGCATTTAAATTTTTTTTCAAAAAACCGTTGTCCTATCACCAACAGGGCCAGGCCTGACCAATCACACATAAGGACATTCAGCAGCAGCATTAGGCTTTCCACAATGCCAGGGATGTACATGGTGGTGAGGCGGCGAAGGCTACAGCGAGCAGCACGGAGGAGACGCATGAGGCAGGCAAGGATTTACCGGCTGCGGGTCACCTTGCTGGGCCAAACCAGAGAACAGATTTATGCTAAATACAGGCTGAATGGGGAAATGATCACCTGGCTGATACAAGAACTCGACCCCATCATGCAGCACCCAACAAGGCGAAACAATTCTGTGCCCACACATGTGCAGGTATTGTGCAGCCTGCACCTCCTGGCCTCCGGCAGTTTCCAGGGCATAGTAGCCGCTGCTGGGGGGATATCCCAGCCCACCATGTCACGCTGCCTCCACACTTTTGTTGACGCCATGCTCAGCCAGCTCCACCGGTACATCACATTTCCCACGAGCCAACAGGAATTGGACCTCACTAAACTACAATTTTATAATGTTGCCCATTTTCCCCATGTCCTCGGCTGCATAGACTGTACCCACGTCGCCATCTGCCCACCAGCTGGCACGGAGTATATGTACCGCAACAGAAAGTGCTACCACTCCCTCAACATACAGATGGTCTGCAATGCCAAGAGCATCATCACTGACATTGTGGCCCAGTACCCAGGGAGTACCCATGACTCCTTCATCTTCAGGCACAGCGGACTCCACACACGACTGATCAGGGGAGAGTTTGGGGAAGGACACCTACTTGGTAAGTACACTTTGTCGACAATGTCACATTGCTATGTAGTAACTGCGCTGCACAGGCAATCAACATCTGCTCCTCTCATTCAGGTGACAGTGGCTACGCCCTACGGGAATACCTCCTGACCCCTTACCTCAACCCTGCCACACCTCAGCAACGGCGCTACAATGTTGCGCACATCCGGACAAGGAACTGTATTGAAAGGACATTTGGCCTGCTCAAGAGCAGGTTCCGTATACTGCACAAGACAGGTGGGGCCATGTATTACAGTCCTGCAGCGTGCTGCCGCATTGTGGCTGTCTGTGCAATGCTTCATAACATTGCTACCAAGCGCCGGATACCAGTTGACATCTCAGGCAGTGAATCTGAGGGGGACGACCGGCCACCAGCAAATGCGCACCATGCACGCGGGGAGAACCCAGCTGAAGGCCACAGACGTCGCAACCACATCACAGATAACAATTTCTAGCCCACCCCCTTCCCCCACCCCACATATCACAATTGCATGCTAAATATAATGATAACACAAGGCGAATATATGCTTCAAAATAAATGTATTTGTTTGATTCACAACAGAAAAGGGACATGGTAAGAACTATTTACAAAAAATAATACAGTATTCCAGCATACTGCATGTTATTGTGCATGGCAGGCTTATCTTCAGCCTGTGCCTGTGTCCCTGACACAATGTCAATGTTGCTTCCTGCGCACATTCCCCAGGCGCCTTTGAGGCTCCTCATCCTCATCCTGGGCAGATGGACCAGGCGTAGCCCTGGTGCTGCGCCTAGGTGGGGGGGCCTGCGTGGCAGAGTTGCTGCTCACGCTGGAGTCAGCCTCACTCCCATCATCTCCCCCTACGACGGCCGGTACCACAGGTTGGAGCAGTGGGACCACGGCGGTGGACAAGTGCTCCAGCACTCGGGTGATCTCCTCGCAGCACTGGACCAGCTGGTGCTGCTGGGTGATAGAGCGCCGGGAGAGCTGGGTGGTGGCATTTGCTGCCACATAATTGGAGCGACTATAGGTCGCCATCTGGCTCAGCAGCTGGTGGTGGCGCCTGCGTGCAACACTGCGCTGCTTCCCCAGCGCAGCAGTATTGGCCTCCATTGCCGCCGTCATGCGCTCAATGGCTGCCGTCATGCGGTCCACCCGCTGGCCGACTCCAGCAACATTGCGGCCGATCTTCTGCAGCTGGAGCTGGATGGCTCCTTGCTGCTGGGACTGCCTCTGGTGCAGACGGAGCATTCGCCGCTCCACGCTCATGCAGGCATGGAGATGCCCTTTGCCCCTCCTGCTGTGCTGCCGCTGTGTTGCGGATGTGGCTGGCCCAGATCTTGGAGGACGAGCTGCAGGTGTTGTGGCAGCTGGCGTCGCAGGTGCGGCAGGCACTGGAGGCACAGTGGTGGGGGGCCTGGCCTTGGCAGGCGGTGGTCCAGCAGATTTAGCTGCAGGTACGGTGGGGGGCCTGGCCTTGGCAGCCGGTGGGCCTGCAGATGGTGCAGCAGGTACGGTGGGGGGCCTGGCTGCTGGTGTTGGCGCAGCGGCAGGGGATGGTGGCTGGGTGGCGGGTAGGGATACCTCCTCCTGGGCCTCCTCGACGATCACCAGCCTCTCACTGTCACTGCTGTCATCTGCACCTGTGAGGGTAAGTGGATACTCATTAGGTGCATGTGACTGTCAGACGTGCAGATGTTACATGCATGCTGGGTGACATTCCCTGGATGGCTGTGGATTTGTGCGCTTAGGAACCTTTCAGGCCGCATAGTGGTACAACTACATTGTGGACATACTACGTCTCCCACAATGCCTCAGGGCATTTCCTGATGCACAACATAGGCATGATTAAGGGCCAATGAGTGAGCCTATTTGGGCAGGGACGGTCATAGGGGACAGGGTCGCAGTCGCATGCCACTTACCTTGGGTGTTGTGGGTTGGGCGGGAGGAGTCCAGGGTGGTCACGCCAACACACGCCTCCCTCTCCAGGGTGTCCTCTACCTGGTCCTCCAGGGGGGTGTTGGGTGGGACAGTCGGTCCACCACCTCCGGTGCCTGATGACTCACCGAGACGCGCCGCCACCTTCTCCTTGGCACGCCCTCGGAGGTCATACCAGCGCTTCTTGATCTCTTCCACCGACCTTGCCGCAACGCCAACTGAGTTCACGCTGGAGGCAATCCCCACCCAGATCCTCCTCTTCTCCTGTTCGGGGACCCTCCTTGAGTTGGCACCAAACAGCTGGGCGTGTTGGGCCACCACCCCTTCAATGAGGTTCTCCAACTCCGACTCGGAGAATTTCAGCTTGCGCTTTCGGCTAGCGCTGTTGCTGGGGCCGGGCAGTGGTTCTTCAGACATGGCGGGCGCAATTTCTGCCGGGTCGGGAGTCGCTATCGGCGGTTTGGCAGCTGCTTTCCGTCGTGTAGAGTCGGATGATTGCGTCACTGTGGTGTTTGGGGGTGGGATTTGGCAGCTTCCTGGTTGTGATGTCATCACGGTGCTCGGAATGCGTAATCCCGTATTTCCGGATCCCGCGATAATGCGACACGCAATCCCGATCGCACGGGATTGCGAGTCGCAATCCCGTGCGATCGGGATTGCGTGTCGCAATCCCGATCGCTGGTGGCCGGAAATTGCGATTTTTCTGCGTTTTTTGTAGGTCGCTAACGGCTTTTGCGCCCGCGTGCGAGTCGCTATTTTTTCCCTGAAAAATACATGAATGCCGTTTTGCGTATTCTCAATAGCGAGTCGCTATTATTCGCTATTAGGGACACGCAAAACGGCCCGTACATGAATCAGGCTGTAAAAGTGCTAGCACACAAAGTGACAAACCCACCACACAAATCCTTAAAGAAGAACTGGTAAAAATCCCTGCCCATGCTTCAGGTCAACTACCCTCTATTGACTCCCTGAAACGCACAATTGCACGCACTAAACGACTCACTAGCACAACCCAACCCAACCCAACTTGTTTTGAGGAAATTATTATTTCACCCGAAATGGCCATCACACACAATAAAGATAAATTTATTCTTTTTGATAATGAAAGCAGCACAAACAGAATAATTATGTTTGCAACTGCAAGTAATTTACGAAAAATCCAACAGTGTCCCCAATGGATGATGGATGGAACATTTAAACCCTGCCCAAAACCTTTTTACCAACTGTATTCCATCCACGGTTTATACCATCATTCTAACATACCTTTCATTTACTGTTTGCTTCCCAACAAACAGCCAACAACTTACACCGAAATTTTAAATGTTCTCAAAACGGAAATCAATAATTATTTTCCTGAAAAAATAATTATTGATTTCGAATTAGCTATGATTAATAGCATTTTGAGAACATTTCCCCACACAGCAATCCAGGGTTGCTATTATCATTTTAATCAGAGTATATGGAGGCATCTCCAAAAATCTACTTTAAGTATACTATACTCTACAGATAGCACCTTTGCCTATCAAGTTAAAAAGTTAATAGCCCTGGCCTACGTCCCTGTTACAGATGTTGCTGAACATTACAATTTATTAATTGACAGCGCATATTATAAGAGGAATGAGGATAAACTAACACCATTGCTAGACTATTTTGAAGACACTTGGGTGGGAAGGTTGCACAGATCAGGACATCGACGCCAGCCCAAATTCCAAATCCCTTGGTGGAATGTCTATCTCAGTACTTTAAACCAAGAGGCTAAAACCAACAACAGTGTTGAAGGGTGGCATAATGCTTTCCAAGCAACTACAAACAGAGGCAAACCCACATTCCATAACCTTCTAGAAGCTTTGAAAAAAGAACAAAGCTATCAGGAACTAAGAATGGAACAATCAGTGTCACAAATAGGTCCAAAACTCACTAAACAAACCCAACAAATGTTCCGACTACTTCAAAGTCAAGTCACATTATACCCTACAACTAGAGGATTAGAATACCTGGCAATAATAGCAAAAAGTCTACTATAAAAATGTAAAGTAAATATACGAATGTCTTCTTACAATAATAATAAAAATTACATGTCATAAACATATATAATGAATTATAAATAAAACATATTTGTTTGACAAATTTTTTAAATTTATGTAAAAAAATTCGTAACAAATATGCAATGTTTATAATTTTTTATAACATACACATAACATTAAAAATCGACATTTCCCACCCAATCAAAATTGTAAAATAAATACTTACAATTTTTGGACTTGAGAGACGCAACCAAGGAAAAATCAATCCATACAATCCAATCCAATATCTTACTATTCCAATATGGGAAACCCTCAAAAACCCGAAAATAAAATGTCAAACGTAAAAAAACGCTACAGGAAATACCGAAAACAGTAGTGTGGACACTTTATGATTTAAAGTTATATACACACTATTTTAAAAAAACGGTCACGCATATCAATTTATCAATCCGAATCGAAACCCTCAAAAAAAACCGAAAAAGGTTTAAAAAGTGTAAAAACCGCTCCTGGCAAACACGAAAAATAGGAGATAAATGTCAAAATATAAGCATAATAACTTAAACATTAGTTTCTCCGTTAAAAAAACACGCTTCCTTCCATGTAGTTTTCATGCGAGGAACCGAAACCTGTAAAATAACATACATAACGAAAGCCACCCACAAATACCCCGTTCACATTTGTAAATATACTAACAATTAACATTAACCATGTAAGAAGACATTTCCGAACACTTAAAATTAGACTTGAAGGAAAAAAAGCACGACACATCTATAACGGAGACTTTTCACCCAAACGCTACTTAAACTATTAATACATACACCAAAAAACACTACAGAGTTCGATTATACCCTCAAACATGACCACTTACTTATAATTTGTAGTTAAAAATAACCTTACCTCTCTCCACGCGAAGCAACTCCCAACCGCGAGCTTCTCCAGTCCTGAATGGAGCGCAATAACCTTACGCGGTAAAAAAGTAGTCCCCTTAACCCATTTGTGTAAAAGGATAATAGAATAAACAATGTCATATGGAAAATATATAATACATACACATGTATAATGTAACAAATTAATACACTATACTCATGAAAATTTTTCTTTTATTAACATAAATAAATATATTTAATATAAATTAATATATAATATTTATTATATATTAATAATATTAAATAATTATGTAAGACTTTGAATAAAAGATGTAAATATTTTGTTATTGTGTATATTGATATGAATAATTTTGTGTATCATTTTAATAAAACATTATAAATGTTTATGGTAATAATTAATAATGATAAATAATATAACTTATTTATTATTATTAATATAACAATTAGAACCATTTAGTATATAAAGAATGGCCTGAAAAAAAGTATCTATTTTATCTGTGAATGTATATATTTTTGTTAATAATAAATGAATGTTTATGTTTATTAATTAATAATAATAATAATTAATAAAATAATTATTATTTTTATTAATTATTACACAAAGTTTTATAATTATTTCTAACTATAACAAAAGTATATAATTGCTTTACTAATATTTGGTCAATACCAGATCTTACAATTAAACATATTGTTTCCCTATACAATTATAAACTTTACAACCAAATCGATTTATATGTTTTATGTAAAAACAACATTTTGTGAAATATACACCAATAAAATGTTTTTTTGTATTTCAATTTATCCTAACAAATGTAATAATAGTCATGTTACTTGTTAAAAAGAAAAATGTATTATATATATGTTATTATATTAATATTTAATATTAACATTATTAAATATTAATGTAAGAAATGTATAACAAATCATTTTTTTATGTATTTCTATATAAATACTTTAAATTGTAAGTGACTGATGGGAATATGTAAAATTTACTGAAAGAATCTAGTAATCAAAATTTTTTTTTACATTGACAACATGTATATAAATGTAAAGATGTTATTCTGTGAATAATAAAAGTCAAAAAAATGTGATGTTATATTTGTTTGTGATTGTATTGTAGTACACAATAAAAAATTTAAAAATTGTTTAATAAAGTTATTTGAAAACATCTATGTTGCATTAATTTTTAATATTAAAATACAGTAATGAACAAATGTATACAAATGTGCTGCACACTGACCAATTTTATATGTATTATTACTACTCCAGTCAATCTAATATCATAGAAGCTGCAGAACACTAGCAAAAAATTATTTACTATTCCTGCTACACTCAAGGTAATACCATAAAATGTGGTGGAGACTGACCAATGTTTTTTTATTAATCCAACTCCAGTGTAGGTAATATTACCGATGGTGCTGGACACCAACCAATTAATAATTAGAATTCCAACTCCACTCTAGCTACTGTCTGGAAACATGCTAATACATATATTGTTTTGATCAAAATAAAGCGTACTAATGTAAAGTTATAATAATAGCTATTTTCATGTAATAGATTTAATGTATCAGTGTTAATTTACACTATACATCAGCACTCTAAAATACCCAAAACTGTCCCAAAACACTAAAAAGACCCCTTCACCCTAAAGGCCAAAACTGACCCTGAACCCTACAAATACCCCTTTACCCACAAACTGAAAACTGACCCTGAACCCTACAAATACCCCTTTACCCACAAACTGAAAACTGACCCTGAACCCTACAAATACTCCTTCACCCACAAACTGAAAACTGACCCTGAACCCTACAAATACTCCTTTCCCCACAAACTGAAAACTGACCCAGAACCCTACAAATACCCCTTTACCCACAAACTGAAAACTGACCCTGAACCCTACAAATACCCCTTTACCCACAAACTGAAAACTGACCCTGAACCCTACAAATACCCCTTTACCCACAAACTGAAAACTGACCCTGAACCCTACAAATACCCCTTCACCCACAAACTGAAAACTGACCCTGAACCCTACAAATACTCCTTTCCCCACAAACTGAAAACTGACCCAGAACCCTACAAATACCCCTTTACCCACAAACTGAAAACTGACCCTGAACCCTACAAATACTCCTTTCCCCACAAACTGAAAACTGACCCAGAACCCTACAAATACCCCTTTACCCACAAACTGAAAACTGACCCTGAACCCTACAAATACCCCTTTACCCACAAACTGAAAACTGACCCTGAACCCTACAAATACCCCTTTACCCACAAACTGAAAACTGACCCTGAACCCTACAAATACCCCTTCACCCACAAACTGAAAACTGACCCTGAACCCTACAAATACTCCTTTCCCCACAAACTGAAAACTGACCCAGAACCCTACAAATACCCCTTTACCCACAAACTGAAAACTGACCCTGAACCCTACAAATACCCCTTCACCCACAAACTGAAAACTGACCCTGAACCCTACAAATACTCCTTTCCCCACAAACTGAAAACTGACCCAGAACCCTACAAATACCCCTTTACCCACAAACTGAAAACTGACCCTGAACCCTACAAATACCCCTTTACCCACAAACTGAAAACTGACCCTGAACCCTACAAATACCCCTTCACCCCCAAACTGAAAACTGACCCTGAACCCTACAAATACTCCTTTCCCCACAAACTGAAAACTGACCCAGAACCCTACAAATACCCCTTTACCCACAAACTGAAAACTGACCCTGAACCCTACAAATACCCCTTCACCCACAAACTGAAAACTGACCCTGAACCTCTAAAAAACTCCTTTACCCACAAACTGAAAACTGACCCTGAACCCTACAAATACCCCTTTACCCACAAACTGAAAACTGACCCTGAACCCTACAAATAGCCCTTTACACAAGAACTGAAAACTGACCCTGAACCTCAAAAAAACCCATTTACCCACAACTTAAAAATGTTCCAAATCCCACTAAATACACCTTTACTCACGAACAGAAAAATGACCCTGAACCCTAAAAAATTAACCTATAACAAAAACTATGAAACTGAGCCAGAACACTATAAATAATAATGAACACAACATTAAACCTGAATATATAATAAAAAATTAATATTATACAAAAACATTAATAAAATATATTATCACATTAGCTATAATAATAATTTTGATTAATTAATATTTTAAATTCCAATTAATTAATTAACATCAACATAAATTAACACATTACATTTTAATGTATCCAATTAATGTAATTAAGTAATTATTATAAATTAATTACCAATTAATTTTTTTAAATGATATGCAATATATTAATTACATCATTAACTAATTATAGTTAATGTGTTAGCAATTTATAAATGTAAATAATATGCTAATTCTTAATAAAAGAAATCACTAATTATTAATAATTAATAACCAATGTATCAATTAAAATCATATACAAATCAATTTATAAAAATAACAATTATTAATAATTAATTAATCAATTAATCAATTAAATTATATGCTAACTAATCAATTAAACAATTAACTAATTAATATTAATTAATTACCAATTAAAATCTAATTAAAACAATTACCAAACATATATTAAATAATTAATTATTATTAAATTACTTCCCACCCTATTCCCCTATAAACCCACAACCCGCTCCTAAACATTAAGTACTATTTAATAATTATTAATAATTAATTAATCAATTAATCAATTAAATTATATGCTAAATAATCAATTAAACAATTAACTAATTATTATTAATTAATTACCAATTAAAATCTAATTAAAACAATTACCAAACATATATTAAATAATTAATTATTATTAAATTACTTCCCACCCTATTCCCCTATAAACCCACATCCCGCTCCTAAACATTAAGTACTATTTTTTTATATATTATATATATATTATTTTATTAAATCAATATTTTCTAACATTTTCTCGATATTTTTTACTTTCACTATATTTCGATATTTTGTCTGGTCGATATTTTTGAGTCGATATTTTTGTATTCGATATTTTTGGGTCATTTTTACAGTCGATATTTTGTCCAACGATATTCCTATAGTCGATATTTAGTTAATGTCGATATTTTTCCGTCGATATTTTGTCAATTCGATATTATGTAGTCGATATTATGTCCAGTTACCGGTTCAGACAGTACCCTTCGGTATTGCAAGAAGTTTGGCCACGATCTAAAAGAGCATGGTCCATTTATACCCACACAGGGGCTCAAAAGAAGGCAGTACAAACACAAGATCAGTGGGAGGAGCTAACGGTTTTGGGAACTGGCAAACACATTCCTGTCTGGAACTAATCAATCAATCAATCAATCAATCATGACACTTATAGAGCGTGCTACATACCCGTAGGGTCTCAAGGAGCTGGGGGAGGGGGGGTGCCGCTACTGCTCGAACAGCCAGGTCTTCAGCTTCTTCCTGAAGGAGAGGTGGTCTTGGGTCAGGCGCAGGTCGGTCGGGAGGGAGTTCCAGGTCTTGGCGGCCAGGTAGGAGAAGGACCTTCCTCCTGTAGTCGCTCTTCGGATGCGAGGGACGGCGGCGAGGGCGTGGTTGGCTGATCGGAGGTGGCGTTTGGGAGCGTAGAAGTTGATCCGGCTGTTGAGATAGCTCGGGCCTTGGTCGTGTAGGGCTTTGTGTGCGTGGGTGAGGAGGCGGAAGGTGATTCTTTTGTTGACGGGGAGCCAGTGAAGGTCTCTCAGATGTCCGGAGATGTGGCTGGTTCGTGGGATGTCGAGGATGAGTCTGGCTGAGGCGTTCTGGATCCGCTGGAGTCTCTTCTGGAGCTTGGCGGTGGTACCGGCGTAGAGGGCGTTGCCGTAGTCCAATCGGCTAGTGACGAGGGCCTGGGTGACGGTCTTCCTGGTCTCGGTGGGGATCCACCAGAAGATCTTCCGTAACATGCGTAGGATGTTGAAGCATGCCGAGGAGACGTTGTTGACTTGCCTGGTCTTGACCCTATTGGGCATGCGCGAAAGTGGGGGATGCTAAATATAACTCGTTGCCGGGCAGATTTCAAGCGCAATTAACAGGAAGATAGGACAAAGTACATGGTCATCACGCGGCAGAATTTAGCAAACAAAATGGCTGCCATGAATACAAAATGGAGTCAGCTGAATGTCACGATAATAGCTAAATACCAGATGTCTTCTGCTAATGCTTAACCTAGTCGCTGTTAAATTACAACATCTTTTCACACAGGAAACTCATTGCCTCCTCCAGCAGGCTCCTCGACACCTCATTAAGACAGTTCCGCTGGAAAGCTGGATGTTGGCTTACAGAAAAGAGAGTTTAGTAACTTCTTCTCAGTGAAGTTATTATATTTCTAACAGTGACAAATTTATGGATTTATCATAACTATAACTTTAGATCCCTGAATGACATTTTAAGCTTCTTTTGAGCAATATTTAACTGAAATACAATATTCCAATCTTAGCCTATTGAGCTAATTAGCCGCAATGGGGAAAAACCAACTTGTCAGCTTTTTTTCTCAAGAGGGTATATAAAACATATTTTATAATGTTTTTGCTTATAGTTACATGGCACCCTACCCTTGGTCACTGTGGGGAGATGGAAGAGGTGACCTATGGGTAAAGGTAAGGTAGATTACTACTTTGGAAGTACCCTTAATTCAAACGTCGAATTTTAATATAATTTAATTTTAAAGAAAGTCTGCAAAGCAGGGTTGCCTTTAAAATGATAGCCGGCAACACAGCAGTGCACACTGTATTGCAGGAAATCTACTGGTTCTCTAAACCTCCCTGCCCGGTTATATACTAGCAATTTATAGGTAATTTTGAATTACCCTTGCCTTAATATATACTAGGGTCTTACAGGGGTCTTTCATTGACAATGGTAAATATATCTAACCATCATATATTTCTTTACGGTGCAAAAGACAGTGGTCCTAAACCTAGTTTAGTTGAGATATGAATCAATTAACCTGTTGGGTATAATTTGTTAATGACTATCTGAGCTATGGAAAGGAAATTATTTAGAAAGATCACGGATCTTAGTTCAATATTTATACATTAAATGGACAAAATGCACCAAACCAAAACCTCATTCACCATGCGGTTTATTATATTTCATTTTGCTGGTGAGAGATCACTTAGGATTAAACAATGCAATAGGTTTTAAAAGGGGGAACATGCGTACAAGAGAAGTGCTCGATGTAGGTTAGTGAGAAGGAGAAGTAGTGAGTATCATAGAAGAAAACAAGAGCTTAATATACTTTATACATAGATGGACCGGTTGTGAATCACCATCCTATTTGGCCTAGCCACATTTATATTGCATATGATCTATTTATATAGTTTACACAGATATAGAATTCAATTCCTTTTGGCACGAAAATGTGTCACACAAAGGGTCTAGGCCTTAGCTGGGGCGTCGACGTTTTGATCCAACTTAGGTCTCAGGGGTGGTTGTAAGACTCGGCCTTGCGGGTCTTCTTCAGGAATGGGGTGGGGAGTGGAATGGGCAACCTTATGAAAGGAGGCTAAGTCACCTATGAGGTAAAAGGTTGTGGTCAGGTTGGTTCCATGAAATCATAAAAGGATTAAAAGTTCGAGAATAAAGCAGGGGCTTACCCTCAGTGTGTTGCCTGATGGGGAAGCCTGAATGATGTGTAAGTATGGAGCAATCCCAGCCGGTGATTGCACTTGGGCACTAGGAGAAAAGAAATTAACCGAAGGGTAAATGTCCCTGTGATGACAGTAGGTAAATATCCATATTTACCATTGGTTGCCTGCTAATTAGACTTGGCTGGCAAAACGTACCTCTTTGTGATTCCATCACGATGCAAGAAAAGGGGAAAGACCATTGTGTTCAGATTTGATTAAATCAAGGCACATCGATCGTCAACTTAAATTTATAACGAGGGGAACAGGAGTCACTCTCTGAAAATGAACAGTGAGCGGTTGAGATGTGGTAAAAGCCGCAACACACGGGTCCCAAAAAGAATCAATTACCGTAAGCGGCAGATGTCTGTGTGTGAGTTCAATGTTTCTGTTCTCGTTGTGTGCGAGCAGCTGAATCCGTCTCGTACATAAAAGCCGGGGAGCCGCGTACTGACCTAAGGAAAGAGATCATTTGGGGCAAGGCACTAACTAACGCTAAGGAAACCCTTGAAAGATTGAAAAGAATAATCCGGGAGTTTGATCTCTACACCCAAGCCAATAAATTAGACAAAGAGGCAAAAGACATTAGATTTTATGATAAAAACACACTTACCCTTACCTTAGTGAAGGTTATTATGTAAGGGAACAATAGGGCTCCTTCTCTAGTAGAGGCAGAGGTGGCTACAGGAGATACCAGATGTTCTCTGGATGATCAGTAGGTAGTGGTTCAGACAGTGAGACTGATCGCCCAGGGCTAATTACAGAACCACAGACCCCAACCCACACATACACGGATCACAGCCTTTTTTAGGAGAGGACCCTTGGTGGGGGCAGAGAGGACGAGGAAGCCCCTGGGGCCGTCCCAGGGGGACGAAAACTCCAGTATGGAAGCAAGGCAGAGGCAGGGGAGGAAACAGACCCACTTTCAGCAGGAATCACACAGGGATATACAGACCCGACGATAGCACTACAGATGGTAGCTTACACAACTGATAACCCCATAGTTAACTTGTCTAACTATATCCTCAAGCCCAATTAACAAGAAATATTGGCTGAAGGCTTATCTTTTGTCCCTACATCTATGCCCAATAACTTTAATCTTAAAGTAGAATAACACCAATTCTTTCGCAAGCTCAGGCTTAAACATCACTTCCTCAAAATTTCCCCAAAACCTACCTTCTCAGGGAGTGGACTGAGGCCGCCATCTAGATTCAACCATCCGACCCACCTGATGCCATGCAAGCTTTTAGCATATAAACAGGTAGTGATGAGGGATGTGACCACGATACTTGCAGAACAACAGTATGTTAAGCACATTGTAAACAAATGCGAGCGAGAAGCCTTGATATCGTTGAAGACTAACACTGACATTGTTATAAAACCAGCGGATAAGGGTGGGGCCATTGTGGTACAGAACATTGAGGATTATAAAAATGAAATATTCTCATAGTTAGCTGTTAGGGGTAATTATGAGAAACTCAATAGGGACTCCACAAACGACATTGGAAAAACGATAGCATGCATGACCTAGAAGGCTCTCGAAGGTGGTTACCTCAGCAAACCTGATTTGATTACCTAAATAACAAATACCCCAGGATGCCCACCATCTACACCCTGCCCAAGGGCCACAAAAGCATGCAGGACCTGCCGGGAAGACCGATTTATCCTGGAACCCTTATGTAAATATATTGATGTGTTTTTAAAACCAATAGCTGAGAGTACATCCATCTATCTCAGGGACACTATGCAGAGCATTCAACTTGTGGATGGGAGCCCACATGACACTGAGCTCAATGTGTTGGCCACTATGGATATCTCTGCCCTCTACACGAATATCCCACAAGCAGCAGCACTTAAATGCATGGATTTGGTGCTCAATCGCAGACCCACACCACATAAAGTTCCCACTAACTTCATCATTGACTTACTGAGTATAGCCATGACCAAGAACTTTTTCTATTTTCAAGGCAACTGCTATGAACAACCAAAGGGCGTGGCTATGTGGGCCAGCTTTGCCCCCAACCTGGCCATCATCTACATGCATGAGTTCATTTTCAAAGCCCGTAATTCATACCAAGACTGCATTAAAATGTGGCGCCGTTATATAGACAATTTAATTATCTGGGAGGGGACCACTGAACAACTAGGATGTGTCCATAACTAGCTCAACACCTGCTCGACTGACATCCAGTTTACGCTTGAGTTTGATAAAATAGCCATCAACTTTTTGGACATTGTGATCAGAGCAGAATCAGGCAAAATTCACACCAGCTTGTACAGGAAGAGCAGTGAGCGCAATACATTATTGAGATATACAGGTCACCATCCCCGTAACCTCAGCGATAACTTACCCTTTGGCCAATTCCTAAGGTTACGGAGGAACTGTTCCAAAAATGAAGATTATTCCAATGAATCATCAGGTCTTCTTACAAAACTACTGGAACGTGGATATCCTATAAGACTCTTGAAAAAAGCACGCAAGAGAGTCTGGCACAATCATAGGGAATTCCTACTAGTCCGTAAAACAAAAACTAGCAGTGAGGAACGGTTGGTCTGCGTTACCACGTTTAATACCAAAAGTAACACAGTAAAAAAAAAACATTAACAAACACTGCCATTTGGTAAGGGATGAATTAGGTAATATGCCTCCCCCGCTGCATGCCTTCAGAAAAGGCAAGAATGTCAGTGACCATGTAGTTAAATCATTACTACCCCCACTTTGCACCCCAGGGCAATCTACACTTTGGGGGCTCACACCGGTCAAGGGTCATCATGAATGTGCCCTTTGCAAGGCCTACCATTTGACAACTGATATGAATGAGTTCACACATAATGGACAAACATATAAACTACAAGAGCAGAGCAGTTGTAACTCCGCCGGAGTGATCAATGCCATCAGCTGCCCCTGTGGCTTTGCATATGTAGGGCAAAATGCACAAAAAGTCAAATGTTATGTTATGTTATGTTATGTTATGTTATGTTATGTTATGTTATGTTATGTTATGTTATGTTATAGGCTGATTTGTATCGTGCACTGTTAGTCGAGACTGTCCTGGCCCGTAGAGGAAACAAAGACAGCATACACCGGGAATCTAGAGGGCTTGTTTAAACAAATGTGTTTTTAATAGTTTTTTAAAAATGACCAGATCCATTGTATGCCGTAGTTGGTTTGGCAGGGTGTTCCACATAATGGCCGCTCTAACCGCCAAGGATTTGCCCCCTAGGCGAGTTTTCGAAACCTAGGGACAACCAGGCATCTAAGTGCTGCCGAGCGAAATTGTCGCGTTGTCTGGTAAAACTTAACCCTAGCCCTCAAGTAGGCTGGACAGGGACCATGGAGGGCTTTATGAGTCAGGACCAAGGCCTTGTAGCATACTCTTTGGGTCACCGGAAGCCAATGAAGTTCACAAAGTTGTTTGCGGACACTTAGTCTCATAGGGATGTCAAAAAGGAGCCTAACCGCCGCGTTTTGTACCACCTGCAGTTTCCCTAGAAGAAACGCAGGAGAGCCAATATACAAAGCATAGGCATAATCCAGGCGCGAGAGTATGAGAGCCCTGGCCACAGACTCCTTAGCTACTCTAGGGAGGAGGGGGAAACATTTCCTTATGGTTGTAAGGGTGCCAAAACATGTTCCCGCTAATCTTTTGATCTGTTCTTGGAAGCACATATCAGCTGCAAACCAAATCCCCACGTTCTTGGCTATCCCACAGTCACCCTTTGGACAAGGTGATCCTGTGGGCCACAGTGATTCTTTAAAAGCTATCTGGAATTGTCCGTAGAAAATTATTTCGGATTTCTCCTCATTACATTTCAGGCTGGCCTGGGCCAGCCAGGCAAATACTGACGACAGACAGTGCTGAGCTTTCCCAGTCTGTAAATCATTACCTTTCCAGGTGAAGAGGAGTTGGGTGTCATCGGCGTAGGCCATGAGTTTGGCACCCAAACTCTCTGCCAGGTAGATTAGGGGGGTCATATAGATATTGAAGAGTAGGGGGCTAAGTGTTGAGCCCTGAGAGACCCCAGTTTCCACTTTGTTATCAGACGAGTGGAATGGAGGCAACCATACTTGTTGGAAGTGGTCTTTAATAAATGATTCCACCTATCTTAGTGCCGAGTCTGCGATGCCGATGTACAGCCTGGAGAGGAGCTGGAGATGGGAGACCGTATCAAACACGGCAGAGAGGTCCAATAAAATCAAAGCCGCTCTGCCGCCCCCATCTAGGCATTCTTTAATGGCTTCCAAGACCTCTACAAGCACCGTCTCGGTGCTAAAAGATTATCTAAAGCCAGATTGAGCAGGGTGCAGGGCCCTGAGGATTCCACAAACTTCTCAAGTTGTCTGAACGCCACCTTCTCGCAGACCTTTGCAAAAGCTGGGAGAAGGGAAATGGGGCGATAGTTCAAAGGGAGCAATAGATCAGCTGTAGGCTTTTTGATCAGGAGAAGGAGTTTAGCATGTTTCCACTGAGAGGGCATCGTGCCTGACTGCAGTGATTTATTAATCAAGGTCACTACTATAGGAGCGATTACGTCAGCAACTCCACTAAGAACCCTAGCTGGACAAGGACTTAAGGGATTTAAGAATAGCCATCACATCCTTCACTTCTACTCAATCAAAGCAAGAGAGGAGCCGGGTTGGCTCGATATTGTCCTGAAGTGTCCAATTGGGAGATAGGTGGATAGGAGCGGGAAGCTTAAGGCTGGCCTGTATCTTTTGAATTTTGTCAATAAAAAAGGTGGACAGCTTCTCACACCAGCTGGGGGATGTAGGTGCGGAAGAGACCTCTGCCACTGGAGAAGTAGAGCTCCACACAATAGCAAAGAATTCTCTGCTATTGATCTTAGCTCTAGAGATTCTCTCAGCAAAGAAATCACCTTTTGCCCGCTTGATGGCAGCATAGTACTCGCATTGTGCCTTGCGTAGTTTCGCCTTGGCTATGGAGCAATACTCCCGTCGCCAGGCCCGCTCTAGCTCTTTACAACCTAACTTCAGGGTTTTTAAGTGGTCAGTGTACCATGGATACGAGGGAGAGACTCGTGGTTGGTTGTTCCCTGAAGGGAGGGGGAGTGTTTTATAGCAGTGCTCATCCATTCCAAGAATTTTTCCACTGCCCCCTCTAAGTTACAGGGGTCTGCAGGGCAAGACTGGGCTAGAGCGGTGGATAGGGCTGGAATGTTAATTTTTACCGGTCGGGCCGTGGTTCCCATTCCTCGGTTTACGCGGGCTGCCTAAATCCCAAGAAAAACAGATCAGATAGTGGTCTGACCATGTGACAGGGCGGGGAGTCACAGATACCAGGGCGAAATTAGAGCAGACTAGGTCAAGACAGTGACCTCCTGAATGGGTAGCATCACGAACCTGTTGTGAAACGAGGGTTGCGTCACACAGATCCAATAGATCCCTTGACCCCGGAGCTGCAGGATTGTCCATATGAATATTAAAGTCTCCCAGCAGCAGGAATTTGGAGAACCTCAATGCTCTTTGTCTGACGACCTCCTCCAGAGATTTGAGGAAGGTGCCTGGGGGACCGGGGGGGGCGATTTATATCAATATCCCACCTAAGGTGAAGTGAGGGGAGAGGGCTAAAGCGAATTCCATCGCTTTCACCTCTATAACAATGCCGCATACTTCAGCACTGCAGCCACATAAGGTGCAAGGTACAGGGCACACCCTTGGTTGACCACTTCTCCACTTTTGAACACACGTCTGACAGCCTCAGATGGTGGCTCATTGAGAAGGTCAGACCCAACCCCACGGGTGGTATTTTCTCCAGTGTACTGAGTAAACAGGAATGTAGGTGGATACATTCTTTGGATACTATCGCACGGGGCCTTAACCAATCTGAAGAAATCAGCAGACAGGTGTCTGTGTTAAGCTACAGTTATATCCAACCACAGTCACACCCACCCCTCCAATTCATCACAGGCAACCGTAGAGGGTATCATGTACAAGTCGTGCCTCTAATGGATCATTAGAAGCATCCCCTGGCGCTCCACTCGAATCTCCTGGGAAATTACCAGAGTTCCTTGCTCAAAAGTAGTATTGAAAAGATGCCAAAATAGTTAATTGTTTATACGATCTTATTTTATTCGTAAGTTCATCTTTCGTTTGTATATTGTATTCTTTTCTTAAACATCATCATAGTTTTTTAGTCCAATGCATTTCGGGCTCTACAGCCCTTCATCGGGGACCAAGAAGCTGAAACAAGGTAGAGTAACAAAATTATAAGTACAACGTAAAGGTAAACGAAATCACAATGTATCACAATATATGACATTTAAATATCCATGCACACCAGTGCGACCCCAGAATGTGAATTGAAAATATACGAGGTTCTTTAATTTAGAAAAACGCCCTCAGGTACTCACATGTCATGCTATCAGCAGAACGGAATAGCTTGTTGGTAACACGAATAAACCGTAACGCTGTAAAAAACAACCTACATTAGGTACATTCCTTTACTTCTGCTCGTGGTGATCTAAACATCATAAACATTAACGTCTTATATAAGACCCGGACTTACTTTTAAGATGCCAGGCGTCTCACCAGTTCATAACTGTTCCACGCGTTGTTTGTGAATAGTTTCAAACAGCCGAGGCTGTCTACCTATCAGTATTCTTGTAAGAGCTACAGAGTAAAAAACAGCATGATTCAAGTACCGCGAATGGTTGCACATCCGATCACGTGACCAGAGGACAACCAATGGTGGGGTAGCATTACATTCTTCATGCATCTGTCATTGAAAGCTTGTCACCATATATCAAGGCATGTCAATAAAGTTATACTAAAGCAAAAAAAATATACAATAATCGACAATACTCAAATGTACAATCAAATGAGATCTATACTTGCATGTCAGAAGACCTGATATCTCCACTGTCCAGGTGCAAGGCAGAACAGCACAAAAGACTTAATTTAGTCCAGTAATTATAAATAACACATAAATTCTGTCCGATCATTAAGACCTAATGGTTTGTTAGAGTTCAGCAGATACATCCAACTGTTTTCTCGTTGCAATAGAAAGCGATTGTTGTTGCGACCTTATTTCTTCTCAATAACCTCCAGCACGCAAAAGTGTAATTGGGAAATGTTGTGATGTTTTTCAGTGAAATGCACCGCTACAGTTGACTTAGTATTTTGAGTTCTGATGTTCGATTTGTGTTCGTTAAGTCTCACTTTGATTTTACGTTCCGTTTTCCCCATGTACACCTTTCCGCAGGGACACTTAAGCATGTATATAACATTTGCCGTGTCACAAGTAGCGTTCACTCTTAGTTTTATCTTGTGACCTTTCATGGGATGTGTTAAACAGTTGCCTCTGATGATGTTGTTACAGTTCCCACATTGTAAGCATGGGCGAGTTCGACGATGTGTCTCCAATGGGTCTGTTCTGGTTTTAAGCAGTTCACCAAAGTTCTTGCCTCTCGTGTAGGCGAAAATGGGTTGATGATCAAATGGATTTTTGAAGTCAGGCTCAGCTTTAAGAATATTCCAATAATTGTGAATGATCTTTTTGAAATTTAGACTCGCAGTGGAGTATTTTGACACTATGGTCATTCTATTTTCTTTGATTTTACATTGTGTTTGTAATAGATCCATTATCTGTATGGTATTCACTTTCTGTTCAGCCTGGTTAATCAATGCATCTGGATAGCTCACGAAACCTATCCCCCATTTCTCTTATCTTCAACTTGGCCTTCACCGAGTCCGATGTGATTCTTTTCACTCGCATCATTTGAGACAGTGGTAGATTTTGCTTAAGTGGTTCTTGATGGAAGCTCTGGTAGTGTAAAGTATTGTTCCTGTCCGTATTCTTACAGTACATCTCTGTTTCAATTCCTCCATTATGTAGGTTAATACGTACATCTAAAAAGGTAATTGTACTATCCGAAATTTCCCAAGTAAAATGCATTCTATCATCCTTTGTGTTCAACCTAGTTAATGCTTTCTCTAGCAGTTGTATCGTACAAGCATCTTAAGATTATTACTCCATAATGGGTAATTCAGAATGTTGTGTTCCTCATATGATTTCATGTAGATGTTGGCATACATTGGGGCGGCATAATTGCCCATAGAAGTTCCAGCCAATTGTTGATACCACGTGTTGTTATGCTTGAAATAGCTGTGATATAGTGTAAACACAACAAGCTCCATAAGTAAAGTTTGTGGTGGCAGATCAACGTCGGTTGTCAATTTGGCTTCTTCCATGGCTTCAATGCCTGATCCATGTGGAATCGAAGTGTAGAGCGATGTAACATCCGCTGTACAGAGCAGCAGTTGTTCATCCTTTTCAATGTTTAGCATGTACTGTCTATCCAAAAAGTCTGTCGTGTCTCTTATATATGTTGGCATTCGTTGAACTGTGGGTTGCATGTATTTGTCAATGAACTGACCTGTGGGTTCATGTATACTGTCCTTTGTTGAAACGATTGGTCGTAGAGGTGGATCATACAAGTTCTTATGCACCTTGGGCATCATATAAAATGAGGGGCTTCTCGGATATGACTTGATCAGAAAGTTTTTAGTTCTCTCATTGATAACCCCATCCTCTTTGGCTCTGGTTACAATCTCAGTAAGTTTTTTTAAATATTCATTAGTCGGGTTGTAGTCTAATGGTGCATAGATGTTTATGTCAGATATGTGATCCTCAACTTTCTTATGGTACATGGTAGCGTTCATCATTACAAGGCCTCCGCCTTTGTCAGCTTTCACACAAACGATCTTCTCATTCTTCGCTAAATTTTTCAATAGACTGAAATCTTTATTCGTAATGTTTCTGTGCCTCTTTTTGTCACATTTTATCTTAAGTAGATCTTGTTTACCATTGTTTCAAACAGAACCAATGTTTTATGGCTCATTGGAGCCATAAACATCCTCTTAGGTCGTAGCCCCTTCAGTTGGTCTGGTTCTTGAGATCCTGATTTTGGTGTGATGTTATCAAAAAAATGTTGTAATCTCAATTTACGCATTAGCTTAAAAAAGATAACCTCTAATTCAAGTATATTGGTTTGTGTCGTGGAGACAAAAGATGTCCCTTTTTGTAGTAATTTAAGTTCTTCACTCGATAGTGCATAGTCAGAGATATTAATGACTAGTTGTTCTTGCTCGTTGGTTTCTTCTTTTCTTTGATTTTTGTAGTCACACTCCTTGTGTTTGGAGGATCTCTTTCCCCTCCTGGGTCGTCGGTTGGTACGGGCCTTGCTCTAAAAAAGATACTTCCAAAGTACTTGTTTCTGTGGATGTAGTCGGTAGTGTGTCTCGGTTGTTTCATCTCTAGAGATAACTGGTCCTTTCTTAGGAGGTTGGTTTTTAGACAAAGGTGGTTTATTGGACATATCACTTCCTCAAGAGTAATTGTCTGAATATGGTGTGTAGGGACGGTTTCTTCTTCTTTGTGCGTACACATCTGCCCATGTGTACACCTTTCCTAACTTATAGTCCAAAGTTTTCTCTCTTTGATGTCGTAGAGGGTAGACACTAGGGCTCTAGTGCAACACAGACCTTTCTACAGTATTGAGTTGTCAGCTGCTATACATCCAAACTTAATCAAGTGTTTTATATCGTGCAACACTATTTTGGTTTCCACTACTGAAATGATTGCTTGGATTTTTTTAAAGTACAGTATATATATCATCACCTGTGCACATTGCAGCTTATAGTACACGTGACCAGGGATCTTGATGTACTGTGTTTTCCTTCTTCAATGTTTGAAATATATTCATTATTGACTGTATATAAACCTTAAATGTTTGTAATGTATTCATCCTTCACTGTATATATTGCTCACTGAAAACTTTGTCTTTTGAATGTATCCGTTTCAATGGCTCTTTGTATACACTCACTGTACATATTACTCACTGCAAACTGGCCTAGAGTGGAATAGCTCCTGAAACCCCCCCTCCATCCCCAAATCCCTCCTCGGGACTTGAGCCCAGTTTAGGTCCCGTGAGTTTTTCAACTCTGGCCATTGATGCACCGGTTAGCACGTCCACGCACCTACACACGGCTTTCCGGGTTTTATGTATGAGGCGGATTCAGCAGCTCGCACACAACGAGAACAGAAAGACTGAACTCACACGTAGACATCTGCTGCTTAAGGTAATTGATTCTTTTTGGGACCCGTGTGCCTCAAAGGTCACTTAGCCTCCTTTCATAAGGTTGCCCTTCCACACCCCGCCCCAGTCCGGAAGAAGACCCGCACGGCTGAGGCTTACAACCACCCCTGAGCCCTAAGTGGGGTTGAAACATCGACGCCCTAGCTAAGGCCTAGACCCTTTGTGTGACACCTTTTCGTGCCAAAAGGAATTGAATTCTGTATCTGTGTAAACTATATAAATAGATTATATGCAATATAAATGTGGCTAGGCCAAATAGGATGGTGATTCACAACCCGTCCATCTATGTATAAAGTATATTAAGCTCTTGTTTTCTTCTATGATACTCACTACTTCTCCTTCTCACTGACCTACACCGAGCACTTTTCTCGTACGCACGTTCCCCCTTGGAGCAACCTTCTCTGTTCTAAAACCTATTGCATTGTTTAATCTTAATTGATCTCTCACCAGCAAAATGAAATATAATTAACTGCGTGGTGAATGAGGTTTTGGTTTGTTGCATTTTGTACATTTAATGTATAAATATTGAACTAAGATCTGTGAGCTTTCTAAATAATTTGCTTTCCATAGCTCAGATATTCATTAACAAATTATACCCAACAGGTTTATTGATTCATATATCAACTAAACTAGGTTTAGGACCACTGTCTTTTGTACCGCTTACACCCAGGTCCAGGACCATATTTGGGTAAACCCCATTTTTTTAAATGGCATCATATTCCTTTACAGCAGAGCAATGGCCCTAGGTCTGGTGAGCGGAGCCCAGGGCACAGTCAGAGTCCGTTACCTCCAGTACCGAGCTAAATATTGGGATGATTAGGGCCAACAGGATGACTTTGTCAAAGAAACTCATAAAACAATGTTCTTTTCTCCTTCTAAATTTTCTCTGATTACAAATCAACACGGAAATAATGTCTTCATGAGAAATTCCCCAGTTTTCACTGTCCATCCCACACCAAGCTTCAGTGGCAGGGTTTCACACGTGAGTGATAACAATTCTTGAGTGTTGCTCCTATGCGTATGTTCCAGGGATTGTATGCTCTCTCGATGGATGGAAGCATACCCTTGCATTCATATTGATTCTATTACTGTAGTTAAACAAATAGTCAGGGATTCATTATCCATGTTTGGAATGTTGCTTTGGTAGTAAAGGATATATTTAAAGCGATAGGGATAAAATAACATTAAATTACATGTATCACTCTGAGTTATCTGGAAAGGTTGAGTGCTGCAACAGAATGGTGAAAAATAAGCTGGCCAAGATATGTGCTGAAACCCACCTCAAGTGGCTTATTCATTTACTCCTGCCACTCTGATATATACAAGCTGTTAGAAATTAGGTTTCTGGTTTGCTAGGGCATACAACAAAGCCAGGCAGAACTCATCACTCTAGTCAGGGTAAGCTAGATACACAACTGTGATAACATGTGCTCACCCTCTAGTAGCTTAGGACTGAGCAGGCAGGCTTTTCATGAGAGGCAATGTGTAAAGTAATGCTGTGGAACAAACACAGAGTAACCCTATGTGTCCAAAAAGTCTCCAAAGAAGTTGATGAAAATTGTTATTGTATTATCAACAAAATGGGACCAAAACTATAAAAATCCAATGAATACTTCACAAGTTACTATACCTAATGCATGAGGGAATCACAGTGCAAACATATGCAGTTACTACTATTAAGTTCTTTACGGTAGTGTCAAAGTAGTTTAAAAGCTTTTTCGAGCCCAACTGGTATGCGCTTTGTGCAAACAGGCACCTATTGTGCACAAGGCGACACTCATCAAAGGGTTTACATGGGTCTGATGGGACCAGCACTTGCAGAAAAGCAAGTGTCCTGCAAGTATGCACGCAGGTGTACGGACCTCTTGCTTGAGGTCAGAATCCCAGTACCTTTCTATAGCCGCTGAATCTCGCGTTGCTTTGACTGATCTTGGCGCACAGTGTCTGAGGAATTCACGGGGCAAGTGGTGCCGAAGCACTAACCGGCATAATCCAGGCATCCCAGCAGGGCCGCATAGCAAAGGCCTCCCTCAGCACTGCGGTGTCGAGGGTAAGAGATGCAGTGATGCTCTCAATCTTTCAGTCACACTGGGTCAGAGCAGAGTTGTTGATGCTCAATTTGCGCAACGTGCTCAAAGGTGAGCCACGCAAGCTGGTGGACTTGCTTAGGAGAGTTGTAGATGCAAGATTAATGGTCCTCATAAAGCAGCGTATTGTGGCAGGAATTTGAAGTCTGTGATGGCCCTAAGATTCCGGGGAACATGAGGCAAGCCAACAATCCCTTGGAGAGCACTTTGGAAGGTAACACAGCAAAAAGTAGCAGGCCAGCACAGCAAGGCAGGTTCACAAAGTAGCAGTCCCTCCTGCAGCTCAGCAAAAAGCAGGCCAACACAGCAGAGCAGTTAAAAGAGCAGCAGTCCCTCTTGGCAGCACATCAGTCCTTTGGTCAATATGCGGATATAGAGCAAGCGATGTCTCAAAACAGGTCCAAAAATGTCTGATTAGATGGGGTCAGAGACCCATTACTGATACCCAAAATGCCTTTGATGTGGGGGTGACTTCAAAATAACTCTTTGAAGTGCACAGGTCCCCTTTCAGCTTAGTCCTGTCTGCCAGCATAGCTATGTGGGCGGGGGTGATAAATCCACCCTTTGTATGCAAACAGGACACTACCTGTTCAAGTGAGGTATTAAATACCTTCTCTGCTCGCTCCTGCACAGGAAGACCCATCAGTTTGCAGATACAGTTGACTTTCCTGTGTTCTGGCTGTCTATAGGCAATGCCCAAAAATAGCTGCTACCCAGTCCAACCCAGATGTGTTATGGGGAACAGGCTGTCATGCAGACAGAGAATTAAGTACAGAGAAATGTCCACTTTCTCAAGTGGCATTTCTAAAATAATAAAGTTAAATCCATCCCCACCAGTAAGTAGGATTTATTAATACCATGCCAATTATATGAATAAGTTACTTATCTCTGATCAGAAATTACAGCTTACATGATTATTAAGGCTACCCTAAGAGAGACGTAGGCTTCATAGTAGTGAAAAATGAAATAGGCTGTTTGTCACAATTAGGACATGCAAAATATAAACATGCATGTCCTACCTTTTACGAACATAGCAGCCTGCCATTAGGTCTGCCTAGGGCCTTCCTTAGGGGTGATATCCGTACTAAAAGGGGAGTTTAAAGCTAGGCAAGTAGGTTTTGACTGCCAAGTCAAAGTGGCATTAAACTGTGCACACTTGTCCAGCAATGGCAGGCCTGAGACAGGTTTGAAAGGCTACTTCTGTGGATGACAGAATCAGTGCTGCAAGCCCACTGGTAGCATTTAACTTACAAGCCCTGGGTACATGGGTACATGGGGGACAATTTTACAAGGGACTAACAAGTGAAAATAGTTCAATCAGGTATACACCAATCCACAAGCATATTTAAAGAAGAAGCACATGTATTTTAGCACTGGTTAGCAGTGGTGAAGTGCCCAGAGTCCTTAGGAGAACAAACACAAGGTCAGAAAAAGAAGAGGAGGAAGGCAAAAAGTTTGGATTTACACTGCAGAAAGGGTGGTTTCCAACATAAGTCAGTCCTTGTTTTAGTATTCCTTTGACCTCACACCACGCTTACTCGGCCTGGCCCCATTGTGAACAGCATCACAGTTCCCTTACGTGTTTTCAATACACTTAGACCGCTGCGTTGACTTGAGCACATAATTCCGCTATTCTGACATAATTTGATCAAGTTCTTACAAATGCTTCTGCATTAATCCTCGAACCCTGGCCGTGATGCACAGTGAAAATGCTTTTATTTTTTATTTTAAACAATTAGATTTGATTCCAGTGCTCCCGATGCAGTGTGCAAATACTGAACAATAAAATTCACCTCAAAGAAGCAGTTTGTAAATGCTATTGCGCTAGCTCCCGATGCAGTCTTAAAATCCTTTGTTGCACTGCCTAACTATAGTAAACATTCTACTATTGGCATTGAGAAGGGCAAACTGAATAATGTCATGGTTAGAAACGCCCTATTAGTGTTTAATTTGTAAATAAATTAAGTGCGGCGCATCATAATATTTTGCAGTTTTAAGGTGCAATTTTATTTCCATCTTCTAACAAACAGCATGAAATCTGTGTAAACAACAAGCGGGTGTGGGTTTGAAAAGCAAATGCTAACATCCCATCTTGGAACCCACATTGCTGTGTCTAATTTTGCTTATATTTCCCCAACTACATTGCGCACAAAGCACACTTAATCACCAATTGCAGTTTTTAAACATTTTGGCACGTTTTTATTTTAAAATTACATATGTGACCCCAGCTCTCCCCTCCCCTCTCTCCCCGCCCCTCTTTCCTCTCTCCCCTCCCCTATCTCCCCTCCCCTCTGCCCTCTCTCCTTACTCTCCCCTCGCTCCTCACTATCCCCTCCCCCTCTATCTTCACTTCCCCCTCTCCCCTCCTCTCTCCACTCCCTCTATCCTCACTCTCCCCTCTTTCCTCGCCCTTCCCTCTCTCCCCTCCATCTCCCCTCTCCTCCATCTCCCCTCTTTTCACTCTCCCCTCTCCTGACTCTCCCCTCCCTATCCCCCTCTCCTCACTATCCTCACTCGCCCCTCTCGCTCCTCTCTCTCCTCTCTCACCACTCTCGCCTATCCTCACTCTCCCCTCTCCTCTCCTCTCTCCCCTCTCCTCACTCTCCCCACTCTCCTCTCTCCCCTCTCCCCTCTCTTTGCCTCTCTCTTCTCTTCTCCTCTCCCCCTCTTATCTCTCCCCTCTCCTCACTCTTCCCACTCTCCCCTCTCACCACTCTCCCATCTCTCACCACTCTCCACTCCCTCTCTCACCTCAATCTCCCCTCTCCTCACTATCCTCCCCCTCCCCCCTCTCTCCTCTCTCACAACTCTCTCCTCTCTCACCACTCTCCCCTCTCCTCACTCTCACCTACCTCTCTCCTCACTCTCCCCTCTCACCACTCTCCCCTCCCTCTCTTACCTCCCTCTCTCCTCACTTTCCTCTCCTCAATCTCCTCTCTCCTCCCTTTCCCCTCTCTTCTCTTCTCTACCTCTCCCCTCTCCTCACTATCCTCACTCCCCACACTCTCTCCTATCTCAACACTCTATCCTCTCTCATCACTCTCCCCTTTCACCACTCTCCTCTCTCTTCACTCTTCTCCTCTCTACCTCCCCCCTCTCTCCTCACTCTCCCCTTTCCTCTCTCACCTCTCTCCTCTACCCTCCCACTCTACCCTCCCCTCTCCCCGCGCCCGCTCTCCCCTCCCCTCTTCCCTCTCTCCTTACTCTCTCCTCTCTCCTCACTCTCTCCTCCCCCTCACTCCCCCTCTCCCCACCCTCTCGCCACTCCCTCTACCCTCTCTCTCCCCTCTCTCCTCACTCTCCCCTCTCTCCTCACTCTTCTCTCCCCTCTTTTCACTCTTCCCTCTCATCACTCTCCCCTCTCCTCACTCTCCCCTCTCCTCACTCTCCAAACCCTCTCTCCCCTCCCTCTCTTTCCCCTCTCTCCTCACTCCCCTCTCTCCCCTCCATCTCCCCTCTCCCCACTCTATCAATCTATCGCCCTCACTCTATCTATCTATCTATCTATCTATCTATCTATCTATCTATCTATCTATCTATCTATCTATCTATCTATCTATCTATCTATCTATCTATCTATCTATCGCCCTCACTGTATCTATCGCCCTCACTCACTAAATATATCTATCTATCTATCATCCTCACTCTATCTATCGCCCTCACTCTCCACATCGCCCTCACTCTACCTATCGCCCTCACTCTATTTATATAACGTCCTCACTCAATTTATATATCGCCCTCACTCTATTTATCTATTGCCCTCACTCTATCTATCGCCCTCACTCTATCTATCGCCCTCACTCTATCTATCGCCCTCACTCTATCTATCGCACTCACTCTATCTATCGCCCTCACTCTATCTATCGCCCTCACTCTATCTATCGCCCTTACTCTATCTATCGCACTCACTCTATCTATTGCACCACCACAGCATCACTCAGGGGCACCACAACATCACTATGCCCCACCACAGCATCACTGAATGCCACAGCATCACTCAGGGGCACCACAACATCACTGAATGCCACAGCATCACTCGTCGCCACCACAACATCACTCAGCGCCACCACAGCATCAATCTGTGCAACCATTGAACAACAACTGGTTCAAATATGTTCTCTAAATGTTTCAAGCTTTATTACAAATGCCACAAAAAGCTGTTAATATTTTACTTCTGTTCTTGGATTTTCGTCACAATAAAATACACTGAACATAATCTTCATAATTTATTTACAAAAGTTTGAGCTATAGCCATTATAAATTGCAATAACTTTTATTTCAGTATAAATTAATAAAAAAAATAAAAGCCATTGTTATTTGTAATATCAATACATGTAAGTCATGTAAATACAACACATATTGCATTACAAATGCTATAATAATATTAATAATAAAACCATTTTTAAAGCGCCTGGCTACACAAAGAACAGTGTGTCCCCGCGCTATAGGTGTCACATTTGCAAAAATTATAACTATTGGCATTGTAAATGACAAAACTATCAATTTAGCTATTTTAATAAGCAACAAATAAATAAAATATTTGTCTTTTACAAGACCAATAGCTCCAACTTTTCTAATGCAAGACCTATTGCATTTCCAATGCTTGTTATACCAATTGTTATAAACATCTGCTGTCTAATTTGGAAATGTCAATTTGTAAAAGTTTTTAAACTGAATTTTAGGATATTTTGTAAATGACATTTGCTTTTATGAATTTCTAAAATTCAAATAAAGACTTTGAAATGACACTTACAACCCTGTTTGTCACTCAAAGAATACATATCTTCCCAAATTCAGTGGGCTTTATTTACAAGGAATTAATGCAGCGTGGTGCCGCAAGCCATTTGGCTGTGCTGTGCTGCATTAATTCCGAAGCAAAGGGATGCATCATATGTACAACGATATGACGGTTCCCTCTGCTCTCCCCTGTGCTGCTGCACAATTAGCTGTCATGCACCAATGCAGGCCCTCTTGCACCATGGTGCAAGTGTGCCTACGTCACGGGGATGATTGTTTTTGTGCATCAAGGGACACCTTCCTGAACAAAAACAATCACAAGCCTCTAACCCTTCCATCATTCATTCTTACTGTCTTCCATTAACAATTTTTTTTCATTCATCCAATCCTACTTTGCCTACGTTTATTCCCTTGCCCTTCCACTCAGTTCCATGTTAAATCACACTGGTCTGCTTTCGAACTTATCCAGTATAATTTGTTTGGTAATAACATAGAATCATAAGTGTACTAAAAGATGTGTATTACCTAAACCATTTTCAAAATGTGAGTCTTTACATCCCTCATACTCCTAATAGTAAACCCTGACCCATGTTGTATTTGCACTCAAGGTTAGTCCTGCTTCAATTACCTTACCTTTCACACTCATTGTTGGTATGTCATCATTCTGTTCTGCTGTTACCATGGCTTTGTAACTAAGAAATGTGTATCCATCAAGTGTTCATAATTCCTGTTTTGTGGGTCACAATTCTTAAACCCTCTGATTTACAGTCATAGCCTAATCTAAAATGTTGCCACTGTTGTTAAGTTTCTCACTTTTCCCTTACAATGCCAGTCCTGCCACTGATGACATTTAAGAATGGGATGTCAAATATATCTGTCACAATCTCCCATGCTCAATAATGTATAGCATATGCTACCATATGCCCTGATGTTGGTCATGTTGACATTCAGCAAGACATTGTGGGCCACAGAAACCAGTTTTATGGGATGAAGGACTGTCATCTAACGTGATTCTATGGTGGAGGACATGACCACTGTCCCACTACCTCGCCATGTGAAGAAATAATGCTGAGGGTTTCAAATACCAATAGGTAATCAGTAAGGGAACCCACTACAAAGCACATCACACACTTTGAAAATGGCAACATTGTTTTCCATGGACAATTTATTAGTCTGCAACTCTCAAGATACTGTGAGACTACAACCTTAACATACCCTTCCAATGTAGTGCATCCATTTCTTTGTGTTCAGCTGGTGTGCCACCCTCCAGAATCCCAACTGAGGATAAAGAAGCACAGAGGTCATCCTCACATACACCATGAATAGTCCCTGTAACCTGTATCACATAATGTAAGAGGTAATAACAGCCTACATAGTAATGTTTGTGACATATGTATTACATAACCTAATGTCTGCTCCACACAATAAGATAATACGTCCACAATGCAAAAATGGCGTCAGTTCAGCCATGCAGATGTGTCATTGATAAATTATATTTGAGCATGAACAAGATGAATGTTCTGTATGTCAAACAAAAGCACATACCAAAACTTTGCTCTACATTCAGGTTAGTTGAGCATAATCACCAACATTCAGTAGCACACCAGACACCATTATGAAGCATGTGCATATCCAGATATTGTCACAGACATTTATGTAAGCACACTTCATATTGAACAGCCACAACTAGGCAATGAGAAAGCAAGTCACCCCTGTTGTGAACTCAGTGGCCCAGAAGGTGTTCAAATGAGCTAGGGGCTATTAAGCAAATGAATCATAGACACAAGTACTGCATTATTCATGTTAGACAATGCTGCTTAACGTATAATAATAATAATAATAATAATAATAATAATAATAATAATAATAGTAATAATATTAATAGTAATATTAATATTCGTATTATTATTAGACGACAATGTAAACAAACTGAAAATAATTGCGAGAAACTGCATCACAATAACTCTCATTCAAGGGACCGTATCGTGCATCAAGTACACATCACATTGCATACACAAAACACATCTCATATTACAACTAATAACAGTGGTAAACAGCACTGCAGGTGACAGCGCAAACACACAATGACTGGATAACAAACAGTGTCAAAAATATGGTAGACGCTTGCACCAAGGTGTTTTGCCTTGCACTGTGTGAAGAAAGCTTGTGCAAATGTTAATGTCCAACCTCCATACACACATAGTAAATAATGTATGGTGTCCCAAAAATTACCAGTTTGAGCTAGCATGTGACGATCAAAGTTCACAAGGTCAAAGACATCTGCTTTCCTGTCCATGCCTGACACATTGTAACTTTTGCATCCAGAAATATAAATGTGAACAAATGTTTGTACTAATAGAAGAAATTTATAGCTCCAAGTGTCAGGCTCTCGCATTGTATGGGGCAGGAGTCTGGGGACATGTAGATGTTAGCGCCCTCCAGGTGGCAGAAAACACCTTTCTTAGTTTCCTTTTAGCAACCCCGAGGCATACTTCAATCTATGCATCCCACCTGGAACTCGGAATTCCCTATCTGGAGGATTTGTTAAAGATACAGCCGTTATTGCTTTGGCGACGCATCTGGACTTCCGATAAAAATGCACTGACACAGACAATCTTAGCAGACACAATGGCTCTGGACCAATCGTCAAAAATAACGTGGTTCCGGTACATCAGAAATTCCTCAAGGATCTTGACTTGGAGAAATTTTACCTTCAACCCGAATGCATCACTTATATACAAAAGAAAGAGCTGAAACCTCTGGCCCTGAGACATTTAGAGTCCTTGAGGCTGACTTCTGAGTCGACGAAACCCTCGGTCCTTTATGCCAACTTGATTCAAGTCACATACTCTATCCAGCCGTATTTAACATTACAGACTAGTACGTAGGATAGAATGTTACTGACAAGATTCAGGTTGGACCTTTTTTATAGACTAGTAGCCTTTCCAGAGAGAAATACATGGGATCTAACTCTCCCTGTTTGTCCCTGCGATGAGAAATCCACACAGACTAATCTACATACAATTCTGTTTTGTAAATTCCACCATCCACACAGGAAAATTTGGCTACTACCATTATTAAAGCGCTGGGGACTTAGACAGTGTTGTCCCGCAATGCTACACCTCCAACTGTTAGAATCGGAACATGTTTATTATCTTGTCCTTAACTTTCTAAAATGCGTTATGAAACATAGGAAAAATCTGTAAAATTTATGCTGGCTCTAGTCCTAGATGACGCAATGATTAACTTGATGCTCTGTTTTAAACATACTAATTCGTCTTTGTCTGAATTTTATGCTACAACATGATTTTTTCTATAATATGAAATTGTATTATCAATTGTTGCTTTTATGGTTTTCCAATGTGTAAAGCCGAATAAAGAATTATTATTATATAATAGAAGTAGCTCCTACACCCATAGCCATGTGCCATGTGAGGAGCAGTATGAGGAGTGACAAATTTGTGCAAAAGTACCCAGACATCCTCACAATTACACTATAGAGGTATATATAATATATAAACTTCTTTATTCGGCTTATTCACAAAGGAAAAACCATAAAAGAGACAATTAATAATACACATTACATTTTTACATGAAATAAAAAAAAAAAGAAAAAACACACAATTTCAATAAAATTCATACAGAGAACTAATTAAACATGAGAGAATTAAATATAAAAGTTTCATCGGGAATCAGCTCAGGATATCGTTAATATAAGTATTTATAGGTTTTTCCTGTGCTTTATGATACATTTTAAAAAGTTGCTCACAAAATAACAGACATTTTCAGTTTCCAGCATTTGGAGTCTAAGAAGAGCGGGCCTGCATTGTCCCCAGCTCCTCAATATTGGTAGTAACCAGATTTTTCTGTGCGATTGATGGAATTTGCAAAGCATAATCACATGTAGATTGGATTGTATTGATAGTTCATCACACAGACAAGATGGGAGAGTAGCTTCCCAACAGTTTTTCAATGGCAACGTAACCAGTCTAAAAAAAGTGTTCAGCCTGAATCTAGTCATTAGCATTCTCTCGTATGTTGATATTTGGAGTGTCAGATACGGATGAATGCCATGGGCTATTTGTACCATATTTGCATGGACTACCGCAGTTTTTAGTGATTCAGATGCCAATCTTAGCGACTCCAAGTGTCTTAGAGCTAATTGTTTAAGGTATCTCTTCGAGATGTCCATTATAGTTTCTGGTTCAAGGAAGTAGTTCTCTAACCCTAGATCTTTGAAGAAATTTCTTACATAGGAGAGCCATTTTACTTTAAGGGATTTATCGAGGGCCATTGAGTCGACAATGATGGACTGGGTCAGCGCGTTCTTATCAGATGTCCAAATGCGCCGCCACAGCATCACTGGTTCACTTTTAATTAGATCCTCTATATAGGGTATTCCTAATTCCAGGTGCATGGCATAGGTTGAGGTGCCTTTCGGGGTGGCTAGGAGGAATCTAAGGAAAAAAGTTTCCGCCTTCTGGATGGAGCTAGTATTGGTGTATCCCCAGACTCCCGCACCGTATAGGGCAATAGCCTGGCATTTAGCATTATAGATTTTTAATAGCTCCACTGGGGGCCTTTTTCCTAATCTCTGAGATAAACTCGCTAGAGCGGCTATTGATCTCTTAAAGAGATGGCCCCTTGTGTCTACTGCTGGCTTCCATGTCAGTTGTTCATCTATCATGATACCCAGGTAAGGGTATTGGGGGGTGACCTCAAGCTTTTGATTATCGAGATAAATGGCCTTTGTTCTTTTTTTCCCCCTGCCTGCTGTCATGACAAAAGTTTTCTTTACATTCACCCGTAAATCCAGATTGCCCATGAAGGTCGTATACCTATTTAGTGAGAGCTGAAGCTCGCGTGGCGTGCGCGCAAGAATGACGGCGTCGTCCGCGTAGAGCAGGGCGGGAATCAGGCGCTGCTTTATGCGTGGGAGATCCTGCGCCCCCCTCAACATCTCCCCCTCCAGACCATTAGTATAGAGTGAGAAGAGGAAGGGGGCCAGGACTCCGCGCTCTACACTAAACGGGGCTGTCAACTCGCCATTCAGGCCAAATCGCACTCTTGCCGTTGCGCCGGAATAGAGTTCCCTCAAAAAGTCCAAGAGAGATGGCTCTACTCCCATTTGGCGTAGGACCGTCCACAGTTTTGCGTGCGATACGCAGTCAAACGCTGCGGACAGGTCGACAAAGACCATATAGATCTTGGTTGCCTTGGCCTGTGTGTATTTTCCCATTATTAAGGTGAGATTAAGGGCCTGTTCTACTGTTCCGAAACCCTCACGGAAGCCAAATTGGATATCGGAAATGATGCCTCGATCCTCACTCCACTGCTGGAGACGCTCTAGGATAACTCTCCCCACTACTTTCCCGAGCGAGTCGAGCAGTGAGATGGGCCGATAACACTTCACATCTTGACGGTCCCCTTTTTTAAAAATGGGGACCATTATTGACTTAGTCCAGGAACTTAAAACTCCCTCATTCGCCGCAGCTTTGCACACTCTTGTTATAATGGGGGCCCAGAGATCTGGATTATTTTTTAAAAAGTCCACTGGGACCCCGTCAGGGCCTGGAGCTTTACCCAGTTTGCTTTTCTGTAATGATTCCAAAAGATCAGGGATATCAAACAGAAGCGGTATAGGGTACTGTACTTTTGGGGGCAATAAGTCTGTGGGTGAACTACTTTTAAAGATCTTTGAGAAATGTGCGACCCATGTGTGCTCATCTATGGCAACTTCTATTGTAGGGGTGCCAGTGTCAGAGAGATATGGGGTTCTGACTGTTCGCCAGAAGAGCTCACTATTTTTTGATACAGCACTCTTATGAAGATCGTCCCAGAGTTTCTGCTTTAATTCTGCAATTCTTGATTTTCGTTCCCCTATGTATTGGCGCCTTAGGAGTTGAATTTGGACTGCGTCCCTCGGTTTGTTGTGGAGCGTCAATTTTAATTTGGTTAGAGCGGTTGTGCAGTTATGGCTAAACCACCCTTTCTTTACTGAGTGATTTGTTCTGGGTTTTGACGAGAGTAAATCCTTAATGTGCTCTAAAATTTGTTTGAAGTTCGTTAGAACTTCCTCATAGCTTGAGGACAGGTCCAGACATTTTAAAATGTTTGGGTATGCCTGGTTATCAATTTTTTTGTGATTTCGGTGGGGTTGATTTTTCCCCATTTGATTGTGTAACCGTTCTGTTTACCAATCTCTAGTTTATTCTGTGCGAGCGTATTTGCTATGGCCAAGTTTTGGGGTTTGAGCTCAGGTAAGTAAAGATTAATCCTTAGGGCTGAGTGGTCACTGATTAAATTACCAATGACCCGAAAATCCTTAGCTATGCCTATCAGGCCAGGAGATAAAAAGATAAAATCAACTGTTGTGTGGTAGCCTCTACCCACATTGGTCGGATTAAGTGAGTTAGAGTCTGCATTTCGGGGGTTAGCAATTTGCAGGTCCAGGTCCGAGAGCACGGCATTTAGAACGTTCCCCGCTTTGTTGTGTGTGAAGTGTACTAATGGGGCCTCGAATTCATCCACCATCCCACAACAAAGTGGGTTGGTCGTTAGACATGGATGGAGATTGAAATCTCCTCCCCATATTAAGTGGGTTACCCCCTGACTAAGTCTCCATTGATAAGATTGTTTTAATCTCCCGTGTGCATTACTAATGAGATTTATAAATTGGTCTTCATCAAGGTTATTATATAAATTGGTTAAGAAGATGGTCACCTTGTTAGCAAAGGAGAGAGAAAGGATTTGATAATTAGAATCCTGAAAAACTATAGCCACTTTTAGGTGGGGTGATGTATTCGCTATGTACGTTACTAAACCACCTTTAGGTCTTCCCATTATACTACTTATTGCTGGAACAAAGTAGGTTTTATAGCCTTGTAAATGCAGCTCTTCTGTTGACCATGTCTCCTGGAGACAGATTATTTGATAAGGTTTTAGAAAGTTTTGTGCGGTCCCGTCCTCAATTTTGGAGCGCAGACCTGCTATGTTCCAATAGAGTATGGGAATCGGGGGTATCACATCTTTTAGTTGTTCTGCTATGGGTACAGCTTCGACGTCCGTGGATGCCGAAGAGATATTTAGTTTCACAGGGCTGGGGAGTACATGCGAATTGGTGGGTAGACTTTCATTTAATGGTCAATCGACCATTTCAAGTCCGCTATATCTGTTGAACAATGGGATATTATGCCATGGCTCCCACCGGGACTGGTCTCTAGTCACCGGCCTTTGTGTGTATGGCCTCCTATCTGCCCAGCCTCCCCCCTGGTAACGTGGTCCCACTGTGTGCCAGGAATAATCTGGATCATGGAATCTGGGGGACCATAATATCTAGGGTTCGGTAAATAATCCTGTCGGGAGACTGGAACGACCCAAGGAGGGTCTTGTTCCTGGGGAAGTCCGTTTATTTGCCTAAAAGGGTAGAAAAAAGAAAGTGACTTAATTCTAATGCCTCCGTTTGAAGCAATGTCTTCCCAGGAGCAAATATAGTCTGCTATACGTGGATCCTCAAAAGTGATCACTATGCAGTCCCCTATAGAGGTATTTCAGAGGACCGGGTGAATGGCATTTTATTGATGTGTATGCTGTAAACAATAGGCAAGTTAATGGCATGGATGCAGTTTATTTGTCTGTCTCACACCATGTGGAAGCTGCCCAAGGCTATGCACTTTTGCCATTGGTGATGAAACCCATCATACTGACACACACGCAGGCATAGGCAGACTAAAATGTGGCACTGGGCTGCACAATGGCCACAACAGAAAGAACATCTGCAGTTCTCAAATCAAAGTGGACATTTTTAGGTGGAAGGCTCCTTTACATCCCGGATTTGGTCTGCAAGATTATACTTGCTTGTTGCATACTACACAACATTTGTGTAAGGACAAATACGCCTCTGCCTGAATACCAAGAAGGGATGGAAATCCCGATGATGGGTTGGTGAAATAAGTGAATCTGAGCCAACCCTCCACTTCTGCAGCTGAAGCATTAAGGAGGGATGCCATCATCAATGAATTCTTCACATAATGCCACCTCACAGTTATATTATTTTATGCATAGATTGGGACTTATATGTTCACCGCATGATGCAGTATAATAAATCAACCACTTTACCAATATCTTGCATGCTTGGTTTGTGACTTTAGAAGGTGAACACTATGGAAAACTTAAGTGCTCCAACCAAAAGTGTCAAACAGAGCAATCGTCTAGTAGGGTATATGATACCAACTAAATCATGACCTGGATTGCTAAAATGTTTTGTGCATTGGAACTACAAAATACATATGGGCCATCATTGTGAAATACAATGAGCTTGTTGTGTTGTGCCCTAAGCACCATCAGGTCCATCTTCTCATAAGAGTTTAAGAGTCAAGACAATGTGTGCATATTGCATTGATGTAGCTGGGGCCACACTGCTCAAATCTATTCCAAAGTTTTGACAAACAATCTTTCTGTGTAATCTGTGCCACTGGAAAAATGTTTTCGGAAAAAAGTCAGAAAGATACATGGCAATGGTGAAAAGGATCAACTTGACGGTGGATAGGCTGAAGAATCAAAGGATAGTTGAGCAAGACTAACGGATACATCAATACAGTGCATGTTCTGCATTTTACACCAATCATATACATATATTCTGAAACTTGCAAGTGATACTACCTCCATAGCTGACACATGTTTCACTGTGATGGCAAAATTGGAAATATCTTGCATCACAAACACTGTGTATCACCTTACATCGCTAATAATTTAGAAGCACAAACACTGACAAATAGGATAGCCATGGGACAACTGTGAAAGTATCAGTATTCACTATTGTGTACGTAGGCCAATTGAGATGCAATGCAATGACTAGAATGTGTAGATGTCCCATGTCCATCAACATGAGTGTTGTTAACTGTAGAGGGAGTGGCCCAACCAACCAAGGGACTGGGTACCAACACAAATCGTGTGAAATAAAAATTTCCCTTGGGCTTACTATCATAGATATTCAAACAAAATTCATACAATACTTCATCCACACTGGTGCCGAACTCAAGTGTCTCCCATGTTACATACACAAAGCCATTGCAAAAGTGACTCCAAAAATATCAGAACAGTATTCAAATTTATTATGTAACTATTAAAAATACAATGATAAACAATTCATTACACATCCAATGACCCTATACAAAACAATCATAATAAGTTAAAAAACATTGCAAAAAGGAGACATAATCAAGTGATTCATTTAAAACTTCTTAGGTCATTAATCCGTTAGAATCTTGAAACCATGTCAGGCTAATATTAGCAAAAGACAGCCCATTAGTTCCTCGGATTTAATACTCAATAACGTCGACGCATTTCTGAAGCAGATGTAGTCATCTTGTTAAAATCTAGTTTGCAGCGTGAACATTATCAGCGCCATCTTGTCCCTTTTCTAGGCCCATACGTGTGCGTAAGCGGCAGCCATTTTTGAATACCATGGCCTATCTGCCCATTGCCGATCGCCAGCGCGTCTCTCTGACCTCGCAAGCATAACCGCGCACTGACAGCCCCCACACTCACATGCCCGGGCCACAAACCACCCCTTCAGCGCGGCCCTGCCTCGGAGCCACTTCCCGAGCCAAACCAACACCTCCGTCCATCCCTTTCATGACCACAGATCCTTTGATAACCCCCTTCCTCCATGCCCGATTTTCCGAACTGATCCCAGGCCATCACCTAGCCCTGCGGATGTAGTTTATTGCTCCTTACTGTAAAAACTCACCCCTCTTCAAAGAAGCTAGGATTAATCAAGTCTCCTCCCCATGAGATCCGATCGATCGCACACATTCCGGGAACCGGCGGAATGTTCAGCTGCACGATAGTCATCACCTGCTGAGATTGGGGTGGAGACTTCTACTGTAGATATGTGTGGGAACGGGCCTGAAGCGGGGATTCCGAGGATGTCTTTCCTTACATCAAAGCTTTTGCAAGAATGTGCCATATGTAATAAAATACAATAAAAGTCATAAACCTGTGTATAAGAGGCCAGGCCTCGGAGATGCAGTGAGAGCACCTCGAGACGATACCCTGTTGGTCCAATCTGACGTGTTCTGACGGATTTAAACCTTGTTTCCCGCTTTCCAGTTTCCAGCGCCTGCCTCTTTATTTGATAATCCTCGAATGGTATGAGAGGTGACCAACGCCGAGCAGTGTTTAAAAGGTTATCCATAGGAACCGCTTTTTCCACAATTGGAGTCCCAAGCGTGGGGCCCATCAGCGACACGTGGATCCAGCGGGAGAGGTCCTGATGACAGAGTGAACGACTACAACGATCGGGAAAGAGCTCCTGCCCGATAGACCCTCGTCTGGCAGCCGATCATCCGAACTTCACCGGTTCCGAGCAGACCTCTCTCGAGTGATCTATGGTCCTGACTGGGAACCCTCAGGAGTGCCGTGGCAACAACGGAGAATAGAGGACGATAGGGCACTGGAAGTGGAAGATGGGAAACCGTCCATACGGTCCGGGTAAGGTCATGTAACACGACGAATTGTGAAATGACTGTATGAAAATACTAGTATTGCTCGTTGATTGCATCGCTTAACCTTGGTTAACAATATTGATTGCTTTTGGAGACATTCTCTGCCTGCAAACGGTGAAGAATAGAAATATCCTCTCTCCCTTTGCAGATAGTGAAGGATAGGTAGCGCGGACTCTTTGTCCATATTGGTTAGGGCTGATAATACGCCGCGCCTATCTTCTCCCCACTGATTGATTGTTTGGATTTAGTTCTCTTGAGATATTCGCTGTTTGCAAATAACGTAGAATAGAAATATTCTGTCTAGTCTTTGCAAGTAGTGAAGGATAGGTAGTGCGGACCTTTGTTCACCATTGTTTGAGATATTCTTTTTCACAGATATACGTCATGCCTATCTTCTCCCCACTGATGGGTAGTTGGTTCAGCCCGGACCGTTTATTAGAGATGAACCATCCAGCTCCACTGGAAGGCATCCCTAATAAGGACATGTTCACCAAATATGGAATAGTCGCTGTAGCCTATAGTAAACTATGGCATAAATATACCAAGAAAGATCTAGAAAGTCAGTGGCCACTGATAGGATCTTTTGACAAAAATAAAATAGAAGTGCCAGAAACAGCCCTTCGTAACAATAAAACAACGCCAACCATGCTTGATAGCCTCGGCATGTGGCGCAAAGAAGCAGCGCAGCGAAAAAAGAGAGATGAAGTGAAGACAGAGAAAGAGTTACGGAAAGCAGCACACCTAGCCGCTAAAAAGTAAGAGGAAGAGATTAAGGAGAGAGAGGAAGCTAAAAAGGAACGAAAGTCCGAAACATCGGGCCTGTGCCCTGTTAGAACGCCCTCTATGCTCTACCCAGAGTTACCTTTGAAACAAAGAGCAAACAATGATGTATTATTAGGTCCCCGAATCATCTATATGCCCCCTCCATACGCTCCCTCCCATCCTTTAATACCGCACCTCCAACCCCCAAACCCAAGTGAAGGTAGTGTCAGGACCTCAGTCTCTACGGCCTCCGCACCGGCCGAGCCTCTCCTACTGAGCATAGCACCAGCAGAACCGCTAGCCGAACCCGAAGCTAAAAGAAAAGATTCCACGAGAATGAACCGTTTAAGCAAAAGTGAACGAGCAGGGATCGATAAAGTAGTGAAAACACTGGTGGTACGGAAAGAAAGCGAAGAGTATATATCGGATATGTATAATTCATATGCCGATAGCCATAGACGACACTTTATCGTGCGATTTTGCTATCACACCCTCACTGCCTATGAGGAGAGATATCAGAATAAAAGCCCTGAACGCCTCGCTGCCTTGTATAGGAAAGTTGATATTGGAGATGAAAGTGAGTGTGATGTGATGGACCTCTTCTCACATACGCTTGAAGTTTTCCGCCATCACACTGAACAAAGGCAGGTAGCTAAGAATACGACTCCTGCTGTAACAACTGAACCCCAAACAAAGAAGATTGACACAACGATGCCTATAAAGGAGGCTGCTCCCTACTGGGTCTCCCCACGAGGTCAGGGAACACACAACGACAATAATCATCAAGATGTGAAGGGAAGGGTAGTATATAACTGGGTCTACCAACCATGGGATCGACAAGACATCCTGACCTTCCGAAAATCCTTGCCAGACTTACGGAAGAACCCCACTGCCTTTTACACAGAGCTAGGTACAGCCTTAGGATCGACAATTATGACCAGAGCAGACATCAATTTCTTTTTCGGGCTATGTCTGCCAGCTGATGTGTGGGAGCAAATCTGGAAAGTCTACCACCTTGAGCTGTTCGGCCATACCTGGGTACAACTCGATGGCATAGATAAACAGCGAGACCCGGGACAGAAACCCTTAAAAGCCATTTTAGAACTCCCGGACAAAATTTTCCAGAAATTGAAGACCCTGATCCCAGAAAAGAAGGTGGACTGGTCGATAGTAACGGCTTGCAGCCAGCAACCTCAGGAAGATGTCTCAGAGTACTTCTCCCGGTTCGAGACGGTGTTCTCCGATTATAGTGGCCAGGACATGACCACTGCAACCGGACATCATCTGTTCGTCCAACATTACGTTAAAGGTCTGCTGCAGGAAGTCTCACAGAAACTGCAGACCAGTGAGAGTAGTTGGGCGGCCTCCAAACCTGCAGCTATCCTTCAGATGGCCCAGTAATACTAGCATCAGAAGAACGAGAATGATAGAGCATCAGAAAGAAAGAAAAAGGACCAGAAGGAAAGGGTCATGATTGCACAGTTACAAGGGGTGACTATAGGAAAGGAAACCTACAAATGAAATTATCAATCGAATACCCTAGAAACCCACCTCCTAGAGATCGCACAGCCGATCCCTACGCTGGACGTAAGGATTTGAATGAGAACCAGTGTGCGTTCTGTAAGAGATTCGGACATTGGAAGTCTCAGTGCCCAGTCCTTCTGGAAATGAATAAAAAGAAGGAGGCGAGGGATTTAGCAAATGGGCCGAGAAATAGAGGACGAGGACGAGGGTACGCAAATGACGCAAACGATGACTGGCCCGGTAGACCGAACACATTTGACCGTCCCGAAAGCACCAGTGCCAACAGTCTGACTACGATAACACTTACGACTTTGCAAAGGAATGCCAAGGGCAAGGGAGGGATCCAGTCGAGCTCTATGTTGACCAGCAAGGCCCTTATGTCACCGCTAAGGTCCTAGGCACAAAGTCTCCATTTCTGGTAGACACCGGAGCAACACGTAGTGCGTTATCTAAACGACTGATTCCAATGGCACCCTTGTCTGGCTCACACGTAACATAAATAGGTTTTGATGGAACGCCCTTTACTAATCCCTTATCCACACCGATCTCTTTTGACTTAGAAAATAACCCCACTGACACGACATTTATACTCTCCTCCAATATCCACGGTGCCATTATGGGTCTTGATTTGTTGAAACATTTCTGAGCCACCATTAGATGCTCACAGGACAGAGTTCGAGTCATTCTGTATGACAACCTTAATCTGCTCAAACCTTGTCCCACACAACGCATGTTCTCTATGACCAACGCTGACATATCCCTGCTTGACACATTACCCCTGTACTTATGGGCAAAGACCGACTCGGACATAGGACGCATGATGATTGACCCTGTGCATGTGACTGTACAACAGGACGCTACGCTCCCAAAACTCCCACAGTATCGGATATCACCCGAAGGCGAGAAGGCATTGGTAAAGATCATCCAATCCCTAGTGGAAGCAGGAGTGGTAGAGGAAGTAGTCAGTAATGTTTGCAACAGCCCTATCCTACTCATTGTAAAGAAGCAAGGTGAGGGAGATTAGAAAGCGTACCGCTTCATCATCGACCTACGAGAAGTTAACAAAGTAGTCGTGCCTCAGTAGTCACCACCATTCTGACCCTGATTCCATCCACCACCACCACCTTTACTGTAATTGACCTCAAGAATGCCTTCTTTTCTATCCCCATCCACCCAGACAGCCGCTACCTCTTAGGCTTCACCCTAAAATCCCGCTCGTACAGATTTTGTAGAGCACCCCAAGGCTACACTGAAAGTCCCAGCATCTACAGTCAGGCCCTCAAAAGACAGCTAGACGCAGTTCAGTTACCGGATGGAGTGGTGTTGATACAGTACGTAGATGATATCCTTTTGGCAGCCGACACCACTCCACTTGCAGTCACAGCCACCATCCAACTCCTGCACTTCCTCGCAGAGAATGGTCACAAGGTCTCCAGGAAGAAATTACAGTTCTGCCAACCCCATGTACCATACCTAGGCCACCTCTTGTCCAAAGACGGGAGGAAACTTACGCCCAACAGAACTCAGACCATTTTGGAAACCCCCGTCCCTAAGAACCAGAAGCAAGTCCGCTCTCTGGTAGGCCTCACCTCATTCTGTCGACAATGGTTGCCAAACTTCAACCTTATTGTTAAGCCCTTACTTTCCCTTCTGGCCAAAGATGTCCCTTCTCACTTCCTTGGACCCCCGAATGCCAATCTTCCTTCAAAGAATTACGAGATGCCCTTTGCTCAGCACCAGTTCTAGGAACCCCGGACTACTCCAAGCCCTTCTACCTCTACACTCACGAAAGGGAGGGATGTGCTTTATCTGTTCTAACTCAATCCATCGGTCCCAAACAACGCCCTTGTGCCTACTTCTCTGCCACTCTTGATCCCGTAGCCAGTGCTTTACCTGCCTGCCTTCGAGCTGTAGCCGCCGCTGCTGTCTCAATTCGACAGAGCGAGGCAATCGTGCTTTCGAACTCCCTCACAGTGTTAGTACCCCACTCGGTTGACACCCTCCTGAATCAGACTAGGTCTCAGCATCTGACTAGCGCACGACTGACTGGATATGAGTTCACTGTACTGGCACCCCACATAACATTGAAAAGATGCACCACCCTGAATCCGGCCACCCTGTTACCCCTACCTGAGAACGATCCCAATGTGACTCCTATACATGACTGTATGACCTCACGGACGAATAGACTAGGAGTAGAGTTGACCTCCGAGACACTGCCTTCCAAGAACCAGACGGAGAGCTATGGGTAGATGGCTCATGCATCAATCTCCCCGACGGCACCACCTCAGCTGCTTATGCAGTTACCACAGCCCGAACCATAGTTGAGACAGCTCGCATTACACAACAATCCGCACAGGCAGCAGAACTGATTGCCCTCACACGAGCATGTATCTTAGCGGCAGGAACGACAGACAACATATACACCGACAGCCAGTATGCCTTCGGGGTGGTTCACCATTTTGGGCTCTTATGGAAGTGTCGTAATTTGACGGTGATCGAGTTAGCGTTAAGCTTTGCTACACGTATTTTCCCTAATCTTGACTATAGTTGTCGGACGCCATTTTGTATGTATTGGCGGCCATTTTAGTTCAATGCGTTGCCTCGTGGTCAGCATGTCCTTTGTCCTTCCTCCGTACCACTGACCACTCGAGTTTGCCCAGCAACAGGCTATTTTTAGTAGTGGTCAAGCTCACACATGCGCAGTTTAGATTGACCAGTCATCACTTAGGAATTTTCCGCCAAACTGACCAGTGGTGTTATAGCTCCTCCCACGAGTTGGCTGTGTTCCAAAATTGACCATATATGTACCTGGACCTCTGTAACTGTGTACCGCCGATATTTTTATCACTGTAAAAACTGTATGAAAGAAGGACTTGCACGATGTTCGGTGTGATACTTCTTGCATTACCGAAGGGTGCTGTAGGAATGTACCACCACCCCATGGGGTCTTAATAAACTTGTCTTTTGCATTTTCTAGTTTCCGTGCCAACATCTGTTATGGTGTAGAGGGTATTCTACGGAGTATGTAGGCCTGGAGAACCCAATACCACAGAAGGAAAGAGGATTCTTGACCTCACATAGCACACCGATCTTACACGGAGATCTAGTCTCCGCCCTGACTGAAGCAGTCCTCCTCCTCAAACAACTAGCTGTGATCAAGGGCCAGGCACAAAAAAAGGTGACTGACATTGTATGGCAGGGTAACGCACTGGCAGACATCACTGCCTGAACCACGGCTGAGAATAGGATGACAACACGCATGTATGTGACCAGGTCACAAGCAGAAAAATGGAAGGACGCTAGGGAGACTATTAAGGACATTCAAACGGCCAGCACACCACACAAATTTACTGAATGGGCACGGTGGGACTGAAGGACGATGAAGACTGCTGGTGGACAAACGACACAAACAAATGGTTGCTACCCAACTCATACCTGATCCCCATATTGACCATGGCACACTCCCCCGCGCACATAGGATCTGCCCCCATGATCGAACTCATCTCCAAAGTTTGGCACAATGACAAAATCGCAGACTCAGCTAGACGCCTGGTTCAACAATGCCTGATATGCCTGCAACACAACCCCGGGAAAGGGACTGTCGTACCCCGGGGAGGGTTTGGGGTCCCTAGCCATCCCTTTGAGGTCCTCCAAATTGACTACATCCAGTTAGAAAGGTGCCATGGTTTGAAGTATGTTCTTGTCATTGTGTGCGCGTTCAGCAAATGGGTGGAAGCTTATCCGACTCGTGACAATACTGCCATCGCTACTGCAAAGCTACTACTGAAAGAGTTTTTCTCACGCTACGGCCTTTGTCGAATTTTGTGGAGCGACAACGGCCCCCACTTCGTAGCCGAATTTATCCAACTTATCTTGAAAGGGTTGGTTGTAAAACAAAAATTTCATGCAGTCTTCCACCCCCAATCTGCAGGCTTAGTTGAACGACATAACGCCACACTAAAACTCAAGATAGCAAAGATAGTGGCCACCACAGGACTGAAATGGCCAGATGCTCTCCCACTGGCATTGCTATCAATGCGCTCCACACCACCTAACTCCGTATGAAGTTGTCTTCGGCCGACCTATGAATATTTCGGCCGCGCCAAAGCCGACATCTATCCATGACGTCCCGGATGTCCTAATGTCTGATTATTTGTACAATTTAACTAAGACGCTGTCTGTTATCCATCTACAGGTGCTGCAAGCCATCCCGATGCTTCCAGGGGCCCCGGACACGACATCCGACCAGGGGACTTCATCCTGATCCGCAACTTCCAGCGTGCGAAGAGTTTGGAACCCAGGTGGACGGGCCCATGGCAGGTCTTAATCACCACCCGAACTGCACTTCGAGTGGAGGGGAAGAAGAATTGGCTGCATGCACACCACTGTAAGCGGATATCCTTGACTTTGACAGCGACCGAAGAGGTGAACACCCAAGAAGAGCTCCTGAACAAAGACCGACCAACCCTGAGTTGCAACCCTGACACAGAGACACTTGAGTTGACAGAATTTCCGGACCCCACGTTCCATCCAGAGAAGGGTACAACTTACGTCGAAAGGAGAGCGCTTTGGCCAAGCAGACCACTGCAGACCACTGACTAAGTCAAAAATCTCAGAGCGGTAGCCTATCACTACTAAGGTTATCAGGAGGGAAGCTAGACGAAGTTTGTGGTCTTGCCCGTCACCGGGCCTCTCGAAGGTGATGGACGCTCCCAGCAAGAAGATGATGGAAGCGCCCGACATGAAGGTGATGGAAGCAACAGGAACGTCCAAAGACCCACTACAAAGACCCAAAGACTGACAAAATGCATAGCTCAAAGACAATCACACTTTTTATCTCTCTTCTCTTTTGCCTCCTCCTCATGGCCACCTTCTGGATCGTGGAAGAAATGGCACCCGCTCATAAGACTTTACTAACCACTGCACAGCCTACCACCATGAAAGAACACTTTCTGATCTCACTATCACCTCAACTCCGAGAAAGGCGCAAGGAGTTCTGGAACAATTCATTCGTACAGTTGCTGCACCAACACAACCTTGCCGCCAATGCCACGAATTACTGGATCTGTGGGTTGCTACCACATGCCATCGGACACTCTAGCCCTTTCATCCCTTCACCTTTCTCTGTTCATGGCTCCTGCCTTGCCTGGCTGATCCTCTTGCAAGAGAGCTACAAGGATAAGACAACCTCCAGCGAAACGTTTTCACTTTTATCATGGGTTCTGGCTGAACAAAACTGGAAAAACTTCTGCTTCCCTTTTGCCCTTTGACATCCAACACCAATTTTCACATGGACATCCCTGCCAAAGAACGAGTTAAAATGCAGGAGTTCAATAATCCAGCCAGACCCACCTTCTCCTACCTCCGGAAATGAACTGCTGCCACCCTGACTGTGGCCCTGTCTGTCGTAAACGTCTCAGGCATTGTTTGCATTGAAGGTCATGGGACAAAACTAGTGGGCCACAGTTCTTGCCGCATCACTAAAACTTGGGACACAGCTGATCCACCCTCCTTTATTGCCTCTCCAAACATGTATTTCATCTGCGGTACGAAGGCCTACACCTGGCTCCCAAAAGGCTGGGGGGCACCTGCTACATCGCTTTTATCCTTCCCCCGACATATGTGGCACCAGCACATCATCACCGACAAAAGCGAGCAAGGGACATTGAACAAGCAGATTCTACCGGAGCACAGTTCCTAGATGCATTAAAGGGACTCGTTCCACTGTGGGGCCCGATGGCGAACAGCCGTGCCATCCGACATTTGACCCAGGCAGTTGAAACAACTATGAACATCACAGCTGGCATCCTCACGAACAACACAGACGGTGGCACTTCAGAACCGCCTTATTCTAGATGTGGTTCTAGCTGATTGTGGAGGAGCATACCGCATCATCGGATCTAGCTGCTGCAACTACGTGCCGGACAACTCGCCCTCAGTCTATAAGGCAATTGAACATCTCCACAGACTCTCCTCAGAGGTTCACCAAGAACAAGAAGGATGGTCGTTTGGGAGCTGGTTCTGGAGTACTGTAAAAGACTGGGGGTGAAGGTTGTTTACGATCCTATTGATATCAATTGTAATAATATGTGGATGCTGCCTGGGTATTCAATGCTTGCCGCCTCTGTGCTCACTTTTTGGCAACTGTATCTGCCCTAAGACTTTGGACTTTGAAGCTGAACGTATTAAAGCTTTATACAAAGTGGAAATCCGTAACATAATGGGGATAAATACAGACTGACAAGCTGGCTGGATATGTTAAAAGGGAGGACTGTTAAAATCTAGTTTACAGCGTGAAAATTATTGGTGCCATCTTGTCCCTTTTCTAGGCCCATACGTGTGCGTACGCTGCAGCCATTTTGAATACCATGGCCTCTCTGCCACTTGCCGATTGCCAGCGCGTCTCTCTGACCTCGCAAGCATCCCCGCGCACTGACAGCCCCCACACTCACATGCCCGGGCCACAAACCACCCCTTCAGCACGGCCCTGCCTCAGAGCCACCGTGCCAAACCAACACCTCTATCCATCCCTTTCATGCCCACGGATCCTTTGATAACCCCCTTCCACCATGCCCGATTGTCCGAACTGATCCCAGGCCATCACCTACCCCTGCGGATGTGGTTTATTGCTCCTTACTGTAAAAACTCACCCCTCTTCAAAGAAGCTAGGATTAATCAATGTCTCCACCCCATGAGATCCGATCGATCGCACACATTCCGGGAAACGGCGGAATGTTCAGCTGCGCAATAGTCATCACCTGCTGAGATTGGGGTGGGGACTTCTACTGTGAATATGTGTGGGAACGGGCCTGAAGCAGGGATTCCGAGGATGTCTTTCCTTACATCAAAGCATTTGTAAGAATGTGCCATATGTAATAAATTACAATAAAAGTCATAAACCTGTGTATAAGAGGCCAGGCCTCGGAGATGCAGTGAGAGCACCTCGAGACGATACCCTGTTTGTCCGATCTGACGTGTTCCACTCCGACCGAATTAAACCTTGTTTCCCACTTTCCAGTTTCCAGCGCCTGCCTCTTTATTTGATAATCCTCGAATGGTATTAGAGGCAACTAACGCCGAGCAGTGTTTAAAAAGGTTACCCATAGGAACTGCTTTTTCCACAATCTGAGACTGTACCCAAATATGCAATGGCTCAGAAAAGTAGTTTTAAGAATGGTGATACAATGCAAAATACATAGCAATCACCTTTCAGTATGCTAAGAAAATGGTCAATGCATGTTACTGCACAAATTGACACATCATTTTAAGATTAACCATTGTTAGGGACAAGCTACGAGGAAAGGTCTGAATCAGGTGTTGTGTAACATTCGTACACATAATGCTTTACCTTGGTTTTACAAACAGGGATGAGGCATGTGTACCAAAGACATATGGGGCTGCCATGTGTTTGACCTTGTGGTGGTGTCTAACCATCAGGGCAGGGCATATTCTGGCTCATGTGTGCCATCTACAGAGGGTGAATGGTTCACATTTTTAATTTTGGATTTGCATTGAGGGACCCCTTCCAGCACAATATTATGATGAAAGTAGATTTCCAACATCCATGTGTTTTGCATAATGCAGCGCACATGGAAAGCTATGTGAATCGCAAAGGTAACATTACATGTCAACTTTTCTTGGCTTTCAATTGTATTGACTGAGTCTTCAAAGTTCACACAGCCGCAAAGGTATCTGTAGTAAATGTAGTAAATTACTTTATTTGATTTGGTTTAAATCATAAAAAGAGTGGCTTAATCGCTAAAACACATTAACACATATGGCATAAAATTAATGAGTTAATTGATAAAATACTCATTTAAAATTTATATAAAACTTCCCATTTTTTTTTTAATAATAAAACAAAGAGAAACAGTGCAATTGGTGCCTTTAGTCTTATAGGAGTCATTCTAGCTATGGGATATCAAATTCTTATGCTGGCTTCGGGGTAATTGTCTGAACTTTTTCACATTACTTGCTTAGCCATTTCAAGTTCTATATCTCTCTTTTCTAGTACGTTTGCAGCTAGTCTTAAAAACTTTAATGCTTTACATGCCAGTTGCACAGTTGACCCTCCTAAACATTTTATTACTGCAGATCTACAAGTCCTTATCTGCTCTTTTTTCATTAACGGCCGCAACAGTTCTTTCCGTTTGGATGATAATGCCAGGCAAAAACAAAGTAATTGGAGCACTGATTCGTCTCCTTGCCCGCAGAGGCGGCAGTCCGTTGAGAGCCAGGTGCGTTTCCATTTTGGAGTTAGATCTTTAGTTGGTTACACTCCCGGTCTCAGTAAGATCAGTTGCTGTTTCATTTGATTTGCAAAGTTTTCCAAAAGGAATGATTGGGGCTTTAACATTTTATATGTTGGCAGCACGATCCATGCATTGGTTTTCATAGTCAATGCAGCTTTGTCCTGTTCTTGAGACATTTGATTAACTATTTTATTGACTAGGGGGCCGATTAGGATGGCGGACGGAAATGGGTACTGTCCGCCATGGTGGGGGAAATTTTACTCCCGGCTGCGCCGCGGAGATACCGCGTTTGGGATTAGGATATTCATGTGACGAAACTCCGACCGCGGCGGACGGTTCACAACCAACACCGTCCGCGGTGGACGGAACACAACCAAGTCCGTCCGCGGCGGACGGAGTTCAATGAACAACCACTGCCGCGGACGGAAATGACCGCGGAAAATAAAACATGTACCGCCATACCTGAGAATACTCCGTGGCCGCAATTAGGATAAATCCGCCCGTACCACGGAACGCACAGCCATCCACGTCCGCGGCGGAAACAATGCTACGAGAACCACAGCATCACCGCGGAAGGCCAACACGCACAACATCCCTAGCGCCGAACAAATGTCAGAAACTGCACCGCAAGTCCTAAGCAAACATACGAACATTGACAAGGCCCCCCCCCAACACCAATCACAAGCCACCATGATACGTCCCAATCATCCAATAATGCACACACGTCAACACGCCCACCTACCACCTGACTCGCAACAACCATTGAGACACGACTACAAAATGACACCCACACACAACCACAATCCTTTGCACCACAGCATTGCTGCCAGCAAGAGGGCAAATCGAGAAACTGCTAACTCACATAAAATCACATAGAAGACACCCACCCACCACCCTACCACACCCACCACACAAACACCCACCACACAAATCCGACACATCACACACCACACACCTGCACCTCCCAACTCACTCAACTCACACACTGAGCACCACACACCATGGCACCCAAAAAAAACCCGAAATTCTCAGAGACAGAGTTGAGGGTAATGGTAGATGAAATAATCCGTGTTGAGCCCCACATCTTCGGGGCCCAAGTCCAGCAGACGACCGTGGCGCAAAAGAACCACATGTGGGACAGGATCGTCACTCGGGTGAATGCGTCGGGGACTGTGCCGAGGACGAAGCATGACATTCAGAGGCGGTGGCATGACCTGAAGACCAGGATCAAGGGCATCCGAGCGAAAAACGTCGCTAGAGCCAATCATACTGGCGGTGGCACACCCCCGGAGCCATTACCCTACACCGATTGGGAGGAGAAGGTGCTGGGGATACTACACCGAGAGAGCCTAGACGGACTTGACGAAGGAGAAGAGACTGGTGAGTACAAACCAAGCACCACGATCAGCACGACATGGTCAGGCTCACACAACTGAGAAGAAACATCCCCTACGCCCCAAACCATGCACGTTCGACACCAACTCACTAACATGTCCATGGCTCCCAACAGGCCCCCATGTTCACGGGGAGGGTGGTGGTGGTGGTGGTGGAGGGTGGGGTGTGTGAGAGGCCCAAACTACAACTCCCAACTGGCCCCCATGTTCACGGGGAGGGTGGTGGTGGTGGTGGTGGTGGAGGGTGGGGTGTGTGAGAGGCCCAAACTACAACTCCCAACTGGCCCCCATGTTCACGGGGAGGGTGGTGGTGGTGGAGGGTGGGGTGTGTGAGAGGCCCAAACTACAACTCCCAACAGGCCCCCATGTTCACGGGGAGGGTGGTGGTGGTGGTGGAGGGTGGGGTGTGTGAGAGGCCCAAACTACAACTCCCAACTGGCCCCCATGTTCACGGGGAGGGTGGTGGTGGTGGTGGTGGAGGGTGGGGTGTGTGAGAGGCCCAAACTACAACTCCCAACAGGCCCCCATGTTCACGGGGAGGGTGGTGGTGGTGGTGGAGGGTGGGGTGTGTGAGAGGCCCAAACTACAACTCCCAACTGGCCCCCATGTTCACGGGGAGGGTGGTGGTGGTGGTGGTGGAGGGTGGGGTGTGTGCGACAGGAAACAGAAATGGCTACAAATCTATATAACCATGTAATGTCCAAATTACTGACCAGCTCGATCTTGTCCCTCAGGTGATCGTCAACTGACTGCGGAAACCAGTACCCGGCCGCCAGCCTCGCCTCCCACATCTACAGGACTCTCTGGTGACGAGGACACAGTCAGCTCCGGGGCGGAGGATGGAGCGGGACCAAGCACGCAGCCAGGGCCATCTGGCTCACAGGGACTCCCGGGACCGACCAACGTCGCATGTGTGACTCCAGCGGCACCTGTCTCTGTGATCTGCACAGTCCCCACCACCACCAGTACCACCAGTACCACCAGTACCACCACTACCACCAGCACCACGACTCCTGCCGCTGCCACCCAGCATAACCCACCGCGCAACGCTGGTCCAACGGCCCCACACACAAGCAGGGTGAGTGGGCCACAAACACAGGCAACGGGACAACATCCAATCAGGCGAGCCACACACCGCCGTGCAGAGGAGGAACAGCTACCCCAGCCAGTGGCACAGTCCCTACAAGCTCTTGCCAGGTGCCAGGCGTCATACGACCGGTCCCAGGCAAACGCTGATCGTGCACACCAGGACTCAGTGGACAACACCAACACCCAGCGCCAAATCGCTGGCATCCTTGGCCAGATGTTGCTGATCATGGAGCAGCAGGCAACGATGTGGAGTGAATGGGTTGGCCGGAACAACCCCCCCCCCCTCCACCAAGTGTGGTAGCGCCACCGTCACCTCCGCCTCCCCCGTCACCTCCGCCTCCCCCGCCACCTCCGCCTCCGCCGCCACCTCCGCCTCCGCCTCCACCGCCGCCACCACCACCTGAGCCCCTGGCGACGGATGTGGCCCATCAACAACCTGCCCTCCCAGCTGACTCTGTTCCAGGTCAGAGACGGAGGGGCCGGCCGAGGCAGAAAGAGGCTGAGAGCAGTGTTGGAGCGCCAGGCACACGCTCCAAGAGGGGACGACCATGACAATGTCACTGCCTGTGCCAGACATTCACCCAGCTAAGTAGCCTGTCCCACAGACAATCATTCCCACTGGTCTGCTGGACTACCCTGACACCCCCCAATGTGGTGTCAGCACGGACATTTCATCTGCCAATACCTTCAACTCCAACTCCCGCCACCCCACTGACTTGTAAATATTCACCAGCACAGAAGCACAGCCTGTAAATAAATAGCATTAACTCACACAATGATGTTTTGCCTCCATGTTCATTCACATGATTGCCATCAGATACAGACGTAAACAGGTACAGGGATCATAGTCGTACATGATCATGGCGCTGCGGGAGTGACCTAGAGAAAACCAGAGACAGCAAACACACGTCAGTAAAGAGATTCACACACATCACAACACAATGCACAGCTACATTACACAAACGACAACCATCACACAAGCATGGGATGAGAGCACACACATCATGGACACTTCCATGTCCAAAGACATGAAGACACACATGTGCAACCATCACAAACAACACCCAGCTGATTAACCCCATATCCACACAACACCAGCAAACATAAATGAGGCATTGTCAGCCGCCACTAGAGGTAGATACTCACATTCAAGGGAAGTAGCGATCTATGAGCTGGCGCCTCTGGTCCACACCTTCCTCCTCACCACTATCCTCATCAGTCGACATGGGTGGGATGGGAGGCCGAGGCACTCCTTCGTCTTCAGGGTCCAACAGCAGTTCAATGTCATTGCGTACTGCCAGGTTGTGGAGCATGCAGCAGGCAATCACGATCTTGCATACTTTTCCTGGTGAGTAAGGCAGGGCCCCTCCGGTCTTATCGAGGCACCGAAACCTAGACTTTAGCAGTCCAAAGGTACGTTCGATGACTCTCCGTGTCCTTCCATGTGCCTCATTGTACCGCATGTCACCCGCCGTCCTCGGATTACGTAGGGGACTGAGGAGCCAGGGCCGGTTTGGGTAAGCCGAGTCGCCTATGTAGGGGGATGACAGAGACAAACATCAGAAAAAGATATGGTGGGTACCCCATGCAACACAGAGATCACAAGAGTACCCACTGCACACTCACCAACAAGCCACGCTTGACCGGGTCGCAGATTTGCCATGAGTCGTGGGACATTGCTGCTCCGCATGATGTGGGCGTCATGTGCGGATCCAGGAAATCTGGCACACACATGGGAGATGATGTTGTTCTCCTCGCAGCTATTTGTTTGTACTGCGATGACGATATTACACTGTTCTTGTTTTTAGCAAGGAAGGGGCAAACAATTATTAAAGTTCTCTGGGTTGAGCTCCCTATCCTTTTTTAAATCACCACTTATTATATTTTTACACTGCACTTCCCACCACATCAACAACATGTGGTAGTACCAAGTGATTGTGGGTCTCTACCCCTTATCTGGTTATCGGGGTATGCCGGTCTCAATGATCTAGAGACACAATACCCGATTAGGACTACCAAATGATAATATTGATCATCACAAGACCGTTGATGGGAATCCTACACCAGGGGGGACTCACGTTACTGGTTCTTCACATCTGGTGATCTGGTTTGTTAGCATATTGTATTCATACCTCTGTACTATTGACAAGGTTTTGAAGAGTAGAGGACTACTGTTGAATCCTTAATTTAGACCCCTAAGTTTGTTGTTGTCTGTCTAGATGATGTTGTTCGCCAGGCACACCACCTGCACGTTCAGCGAATGAAAGTGTTTGCGATTCCTGAACACTTGTTCGCGTGCCCGTGGTGGAATGAGAGCGATGTGTGTGCCATCAATTGAGCCCACAACGTGAGGTATGTGGCCCAGTGCATAGAAACCAGCTTTGACAGCTGGCAACTCTTCCGGCCGTGGAAAATGTATGTACTCATCCTTGTACAGCATCATAGCTGTTAACACATCCCGAAGAACCGTGCTGAACATGGCCTGTGACATCCCCCCGGCAACTCCAACTGTGAACTGAAAAGTGCCAGTAGCGAAGAAATGTAGTACCGCCATGACCTTTGCAGTGGGTGTAATTGACCCAGGATACGTTCTACGTGGCTGCAGATGAGGAGACAATTGTGCCACAAGCTCCAGCAACCGACGTCGATCCAGCCGGAATTTCCGAATCACCTCCTCGTCTACCATATCCTCCAGCACAGTGTATGGCCGATGCACATTTGGAGCCCTCCTGTGTGGGAGAGAGATGTAACTTTGGTCAACTTACAAACGACGCATACGTGTAGAACTCCATCACATGTGTACCTTACTGACAAAACTTCAGTCTTCACCCTAATGTTTCGTAGACACATCACAGACACTCATGCTACTGCATGCACACAAACGATAAGTGTACACACGCCATGTCATCAAGCACAAATGCCACCACCAATAATGATGTGCATACGGAAATGACATGCATGGTGACACAACGTACAAAACACATACACGGAATGCATGTGTACCACCACCACTGTAGTCACCTCGACACAACAAGAAACTGACAACAGATGCATTAATTGGCCACACAGCCGTGATGTACTGTGTAGTTGTGAAGATGTAACAACGTCTGTAGGGTCACACCCGACGTCAACAAGTACAAATGCACATCTGTTGCCCATTATGTGCCGACCGATTGCCATTGTATGGACACACATGCTATATTGTATGACATATGACCTTTCCCAATCACGCTCACATCCCTCATGACACAACTGCACACAACACATCACGGTGCAGCGTCTGACAAGATCACATAATTGGCGCCGCCATGGCGGTGCTCAACTTCCGCTACTTCCCAAAGGCCATATGCGGCCAGCGTCCCTCTCCCCATTGGCTGCATGTGCATGGACCGTCACGGGCAGACATCGGCGACCGCAAGTGCAAGCCTCAGGCACGGATGCTTCAGTTGCAACAATGTACTTTCACTGGCGCCTCCATGGCGGTGCACGTACTCAGCGGGGGAGGTGCAGGCCTATACACCCTGTAGATGTAGTCAATGGACATGCCATTTCATGACCCCCCTTACAGTCACCTTGCATCATCCACCGTACACCGGCCGGAGCGGCCGGGCCTAGGACGACCGCCGTGCCCGGCCATGAACAACCGCCGTGCCCGGCCATGAACAACCGCCGTGGCCGGCCATGAATAACCGCCGTGCCCGGCCATGAACAACCGCCGTGCCCGGCCATGAACAACCGCCGTGGCCGGCCATGAACAACCGCCGTGCCCGGCCATGAAAAACCGCCGTGCCCGGCCATGAACAACCGCCGTGCCCGGCCATGAACAACCGCCGTGCCCGGCCATGAACAACCGCCGTGCCCGGCCATGGCGGTTGTGTTCATGGCCGGGCATGGCGGTCGTCCTAGGCCCGGCCGCTCCGGCCGGTGTACGGTGGATGATGCAAGGTGACTGTAAGGGGGGTCATGAAATGGCATGTCCATTGACTACATCTACAGGGTGTATAGGCCTGCCCCTCCCCCGCTGAGTATGTGCACCGCCATGGAGGCGCCAGTGATAGTACATTGTTGCAACTGAAGCATCCGTGCCTGAGGCTTGCACGTGCGGTCGCCGATGTCTGCCCGTGACGGTCCATGCACATGCAGCCAATGGGGAGAGGGACGCTGGCCGCATATGGCCAATCGCAAGTAGCGGAAGCTGTGCACCGCAACTATAGGGCCAGTCATTGGCCCATTTCACGATCACGCTTCCAGGGCTGACCAATTGCTGGCGACGTATGCCACTGACACGAGCTGAGGGCCCTATATATGTGTGTTGGCCAAAACGACGCTTCCTACCCTGGGGACCAGTGCTGCCTGTGACCATCACCTCGACCTGCTGCTGCTGCTGAGCTGACCACCGACTGCTGCCTGTGACCATCACCTCGACCTGCTGCTGCTGCTGAGCTGACCACCGACTGCTGCCTGTGACCATCACCTCGACCTGCTGCTGCTGCTGAGCTGACCACCGACTGCTGCTCTAGTGCCATACTCCGTGATCTTGCCATGTCGAGAGGCAAAGAGATCCGGTCTCGACCCTTCACCGCCGCGGAGCTTGATGTCCTCGTGGACGGTGTACTCCGCAACTATGGACGCCTCTACGGCGCACCAGGACGGGTGGTAAGTGCAGTGTGGGACATGTTGGTGTGCATGAGGGGGCAAAATGATCTTGCCAATTTCTATCTTAGCTGTGTAGTGTGGGCTACACATATGTTCCCGATTGTGCATGGCTGCTGACAGTTACGTCTTGCCCCTATGTGTGTAACAGGCCACCTGTCCACTGACTTTAACCCTTTTGTCTTTCATCATGGTAGGTCAAGCTGCACCTTCGCAAGGACCTGTGGAGGAGCATAGCACGGGAAGTACGGGCATTGGGGGTGTGCAACAGACGACATACACACTGCCACAAATGCTGGGACGACATTTCCAGGCTGAGCAAGAATGTAGCTGAAGTAACACTGGGCCTGATTCCAAGGACGCCCCGTCTGGCCCGACGCTCCATGACCCCTCTCATGCACCGTATCATTGCAGTGACGCATCCTGAACTGGCCGAACGTCTGAGTGCCGATCAACAGCAAACTAGCGGTGAGCATACTGTCTGTGTAGGAAACTTGTGAGTGCTATGCATGTATTGGTGCTCAGACACACTATTGAGTTCCGTGTTGCGTACGTATGCCTGTGCTGCCATTTTGGTCCCATTGGGTGGTACTCATTTGACAGCCAGGTCCGCCATGTTGACACGCCACTTGCTTAGTACTTGAGTGTTAATGCACATCCCCTAGTGGTCCATGGCCCCATGGCAGGAAATGTGAGGATGACTGGTAGGGGTGGGCCATGTGCAGGATGTGGGCTCCTAAACCTTTGTCTGCTATGTAATTTGGCTATCCTGTTCCTTCTGTACGTCAGTCTGCCCATGACTCACACATCTTTTCTGTGCATTTCAGCTTTGACAGAGGACACTCTGCCACAGACGGTGGAGAGTAGCCGAGGAAATGAGTCCGGCTCAGACTTCGCACACACGCAGACTGACACGGAGGAGGCCAGCGCCGGAGAGGGGGACAGGACCGTCCCTGAGGACTCGCATGTGGAGACACCATCGTCCTCCTCGTCGGACACTCTTGGTGAGCCTGCACTGTTGTCACAGACTGGGAGTGGGCACTCATCACCTTCTGTCGGAAGACAGCACACAGGGCCCACACTTCCACCAACTGCACCATGTACTGTTCGTGGCCGGAGGAGTAGGGGGAGCAGAGTGGCGTTCGGTGCAGGCACCGCTGCCCCTGCCACGGTGAGCCAAAATGCACTGTGTGCTGAGGCAGTTGATCTGCTGCGACAGCTGTGTGTGGGGCAGACCAATATGACGAATGCTTTCCAGGACCATGATAGGAAGTTGGGGCAGGTGGTGGCATTCATGGAAGGGATGCATGGCGATCTTTCAGGTCTACACAGGACAGTGCAGTCATTGGCAAGCAGTGTGTCGTCTGCAATAGTTCAGTCGAATGAACAGGGTGCTACTTCTGTTTCCCCATCTACACCGCTGGATGTCTCAGGGGGTAGTGATTATTGTGAGCAAGACTCAAATAAAGGTTATTGCACTAGAAGCAGCGTCAGACAGCACGTCAGGGCACGCAGGGCACAGACCACATCCCCTAGATCACCTACATCTGTTCACGTAGACGACGTCAGATGCACTGGAGTACACACACAGGATCCACAAGTGTTGTTGGAGGACATGCCTTCAGGAGCTACACAGGCATTCAACACAAAAGGTACTCCCAAGGCATGGGATACTCACATGTCCATGGACTGTTCCTTGGACAAGGCCAGTCAGAAGACTAAGGCACCTACTAAGAGCAGGGAGACTCCCAAGAGCAGGCCCACAGCAGAGGTAAGGGACACTCCCAAGGACAGTGAGAAGAGTAAGGCACCTACTAAGAGCAGGGAGACTCCCAAGAGCAGGCCCACTGCAGAGGTAAGGGACACTCCCAAGGACAGTGAGAAGAGTAAGGCACCTACTAAGAGCAGGGAGAATCCCAAGAGCAGGCCCACTGCAGAGGTAAGGGACACTCCCAAGGACAGTGAGAAGAGTAAGGCACCTACTAAGAGCAGGGAGACTCCCAAGAGCAGGCCCACTGCAGAGGTAAGGGACACTCCCAAGGACAGTGAGAAGACTAAGGCACCTACTAAGAGCAGGGAGACTCCCAAGAGCAGGCCCACTGCAGAGGTAAGGGACACTACCAAGGACAGTGAGAAGACTAAGGCACCTACTAAGAGCAGGGAGACTCCCAAGAGCAGGCCCACTGCAGAGGTAAGGGACACTCCCAAGGACAGTGAGAAGACTAAGGCACCTACTAAGAGCAGGGAGACTCCCAAGAGCAGGCCCACAGCGGTCGATAGGAACACTCCCAAGGACAGTGAGAAGACTAAGGCACCTACTAAGAGCAGGGAGACTCCCAAGAGCAGGCCCACAGCAGAGGTAAGGGACACTCCCAAGGGCATGGACACACACAGAGAGCAGGTGTCTACTGGAGACAGGTGCACCACAGACGACAAGTCTGCTGGCAGGAACAGGGCGGCGAGCAGGGCACAGGCTACATCCAGAGACAACACTCCACCTAAGGATAAGGCACATCCTACGGACAAGGCATCTAGCATGGACAATGGCGCAATCAAGGACAGGCATACTTCACCCCTGGCTGCACTGAGGCTGATGTTTACTACTGAACGCCAAACTAATGTCTCCGCGGCGGAGTCCCCCCATACCTCCACTCCCATCCAGGCCAGTCAGAAGCAGAGGTGGGTGTCCCCTGTTGTTGCATCCCCCATTACACATCATTCCGAGTCCAGGCGGCAGGCACAGAGCAAACGACAAGCAGGCTCCAGCACGTCCCCAGAAACCAGATCCCCGGCAGCAGTTGCTCCACCTATGCTGGGTGGTGATTCTTTGCAGTCCCCGCCACTTGGCAGTCCAGTCCTGTCCAGGGTGCACTCACACCTCCATAAGAAACGCAGACACACACCATTGACACCTGCCAACCCCGATTTGGCTCTAGATGACCTATCACCAGCTCCCAGGCCCACCCTGCCTCCTGGCCCATACAGCCCTGTGGCTCATCATTTCAGTTGTCCCAGTGGCGCTGGTGCAGTTGACTCTCATGTATCAGATGGTGGCACAGTGTCAGTTGTGCCCTCTCCTGTTGCACGTCCTGGCAGTGTATCTGGGTCTATGGCTCACGTGTCAGTTAGGAGATCTGTGGCTGTGTTGCACACTCCTGTTTCTGGTGCTGGCAGTCTGTCTGGGTCAGTGGCTCACGTGTCAGTGACTACATCTGTGGCTGTGTCTCACACTCCTGTTGCTGGTGCTGCCAGTGTGTCTGGGTCCGTGGCCCATGTGTGTGTGACTCGGGCTGTGACTGTGTCTCACACTCCTGTTGCTGGTGCTGCCAGTGTGTCCGAGGCAGGTAGTTCACGCAGTCCCCCTGATTCTGTGATGTGAGGTGCTGTACACTTCACTGAAATGTTACTTCACATGGTGTGTCCATTGGGAACTGCGTGGCACTCTTGTGGTTCCTGTGACGGGTTGGTAGGGACACGTAGTTGTGCAGCCTCTGATGTACCTGCTGTGTACTGCACTATGCCCTGTTGATGCTCTGATACTGCATACTGCCCTCTCGTTACCTGCCTCTGATGTACCTGCTGTGTACTGCACTATGCCCTGTTGATGCTCTGATACTGCATACTGCCCTCTCGTTACCTGCTATGATGTACCTGCTGTGTACTGCACTATGCCCTATTGATGCTCTGATACTGCATACTGCCCTCTCGTTACCTGCTATGATGTACCTGCTGTGTACTGCACTATGCCCTGTTGATGCTCTGATACTGCATACTGCCCCTCTCACGTGCTGCCTCTGATGGACCTGCTCTGTTCTTTGCAATGCCCTGTTGATGCTCTGATACTGCATACTGCCCTCTCGTTACCTGCCTCTGATGTACCTGCTGTGTACTGCACTATGCCCTGTTGATGCTCTGATACTGCATACTGCCCTCTCGTTACCTGCCTCTGATGTACCTGCTCTGTACTGCACAATGCCCTGTTGATGCTCTGATACTGCATACTGCCCCTCTCACGTGCTGCCTCTGATGGACCTGCTCTGTACTGCACAATGCCCTGTTGATGCTCTGATAATGCATACTGCCCCTCTCACGTGCTGCCTCTGATGGACCTGCTCTGTGCAATGGACTGTTGATTCTCTGTGCCCCTCTCATGTGCTGCCTCTGATGGACCTGTTCTGTGCAATGGACTGTTGATTCTCTGTGCCCCTCTCATGTGCTGCCTCTGATGGACCTGTTCTGTGCAATGGACTGTTCATGCACTTGGCCCCTCTCACGTGCTGCCTCTGATGGACCTGCTCTGTTCTTTGCAATGGACTGTTGATGCTCTGATACTGCATACTGCCCTCTCGTTACCTGCCTCTATTGTACCTGCTCTGTTATGCACAATGCCCTGTTGATGCTCTGATACTGCATACTGCCCTCTCGTTACCTGCCTCTATTGTACCTGCTCTGTTCTGCACAATGCCCTGTTGATGCTCTGATACTGCATACTGCCCTCTCGTTACCTGCCTCTATTGTACCTGCTCTGTTATGCACAATGCCCTGTTGATGCTCTGATACTGCATACTGCCCTCTCGTTACCTGCCTCTATTGTACCTGCTCTGTTATGCACAATGCCCTGTTGATGCTCTGATACTGCATACTGCCCTCTCGTTACCTGCTATGATGTGCCTGCTCTGGTGCCCACTTTGCCCATGCTCACGCATACACTGTGATTAAACCCCTATTTTGTGAAATAAAGGTGGTCTATCAAATCTCGTGGTTTTTCGTTGTCATTCCTGCTTGCGTACTACAAATGTGTATTCGTATTTGCTTCTCATCAGTGGTTACGGTGACATGACACTCCCCCTCCCTACGTCACGTCCCTTGCTGGTATTCACCTCCAGACAGCCAATGGTTTGTGCCTTACCTGCGTCGTCGTCCATAGTAGGCCATGACTAGGACGTGGTGGATCGCGAAGAGCATCGGGAAAGCGTGTAGCGCAGGGTCCATGGTGGTGGTCAGCTTGCGGTGGGTATCTCGGCTATGTCACCTGTGTTCGCTGTGGGGATTCCGACGTGTTCAGACAGGTTGTTTTTCCGCTGCGGTTTTATGTGTGTTTTCCGCCATCTTGATTGGGGGGACGGTCTTAGTCGTCAGTACGTACGGCGGTGCGTCCGGATGTGTTACGTCCGCCGCGTGGTCGTGTGTAGTTGGCCGGCGGAGTGTGCTTTTCCGTCGCGGACGGAAATTTGACAAGTTTTCCTATCCTGATATGGCGGACGGAGTATCCGCAGCAGGCGGACACGGAAAAGGCTTTTTCCACCTACTCACGGGCCGCGGTGGCTCTTCCGTCCGCCATCCTAATCGACCCCTAAATGTTTAAATTCCCGATAGGATGGAATTGAGTGCCAGGCTTCCTCTAACTTTAAGGTCTCAATCGATTTCTTTAAGAATGAATAAACTGAATTACTCGATTTGGATTGCTTTTCGACTTCCAGCCAACAATAATGTGCCAGAGAGTCATCCTCTGCTGCCCGCATTCTCCAATAATATTTAACCAGTGCTCCTTGTATTGACATGGTCTGGTTTTTTAACCCAAATTGAAGTCTGATCCGGGCTTGAGAAATATGGCGCGGAATGTTAAACAATTTTTTGAAGAGACTGGTTTGGGTGATGTTCAAAGATGTTGCGTCCATTGTGTTTAAGAGTTCAGAGCCATATGTAATTGAAGGTAAAAATGTTGATGCCACAACCTTTAATAAGTGGGTGGTTGAACAGTCACTGAGTTTTTTTTGCAATGTTTTGAATGCAAATAATAGCTGTTTAGCTTTTGTTATCCGCTGTTCTTGGTGTTGCTTATAATTAAGGTGGCGATCCAAAATTAATCCCAGATACTTATATGCCCCCTTGCAGTCCAGGCGGTTACTGTTGATTGCCCAGGTGAATGTTGGTATTTTTTTATGTGGGCTTGAAAAACACATGACTTTTACTTTTTTTTAAAGTTTATATGTAGTTGATTTAGGTCTGTGTATTCTACTAGTTTATTTATCAAACGTTGGAGGCCTTGAGGCGTTTGGGAGAGCAACACATTGTCATCTGCATATTGCAAACTTGCTGTTCTCACATTCCCCAATTTTGGAGGATCACCTAATGTCGAACGTAGGTTATAATCTAAATCGGCTGTATATATATTAAATAAACAGGGGGCTAGAACGCACCCCTGTTTTAAGCGATTGGTGGTGGTAATTTTGTTTGTTAGAGTTTGACCATCTCCCATTTTTATTTGGACCCATGTTTTTGAATAGAGATTGATTATAGCATTCAATAGGTTTGTGGGTGCACCCCAGGATTCCATTTTTACCCAATCCTCTAGGTCTTTCAGCAAGTTTGCAGCATAGATTTTTGCGTCAACGTCTATGAGAGCTATTAACCTGTAGTTTAAGGGATTTGCGCGAGCCCCTGATTTGAATATTGGATGCAATATGCTTCCTCGCCAAGAGTCTGGAATGGTATGGTATTCCGAGATATTAGCAAACAGTGTGGCAAGATAGTTCGACCAAAATGCTAAGTCTTTTTTGAATAGAGCATTGGGCAAACCGCTTGGTCCCGGCGCCCCATCGGATATCTTTTTTTTTATGACTTTCAATACTTGTTTTTGTGTAATCTGACTGTTGGCGGTTGATTGATCAGACTCTGATGGGTCTTGCTAAACTTTGCCTTCCATTTGTTTGTGTTGTGAATTACTGTGATGTTTCAAGTTCAATTTGCATGTTGTGTGATCTAGGGCCTGTAGGGTTGGTTTCAGTATCTCTGCCTTCCTCTGCTCTCTTATTGTCATATCACTGGAGGTGCTATGGTTGGATCTTGTCGTCTTCCATGTTTCATTTTCAGAGGTAACTCTGGGGGCTTTCTGGGGATTATATGTAGCTTCTATGTGAGCTCGCCATACGTGCTCGGTTATGTCGGAGTTGTAATGCCGATTTTTTCAGTTTGATAAAACATTCATTTGGGCCCAGAACTGCTTAGAATTTTGTTGTTTGCTCACGTGGAGCATTTTTGTCCAAAACTGCTCATTATATGTACGTTTTGCATCCCGGATCTCTTTTTTTAGGTCGCTTTTCATTTGTTTAATTGTGGTCAGGACCTCCCGGGAAGGTTGTTTTCCGGAAGTTCGCAATTGTCTCAACGCTTTATTTCATTTCATTTTAGTTTTTTTGACCTTAGAGCATAGGTATACCATTCTGACCCGCTGATCCTGACAGCTTTATGGTTTTTGGGGCTGTGTGAAAACTTTCTGTTCAGGCTGTTAATGAAGGTCTCCCAGGCCTTTGTCCCTAGTGGTTTTGCGCCAGTAGTGGCCAAACAAGCTGAGCAAAACTCCATGATTTCATCTACGATGTTTTCGTTCCTTGTTAGCCGGCTTAATTTGTACAATTGGGTGAATTGTGTCAGGGCACTCGATGGCCGGGACTTTTTTCTGAAGTTGGTTAATGTAAAAGATTGGGGATAGTGATCACTATCTACTCTGTCTATTATTTGAAAGTTAGTGATACAGGGGAATAGGTCTGGATCTACTAAGGTGAAGTCAATAGTTGCTCCTGATTTTGCCGTCACTCTTGTGAAAGCTGCCGGGATGTCTTGTGGGCCTCGACCATTTGAGGTGTATAGCAATTGTTTGTCCAATAGTGCGGCGCATTTCTTGCCCGAGGTATCACGTCTGGTTGTGTTGTCACTCCTGACGCTTGTTCCATTTGGTAAATTTTTCTCTTGGGCTTGCATCAAGCTCATATTAAAATCTCCGGGCAATATTATGTTGGCGTGTGGGTGTATTGACTTTGAGTTTTAATAGTAGCAGCCAATTGTTGGATATCTCTCCCCTTGTGCTTGTAAGCTGGGTGCAAGTAGATGTTCAAAATTAACAATGTGCACGTGATGGTGACTATGAATTTAATACATTGCATCCAGCTCAAGTCTAGGTCACAGCCGCAGAGGTATCATTCTGGACAAGCCTCAAAAGTTCTGAAAGTTGTGATGAACTGCCCTAATCTACACATATGTCACAACCAGTTATTGTATTTGAGTGGTGTGGCACGAATACCAAGGACAATGTGGCGTTAAGCCACATTGGGTGCCGTTGCACAAACCAGTTTAAATGTGCACACCATTGCCTCCACTAAAGCAGATACTCCAATTAGAATCTGTAGTCAACATTTGCATTAATATAAATCTTCAATACAAGTAGTGAAGGCTTGTTGTACAAGTTAGAGTGTCGCCAGCCCATTACAGTGCTACAAACCTTACAGCAATGTGTTATGTGACAGCATTATATATAGCCACACATACAGCCTATGGTAATCAATATGACTACCACTGAAACATGCATTACCTGCATTAACGTGTGAAAGGAGTGCATATTGATAGCAGAGAATTTCTGATATCAAAACATATCAGATTAAAGAACGTCACATACACAACACAGATCAAATGCCATTGTCATATGTTGTTGTTAGCTATGCAATTTCATGAAATATGGTACATTTGCCGAAACCCTAGCAGCAATTTTTTCCTGCTTTTCCTATAACTGTTAATTTGTCCATTCCCGCTATGAAAAACACTCGCAAAGTACCTGTGTTGACATTGGAAAATTCACGCTAACTCGCAAAATGGGCTGCAAAGGGCCGGGAAGTGATGTCAGCATGCATTCTGTTTCATGGAGGAGTACTGTACACTTTCACTTTCACTTTAATTAATTCTGTACGTGTCTACTGAGCTTTGTGGACATGTTGTGTTTCAAATAGCTGACTTTTGCTCCTCAGGGGACCCCTTCCCATTTGACAATGCAGAGGAAAATATTTTTTAGGGGCTGGCAGTGATCCCTGGAACCACTGCCTGCCCTAAAATGAAACAAAACATTTATTTTGTATTTATTTTTTTCAATGCATCCCATTTCCTTTAAGGAAAACGGGTTGCATTTTTAAAAAAAAAACTGCTTCATTGAAAAGCAGTCCCAGACATGGTGGTGTGCTGAGCTCAACAGGCTACCATCCCTGGGAGGGGCAGCCATTCCCCATGGATTTGCAAATTGCGAGTGGTTCCTTAATATTCTTGAGCCTTGCATTTTGCGACCCCATTGAGAATCGCTAACAATGTCTCTGACACTGCTGTACATTTGCATTTGTGACTCGCAAATTGCAACTCACAATTTTTTACTAAAGTATATATTAAAGTATATACAATAGGTCTTGAATGCTCGACCTAAAAACAACTGCAATATAGAATGTGCAGTAACATGCATATAGGTGTTTTCATGAAATAAACTCTAACCGAGCTGAAATAAACAAATTGAAACAAACACCTCCTTTCTACCAATAACTTAATTTCAAGGAAACCTATTTAACGACAGCTACAATGCTACTTAACTCTCACTTTTTAAACAGCAGTTGAAATTATGGGGAATATGTACGAGAAAGTGGCACAGTGAGGTGTTAGCTGTCATGGCTTAATGCCTCACTCCGCCAGTTCTGAAATGCAAGGCTGCACCATATTTACAAGGATATGGTGCAGCCTTGCGTTTCCCCCTGCACTGGCACTACACATAACAGTGTTGTGCCAATGCAGGCACCCTTGCACCATAGTGCAAGGGTGTTTTCATCCAGGGGAAGATGGTTTATGTGCCGGAAGGTGTCCCTTCCTGCACATAAACAATCTTAAACTGCCATTTTGTCTCTTTTATGTGTGCTGCTTCATGCAGCACACATGGAAGTCCCAAAATGGCATTTTAATTTACAGACTGTTTATGTACATGAAGGGGGACCTTCCTGTACATAAAGAATCCATGACAGTTTGCTTTTTCCACATGTGCTGCATAAGGCAGCACACACGGACAAAGCAAAAACGAGGAGAAATAATGCATCTCTCCTTATTTTACCAAGTTAAAGACCAGGTGTTCCCTGGTCTCAATTTTGGTGCTACCTCCTATGTATGCTGTGCTTGTACATAGGGGAAATTGCCAAAATCAATGGGTTTTGGCAGGAACGCCCACCGCAACACCCACTTTCCACCCTATCACTCTAAGCATTGTGTGAAAGGGGGCCTTATTTACAAGGCAGCTTTGAACCCCGTTAAGTGGCTTAACGCTGCCTTGTAAATAAGGCAAGGCCCCTATCACCACGGGAACATCACAACAAGTGACGTTCCAGTAGCAATAGGGGCTTGTACATATGTCCCTATGTTTCATCGCCTGAGTGACAGGGTATCTGCTAGCTTTGGGGGTGCACATTGTAACATCACAGCTCAATGAGACTGCACAAAGGAAATTAGAGACAGGGGGCATATTTATAAGAGATGGCTCTTGTGTTTTCACGCAGCGGAGCATATATTTTTTTTTAGGGCTGCTATGCACCAATTCCTGATACTATGGTAGCAATGTATTTACAATATGGTGCTATGTGGCATTTGGAAAAGCTGGTGGCGGATAAACATTATGCTAACACAAGCGTCAAGTCGTTTCAGAAATACTCAGTAGTGTAAAAAAAGTGATGGCCGGCCACTTAGCAGAAAGAAAAATTGCATTAGGTGGCTGAGCATCACATATGTCCATCTAGCTTGAAAAAAGCCACATATAACACTGCTAAGGAGGAAAAAAATAACTGAATGCAAAATGAAACAGCCAGGAAATTACACAGCAAAGGGAAAACATCCCCTCCCCCTACCCCAGTAACAGCCAGAATGACCAGCCAAGGGGATGAGAAGAGGAAATGTAGGTTTAGTGAGGAAGAGAATGAGACCCTGTTTGCTGAGGTGATGGAACATCAACAACAGCTCTTTGTCAGCTCCAAACTGTTATTGGGGACCAAAAGGGCGATATAACAGTCCATAGTGGACAAGGTGAACTGAATGTAAATGTCAAGAGGACAGTGATGAACTGCAAGAAGTGCGGGCATGATGCCAAGTGCAAACCTAAGCAGAAACTGGCAAGCAATCGACAGGCAGAATTATAGACCAGAGGTGGTAGTCTAGTGACCCAGCAGGAGCTCAAGGCCTTGTTGTGCAGGTGTCCAAAGTCACCTGTGAGTTGTTTTTAACTGGAGTAACTGAAGTAGTGGGACAGGACAGTGCTGACTATGCCCAACTGCATCAGCAACAATTCAATATATATTAAAACATTACCTGCCATCCAAACGATTCTTATAGCTTTGGAGGCCTGAAATAGTAGGAATTGTCACACTTGTAGGAATGTGATGGTTAGCAACTCTGTGGTTACTATCATTGGGAGCCTGGAAGGGGCAATTTGCTGCTGTTACCTCCTGACGAGAGCCCTGACACTTTTGTTTACAAAATTAAGCACTGGTCAAGGTTGGTAAGTTGCGTCGAGTTGTGTTCTGGAGGTTCGCACATTGAGATGAGCTGGATTTTAGGTCGAGCCTGGGCTGCGCATGTGTTGGTCTGCGAGGCATGCTGTATTCAAGTAGGGCCTTGAAGCTCCGCCCACTCGCCACCCATATTTTTCATTGGCTTGTGTCATTGCCCACCGTAAACTGTGGTTGTTCATTGGTCAATAGGCTTACTAGTCCCTATTTAGTGCCACCTTGTCTCAATTTGTAACCTCCCTAGACGACAGCCCATGTTACGCGTAATGTTACTCAGTAGGCTTTAATTACATCCTCCCAGCACTATTTTCTCAATAGCTTTGGCCTGTCTGCTGCTGCAGGCAGGACACTCTCTTCTAATGCTTTTTAAAAAAAATGTTTGCACAAACACATTTGTTATTTAATATGTCTCGCATTTGCAAGAGTTTAAGCTATTGGCATTGTAAATGACAATGCCTTTTATTTATCTGTTTTAAAAACAACCCATAAATAAAAGGCATTGTCATTTACAATGCCAATATCTCAAATGTATGTAAATGCGAGCCCTGTTGCCATGTTGACAAGTGTTTTATAGTGTGGCTACTACTCTTGCTTATTTTGCAGCTTGCCACAACAGGAAGATGTTTCAATCTGTTAGAAGGTGACATGTATTATGCAACACACCAGGGGATGCCTTTCTTGGGTGGATGCTGTGATTTCAAAAACATATACTATTTAGACCGGATCTTGAATAGACATGGTGCCGCAACAACTTAAAGTGCTCAAGCCAGCATGTGTCTACAGACACACGACTGGGCCAGAGTAAAGATGTGCGTGCCCCCCTTGTATTTTCCACAGCAGTGACAATGGTGACTTAGTGCAAGCAGGAGGATTGATGACTTTGAGGCAGACTTCAATGATTGGTGCATTGTTGCAAAGCAGACCTTTGTTGAAAAGCACAGGAGTAAGTACATAGATGATGCATACAGTAGTCTAAATGGTCCTTTTGTGCATTTGTTACTGGAAGAATGTTTACAGACAGCAGTAGCTAAGGATTTTATCCCAGCCACGTTTGACTTTACCTAAGACCCATGTTCCATGCATGTCTATATGTGTCATTGACCACCAAACCCAGGACCATGAATACAATGACATGCTGCCAGCGGAGCATCACATTAAGCAACTTTCATGTGGATAAATGTATTTTGAGAAATAATAGCATTGTAGCATGTAGCCAAATCATGCACATTATTACAACCTTGTGAATGAGGCCCCTTCTCGCCCTTAACTTACCATGGTAGGAATGGGGAATGTGTTGTTCAATGAGCATTTCATACACAACAGGCATGTTGATATTTAAATAAACCCATGCCTTCAATGCTGGGGTAGTAAACAATACTTAAAAATGCAGAACACGTGCACACATTGAATGCTCCTTGCACCTCCAATATGTAATTTACAATCATTAAGGAATGTGCCCATCAGCAACACAAGGAGCTTGCAAGAGATGTGCAGCATTTCATGTAAACAACAAGGGTGAGTCAACTTCCAAAAATTCTACCTTACATTTTTTGATGTGGTTATATGTGTCGCATTCAGCTGCACACATCAAACCAGCAGGTAACAAATTACTATTGCTTGTGGCAAATTTCAAAGCCACTACCCCCACAGGACCATCACTCTTTTAAACTGTACTATGGGAAACCTTGCTTCGCAATATTTACAATGCAGTGTTGACCCACTTGATGTGGGTTGGCAACATCTTGCGAATGAGGCACACTTTCACACTGTACTTGGGGGCATTTGGACAAGGCTGTCACGGTGTGCGGCATTACCCTTCCTGGCTTGAACTTCTGAAAAGCAGGTCTAAACTGTATTCACAACAATATTGTGCAGCATGGCATTTCACCATGCGCTGGCGCAAAATGTAGCAGCCTAGCGCCAACTCAGACACTCTTGCACCATTGTGCAAGAGTACCTTTGATGGTGCTGGGCAGCTACATTTATCACCCATGCAGGGTGAAACACAGGACTGAGCCAAACATACTGCATAGACCTGTATTTCAAAAGTGGTGGAGCGCTGCGTTAAGCCAAGAAGACTAACACCGCACTCAGTCACTTTTATTGTAAATATTCCCAAGTTAGAAGACACATGACTGGTCAGTTAACCTTGTCTGTAAGCATTTGTGCGTGATTACTAGGCCCTTACACCACCATCATGTGACTTTAAATGTATTTGTAAATTATACCAACAGATCAAGGGACAAGAGACTGTACCGCCGAGTAACTAAGGAGCTAGCATTTGATCTGCACACAGTGTAGATGAACAATGAGACATAGATAGACGGACAGAAACAACATTACTCACACCCCCATGTCCCTCGTTGTTACCCTGTTGCTGATGTAGTTGGCCATAGTCAGTACTATCCTGTCCCGCTACTCCAATCACTGACTCCTCACAGATAACTGCTGACACCTGTTACTCCAAGGCATCAAGCTCCAGCTGTGGCCCTGGACTCCCACCTTTGGTCTGCAGTGCATCCTATTGATTGCTGGCCAATTTCTGCTTAGTCTTGCACTTGGCATCATGCCAGTGCTTTTAACAGTCAGTCACTGTCCTCTTGACTTCTTCAACAAAGTTCAACTTGCTGACAATGGACTTCCAAATGGCATTTTTGGTCCCCAATGACACCTTGGAGCAGACGAAAAACTGGAGTTGAATCACCGTCACCTCTGCAATCAGAATGTCAATTCCTCCTCAAAACCATCCAGTTATTCTGATGTGGCTCCAACCAGCTCTCGGGTCTTCCGGCTGGTCAGAACCACACAGTAATCTCCTATGGATGGCGTTTCCACCATCGGGATTACGATATCGGTTTCCGAAAGACTTTCTGTGCCGGTCTTTCTGACACAGAAAGGCTATCAGATAATGAATTTGGGGGCCCCTAGCAGGGCCCCCTTGGCTCTGCAGCCTAAGCTTGGTGCCTAAGTAGGTACCCAGGGTGCCCCCTGTAAATCCCTGCACTGTGTGGCAGGCACAATGAGGTGCCTGCCACAGGGTGGTGGGTTTTCCACATACACCCATGTCTCTTTGGGAGCTTGTGTTAAGGCCGGTTTAGGGCTGTAAAACATTTCCCCATATGTAAGTGGTGTGAGCATCATAATAAGCCCCAATGTGTGTTATGTTATGTTATGTTAAGTAAAATGTATTAAGCGCACATACACTGAGGAGGTTTCTGGGCGCTGCAATGTCTTCAGAGCCCGAGTTCAAATGCATAATTAGAAAGCCTGGCAAAAAAGCCATGTTTTAAGACAGCTTCTGAATTTAAGAAGAGTGTGGCAGAATCGTATGTCGGAAGGGAGAGAGTTCCAGAACATGGGTGCCAGCACAGCAAACCTGGCTCCCCCAGTGCGCTTTAGTCTATAAGAGGGTGGAGACAGCAGTAGCTTATGGGTTGAGCGAAGGTTGCGGAGGGAGCGTGCCCTTGGATCAAATCATTCGTAAATCTAGGACTTTTCCCATTAGGGACTTGTAGATGAGGCACCCGACCTTAAAGGCGCAATGCTGGATTACGGGTAACCAATGAAGTTGTTTCAAGAGGGGGGGGATATGAAGATGTCTGGGTTGATGAGTGATCAAACGAGCCGCCTGGTTCTGGACCATTTGTAAACGTTTGGAAAGATAGAGGGGAATGCCATAGTAAAGAGAGTGTGGTAATTGAGCCTGTGCCTGGCTATTTAGAGACTTGTCTGAACCTGTTGACCCTGACTTTTTAGTTCCAGGTATATGTCATAAACTTTCTGGACCACCCTATCGAGAATGTCATGCTAGAGAGATATCTGATACTGCTAATGTTTTTACCATCCTGTTTCCTATGTATGGAATGGAATCACTATACGTGAGGTTAAGACTACTGCTAGAACATTAAAGAAGGGCTCTCCCCTGACCAGCTAGAAACTCAAGAGCTGTAATCCTGAAAAACGATATCACTCTGAATTTTGTATTGGCTTCCAAAAGTAGTGTGTGCTTCATTGAGAGGTGGAGAAGTGTGGCTCGCTGGTTAGAGGAGGTATACCCTGAAGCAGAGGTCAGACCCGGGACCAGGGTTCAATTCCCGACGTGGCAGGGTCTTGAGCCCAATTGTCCACGCACTCGATAATTCTCGCTTCGGTGCCCACTCTAAGCATGGGTTCACAGTATGCAGCTCTGGGCATTAAGCTTGCTTAATCTCCACAACCGACCCCCGCGGCGGGATGCCTGGCTTTCACCTTGTGGATGCCCAGTACGGGTTATCTCACAGGGAAAAGCCAGGACGGGTTCCCAATGCAAGTGCCGAGATGCCCTAGGGTAAGTTGAGCGCTATATAAGAACACACATATATTGAAAGTGCAGAAGTATGTTAATGAATAACCAAATCTCTTAGTATTTTGTTAAGATAGATCATATCTGAAATAGTGAATGAATTGAAAAAAAAAGAAACTTGAATTTAACCCAGGCAGAGAAAGTGTCTTTGGTCTTGGTTGACATGATGTTTTCTGTATAGCGCATATAGATTATCGAAATAGTGTTTTTTAGTATTTTTATTCCGATATATGTTTTCATTCAAGTTTTTTGTGTCGTTATTATTGTCCCACCTATAAAAAAGGCTTAACTCCTTCCTTTCTAGTCACTATTCCTGAAGGAAATGATAGCACAGACATTCATTTTGAATTTGAAATTCGAGCTGGCCTGGATGAGGAAATTGAGAATCATAGTTTGAATAAAAAATTAAACCATTTGGTGCAAATGGAGGGATAGGGGAAACACACATATTTGCCTTGAATTTAACACAATAGGTTACATGCATGCTTGCCATATTGCTTGTTTGTAGGATACACAGGCTGCTTTACCTATGGCATATGTTTGATTCACTATGCAAGATTCTAAATTAGGCTAGCTCAGCATCTAGAAATGACTTGTTTGTACTTTTTGTCAAGGTGTTTTCACTCTTCTAATGGGATAGCTGAGCACCTTCCAAATTCATTGCAAAGTAAGGAAAGTCATTGCTGCTTTGCACTTCGATGTTCCATTTTGCACATTTTTGCTTACTAAACATGACTAGACCTCAAGGAGGCTTGCAAGCATTTCTTTTTTTCTATACAGTTGACAACACTGTTGGCTCACAGCAATAAATTACCACATTCTATTCAAGCAGATCTTCCTTTGCATTTCACAGAAAGTATTCAGCTTTGACGGAATGATAATGTACAGATTTTTTATTTCAATCTTTTTATTAGCATTTTGCACATTTTAGGAAGACAATCCGAGCAATGCCCGTTCTTTGTGAATATGAACGGGCACAGAATCAAACTCTCAACAGGAGAGGATTTAGCAGATCAATTACATATTATTTACTACAAGGAGTCCAAAGACCGCGCCTATCAGGAGGCGCATCGGAGTCAAACATTCGTACCACTGCTCAGTGTGTAGATAAGTCAGACATGGTACAAATTGCATCAACTGTGGACATAGGATACAACGAAAGGAGAAAAACATAAAACAAGAAAGGGTGGGAGAGTCACTTGAGACCTGCTGCCACGTGTAGTGCATCTGAGGGTGGACTGGATCCATCGGGACCCAGCGATAATGAACTTCTGTAACCAAAGGGTCAGGGTGTCTGGAAATCAGTGCTACTCAGTGCCCGTATGGGCGGAGGTTGAAACACGGATATCAGCCTCAGATAGTATGTGTGGGCCCCCTGCATTAGTAACCATTTCCCGGAGCTTCAATACCATAGTGTCCCACTTTGGCACTAAGGAAATTTGCGGAGACCAAGGAGGTCTTCCTGACGGAGTGCCATCCCTTCAGCTTCAGCCCAGTTAGGCAGGGATCGGCACCAGGTGGCTGTGTGGAGCAACAGGGGCGATTTCCATCAGTTGGTAATTAAGCTTTTGGCCGCTATAAAACCCAGATCTAGAAACCGAGTGGTGGTGCTGTGTTTGTTGTTCCTGCTAAATAGGTGCAATATGTAAACCTCCCACCAAAGTGAAATATCCTGAGAGGTGCAGGACATCAGGGTAGCCAACACATTGCTCCAGTATTCGTTTAAAACCGGGCAATGCCACAGTATGACGGGGTGACGGAGAGGCTTCGGCACGGTATCGATTGCGGAGAGACCTTTGCACTCATCCTTTTGGATTTGAGTGCAGCGTTCGATACCGTGTCTCATTCCATTCGCCTTGATTCTCTCCGCTCCCTTGGTGTTGCTGGATCTGCGCTGGCCTGGATTGCCTCCTTTTTAGGTGAGCGCACCTTTCAGGTGTTTTCGACAGAAGCTGAATCTGCTGTCTATTCATCGGCATACGGCGTCCCCCAGGGGTCGATTCTCAGCCCTCTGCTGTTTAATATCTATATCAGACCCCTTGCTACTATCGTGGAGGACGCCGGGTTGACAATCTATTCGTATGCCGACGACATGCAGATCGTGTTCTCTCTTTTTAGCAGTGAGGGCCTTGAGGTCTCTGCCTTGAAATCTGGCCTGTCACGCGTTGCTGCTTGGATGCACGACCATCTGCTCAAGCTCAACGGTGACAAGACCGAGGTTGTTATCCTGGGCAATAATAAAGATCTGTGGGGCCCCCGGCATTGGCCCTGTGATATGGGTCCTCTGCCGAAGCCAGCCCCCGTTGTCCGCAACCTAGGTTTCCTCATAGACGATAGGCTCTCTATGAGACAGCAGGTAACAAAGGTCGCTGCAATCTGTTTTTCCACCTTAAGATGGTTGCAGAAGATCCTATGGATGCTGCCCTACTCTACTCGGAGAACTGTCGTCCAGGCTCTTGTGATTTCTCGTATTGACTATGGGAATGTGCTCTATCTTGGGGCCGACAAGGCCACTATAAATAAGCTTCAAGTGGTGCAAAACTCGTCAGCTCGTTTATTGTGCAATGTACCTCAGAGATCCTCCGCAGTTCAGGCTCTGCGTGACCTTCACTGGCTTAAAGTCCCGAACCGTGTAAAATTTAAAACCTTATGCCTCCTTTTTAAAATCAGGCTGGGTTCTGCTCCTAAATACCTGCAGAACCTGGTCCAAGTCTATAAGCCTGGTCGGACTTTAAGATCTTCCACTTGTGGCGATTTGTTTGTTCCCAGAATTAAACTGGCCAAAATGGGCGGCCGCTCGTTTTCCTATCTTGGCCCAAAGATGTGGAATGCTCTTCCGCCGGCTTTGAAAGCCGAGACTGGTCTTCTCCTTTTTCGTAAAAAACGGAAGACCCTTTTGTTCAATTAATTTCCCTGCACTGTTTGTTCCGTTTTGGGCCTTCTGCTTGTTTTTCTTTCTTTTATCTATCTCTGGCGCCGGGAAACCCATTGAGGGTAGCTGCGCGCAATATAAGTTCAAATAAATAAATAAATAAATAAATAAAAATATGGAGAATGTTGAAATCTTACTGCCGGCAACGGGGGCCAGGCCGCTTCAGTGCGAATGAAGAACCTGTTGATTTTGGCAGGGGTAAGGTAAGCTCTATGGAGCACAAATAATTGAATCTGTTTGAACCGTTGATTACGTGGGACATATGTGGGACTACCCGGACAGTGGACTATTCCCTATCCGTGAATGCCCTACCCAAAGGCTCCTCCCAGTGATGTCTAAGCCTAGTGAGATCGGTTTCCGTGTGTTGTCGGATAGAAGATGCAAACCAGCATGTAAAGGGTCTCCCTGTATGCATCACGTGGAGATATTGTATGGTATAATGCATGGGTGGCTCCTGTGCAAGAGTACCCCATTTAGACGTTAAGGAAGCTATGAGTATTCAATGTAGAAGAAACTGCGCGGGTCATACTTTCCTTTCCATTATGAGTTCTTAATATGGGACGAGGATGCCATCCTGGAAGAGGTCTCCTATGTCCTGGATTCCCTCTGAAGCCCAGTGCTGTAACTCTGCTGTTGTAGTGTACGTGCCCCCTCATGGCGTTCCCAGTAGTGGGATGCCAGGGGCATAGGGGAGGACGGCTTTAGTGAGGAAGAGACACAGCCAAAAGCATCTATAGGCTACCTTGAGTAGAAGGGTGTCAAGAGGTCTGAACTTGGGGCAAGGATAAAAAATCTGTAAGAGGATACCTTACACCAGCGGAGGTTGAGTTGAAGCTGTGTCAGGTAAATGACAAGATGCCAGCCACCGAGCAACGCATTGCAGCTGTGAGGCTAAATAATAGTGTTCAAAATTAGGTACAGCTAAACCACCCTGCTCGGCGGGCAGATCTAATTTCCCCATGGAAATTGTGGTGAGAGACTCCCTATATAAAGTCTCTCACAGTCTTTTCCTATTGCTTAAAAAATTGGACGGAGACAATAAGGGGTAAATAGTAGAGAAGGCGGGGAGAGACACCATTTTAATAAGGGCAATCCTCCCGGAGATCGCCAGAGGAAGGGTCTTCCAGAACCCCATCTGTTACTGAATTGCTGTGGTGGTCTGGAGTATGTTTTCATCAAAGAGGTCAGCTTTGGCTCGGTATATTCGAACCCCTCAGTAGTGAAAAGGTTCTACACTCGAATTTACCAGAATACCCCCCAGAACATACCCCGGATCAGACATCCCCTCTATGAACGGAGAAAGGATAGATTTTGCTGCATTAACCTCCAGCCCTGAAGCGTGTGCAAAGAGGCTCAGGACCAGGTCAAGCATGGGGGGATGTTATGGACGTCTCGGGCGTATAATAACAGGTCATCCACAAAGAGCGAAATGGTGTGCACACCATCTCCCAGCGTGATTCCCATGTCAACGTGGGAACAATTATGGGCTGCCAGCAGCTCCACTGTCAACGCAAACAAAAGGGGAGAGAGCTGGCACCCCTGCCAGATCCCCCTCCACACCTGTATGGGATTAGAGACATAGGGCCCTGTACGAACCCGAATCGAGGGTTTGTGGTAGAGCAACTGCACCATACTGAGAAAATATGGTCCCACACCAAAGCGGGTCAGAACAGCGAACAAGATACTTCAAGCCAGCGAATCAAAGGCCTTCTTGAGGTCCAATACTATGCACTCTGAGCGAGGCCAGTCGACAGGAGCATATTACACCACCCGTAAGTAGCGCTGTCTCTTTAAGGTAGTATTGCTTTGTGGAACAAATCCGTTCTGGTCAGAGTGCACTAAAACAGAGACGAGTGGAGCTAGTCGGTTAGCCAAGATTTGTGCCAGGATTTTGTAATCCCTATTAGGATCACAATTGGGCAATAAGAGCCAGGGGATGTAGGGTCCTTGCCGGGTTTCAACAGCGATACCAAGTTAGGTGTACGCATAGTTGGGGGTAGAATCCCATCTGAGATTGCCGCCTTAAATAGGGAGTGTTGGTGCGGGATTAAGTGGCTGGCATATGTCTTAAAGAATTCAGCGTTTTGCCGGAGGACAAGGAGTGCAGTGGATTCCTTATTTCGTCTTCCGTTAGAGGGGAGTCCAAGTCAAGAAGTTGATCTATTGTAAGGGTGGGCTTTTCCACTGTGTCCACAAAGTCTTCCATGCTTCTGGCATTTTACACCAAGCGGGAGCCATATAGTGCGACATAGTGTTAAGTCATCAGTGTGTGAATGTCACTCTGTGTGTGTCGTCCGTGGCCCTGTTCTTCAACCAGCAGTTGTATTGGGCACTGGGGGTGTTCTTGCCGGATTAAGTAAGCCAACAACTTTCCAGCCTTCACCACTGAGTGAGGGCGGGCCGAGTGTGCTAAATAATTGTGGCGCCTCAGTCTCTCCAGCAGGACCAACCGTTCAGCATGAGCGGCATCCAATCGCCCCTGCTGATCTGAGTAAGTGACAACCCGCGTTTCGAGTCGGAGCAGTTGCTTCTCAAAGGAGGAGAGCGCGGTGTCGAGCTGGCTGTGGATACTCCAAGTCAGCCCCAGACAGTGGCCCCTGATTACCACCTTGAAGGCCTCCCACTCAGTTAGAGCTGAATTTGTGGAGTCCGCGTTAAGTGCAAAAAGGAGGCCACTGCCTTCTATAGTGAGGCTCAGAAGATAGGATCCTCCACAGCAGCTGTCTGTAACCGCCAGGTGGGGGTCGGGGGAGGCCACACATCCCAAACCAGGTGCATCAACTGTGGATTGTGATCTGAATGTGTTCGATCTAAATAATCTATAGATTGTATCAGAGGGAGTAGTGCTGCAGATGTGAGTATGCAATTAAGGGGTACATGTAGGTTAAAAACAGTAGACTCGAGAGTGTGGCTGAAGTTCTCGGCAGGTATCTGAGAGAGCCCAGTTATATTTTCAGGATTTCAGGAAGTGTGCATTGGAAGAGGCTGTAGTCCCATTAAGGGGGAAAAGAAACGATCAAGAGAAACATATAATACTGCATTAAAATCGCCACCCAGGAGCTATGGGGTTTCCTTCCATTGGAGAAGCGCCGCTGAAAGATCATTCAGAAAGGTATTCTGTGCAATATTGGATGCATATATGGAACCCAGCAAGACAGGCTGGACATTCAGCCTGCCTTCCACCATTACATAGCGGCCCATTGGGTCAATCAGGACATCTTCTTACTCCCACGGGGCCCCAGCTTTGACCCATATCACCACCCTTCTGGCTATAGAAGAATAGTTGGTAGTGTATATCTGGCCTCTCCAGCAGCGGCGGAGGCGGGTGGCCTCTAGGCTTGTTAGATGGGTCTCTTGCAGGAGCACCACACTCGTCCCCCAATGCGGCAAATATGCGTAGATAGCATACCGCCTAGAGGGTAAATGAATACCCCTAGCATTCCAAGTTAAAACATTAAGATTAGTCATTGGGTTTATGAAAATCGGTGGGCCCCAGCTGTGTAACAGTGCCCTCCTGTGTGGGGTGGATCGCCCCGGGGGTAGTGTGTCTAGAGGCGGCAGGTCTGTGGGCACAACTACTCTTGCTGGGGGGAGAAAGCAATAATATACAACTGCTATAGGTCTAGGAACAGTATCAGAGCGGATCCCCAACGTGAGGACGTGCCTTAACAATTGAGCCATGTCATGGCAACTAAGGTAATGTTGTTGGATGACTTCAGGGAGAGAACCAACAGAAGAAAGCATAAAAGGGGGAGGCAAAAGAGCAGGTATAGCGACTACCACCTTACTTATCCCGAAATAGCAGGAGATAGAGCATCAAAGAGTAAAGTGAGAATGGCATAGTTCTAGCATTACATCACGCCCAAGTGAGGGCTAGGCTCAAATGATGTCATCTGCTGTCTGAGTGCTGACCGGGAGAGGGGGGAAGGCCACATCCATAAACCATTCAAGTATGGAGTCGGAGTCTCCCGTCTTTGGCAAGGAGCCAGCAGAGCCAGTCAGGGATGGAGATCTGGTAGGGTGGAGGGCTGCCACCATTTTCAGGTCCCCCTGGGGCTCCAATTGAGCTTGGTCAGGGTTTGGGATGGCTATGGTTGGTCTCTTGTTCTTACTCTGTTTCTTGCATCTGCCCCGGCGGGGGCGCTCCCGGTGTTGGGATTCCACTGTCGATTTGGGCGCCAGCCCATGCTCCTTGAGCCAGTCCCAAACCTCTGTAGCGGAGTCAAAGAATCGGGTATTACCATCTATGATAACTCGCAGACAAGCAGGTAAAGCAGCAAGTAGCAGAGGTCTAGGTCCCAAAGCTTCTTCTTCACTGCAGTGAAGGTGGCTTGTCTCCGCTGCACCTGGGCCGTATAGTCAGGTAAGAGAGAAACTGTAGCGTTCTGTAACTTAGAACCGGGGTGCATGTCAAGCTCCTGTAGGATAACATCTATGTACTTGAAGTTCATTAAGCGGAATAAGAAGGGGTTGGGGCGGGCCCCCTGAGAAGTCCTGTGGGCAGGTTATCTGTGGGCCCGTTCTACTACGAACTGTGGGGAGAGCGATTCGGGAGGCAGTAGCTCTCTCATCCAGGCCTCCGTGAACGTCTCAGGGTCCCGCCACTCCTCTCCCTCTGGCAGACCACCCACCCGGACATTATTGCAACGTGATCGCCCCTCAGCGCCATCCACCTTCTCCTCCAGGGTGCGCAAATGGTCCAGTAAATCTTGAAGTGCGGATTCGCAGCTCAGGGATCGGGCTGAAGGTCTGCCAGTGTGGTCTTCGTCTCGCAGACCCTGTCCGATAGTTTGTGCTGGTCAGCTTGGAGGAGAGTGAAGTCAGAAGTGATGGTATCCATCCGGTCCTCCAAAGAAGTGCGGGTCAAGGCCAATGTGTTGCCGATCTGTTCCACCTTCCTAGGACTGTGTCGAGCTTGGTTGCGATGTGGGGCTGGCTCATCTCTTTCGTGGACCTGTGCAGCATGAGTGATGCCCCAGCTTGGCCCCCAGGGAGTGTATCCTGGTTAGTGTTGTTGCGTAGACGGCCCATGACAATCTGCTGGGTGCTCCGCATAGAGAGTGAGGTAAGGGCGCAAAGGGCCTACAGCTCCCCTACTCCATCCAAGCCATGCCACTGCCAGTGCGATGGTTACACCAGCATCCAGCACTATATCCTCCGCAGGGTGCTACTATTTTAGACAGGGAAATGGCCCAAGGTGCCCTGGAGAACTGTTGGGCCCCTCAAAGATGTTGCTCCATCTCTCTCAGGGACCACATGTCTTGTCTGAAGTGAAGAAGCAATAATTGGGGGGCAAGGGGGGGCTCTCCGCTCCCACTGGTGTGCAAGAGAGACTCCCGGATCCTCATCACAGGGGGCACAGTGGTTAGCGGCTGGGAATGGGTGCACCCAGGAGGCCTTCAGGCAACACCGTGCAAAGCGTGCATGTACTCCAGGCAAAACCCCGGTCGATGGATTGAGCAGGCAGAACCCCGCTTCCACGTGGCACCAAAACCAGGGATTCCCGCAAATGTAGGGCCATCGCATCAGTGGAGACACGGCCCTCCCTGAGCTGTACCTTCGCACATTTACTTTAAACGCAGGGGGGCCCTGGGCCAGATCGACCCCTGCGGCCCCCCTCCTGTAGGGCGGACACCGCTGCCACACTGCCCCGGCTCTCGGCAGAAACAGACACTCCACCAAGAGCAGCTGATGGGGATTGCAGAGATCATGGCCCCTGCTGTAGCCGACTAGGAGATGACACCAATACCATGTCCAGAGAGGCCTGACATGTATCTAGTACCGACTGCCTCATGTGCCACCACCAGACTGACAGCCTGCACAATAGATGTGCCTCTCTTATCCAGACCCTGAAGAGTTGTAATGAACTGCACTGTGGCAATTTGTATATCAAGAGTCTGTAGATACTGGTGCAGTGTCCCCCCACATCAAGGCAAACACTGTGGCTACCACCCATATGCCCTGCACCACTGCTGCAATATATGTTTCGCAGCAGGACTGGGTAGGGGCCCTAGGCCCCACCGACCCCATGGCCCCCCACCACAGGGCATAGACAGCAGATGCAATGCGAGGACCCTCCTCCACATTCACTCCACGTTCTTAACACCAAACCTTGGTGGGGGGCCTATGCCCGACTGACCCTCGTGGCCATCCACCGCTAGACGCTGCAGTATGAGCACTGGAGCTCAACTCCACAGTCGCGTGGCAGACCTTCACTCTGCGTCCAAGGGGGGGCCCTAGGACCGATCGACCACAAGCCTACCTCCTCCACCAGTGATTTGCAGCTGTCATCAGGCAGGCAACAGGGATGATCCCCGCAGCAGCGGCTCAAGCCCAAATGGCAGGCACCATTTAGAAGAGGCTCACATGGGATCTCTGTCTCTCCTCCAACTGCCACTGATGGCACGCCCCACTCCCTCCAGGGCTTCGCTGATGTAGGGGAAGCGATGCACGGCAGTCCTGAAATCTCCACAGGGACTGCTGTGGGCATATGTGGAGCTTTATGGCTCCAAGTATGCTATTTGTGTTAGGCTATCCTGATTGGGTAACGTTGGCCCCTTTTTTTTTGTAGTCTAAAAGTATTGCCTTAGTACCACTTGTTTCTCAACACTTTTAGTATCTAAAAGAAGTGATAGATGTTGGTCAAATGCACCACTCATGTTTGCATGATCCTTTTTGTATCTAACATATTTTTGTTAATTCTTGTAATTACTTACTACTGCTGTAAAGCGCTCTGATACCCTCACGGGTCATGTTCGCGCTATACAAAACACTAAATAAAATAAATTAATACAGATGTACGCCTGGCCCCTTGGTGTGTTACAGGGTGTGATTCAGACAGTTAGTAAAAAAGATTTGAACCTGGGAGATTTGATATAACTTGTGTTTGGCCAAGAGGGGCCTGAACCTCTCAAGTTATTCCCTTTTACTGTGAACTATTTTCATTTTCTTTGTCCCCGAGCCAATATTGACAGACTATCAGGCTCACTAAGTTCTGTGTACCAATCAGAGCTCCACCTGGTAACTGGATAGCATACGCTAAGAGTAGGTTAAGGAATTTTCGACAAAATTATCATTTTTTCTCTTCCGTTTTTTATTGAGGTTATTTTTCACTAACTGTTTAAAAGTCAATACCGATCAGATACTATTTAAATCTGACAATTGCACTTTTTCTATGTTACACACCCTTGATATGCATTATTTCTGTTCATGGAAATGTTTATGTTTCTGTTGACATGTTGATGCATCAGTAGATAGCGCTGAGCTCATAGTGACATAGTTAAAAGCAACAACCCTGTGTATATTTTCCCCATGTTTAGATAAACCGAAGATCCCCTAAAAACCCAAAGGTATTAAAAGTGTATCTTGTCCTCTAAAATATCAACGTTATCATTGAGTCACCATTTACATATGCAGACCAGGTTCCCCACCCAGGCTAAAAAAATCAATAAGATTTGCCAAGAATGGCACACACACATGAAGGCAGACACATTTCCCTGGCCAAGGAAGGGGATTTTTTTTACATCAGCAGAACAGAATAGAATACATAACAACATACATACAATCCAAATACACAGGTCAAAAGAAATATCGGAGAGAGGCACTATTAGAACTATCAGCCTGATTCATGAAAAACGGGATTTGCGATTCTCAAATAGCAAAAAATTGCGATTCGCTATTGAGAACTCGCAAATCTGAATTCATGAAGATTAGCGATAAAAAAATGTGATTCGCACGCAGGCGCAAATTCCGTTAGCGAATAACGATAATCGCAGAAAAATCGCTATTTCCGGCTACCCGCGTCGGGATTGCGATCTCGCAAATATCGATATCACTATTAGCGATATCGCTAATTGCGAGATCGCAAAATCGCGAGATCGGGAAAACGGGAAGTCGCATTTCGAGCACAGTGATGACATCACAACCAGGAAGCAGCCAGTTCCCACCCCCATTCACCACAGTGAGGCAGACCTCGAGGGAGCAAGTGGGAGAGCTGCTGCTATTCTACTGGTGATTTGTACTCTGCAACAACATTGCTGCCATGTCAGAGAAACCTGTTCCTGGCCCCAGCAACACCACAGGGCGTAACAGGAAGCTCAAATTTTCAGAGCAGGAGCTCGAACATTTGATTGAAGGGGTGGTGGCCAACCACGCCAAACTGTTTGGCAAAGACTCCAGGAGGGTGCCGGAGCTGGAAAAAAGGAGGATCTGGAAGGGAATAGCCTCCACCGTCAACTCCGTGGGTGTGGCCGATAGGTCACTAGACGAACTTAAAAAAAGATGGTACGACCTCCGAGGTCGTGCCAAAGAGAAGGTGGCGGAGCGCCTTGGAGAGGCATCGGGCACTGGAGGTGGCGGACCTACAGTCCCTCCTAACACAGCCTTGGAGGACCAGGTGGAAGACACCCTTGAGAGGGAGGAGTGCATTGGCTTCACACGTCTGGACTCATCCCGCCCCACCCAAGACACCCAAGGTAAGTGGCATGCGACTGCGACCCTGTCCCCTATGAATGTCCATGACCAAATAGGCTCCCATAATGTCCCATAGTCATGCCATTGTTGCACATCAGGGAATGCCCTGAAGCATTGTGGGAGATGTAGTGTGGCCACAATGTAGTAGTACCACAATGCAGCCAGACAGGTTCCAAAGTACGCAAAGCCACAGCCATTCAGGGAATGTCACCCAGCATGCATGTAGCAACTGCACGTCTGACAGATACATGCAACTAATGATCGTCCACTTACCCTCACAGGTGGCGCTGAAAGCAGCGACAGCGAAAGGCTGCTAATTGATGAGGAGGCCCAGGAGGAGGAGGTGCCACCACAAATACAGGCACCAGCCCCTGCCGCTGCAACAACACCAGCAGCCAGGTCCACCAGCAGTGTGCCCCCTGCGTCTGGCGCACCACCTACAGCCACAGCCAGGCCCGCGACTATTGTGCCCCCTGCGTCAGGCGCACCACCTACAGCCACAGCCAGGCCCACGACTAGTGTGCCTCCAGTCCCTGCCGCACCAGCAACGCCTGCTGTGACACCACCAGCAGCTGGTGCTACAACATCTGGGCCCACGACAGCGGCAACACAGCGGCCAGCCACAGTGTCAGGCCAGCAGAGCAGGCGTGGCAGGTCTCGCCAGCACACCACTGCAGCAACCAGCACGAGGGGCAATGTACAGGGGCTGGCGCGTATGAGCGTCGAAAGACGCATGTTGCGTATCCATCAGCGCCAGGCACGGCAGCAAGGTGCCATTCAGCTCCAGCTCCACAAGATTGGGCGCAATGTGGCCGGAGTGGATGACCGCATGGACCGCATGACGGCGGCCATGGCAGGTGTGGGGGACCGCATGGACAACATGACTGCAGCCATGGCAGGTGTGGGGGAGGGAATGGCCCGCATGACTGCAGCCATGGAGGCCAACACTGCAGCAATGACTACTCAGCGCAGTGCAGCACGCTGGCGCTACCATCAGCTCATGAGCCGGCTGGCCGCCTACAGCAGGTCCAATTATGTTGCAGCCAATGCAACTTCACAGTTGTCGCGGCAGTCCCTAGCACAGCAGCACCAACTCATCCAGTGCTGTGAGGATATGACCAGGGTCCTGGAGCACCTGACCACGGCGGTTACAGCACTACACCCTCCTGCTCTACCTGCCACTGTTGGGGGTGATGATGTCAGTGAGGGGGCATCCAGCATCAGCATCCACTCTGCCTCACAAGTCCCACCACTCAGGCGCAGCACCAGGCCCATGGCAGGTACAGGTGCCCCGGAAGAGGATGAGCCTCAGAGGCGCTTGGGTGGAACGCGCAGGACGCGCAATTGACTACATTTGACAATTACAGGCACAGGCTGACTATAAACCTGCCCTGTCCTTTGACACAGCAGTATGCAGTAATACTGTTAGTAGAAGATAGTTGAACTGGTACCATTTTTGTGATTGAAACAAATATATTTATTTTTGCAGCACACATTAGCGTTGTGTCATTATTACATTTTGCATGCATTAGTGATTTGTGGGGTGAGGGAAGAGGGTGCACTAGAAACTGTTCACTGTGATGTGGTTGCGACGTCTGTGGCCTTCAGCTGGGTTCTCCCCGCGTGCATGGCGCGCATGAGCAGGTGGCCGGTTGTCCCCTTCAGATTCACTGCCAGAGATGTCGACAGGTATCCGGCGCTTGGTTGCAATGTTATGTAGTATTGCGCAGACAGCCACAATGCGGCAGCACACTGCAGGACTGTAATACATGGCCCCACCTGTCTTGTGCAGTATGCGGAACCTGCTCTTGAGCAGGCCAAATGTCCTTTCTATGCAATTCCTTGTCCGTATGTGTGCAATATTGTAGCGCCGTTGCTGGGGTGTAGCAGGGTTGAGGTATGGGATGAGGAGGTATTCACGGAGGGCGTAGCCACTGTCACCGGAATGAGAGGAGCAGAGGGTGATTGCCTGTGCTGCGCTGCTACCTAATTGCAATGTGACATTGTCGACAAAGTGTACTTACCAAGTAGGTGTCCTTCCCCGAAGTCTCCCCTGGCCAGTCATGTGTGGAGGCCGCTGTGCCGGAATATGAAGGAGTCATGGCTACTCCCTGGGTACTGGGCCACAATGTCAGTGATGTATGTCTTAGCATTGCAGACCATCTGTATGTTGAGGGAGTGGTAGGACTTGCGATTGCGTAACATATACTCCGTGGCAGCTGGTGGGCAGATGGCGATGTGGGTACAGTCTATGCATCTGAGTACATGTGGAAAATGGGCTACAGTGTAGAATTGTAGCTTGGTCAAGTCCAAATCCTGTTGGCTGGTGGGAAATGTGATGTGACGGTGTAGCTGGGTGAGCATGGCGTCAACAAAAGTCTGGAGGCAGCGTGACATGGTGGGCTGGGATATCCCCCCAGCAGCCGCTACTATCCCCTGGAAGCTCCCGGAGGCCAGGAGGTGCAGGCTACACAATACCTGCACATGTGTAGGCACCGCATTGGTACGCCTTGTTGGGTGCTGCATCAGGGGGTCAAGGTCCTGTATTAGCTGCATTATCATTTCCCCATTCAGCCTGTATTTTGCATATATCTGCTCTCTGGTTTGGCCCAGCAAGGTGACCCGCTGGCGGAAAATCCTGTCCTGGATCCTGCGTCTCCTCCGTGCTGCTCGCTGTAGCCATCGACGCCTGACCACCATGTACATTCCTGGCATTGTGGAACTCCTAATGCTGCTGCTGATTGTCCTTATGTGTGATTGGTCAGGCCTGTACCTCTTACTGATTGGCCAACGGTTTTTTAAATGGAAATTTTTGATGGCTTTTATGGTTACCACCTGCTTTGAGTTGTCCTTAATTTGCGCCGCGCAAACTGCGATTTTTGGGTTTTTCGCAATTAGCGATTTTTCATGAATGCCGATTGCGATAGTATTGCGAATTCGCAATTTATTTCGCAGAATCTGTGGTTTGTCGCATTTTCCGATTCGCTAATGCTCTCCTACCGGGATTCTGCGAATTTAATTGCAAATTCGCAATTATGGGTGTGCGAAGTCGCTATTTTCTTGTTGAATCCCGATTACGAATATTGCGCCCGCAATTGCATTTTCGCAGCGATTGCGGGCGCAATTTACCTTCATGAATCAGGCGGTATATCTTCAAGGAGGCCCAGGTCAATGTCCTTTATCACAGATAGCAAGCAAGGCGTCAGTCCCGCCCCCATCATATGCAGGTATTGAGGTGCTCTTGCCTGCTCTCCCTGCCTTAGGTTATTCCAATTCACCTATCAAATATTTTCGTTGGCCCCTCACTGAACAGCAGGTGGTTAGACCCAGATAAGAGAGACCAGCAGTCTGGGGAAGTCAAAGAGCAACCCCAGTTCGATATGAAGGTTCCCAGAAGTTCGATCCCCCATTCATTGCATGTCGGGCACTGAGGGAGACACACTTGTGATCTCTGGGCTCGTTGCCAACTCCAGCGCTCAATAGTGACATGCCCCATCTCACACAGTGCAGCGCATGTGTAGGTTAAAAGAAGATCCCACCGATGGTACCCCCTTACATACACCAGAAGAGAAAGGGCCTGGGTAAATTTGGCAGCTCCCCTAAAAACCCAACAGAAAAATTGATGCAACCCATCCATATCATCAAGAGCTCTTCATAAACACATTCACACTGAATCCAAGCATCCAGTTGGATCATAACTGGATTTCTTCCCTTGACTACCAATAAACCACCTTTTAGTTTAGTTATAGCAGTCAAAAGATGCCATGATCAGGACCACATTCCAGTACCTCACTCAAACAACTGCACAAATGGGTTGTGGAGAACACACCCCTTAGGAGAAATATAGAAACCCTGAAGAAAAAAATTATTAATAATGGCACATGTAATGTTTTTTGAAGTAACCCAATATTCCTAGCTCCTATCTGACAGGTCTACAATTGAACCTCCAAGTGCACCACCACTCAGCTGCCACATCAACACTTCAACGTGGGTCTAAAAGTGTGCAAATCCAAATTGCAAACTACACTGTAAACTTTTTCTTCAACTTATAAAACAAAAATACCCAAAGCACTAGAGGACGATAAACACCTCCACGGATTCATCCAAGACCTGCAAATGTTCAAAAATAATGAATGTACTACTTCATTTCTATGTACCCTCTGTCTATGTTGGTTGCAACAGCATCTATTCCCAGATTTGGTCTCATGAAGTCTATTCAAAACCCATCACAGCACTTTCGTAGGGATCTCTCCCAGGTCCCTTACATTTATACCAGTCCAAACACCAACATTCCACATGCACTACACCACAGCCTTTAACAGATCACATGGGGTAAGCACATGACCGCCGTGGGCTCTAAGAAATCAGCTAGGTTGTGTTTTGTTTATTCACTGATACTGCATGCAGTAGGCGCAGACTGCCTCTACCTATCCCAAGAGGTAGCCCCTGAAACAGCAAAAAGCCTTATTCACCTGTACCAATGCAGAATCAGAGCTAAGATCTAGCTCAACAAGGAAAAATCCCCTGAGGGTATTACTGAATCTGACCCAATACAAGACCAACCCAGTAGTTATGTACTTTTTCATCAAGTTTAGCGGCATCCAAGCTGAGCTAGACAGAATGAGCAGGGAGGGTACCATAGGGGAGAGTATTGCTTGGCCTTAGACTTCCCAGGAAAGAGATTCTTGGTGGTAGCGAAATCCCCGAACCAGTGTGCCAACACATCAGCCCACCTCCATTTGAGGTCCAAGGGTGGCCCCTACCATGTCTGGGGCAGTCTTCCTTAACAATAAATAAGCCCCATACAGGGAGTTCTTGTGTAGGGCTGTCCAGCTCGATGATGCAAAGGGGAAGGAGTTTGTAAGGAAGGGGTGAACAAGAGCATAGACACACCATATCAGGAAATCTGGGACATGTAGGAGGGTGGATACACTTGGCTAGAAAGGAAGGGGCAATCCCTAATTGTATGGAAACTTACACTATATTCCTTATGCTTCATTGGGAAAGGAATGCTGTTTTTGCAGTATTTAATTTATTTTTATGTCATGTCATCAACCTTCCGATATGATGTACAAATTATAACATTAAGTATAACAATAAAATATATGCATTAATCACAATTCTAATAAAAACAATAAAAGGTGGCCAATAGTGTTGGTTGAGGTAGTGGCCATACATAGAATATACATTCATACAATAAAATATTTACAATAAATACATTAGTTTTTTTACCATTATCAACCTCCACTCCTCAATGCCATCCAGCAGTGTTACTTGGTGTTGGTAAATATTATTTGATACAAAAAGTGCTATGGCAAAATAAATTCAATAAAGCTGTGTAAGTAACCATCCTTGGATATAAAAGGCCTTTAAACCAATTAAAATAATTTTATAAAATCAATCAGTTATCATTCACCCTCTGGGCCCTTACTTCTATTGCCCACATTTGAACCAGGAAGTTTGCCACCGCACATGCAAACAATGGCTTGGCATCAGACTTCAAGATTCTCAATGCAGTCTTGTGGTTGTCAGTTCTTAACTGTTTAAAATCAGGGTCAGCCAGTTTTTCCTTGGAGAGAAATACAGTGGACAAGCAAACATTACATAGACTAGAGTCTCTTGATGAATTTTACAACCAGGCTACTGCGTGTGGGCCGCTGTCCCATTTTCCAGCGAAGTCATGCAGGGGCAAAGTGCCAAACCTAAATTGTAAGTATTGTTTCCTGTCTCTAGGGTGTTCAATCAGATCTAAGTAGCCTTCCAGGGAAATATCCAATGTATGGGCCATTAAGTCTAGAGTAAGCTGCCCCCATGACCTACTGCTAAGTTCTCCCTGGATTACCCACTCCCAGTAGGCATCCTGTACTTCACTTTTTGGGGGAGCGAAGAGGGGTATTGGCTTCCCAAATATCACTCAACCCAGTGGCTATGAACAATTTCTTAATGTCTCTTAGCCACCTGATTTTATTAGTAGTGTCCCTGCATTTTACGTCTTCCACGGCACGGGTAAACAGCAATAGTTAAAGGTTGACTTAATCCTTAGCCAGAACAGCAAGGGGCACAATCTTGCTTAGGAGATGAAACAATGTCTACCCATGTTTAACATAAGGGGATGCATAGGAGTACTCCTGGGTAACATTCCTAAGCTCTTAACCACATTGCTGCAGGGGCTATTCCGCGGCAGCGCTAAGGGGCGGGGCGGCCGTGCGGCGGGCGCATGCTGGTGATGGAACCGCTCAGTCACCAGCCACGGTTGGGCTGTGCTCATTACGGAGCGGTTCCGTCATGGCCTTGCACGCTCAATGGAACGCCAAGCGCATGCGTGGAATTCGCGCAGCGCAGGCGCGGTGAGCGGGCCATGACGGAACCGCTCCGTCATCAGCTCAGCACCACCGCAGCTGATGATAGAGGGGTTCCGTCATCAGCATCGCAAGAGTTAAGGAACGTGTTGTCTGAGCTACTAAGCTCCTCTATGTGCTCCAAGCCCCACAGTCCTGCTCCTTACATCACAGAACTCACCACTTTGGCTTCATATATTTGCAAGGCCGGCCCAATCGTCTTGGTGTGGGGTAAACAATGTTCTTTGCCCAAGACCCCAATCAGCTGCTTGTGTTTCAAAACCATCTTCAAGATATGGAGTTTCCAAGACAGGTTGGAGCCAAGATACAACTGTAGTGCACACCCCTACGTCCCTGGGGGTGTGCCACCGATTCTGCCTACGAAGAAGGTTGAATGCCATCTTAAGATCTATAAAAGCAACATACAAGCTACCCTTCCCAATTATCACTGTTTTCCAACAGAGTGAGAGGAAACAGAACACTTGATCAACTGTCCCTGTTTTTCTCTCTAAAACCTGCTTGAAATAGGGATAGGATTTCATTTTCAGTAGCCCATTTCTGAATTTTGTACAAGAATGCCCTACTAACGCTTTCTGAATTGAGTAACTTAGACTGATTGGCCTATAATTGCAAGGGGGAGAACTATCATCTTTCTTAAACAAAGGCACAACTTCTGCTCCTCTTGATGATTATGGGAAAGGGGCACCATTGACTATGGCAGTAAATAACACATACATGTATTGAGGCCAGCCTGGAGTGTCCCAAAGACAAATATCACCAGGTATCCCGTTGGGACCCGGTACTTTAGACTGGAGGAAGGGGAAACTTACCTTATCGGAGGGGGGAGGCGAGGAGGCCCCCACTGCAGCCGCCACCGCCAGGAGTCATTTTCTGCCGTCCATAGCGCCGCCGCCCCGAGACTCCATCTCCCGGCAGCCTCAGCGGCGGCGCTGCCTTCACGAGAGCGCCAGGAGGCGCCTTAAAACTGTGACCTGCTCAGCGGAGCGGGGGAAACTTTCCTTATCAGAGGGGGGAGGCGAGGAGGCCCCCACTGCAGCCGCCACCGCCAGTGACTGTCCTCTCTGGGGTCCCTGCACTTAGCCAGGGCAAATTCGAAACACACCAGGACCTGCTAAATAAGGTCATTTTCTGGCTAAAGCACAATAGACCTTTGCCACCTGATCTAGATGGGGGAATCCTGAGTGTCAGGAGGGTGGGGTGGCTAGATACGTTGCCCAAAGACATCTCGGGGGACCTGATTTTAATCAGATTTAAGAATAGGAACATTGTCCCCTACTTACGATTCTGCCAGCCCAAAGAAGGAGATGGCCCCATTTGCATTTGGGATTGTATGATTTTTATCCGAGCTTCCAACATACTCCGTTACCAGGACAAATGACAATGAACTATAACTCCTGGAGAAGGGGATCCCGTGTACCCTGTGCCATTAACCCTCTAGCCTCTAATTAGTCTTGAATATGCACGAACATTGATTAGTTGACTCGTCACATTGATTTAATCCTGTTTTAATAGTTGATATTAACCTTGTAATGAAATTTTGAGATATCTATGTATGTATTGTTGTTGCTTTTATGGTTTTTTAAACTAAAATCGAATAAAGCTAATCTGACATCTGACTGGACTATTGTGCTACTGGCAATCGATATGACCTTCATAGTGAAAAACCCCCTATTGGTTTTGGGATGCCTTCTGGATAGTGCTGCCAGAGAGTTTAGGGCTGCTTGGTCAGTATACAGCGTACAAAAGTGGGTATACCAATCAAAGAGAAAATTATGATTTTCTAATTCTAAAGAACCTGATTGATTGCCCCACACCATCAGAGACCATAACTTCTTATTATCCCTAGATTGGCATGCGTCCTTAAGGGACTGCAACTTGGCTTCATCCCAGTACCTCTTGGCTTTCCACAGTTCTTATTTGTATGCTTTTCTAACATGTCTTGTCCCCTCTAAGTCCCTTGTTTTAATTGCTTGTATTAATAGAGATTTAAAATGCCTGCAATCTTTGTTGTACCATGTCTCTGTACTTTATTTAGTGGGCCATGATTTGTTAGTAGGGTTTGCAACTGTAAAGTAGTAACCTAGATTCTCGAAGAAACAGCAATTAATTAAGGATTACACATTACTGGATAAACCCTGCTCACCCGATTGGTAGCTTGGCAGGAGCAGACAGGCTTATCTCAGAGACAGTGTGTTAACCATTTGTGAACACACACAGCAATATAGTGAAAACACTACAGATGGACACAGCACAGGTTTTATAAAAAATAAGTATTCTTTATATAGACGTATCACAAGACCATAAACATAAAAAATCCACAATACTGTACTCAATAAGAATTCTTCAAGATGGTAGAAATGGTTCAAAAATAGGATATTCGCATAAAAATAGTCCTTATCAACAAATAATCCCACCTGGATTTATTACAACATCAAGGTCAAAGAAATCCCAAAGCACTGCACCGACCGCGAGGTGCGTAGCATCGGGCTCAGAGTCAAAATAGACCCCCAAAGAACAGTACCTTGGAAAAGCGAAAATAGAGACAGCTCACAACATTGGGGAGATGCAGCGTCGTTGGCACGTTGCGGCGTTGGTTCCTTGATTCGGGGGAGACGATGCATCGGGACCTGGATGCATTGCCAGGCAGAGGAGGCGTTGGTTCCTTACCAGAGAGGAGGTGATGTCACAATGGCACTGAAACCACGTTTCCGTACAATGTCACGATGTCGATGGATTCTTGACCATCCACCTCGATGATCGGCTCAGCGTTGATGTCGGCTTCGGATTTGATGCGGCAGAGCAGCAGGCGTCGGGCCGGCGTCGCAAGTCGGAGGATCGCTCACGGCTATGGCAGGATTACGATGACATTCGCTGGAGTCGATGTGGCACGGCGGCCTGCGGCGGATCTACGTTGCAAGTAGGAGCAGCGCTCACAACTTCGTGGCAGATTACGGCATCACTCACCGGCGTCGGTATTGCAGATTTCTTCTGTAGCACTGGAACAGCAAGTTCCAGATGCAAGCAAACACTTTGAGTGAAGTCTGGTATCCCTGACACTTTGGTCAGGAGGCAAGCTCAAATCAAGCACTTGGAATAATATTCTGCAGGATGATATAAGTTCTTTAAAAGTTCCTTCTCCTTTCCATGGCAATGAAGAGACCACTGCAGGCCAACCCAGCAAACAGCACACTGACAGAGGGGCAGTCCAAACTCCTGCAGTTTCCTTGGTACTTCTCCTTGGCAAAAAGGTTTGACTTGTTCCCAGAAGTGATCTAGAGTCTTGGGGTCTGAGTCCCCAAATTTATACTGCAAAATCCTTTGTACTCTAAAGGCAGAAAGGCATTTGCCTAGTCCAAACCAGTTCTGGTCAGTCCTGGAGCACTTTGGTGACAAGACTCCTTCCTTCCTTTCACAGTAGGACAGGGACATCAGACACCCTACAGGAGGTGGACTCAGCATTGTGGAGGGAAGGCACAGCCCTGTTCAGGTCCCAGGTGCAACTCCTCCCACCCATCTACATGCAAATCTCTCTTTTCAGCCCTGTGCTGACTCACCCAGTATCCTGGAATCCCCCAGCCCCTGTCATTCAAACTCCAGACAAGGAATACACAACCTAGCAGAGGCAGGCTTGGATAGGTGGGCAAGAAAAGACCTACTTTCTAAAAGTGGTATTTTCAAACACAGAATGTTAAAACCAACTTCGCTAGAAGATGTATTTTATCATCCTGAGTTCAGGCGTACTTAACTCGAATTTCTACCTAGTTCCCTAAGTCAGTTAGGATTATAAGATGAAATAATCAAACTGCCAATTCTGGCCTATGGGAAATAGGTAGCCTTGCAATAGTGAAAAACGAAAAAGGCTATAATTCACTATTAGAACATGCCACACATACCAGGGCATTATCCTTATCCTTACAATGCACCCTGCGAAGTCGACATGGCAGTACCAGACTACACACAAGCTCTGCAATGGCAGGCCTGAGACACACTTTACAAACTGCTTCTGTGGGTGGCACAACCAGTGCTGCAAGCCGACCAGCAGCATTTGATGTACAAGCCCTGGGCACACATGGTGAACTGTACTAGGGTCTGACAAGTAAATCAAATAACCCAATCATAGAGTCACTAGTCAATACATCAATTTAACATAGGGAGCACTTGCACTGTGACACTGAATAGCAGTGGCACAGTGCCCAAAGCATCTAATCAGCAAAAACATATCAAAAACAGAGGAGGCAATCAGTAAAAAATGGAAGGGAGACTCACACTAGTGGTACCAGGTCTAACAACCAGTTTAAGGTGCAATAAGGGGACCCTCCACTGCTTCTCTTCCTCTTGCACTTCAACAGTTTCTTCCATATTGAGAGGCTCATGTGCAACATTAAAATCCCCTGCTATTATTAGGGAGAAAATGGGGTTCCTCTTGCCCAGGAGTTCCTCTAGTTTTGTTATAGTCATCGAGGATCTACCTCCCGGTACCTCTCATGTAGGCATTATAGATGTTGAGGGTATATAGCCCTTAAGGCGGATTCCCATGATATCTGTGTTGTTCGAGGGTAGTTGTGATATACTGCTACAAAGGCTAATCTTGATCCATATAAGTAAGCCCCCCGTTGGACGTCCCATTTTATTTTGGGCTGCTGGGGCTGAAAAACTGACATAGCCTGTCTTGTGTGTTGGAACAGTGCTCCAGGTCTCTTGGAAAAGACATAAATCAAACTTCTTAATTCACTCATTCCAGTGTGGGAGAGATCATTTGCTGCTTAACCCCACCATATTTCCTTGAAATCAACAAGAGTTGTGACATTGTTTCTTCTTGGATTGAGTGTTTGGAGCTTTGCGTTGTATAGCTCTCTATAGTGTTACCTTCAGGGCTACAACCTCTATCTGGGTTATTCAATGATAGATTTAGTGGCTAGTCCAAACCAAAACCTAGGTACACCTATTGTTCCTTTCACCCAGGGGGGAGCTATTCCCTCATAATAACCTTGGAGTGTTTATGGCATCCAGTGGTGACCTGCAGGAATATGATGATGTTTTCTGTTTGGAGTGGGGAAGTGACCAACAGGCCAGCTGCTTTGCCGTGCAAGCCCATCAATTTCCCTCAAAGATGACTCAGATGCCACTACTTTTGTGTGGCTAATAGCCACCTGGTATTGAGCATCAGGTGTTTGTCTGCATCTGAATTGTATAGCAGAAGGTGCTGGGGGGCAGGTTCTAAATTCTACTGCTATCAAATTATCGGCCGACCTTTCATTAACCAGTGTCAGCATTATATATTCAGTAGGGGAACAAGGAACCATGTGCCTTCAGACCCTGACTATGTTCTCTCTGATTAAGGACCTGCACCCTCTCACATGCCTTAACCATTGAGTCACCTTATTCTTCAAAGAATCCTCACCTTCACCATCATTGTGGGGGCAATTTTGGAACGTTGGTCATAAAGTCTCGGCAGAAATGTTGAGATCTTGGATACAAATTTGGGAGCGGGCTAAACTTCGCATTATTGCTAGTGAAAGACTCAACAGTCGAAGATTCAGCAAACCGAGACCTCCTGAGCTTACTGTGAGGGCCCACGTCAGCTGGGTTGTTAGATTTAGACAATAAAGTCTCATTTCTAGCCCTTTTTCATAAACCCTTTACCTCCTGTGCTACCATTGAACGTATTGTGGTAACTGGGGCCTCCTTCATGGCACCCGGGATTGGGTCATGCTCTTCCCCAGCAGAGGGTAGGTTGAACAGGGTAGTTTGGACCGTTGGGTGCGGGGGCAAGTTTGTTTAAACCCAATAACTCCTTTATCATCCTCATGAGGTCATCAATCAGAGATTTCAAAGCATTGACCTCTTTTTTTAATGCAAGCCGCTAAGGGCACACACTGGAATGCTATTAGTTTAAATAGAGGGAAAATCGCTGGCACCATTAATGCCTAGTTCATTGGGGCTCTGCAGAGGAGTAAATCGATTGTTACATTCAATTATCGAGTCAGCCGTACTGTGCAAATTTGTATCAGGGTGTGTAGTGACCACTGCTTCTAAATATGACTTTATCCATTGTCTCATAGGTGCAAAGTCTCTCTTGTCCTTGGGCTTTGAGAACATCTTAGGAATGGTGCATATTGCACTAGAGCTAGTGTGGATAGGGAGGCTGTTGGAAGTATTGGGACCAATGTCCAACCTTTCTCCACCTGTGTCTAAAATGCCCTCACACTCGACCAAGAGGTTAACATTGCGATCCAGGACACAATTGCTACCTGCATGTTTAGATAATTTCTTGGCTTTCTTAGTCTTTCCCATGCCTGACCCACCCCCTCCCTTAGTCGCCTTCCTTTTTGCCATCAGCTAAAACACAGAGGGCTGTCACAAATATGGACATACCACCCAAGCAACCACAGCACCACTTATTTAGGGGGGAGAGGCTGTAACACTTAAATTGTTACTGATAGCCCCAGTCAATAAAGCATGGATCAAGACCATCAGTATCTCTGAGTCCAGGGGGCAAATGTTCAAGCGGAGGCCTGACCCAGCCTCTTCCGGCCTCTGATGTGCCCCCTCTGGCCTAAATGCATGCTTCCGGGCACAGCAATGCAGCATTAGTTGGCAGCAGCAGCTGTGAGTCCCTTTGGGGATTGTGATCCTGTTCCCTCTTTTCAGTGCACGTCCCACGACATTTTGACCCCAGGCAGCCTAAATACGCGCCTCTTGGTGCTAAAACATGGCGTTGGTTGGCAGCAACAGCTGCGAGTCCCTCTGGGGCTTGGAGTCCTGCCCCATCTCTACAGTGAGCTTCCAAATAGTATCTCTTGGACCAAAGAAAGGCTCATATCAATTCCCCCACCGGGTTATGGAAGTCCGGTGGAAGTAGCGACCCAGCCTGCTCTCAGACGACTCTGTAGTGAGGGCTCCTGGAGCCCTACCCCCTCATTGATCTGAGCCCTGTCGAGGTGATGCTGAATGTTCTCAACAGAGTAGGCTGCCCCAGCGAATGCAGCCCGCTGCGCCTGTGTGACTGGTGCGGCTGGGCGGGGCTCCCAATCTGGGGACGGTGCTTCCTGACCTAGAGAGAGAAGGCTGTTGGGACCATGCTGGTTTAAGCACCTGCAGCTTCTCTGCCAGAGGATGGGAACTCTGGGCAGCTGTTGCACTTGCCGCTCTGGTGGACTCTTGTCAGAGCTGCAGGGCGTGTCCTCGCGGCTCCAGGTTTGTCGTTTGTGGTGCTCTGCTTGACAGGGCTGCGGGTTTCCCTTTCCGATGCTGCTGGCTCCCGCAGATCCTAAAGTGTACTAAAGGTTGATAGGCTGTCATGCCTGCCATGATACGGTTGTCGGGATGCTTCGATTGGGCACAACTGAAAATTGTGGTATGATCATGCATATTCCAGATATGAAATTGGGGCATCTCCACAATGATGGATACTTATTGGCAGTGCAGTGAGTTTGCCTACACTCAGCTCTTCTCTGGATGGCACAGACTTTGTTCCATTGTGATCATAGACAACCCAACTAGTCATTACCAGAGTTGGCCTATCAGATTTTTACCAGCACCTGCTAAGGAAAAAGACCACCTTGCTGCATCAGACCTCTGGAAAAAATAACTGCGGACTATTTTGGCTGGGTCAGTACAAAGACATTCCTGAAGAACTCAGACTGTTTTCATACTCACAAGTATCGGCAGGAGTGGCCATACCCTATTTCACCATGCAGACCAAAGCTATTGCCCACTGGCTGCAAGTTACCAGATGGAAAATGCTCAAAGTGATGACCAGCACTGAGCTTGGCCTTAACTGGATCAAGGAAGAACCGAAAACTAATATCTGTGGTGCCGTTTATTGGATGTTGCAAATTTCTTTGTTATTTTGCTTATCACATGTTTCTCTATTTTTATACATTGGAGGTATATTTTTATATTATTGTGTCTTTGACTTTTTAACTGCTTTGGTACCTCTTAATCGTTACACATTTTCTTCAAATTAAGCCTGTCTGCTCTGTGCCATAGCTACCCATATTTAACACAGGCTTATATTATTGAAACCAGTGCAGGCTTCATTTTTAAAGTTAACTAAGCCTTTGCAACTGTGAAACTGCAGTGCAATACTGAACAACGTGCATCGCCATAGTGCACTCTAGCAAATTGGCTGGTACACAAGGGGCAGGTCAGGCATTATACTATATATACTTGTGGAGTTCGATGTTACGCTTCTGTGTGGTAATGTTATAAAATGAAGTACTCTGTCAGAATTTACCAGTGGCTTTTCTGTGTAGATTAGGTACATTCTTGGTTTATATTTCACTTATGGCTCTTGCTAACAAAGAAAAACAGGGGCTAATTGTTTGAAGAATCCTAGCTAATCTTTTGCAACAGGGTCAGTTTGTTTTTGTAAAATCGAAATTGTGTCTCTCATCAACAGCAGCTTGACACTCGACTAACTCACAGTCACATTTTGCACGACAAATATTGCATGCCTAGTACTGCATGAAGTTGATTTACTACATTCTTTAATACCCATTCTTGGTGATAAACACAATAAATTGCCTAATTTAAATTCATTAGTAACCCAGATGCAGGAGGAGGGGCAGAGTTTGAGGCCTTATGGAAGTGTAACACTATCCTGGCTATACTAGTTAACATCCCTTATACATTGCAGTGGTAATGGATGATTTAAAAAATAAGAATAGTGTATTTTTGAGCTAGGTGTTAGTCCTGCTAGCTCTGGCATGCAAACTGTGGTTCTACCTTTGATACACATGAGTTCATTTAAGGTAAGCCCACTTATTCACCCTCAAGTTCTCATCAGAACCCTGTAACTGAGACAGCAGATGTTAATATTACTATAACATCACATTTAGGTGTCCTAACTTTAGACTACAGGTATATCACTTCCAAAAATGTAAAACACTGAGCTGAATACGAAAATCGAACAACTGGTGGGGCAAAAATGTTGTCCTAGCTCACCACTGTCAGCCAACAGCTGCTAATTAGAGGAGGTCAGGTAGAGGGCAGACAGTTCAACAAGAACTGTAGGCAAAAGAAGCAAGCTGGAGATTATTAGGATTATTTGCAGCAAGTTTTTTTGAAGCAAGGATCTTTCTTTAAGTGTCTGAAGGAAGCTAGACTTCCCCTATTGTGATAAATATGTAATGCTGACCCAGATATACTCGATAACTGCAGACCAATAACAAATCTACCTGGTTAGGATAATACAATGAGAAAAGTGTTGATTCCCAATCGCGCAAACACATTGAAAACAACATTCTATTCTTCGCTTGACTAAATTGGATTTTGAGCTAGCCAAAACACTGAAACAACAACAAAAGTACTTGACAGCATGCTCCATAAGGGGGATACAGGCCTCCTTGTCTTATCAGATTTCCCTGCAGCTTTCAACACTGCCAAGCATAGAGTCCTCTTCTAAATACTTGAACAAAGAAGAGGACTCTAAGTCTAAGTCTTCCCAGGACGTTAAGTTAGGCAATTTCACGTCCATGTTTGACCAGTATCCTGGGGTGTACCACAAGGCTCCATCTTACTTCCAATTCTTTTCAACAAAAAGTTTTAAAGGTTACAAAACCTTTTTCTTTTTTTAGACTCCTGCTGTGAAAATTCAAATAAGGGAAGACCTGTGGGAAGGCTTCTTTAACTCATTTTGGAAGTTATCCTAGAAGGAAAGTACTATTTTTGCGGATCACTGACAAAATATCGACTTACAAAATATCGACCTACAGGAATCTCGAGTCAAAAATATCGAGGGCAAGAATATCGACATCCTATCTACAACATGGTAAGTACCAAAATATCGAAAAAATAATATAGATGTTAAAAATATCGATGTTAAAAATATTGTTTTTTTTTTTTGTAAGACTTTATTGGCAGTTGTCAAATGTACATTACAATACTTTTATGTCTGGAGACCAGTTGTCATATATTCAGTGATTCGACTTTTGTGTTACACAGCTATTCAGCCGACAACCTTCCGGTCCGGCAGCAATAGTGGATAGTGTACTTGGGACATTCCAGCAGTAGGTAGAGAAAATTAAACGTCTTACTTTTTATTATTTTATCTGAACATAACTATAGACTCATTAGGAATGATGAACATTATAGCAAGATATCAATATACATTCAACCGTTCACATCAGTGGGTTTCCCCGAATCACTAATCTATCTCTTCCCTTGTGAGTAGTGTAAATGACCACTCCCATGTGTGCCTAGACCCCCTCCCACTATTTCAATATTCTATATGTGTCAGTCCACTAGATCGTCCTCTCCTCCAGAGCTATCATCGTCCTCTTCTGGAAGAGGTTCACACAGGTCACCCCGATACTTGTTCCAAGGTAGCCATATCCTGTTCCATTTGCGAGGGTTAGCTCTTATCTTGTACACTGCTCGCTCGGTTACCATCAATCTATCCATGTTCCTGCACCATTGTGCCGAAGTCGGTGTTTCCGCCGCCCCCCATTTCTGCGCTATATCTCGCTTGGCTAACATTACTCCCACTACTACCCACTGTTGTCCCTGACGTGTCAAATCAGTCTTCCCCCATACATTCAGCAAACATACCCTCGGGTCCGTCGTGAGCTATACTTCTAGAGTGTGGGAAATGGTCCGCATAATGCGTCTCCAGTATTCACTGATGATCGGGCAGCCCCAGAGTGTGTGCAGCAGTGTCCCTTCCTCTCCACAGCCCCTCAAACAGTTTGGATGGTCAGTCCTATGCAGTCTGTATAAGGTAGTTCTGGTGTAATATACCCTGTGTAGTATTTTAAATTGTACCAGTCGGAAGCGGGCCGAAATGCCCGCTTCTCGCGGGGATGCCAGTGCGGCGTTCCAGTCCGTCTCGTCCATTTCACCCAACTCTTCCTCCCATTTTTCTCTTAATTTAGTTAGTGGATCAGGCAGGTTGTTCAACAACTTTCAATAAGTGAGGGATGTGGCACCCGTTTGCATAAAATCAGTGAGCAAACGGTCCTCCAACGGGGAGGATTCGGGGACCTTTGACCCCGGCTAAATGGCTGCCATCAATAAATGTTGTATCTGTATGTACCTGTACGTCTCAGTAGGTCCTAGGTCATACTGCTGTTGCAATAGCGAGAAAGGGACCATACCAGTATTTGTCCATAAGTCACCTACTGTGGAAATCCCTATATTGTCCCATTGGGTGAACCCCTTACTATGTCTCAGACATCCCAGTGATTTAGTGTCCCACAAAGGTGTGAGTTTGGTTATCACACCCGTTTTTTTTTCTTTTAAAATATAAATGTAAAATAAAGTGAATAACACTAATAAATAAAATCTACATAGTTAAAAGTATCTAATAATGTTAAAAAATTAATAAATAGTACATATATAATAATAATACATTAATTAAATATATACAGTAAATATATAATATATATGTACTGAACAATAAGTTGGAATAATTATTTTACTAATTTATAAATTAATAAAATATATTCTAAATTACAAAAACATTTACAAACATAAAACAATAACATAAATAAAATGTAAAAAATATAAAAAATTAAAAATACTTTTAGTATTTTTAAAATTAATTATATAAAACGTTGGTTAGCGTAAGGGTAAAAATTACTATTCCCACTCCAGAGAGTGCAACAGTAGGGAAAGCGTTGGATAGCGTAGGAGTATAAATTACTATTCCCACTCCAGAGAGTGCAACAGTAGGGAAAGCGTTGGATAGTGTAAGAGCAAAAATTACTATTCCCACTCCACAGAGTGCAACAGTAGGGAAAGCGTTGGATAGCATAGGAGTAAAAATTACTATTCCCACTCCACAGAGTGCAACAGTAGGGAAAGCGTTGGATAGCGTAGGGGTAAAAATTACGATTCCAACTCCAGAGAGTGCAACAGTAGGGAAAGCGTTGGATAGCGAAGGAGTAAAAATTACTATTCCCACTCCAGAGAGAGCAACAGTAGGGAAAGCATTGGATAGCGTAAGAGTAAAAATTACTATTCCCACTCCACAGAGTGCAACACTAGGGATAGCGTTGGATAGCGTAGGAGTAACAATTACTATTCCAACTCCAGAGAGTGCAACAGTAGGGAAAGTGTTGGATAGCGTAGGAGTAAAAATTACTATTCCCACTCCAGAGAGTGCAACAGTAGGGAAAGCGTTGGATAGCGTAGGGGTAACAATTACTATTCCAACTCCAGAGAGTGCAACAGTAGGGAAAGTGTTGGATAACGTAGGGGTTAAAATAACATACTTAAAAATAAAAGCTTTTTTTAATAATAAAAATATAAACTATTAAATAAATATAAACCATATACAATACCTATACATAATTATAAAAAACATGATTAGCTAAATATATTTAACCAAAAATAAATATTAAAAAATACCATTTTATAATATTTAATTACCAATTAATAATTAATTAACAATTATATTATTTCAGTTCAAAATAATTTTATTAGGACATAAGGAGGTGTCAATACATAGAAAAAAATAAAAACATGTTGTCGAGAGTAAATAAAGCAAATTACAATTGTAGGATTGAGTCATAACAATGAAAAGGCAAGTATGAGAATTACAAGGCTATCAGATAAGTAACACAATGATGGGTCATGTTCATGATGGGGATGGCGAAAAGAGAAAAAAAATGACTGTGAAACAGGTAAAGGAATGAGAAGGCATTTAAGGGGGTTTAGAAACCTCTTGTTTACAAAACAATTATTTTAAAAACATTATTACTTAATTACATTTAAATTACTTCCCACCATATTCCCCTATAAACCCACTACCCGCAACAGAACACATTTATCTATTTATGAATTAATTAAAATTATTTACCAATTAATTAAAATTAATTACCAATTAATTAAAATTAATTACCAATTAATTAAAATTAATTCATAAATAGGGCTCCCAGTTTTCCGTTTTTACTGATTTTAACAGATAAAAACAGATAGAAAACAATTTTTTTCCTGTCTGTATTTATTTTAAAATACTACTGTCAATCATGAGTGCCAGGTCAGTAGAAGTACAGATTGAGAGGTAGGTGAGATGAAAAAAGACAATAGATTTCCTAATTAACCCTTTCGATGCTCATGACGAGCTCAGCTCGTCATGATGCACAGTTGAGCTGTGCTGATGACGAGCTGAGCTCGTCATGACACCAGCAAAGTGGCAATTTTCAGCACAGGAGGGGGAAAACGCCTAGCAGCCAAGGTGTTAACCTTAATTAAGTGCAGATCTACAGTTATTGATGCTGTTCTACAATGCAAGTGTTTTCGTTTTAACGCTATTGCACAGTATATTGATGAAACCTTTAGGACATTCAAATGTGAGTATACATTTATCAGTCAAATAAATGGGGAAAATACCCATGGCATCTTCATTTATACAAAAAACACAAAATAGAAATGGATAAATACAGACAAAATATGCAAAAAATAAATATGGATAAATACAGACGGAAATGTAGAAAAAATAAATACCATAAAACTGGGAGCCCTATTTATAATTCCTACTAATTAACAATTAATTAAACAAATTAAATTACTTCCCACCCTATTCCCCTATAAATCCACAACCCGCTACAGAACATATATATTAATTAATCAATTAATTAAAATGAAATACCAATTAATTAAATTTATTTACCAATTATTTATAATTATTTAATAATAACTACTAATTAATCATTAATTTAACATAATTAAATTACTTCCCACCCTATTCCCCTATAAACCCACAACCCGCTACAGAACATATTTATCAATTAATATATTAATTAAAATGAATTACCAATTACTTAAATGTAATTACCAATTATTTAAAATTAATTAATAATAACTACTAATTATTACTTAATTTAACCTAATTATATTACTTCCCACCCTATTTCCCTATAAACCCATAACCCGCTATAGAACATATTTATCAAATAAGCAGTTAATTAAAATTAATTTCCAATTAATTAAAAATAATTACCAATTAATTACAATTTATTAATAATTTTTACTAATTAATAATGAATTTAACATAATTAAATTACTTCCCACCCTATTCCCCTATAAACCCACAACCCGCTCCGGTACTAAAACATATAATTTGCTTATGAAAAAATGTATTAATATAAAAAATGAATACACATATAATATTAATTATTTTAAATACTTAAGTTAAACATATAACACATACATAATAAAAAACAAAAAAATAATACAAATATCGATATTGGTGTCATCGAAATTAGTGACATCGATATATATGCTATCGATATTACTAACTTCGATATTACTAACATCGATATAAAGAATTTCGATATTACTTACCTTAGGGTCGATATTCTGTCCAACGATATTCTTGACATCGATATTCTGCACCTTCGAAATGTCAAACACGATATTTTGGTAGGTCGATATTTAATACTCGATATTTTGACTGTGTACCCTATTTTTGCATGGTCAGCCCCTCCAATTTGTGCTCCAATGCTAAAGGTTATGACTCTAAGAGTGCACTGGAGCCAGCTGTGCAGGCCCCAGAGCCAGTGCTCTCTCTCAAATACTGATATGTGTGAATCGGAACCCTAATTGGCAAAGGACTTTAACCCCCTTATAAGTCTATGAATATGGTACCAGTGTTTCCCACGACTTCTGTTTTAAAATGAAAACAGGGCCTGAAAGACTGTTTGAGACACAGTGAGCCACCCAAGTACACTACTGACGGATGATCTGCCATTGCAAACTGCTCAAACTCGTCTTCCCCCTCATCATGTGTGGAAAAGTCAATGCACTATTTTTAACCCGTCGCATGCTCATGACAGAGCCGCTCCGTCATGAGCCGTGGTTGCGCTGTGCTCATGACGGAGCGGTTCTGTGGTGCCCTGCCGCCACGCCTGCGCGGCGCGTTCTATTGAGCGGGCGGGGCCATGACGGAACCGCTCCGTCATGAGCACAGCGCAACCGCGGCTCGTGATGGAGCGGCTCCGTCACGAGCATGCGAGCGCCGCTCGCCCCCCCCCCCCCAGCGCTGCGGCGGAATTGCCGCCGCAGCGAAGGGGTTAATATATACCAGTCACCCTTAAGGAGGCCTCCTAAGGCCCATGAGGCAGGGTGCATTATATCAAAGGTGTGGACGTGTAAATGCAAGCTTATATGTCCCTAAAGTGGACTTTACCATTAATGGACACCGTAAGTGATAGATGGTCCAAAGGATAACATGGTCTAGCACACTCACAAACCCAAGGTTGGCCGCTCCATTATGGCACTGCCTAAATATGTAATTCTTTATATCAAACAACATGCCTCCTTACCTCTGACATGAATCTTGATTTGAATATGATGTGGCGTTTGCGACAGGTGGCTACTTAGATGTGACCCACCTGGTTGCCGCAGCCTTTTCCTGGGCTGTGGCTGCAAGCCCGTGCTTGCAGGCACTAAAATAGGATTCTGACTCACTTGAAAGAGGTTGAACTATCCCAGAAGTCAGAAACAAAGGCCTGGATGGGAAGGAGGTCACACCTCCCTCCCTGATGACAGGCTGGCAAGTGAAGTGGGACATCAAAGGGATGAGTAACAAATTGCTGCACCACCTGTGATATGCAAGCAGGCTGCCTCCCAAAGGAGTAAACAGCTGTACCCCTGTCCCATGCACATTTCCAACCTTGCAGGTGGAAAAATAGGTAGTAAGGAGATGTACACCCCAGAAGGCTAACTACACCTCTGGGCAGAATTACCTGATCTGTAAGGTTGAAGAAGACTACTGCCATTTTTAAAAGTGGTTTAATAGTGGATTCTAATAGAAAAGGTGTCTTATATCCCTAGATGTGGTCACTTCAGCGGCCATTTTCAGCCAACCCCCAACACCCCTAAATCTAGGATTTAAGGACTGCCTGTGACACCAGAACTTCAGTTCTGATCTGAATTGCAACAGGATGAAAGCAGAGATCTGTGTCTGCGACAACAGAAGCTGACAAACAAAAGATGCAATACTCTGAACCTGTGGCAATATTCCTGGAACTGTGTGAACGCAGCTTGTCCTGAACCAAAGTTTGGTTCCCCGCAGCAAGAGGAACCACTTTGAGAGGCAAAGGCAACCCAGAATCCTCATTACTATTGGCACTAGTCCCCTGCAACCGCAGGTAAAAACAATTTACCCGAACCAAGGAATCACTGGCCATAGGACCCACCAAGGGATCAACCAGATGTGGATGATCTATTACATTGTGATAATTGCAGTCCTACCCTCCATGGAAAATTCAGGTGGCTACTGTGTTACCCCAGACCTCCGGATGTCAAAATAACTTTCTGCTGTGCTTACTCCTGACAAGGCTTAGTGGTGCCAGTTCAGAAACCACCTCCTTTTCTCAATGCTTTACCTCAAGGGAACTCCTCAAAACTTTCATCCCACATCAGCAGTTGCTTCATAGTTGATATTTTGCACCCTGTTCCCCACTGGTACTGTTTACACTGTAAAACCAGCTCTCCTGCAGCTTTCACTTCAGCACTGTGGACAGCCAGGATAACTCTGCACCCGGGCTTCTCGAGCCAGGCAAAATCAAACTGACTGTAGTGGATTGTTCCTTGGACCCACATCACCTTTACCCTCGTTGGGTTCCATGCAACTCGACTTGCAAGTGACCAATTGCCCCTAGTGGTTTTTATCATTGACCTCAATGATAAAGTTTCACAGTAATATTTAGCACTGATTAAATGTTGTTTCTAAAATCCATAACTCTGGTTATATTTATCGGATTTTCTTTAGTTTGGTGCCTAATTTAAGAAAAAATCTTCTTAATTTTTATAAACATGTCGGATTTCTTTCGAGCTGTGTCAACTAATTATGCTTAACACATGCTCCTCTAGTAAAGCCTTACTGCTCTTTGCCACTGTTCCATGACTAAGCTAAGGATTTATTATTGTCCATCCACGGATCATCTATGGGGTTTGTCAGAGTATTGCATGGTAAAGCGTAATCAGCTTTACCACATACTACTCCACCTTTCTACAATCCTGCTAAAGCTCTAATCAGCAAAATACTTTTTGGGACTTTACTGGGCATATTTATCATATATATATTCAGCACAATGTAGCAAGGCACTACTGCACTGCATGAAAGGGAAAGGGAAGTAATGCTCCATATTTAACATCATATGGCGCATTCCAGTCCTTTCTATGCACGGGGGCACTTTTGGATGCCTAGCACCAATGAAGACATCCTTGACTATGGTGCAAGGGTGCCTACATTGTAAACAGGATTTTTTTAGGCAGGAAGAGAAACCTTCCTGCACAAAAACAATTCTGAGAGGCATTTTCCTCTTAGTATCGGTGCTGCAGAATGCAACAAGCATGGAAAAAGGAAAAACAAGGAGAAATAAAGATATATCACCTTGTAACGCCTCCCCTGGGAGGTGTGGCATTTCACACATTCCTTAGGTCTACCACTAATGGAGAATTCTGGGAATGTACCAAAATCACCCGGGTGGATGTGTGGGAAAACCCACGCTCCACCCATGGACAGAGTAACGCAAGGCAGTGATTTGCACTGCTTTGAGTTACTCCAGATTTATCAAGTCACGCAGGGCCACACAAAGTAGCCTTGTGACTGCTTGATAAATCTGACTTTAGTGTTGCATCATTCATGTGCCCCATTGCGTGGTGCAAGGGATAAATAACACTATGATAAATATGGGCCATGACTATGAAAGAAAATGATGACACTTATTTTAGTACTTTTACAGGGATTTATAGTGCTGGAGCAGGAATTAGTGCACAATTTTAATGTTCCTTGAGTTACCTCCGCACAGGCTAATTCTCACTCTAAATGCATTGCAATGGATCTTTGTTATTGTTTAAGAGAAGATGAGGTGCAGTACATCGCATAGATTATAATAACAATTTCTTATCTATTTTTCAGTCAAAAATGAGAGTTTGGTATGAGTTAAAGCCTTTTATTATTTAAATCTTTTAGTTGTCATCTTTATTAGGTTACAAGTCACATTCATGAAATCTAGTAATTAGAGTCCTATCAGGATTCAACAGTAAATCCATTTGCAATCAATACATTGTAATAAAAGGCATGAATCAGGTTCCATAATGGAAAGCAAATCCCTATTATAGGAATCATGTGAGAATGGCTTCAGTCAAAACCCTTAAGGTCCCCCAATTCATGAGAGAGTGGGAGTTGAAGCATAAAGCTTTGGCATATAAGTTGTTCAATAAAACAAAAATCAATCAAAGCAAAACTTCCCATGAAGAAAAGTTCCAGAAGCTTAATAGAGTCTCAGAGTAAAGTGAAATAAGGGAAAAATGGAAACATCATAAGGGCAAGTGGTAACCTATTCTAGGAACACACATTTTATATACATTCTGAAGCTTTGGCAGCATGTTGCTTCTTCCATCTCCAGTATTCCAAGCAGCTTTCAGTGTTTGTCCTGGGAACAGGATCACTCTTCTTCTTCTTCTTCTTCAAACAAGAATACAATAGTCCAGAGACAGCAATGTTAAGTTTGCAATTTAGGGGATCATTACAATGTCGGGCAGAAAGCTTCCTCCTGACAGTAGGATTCTCCTCGACTGTGTCAGAGCCCTTCTGACCGACTTGGTCGGTTCACGATCTGCCTGACTGATTGCGATGTTCGCGGCCGTAAAGTAATCCACTTGGTCAATCCGAATCTGTTCCGACCAGTTCTCAAAGTATCTGTGTTGATCAGAATTGCATCATACACCCCTATAGACAGTCTTTCGGACCTCGGGATTATGATGCCAATTTCCAACAGCCGTTCCACGTCGGCCTGTCCGATACACAAAGGCTGTCAGAAAGTGACTTTGGAGGCCCCTCAGGGCCCCCTTCTACAAAAAGAACCTCCCTGTAAAACCCTTCACTGTATGGTAGGCACTGTGGTGTGGCCGTGACAGGGTGTGGAGTTTTACACACACACACCCCATTCCGGTATACAACCTTTAGCATGCATTTTTTACAACGCACTACCATTACCATGCATCTTTTACAACGCATGCCATTACAACGCATAGCGCTTTGGGGCGATCTGACATAGGGAATGGATAGTGAATAGTTTAATTTACTATCCAATAACCTTCCCTAGTGTCCACGGGGACTGGTGTTGGAATAGTAAATTAAACTATTCACTATCCAGCACCCAAAGCACTATGCGTTGTAAAGGTATCGCGTTATAAAGTATGTGTGGTAAAAGTGTGCGTGCTAACATCATACATCCCCCCATTTCTCCATAAGAGCCAGTGTTAGGGGCGGAACACAAGCTCCCATAAGAAACAATGGGAATCCAACTGAACGGTCTTCAGTCGCATCATAATCGGGAGGGTGGAACCGCCAACTGTGAGTCGGTCGGTCTCAGTTCTGAGCCGGTATCTGGTGTAAAGTTTCCACCCGACATTGTAATGAATCTCTAAGTTATATCTTTTCTAGGTTCATGTGGGTAATTTTCTCATTCAAGGCTACTTTCCCACATAGAAAATTACATTTCTAACCTTCAAATATATCCATCTTAATTGATTACCATGAATGCTCTATGTAGATGTATCTGTACTAACTAAAAGAAAACATTTAGCACAAAAAGGTCAAATTATGCAGGGTAGAAATGGATCCCTAGTCCTAAAATAAAGGGAAGTGAATGGACACATCTTCTCAGTTAATTGTGCAAATGTAAATACCATTGTATAGTCCCTTTGATGGTTAACATCCTCAAACTATTTATAATTGTTTTTCTAATCACATTTATTCATGTAATGGTGGTCCCGGAGATGAATTTGAAAGTTAGTTAACACTGTCTTTTTTAAATCTTCTCACCTCTAATGTGATGAGTCTGAATACATTTTCCAATCTATTATTACTTACAGTTCATTGTGGCGAAAACTCTGGGAAAAGGTACAGTTGAAAAGCCTACCCCAATAGATGAAGCTCCTTGGATTATATAACTCAAGAGGTTGATTTCAGATAATATTTGTATATAACTAAATACACATGTATTCCATTTTGCTTGGAAAACATAACCAAACGCCCCTTTTTAGATATTGCATGATTTTTAACTATATCCTAGGTTCCTGGAAAGGTAGTCTCATTAGTCCACTGCACAACAAAAGGGATAGAACAGATGCCTCACTTATTAACCCATAGACGTGTTTGATCCTTCAAAAAAAATGTCTCGATTAGCAAATTGGGTTATGCAAACAGTTTTATACTTTGGAACAAGTGAGCTTTTGATCCTTATATTCTACAATAGACAACACTTTATGTTTACAAATGGTTTGTATAAAACACATAAAAAAACATAAAATGAAACTATATATTTATTTTGTTGATTTCAGTAGTGTGTTTAACTGTGTGAATCTGCCAAAAAGATGGCATAAAAAACGGTCTGGGCATTCGTGATTATTTATTATTCTCCCTAATAAATCTTTACTCTGACAATTAGGTATCCATGCTACTTGGACTAGTACGGGTTTATTTCAATCCAAAATTCCCTATTCAGAATGACCCGAAACAAGGATGGTTAAGAGTACTAATGCTTTGTTCATTTTATTTTTCAGATTTTTCAAGTGAAACAATCCTAATTGTTCCTTCCGAGGTTGGGAGGTGAAGAAATCTGTGCTTTAATGTAGGTGATTTACATTTAATGAATATTAACCCAGTAGCCTATAAAAGACAAGTAGATGTGCTAGTTGTACGTGGCGATGTACACAATTCGTTGGTTAATGAAAGTAAAATTAAGATAATAGCTGAGGTAGCTTGTGGACTGACAGTTCCATGAAAATGTTAATAATAAATATATTGAGGTTATGTACAAGTATATTTAATTGGGATTTGCCATTATCAACAACTTATTTGTAAGCTATCAATTGCAAAACGCAACTAGTCAAAGGTAATCTATTGACATCAATTTGCGCTAATTCTCTCTGTCCCAAGGCAAAATACATTTCCTTTCTCGTATAAAATTGTGTACGGCCAAAAACACTGCCATGCAACAATGTAAAACCTTCTACTTCTTTTGAAAAATAGCAGAAAGTCGAATTCCAGTTGTTGAAGGTCTATTTTGACAATTGCTGCTCGACCCCGTTTAGAATTGTAAAGCTGGAATCAGGATTAACAAGCATAATATATGGAGCTTTTTTCCACTTTAGTGAGTACATATTTTTTATATCTTTCAAAAGCCCCAGGGTCCATTTTGAAAACGCTATTATGAAGGGAAATCTCAATGACATTGAGAAAAAAGTATCTGTTTTCCATTCAGGGTACTTTCTCACAAGTACGATGGATACCCTCTCAGCCAAAATAGCATCTGCCCACCTTATTTAAGGTCGGGAGCAGTGTCAGATTTCTGTCTACTGAGTCCCCAAACTCTAGATCTAGCTGGTATTCCTGATGTTAAAATATTCTACATGAATTTTAAATTTGAAACCTTACTTATCAGTGAAAATATTTGGCTTGTCAATAAAGACAGAAAAAAGCATATGATTTGCCAGTTTTGTAGTGCTGATATTCAGTATTTAAACCACATCCTATGTTTTGCCCTTCGTTAATGCCGTATCATGATCAATATTACAGACCTATCTAAGTCAGTGTTTTGACCTACTCAAAAGCATTATTTATCTTGTTTTATCCAAAATCAACAAATATATGTTACTGATTATTTAAATTCCTTAGCTCTTTTCTAATTTTGTGTATATTAATATATATTTGCTATTGTATTCTCATGATTGTGCAATATGTCTGTGAAAATGTTACAATAAAGAAATCAATAATCTGAGAACAAGATCTTCCAATGCTAATATCTATCAGGTCTAAACATATTTCTTGGAGGTCCGTCAATCTGAACTAATCAATATATCCAGCGGTTTCAGGGAAGCATGGTATTAGCATCACTCATGCTGCATCTAGATTGCTAGGTTTGTGCAACCTTGATAGCTTTCACTGTTCCTACAGGGCTGTCCAACACTCAGCATAACACAATAAATAGAGATCTGACAAACATCCAAAAAAGCAGCAATATGCCTTATAATAAGCAAGGCAGAAACACTTGACTTCTCTAGGTACCAGTAAAAAAAACACATGCGAGAGGCTGCTAAAAAAAAGAAATAACACTTCATCATATTCATCTTTCTAAGGAGACTTTTTTGGGAGCAACAGGTTCTGTGACTCTCGGTGACTACCTAAGGAGAAACTGTGCTCCTCGTTGGGATGCATTCCGTTGAGAATTTAAGGCATGATTTTTCAGTGCTGAACCAGGTTCTGTTTTCTCATCATAGTAACTTAAATGGGAGTGACGTTCATTGCTACTATCAAATACTGTGTGTCTCTGGGATCAATTTCCCTTCCACCTGTTTTCACCATTCTATCTCTGTGCATAGTATCAAAGAAAACTGGAGCAACTGAAAGGGTATGTATGATACAGTAAAATGATCCTTTTGTTCCACGTCAGTGTTCTCGCACTCATACATTGGAATTACCACAGTCTTCCTCTAGTCTAGTGACCATGTACTGTTAATATTGCCTCAGAGTCTACGCTCTTACCAACGGAGAATACTATTCGCAAATTGTCACAGTTCCTCCTTTCTCACACAGAGAGTCCACCAAGTGCAGAATGGGTTATGCACTCAATCTCTCCTCTCTTGCCAAGTGAATGTATTGTTGATAAATGTGCACAAATCCTCCTCTCTGACAGAATGTGCAACATTGTTGAATAGCTGCAATCTATTGTGTCTTGCACAGTAAAGCTCATGTGGGACAGTCGCAACAGCCTCGCCTCTTTCATCAATGTGATATGATGTTGGCAAAGACCCTCTCTGTCCTTCTCACACAAATCTTGCCTGCAATGTGGCTGTAATTCCATGATGTCTTCTTTCTCATCCACTTTTAGTGTGCAAACCTATCTTAAATGAACATGCTATTAGCATAGTCCAGATAAAGACTTTGGTGATCCGCGATTGGACTTGTGAATAATACATTTGCAATTATGCTCAAAAAACAGTACTGAAGCTTTCTAATAGGAATGACCGACATAGGTTTAATTTGAAAGTGTATATAAAGGGTTAATGGGCAAAATGCATGAGATATGTCATCAATAAGTTGATCAGTAAAGCAGAGAATTTAAGCACAAGAACTCAGAAAAGTCCTATAATAAATATGGGCATAGATTTGCCTTCTAAAGGTGGTAACCCCTTCGGGGCTAATGACGAGCTGGGCTCGTCATGGCGCTTACCTGCAGTGCGCTGATGACAAGGACAGCTCGTCATCAGCCCCACCCTCGGGGGAAGCGCTGGCGCTCCCTCCGAGGGTCTCCGATCTTCGTTGTTTTGCTTGGGGCGGCAGCGGAAGACCTTCCGCTGCCGCCCCCGCCCCCCCCCCATGGGAATTCCTGATGACGTCAGCGCGCACAGCGTGTGCTGACATCACCAGGGATTCCCAGCGCTCGGGAAGCTATTTGCTTCCTGCGCATCTGGGGAAAAGGTAAGTTTCTAGTGTCTGGTGGGGGTTTGGGGCAGCGAAGAGGCATCAGGGGAGAGGAAAGAGTTTTTCCTCTCCCCTGATGTCTCTTTGCAGGGCATTTCTGCCTCACGATCGCGCACAGCGTCGCGATTGTGTGGCGGAAATGCCCCCACTAGCACCAGGGATGTAATTTTAGATTATAGGAAGCGACCCCTTGGGCAAGGAGCGCTTCCAGGCGGGCTGTGATAATGTTTTCGTTTTTCTGCCCCCCCTGGGGGCAAATCGGCCCGTTTTTTCGGCCGTTTTTTGCCCCAGGGGGTCAGAAATTCCCCACTAGCACCAGGGTTGTTTTTTGGAGCCAAGATGGCGGCCATATTTTTTGTTTATGTTTTTCTGTACCCCCTGGGGGCAAATCGGCCCGTTTTTTTTGCCGTTTTGCCCCCAGGGGGGACAGAAAATGCCCACTAGCACCAGGGATTTTATTTTTAGCTTTTAGGAAGCGACCCCTTGGGCAAGGGTTGCTTCCAGGTGGTCTCACACTTAATTTTTGTTTTTCTGCCCCCCCTGGGGGCAAATCTGCCTGTTTTTCGGCCATTTTGCCACCAGGGGGGGAAGACATTTCCGACTAGCACCAGGGATATTTTTTAGGGCACTGTGTTTGTTTTGGGAAGCGACACCTTGGGTAAGGGTCACTTCCAGGTGGCCATGATTGTGTTTTTGTTTTTATGTCCACCCTGGGGGCAAAAAGGCCCGTTTTTTTTGCCGTTTTGCCCCCAGGGGGGGCAGAAAATACCCACTAGCACCAGGGAATTTAAATTTAGTTTTTAGGAAGTGACTCCTTGGGCAAGGAGTAGTGCTTGGCTGGCGGTGTGGGTGGAGTGGCACTTGGCTTGCAGTGTGCGTGGAGTGGTGTTTGGCTGGCGGTGTGTGTGGAGTGGCGCTTGGCTGGATGGTGTGCATGCAGTGGTACTTGGCTGTCTGTGCACGGAGTGCTGCTTTGCTGGCGGTGTGTGTGGAGTGGTGCTTGGCTGGATGGTGTGCGTGGAGTGGTACTTGGTTGTCTGTGCACGGAGTGGTGTTTGGCTGGTGGTGTGTGTGGAGTGGTGTTTGGCTGGCGGTGTGTGTGGAGTGATACTTGGCTGGATGGTGTGCGTGGAGCGGTGCTTGGCTGGCGGTGAGTGGCGCTTGGCTTGCAGTGTGCGTGGAGTGGTGCTTGGCTGGCGGTGTGTGTGGAGTGGTACTTGGCTGTTGGTGTGCGCTGAGTGGTGTTTGGCTGGCGGTGTGCGTGGAGGGGTACTTGGCTATCTATGCACGGAGTGGTGCTTGGCTGGCAGTGTGTGTGGAGTGGCGCTTGGCTGGTGGTGTGAGGAGTGGTACTTGGCTGTCTGTGCACGGAGTGGTGCTTGGCTGGTGGTGTTTGTGGAGTGGTGCTTGGCTGGTGGTGTGCGTGGAGTGCTACTTTTCTGTCTGTGCACGAAGTGGTGCTTGGCTGGCGGTGTGTGTGGAGTGGCGCTTGGCTGGTGGTGTGCGTGGAGTGCTACTTTGCTGTCTGCACGGAGTGCTGCTTGGCTGGCAGTGTGTGTGGAGTGGCGCTTGGCTTGCAGTGTGCGTGGAGTGGTGTTTGGCTGGCGGTGTGTGTGGAGTGGCGCTTGGCTGGATGGTGTGCGTGCAGTGGTACTTGGCTGTCTGTGCACGGAGTGCTGCTTTGCTGGCGGTGTGTGTGGAGTGGTGCTTGCCTGGATGGTGTGCGTGGAGTGGTACTTGGTTGTCTGTGCACGGAGTGGTGTTTGGCTGGTGGTGTGTGTGGAGTGGTGTTTGGCTGGCGGTGTGTGTGGAGTGGTACTTGGCTGGATGGTGTGCGTGGAGCGGTGCTTGGCTGGCGGTGAGTGGCGCTTGGCTTGCGGTGTGCGTGGTGTGGTGCTTGGCTGGCGGTGTGTGTGGACTGGTACTTGGCTGTCGGTGTGCGCTGAGTGGTGTTTGGCTGGTGGTGTGCGTGGAGGGGTACTTGGCTATCTATGCACGGAGTGGTGCTTGGCTGGCGGTGTGTGTGGAGTGGCGCTTGGCTGGTGGTGTGTGTGGAGTGGTACTTGGCTGTCTGTGCACGGAGTGGTGCTTGGCTGGTGGTGTTTGTGGAGTGGCGCTTGGCTGGTGGTGTGCGTGGAGTGCTACTTTGTTGTCTGTGCACGGAGTGGTGCTTGGCAGGCGGTGTGTGTGGAGTGGCGCTTGGCTGGCGGTGTGTGTGGAGTGGCACTTGGCTGGTGGTGTGCGTGGAGTGGTACTCGGTTGTCTGTGCACGGAGTGCTGCTTGGCTGGCAGTGTGTGTGGAGTGGCACTTGGCTGGTGGTGTGCGTGGAGTGGTACTCGGTTGTCTGTGCACGGAGTAGTGTTTGGCTGGCGGTGTGTGGGGAGTGGTACTAGGCTGGATGGTGTGCGTGGAGCGGTGCTTGGCTGGCGGTGAGTGGTGCTTGGCTTGCGGTGTGCGTGGAGTGGTGCTTGGCTGGCGTTGTGTGTCTCGAGTCGTACTTGGCTGTCGGTGTGCGCTGAGTGGTGTTTGGCTGGCGGTGTGCCTGGAGGGGTACTTGGCTATCTATGCACGGAGTGGTGCTTGTCTGGCGTTGTGTGTGGAGTGGCGCTTGGCTGGTGGTGTGCGTGAAGTGCTACTTTGCTGTCTGTGCACGGAGTGGTGCTTGGCTGGCGGTGAGTGTGGAGTGGCGCTTGGCTGGTGGTGTGCGTGGAGTGCTACTTTGCTGTCTGCACGGAGTGCTGCTTGGCTGGCGGTGTGTGTGGAGTGGAGCTTGGCTGGTGGTGTGCATGGAGTGGTACTTGGTTGTCTGTGCATGGAGTGGTGCTTGGCTGGTGGTGTGTGTGGAGTGGTTTTTGGCTGGCGGTGTGTGGGGAGTGGTACTTGGCTGGATGGTGTGCGTGGAGCGGTGCTTGGCTGGCGGTGAGTGGCGCTTGGCTTGCGGTGTGCGTGGAGTGGTGCTTGGCTTGCGGTGTGCGTGGAGTGGTGCTTGGCTGGCGGTGTGTGTGGAGTGGTACTTGGCTGTCAGTGTGTGCTGAGTGGTGTTTGGCTGGCGGTGTGCGTGGAGGGGTACTTGGCTATCTATGCATGGAGTGGTGCTTGGTTGGCGGTGTGTGTGGAGTGGTGTTTGGCTGGTGTTGTGTGTGGAGTGGTGCTTGGCTTGTGGTGTGTGTGCAGTGGTGCTTGGCTGGTGTTGTGTGTGGAGTGGTGTTTGGCTGGTGGTGTGTGTGGAGTGGCGCTTGGCTGGATGGTGTGCGTGGAGTGGTACTTGGCTGTCTGTGCACAGAGTGCTGCTTGGCTGGCGGTGTGTGTGGAGTGGCGCATGGCTGGATGGTGTGCGTGGAGTGGTACTTGGCTGGTGGTGTTTGTGGAGTGGTGCTTGGCTGGTGGTGTGCGTGGAGTGCTACTTTTCTGTCTGTGCACGAAGTGGTGCTTGGCTGGCGGTGTGTGTGGAGTGGCGCTTGGCTGGTGGTGTGCGTGGAGTGCTACTTTGCTGTCTGCACGGAGTGGTGCTTGGCTGGTGGTGTTTGTGGAGTGGTGCTTGGCTGGTGGTGTGCGTGGAGTGCTACTTTTCTGTCTGTGCACGAAGTGGTGCTTGGCTGGCGGTGTGTGTGGAGTGGCGCTTGGCTGGTGGTGTGCGTGGAGTGCTACTTTGCTGTCTGCACGGAGTGCTGCTTGGCTGGCAGTGTGTGTGGAGTGGCGCTTGGCTTGCAGTGTGCGTGGAGTGGTGTTTGGCTGGCGGTGTGTGTGGAGTGGCGCTTGGCTGGATGGTGTGCGTGCAGTGGTACTTGGCTGTCTGTGCACGGAGTGCTGCTTTGCTGGCGGTGTGTGTGGAGTGGTGCTTGCCTGGATGGTGTGCGTGGAGTGGTACTTGGTTGTCTGTGCACGGAGTGGTGTTTGGCTGGTGGTGTGTGTGGAGTGGTGTTTGGCTGGCGGTGTGTGTGGAGTGGTACTTGGCTGGATGGTGTGCGTGGAGCGGTGCTTGGCTGGCGGTGAGTGGCGCTTGGCTTGCGGTGTGCGTGGTGTGGTGCTTGGCTGGCGGTGTGTGTGGACTGGTACTTGGCTGTCGGTGTGCGCTGAGTGGTGTTTGGCTGGTGGTGTGCGTGGAGGGGTACTTGGCTATCTATGCACGGAGTGGTGCTTGGCTGGCGGTGTGTGTGGAGTGGCGCTTGGCTGGTGGTGTGTGTGGAGTGGTACTTGGCTGTCTGTGCACGGAGTGGTGCTTGGCTGGTGGTGTTTGTGGAGTGGCGCTTGGCTGGTGGTGTGCGTGGAGTGCTACTTTGTTGTCTGTGCACGGAGTGGTGCTTGGCAGGCGGTGTGTGTGGAGTGGCGCTTGGCTGGCGGTGTGTGTGGAGTGGCACTTGGCTGGTGGTGTGCGTGGAGTGGTACTCGGTTGTCTGTGCACGGAGTGCTGCTTGGCTGGCAGTGTGTGTGGAGTGGCACTTGGCTGGTGGTGTGCGTGGAGTGGTACTCGGTTGTCTGTGCACGGAGTAGTGTTTGGCTGGCGGTGTGTGGGGAGTGGTACTAGGCTGGATGGTGTGCGTGGAGCGGTGCTTGGCTGGCGGTGAGTGGTGCTTGGCTTGCGGTGTGCGTGGAGTGGTGCTTGGCTGGCGTTGTGTGTCTCGAGTCGTACTTGGCTGTCGGTGTGCGCTGAGTGGTGTTTGGCTGGCGGTGTGCCTGGAGGGGTACTTGGCTATCTATGCACGGAGTGGTGCTTGTCTGGCGTTGTGTGTGGAGTGGCGCTTGGCTGGTGGTGTGCGTGAAGTGCTACTTTGCTGTCTGTGCACGGAGTGGTGCTTGGCTGGCGGTGAGTGTGGAGTGGCGCTTGGCTGGTGGTGTGCGTGGAGTGCTACTTTGCTGTCTGCACGGAGTGCTGCTTGGCTGGCGGTGTGTGTGGAGTGGAGCTTGGCTGGTGGTGTGCATGGAGTGGTACTTGGTTGTCTGTGCATGGAGTGGTGCTTGGCTGGTGGTGTGTGTGGAGTGGTTTTTGGCTGGCGGTGTGTGGGGAGTGGTACTTGGCTGGATGGTGTGCGTGGAGCGGTGCTTGGCTGGCGGTGAGTGGCGCTTGGCTTGCGGTGTGCGTGGAGTGGTGCTTGGCTTGCGGTGTGCGTGGAGTGGTGCTTGGCTGGCGGTGTGTGTGGAGTGGTACTTGGCTGTCAGTGTGTGCTGAGTGGTGTTTGGCTGGCGGTGTGCGTGGAGGGGTACTTGGCTATCTATGCATGGAGTGGTGCTTGGTTGGCGGTGTGTGTGGAGTGGTGTTTGGCTGGTGTTGTGTGTGGAGTGGTGCTTGGCTTGTGGTGTGTGTGCAGTGGTGCTTGGCTGGTGTTGTGTGTGGAGTGGTGTTTGGCTGGTGGTGTGTGTGGAGTGGCGCTTGGCTGGATGGTGTGCGTGGAGTGGTACTTGGCTGTCTGTGCACAGAGTGCTGCTTGGCTGGCGGTGTGTGTGGAGTGGCGCATGGCTGGATGGTGTGCGTGGAGTGGTACTTGGCTGTCTGTGCACGGAGTGGTGCTTGGCTGGCGGTGTGTGTGGAGTGGTGCTTGGCTGGCGGTGTGCATGGAGTGGTGCTTGGCTGGCGGTGTGTGTGGAGTGGCGCTTGGCTTGCAGTGTGCGTGGAGTGGTGCTTGGCTGGCGGTGTGTGTGGAGTGGCGCTTGGCTGGTGGTGTGCGTTGAGTGGTACTTGGCTGTCTGTGCACGGAGTGGTGCTTGGCTGGCAGTGTGTGTGGAGTGGTGCTTGGCTGGCGGTGTGCGTGGAGGGGTACTTGGCTATCTGTGCACGGAGTGGTGCTTGGCTGGCGGTGTGTGTGGAGTGGTACTTGGCTGTCGGTGTGCGCTGAGTGGTGTTTGGCTGGCGGTGTGCGTGGAGGGGTACTTGGCTATCTATGCATGGAGTGGTGCTTTGCTGGCGGTGTGTGTGGAGTGGCGCTTGGCTGGTGGTGTGTGTGGAGTGGTACTTGGCTGTCTGTGCAGGGAGTGGTGCTTGGCTGGTGGTGTTTGTGGAGTGGCGCTTGGCTGGTGGTGTGTGTGGAGTGCTACTTAGCTGTCTGTGCACGGAGTGGTGTTTGGCTGGTGGTGTGTGTGGAGTGGTACTTGGCTGTCGGTGTGTGTGCAGTGGTGCTTGGCTGGTGTTGTGTTTGGAGTGGTGCTTGGCTGGTGGTGTGTGTGGAGTGGCGCTTGGCTGGATGGTGTGCGTGGAGTGGTACTTGGCTGTCTGTGCACGGAGTGCTGCTGGGCTGGCGGTGTGTGTGGAGTGGCGCATGGCTGGATGGTGTGCGTGGAGTGGTACTTTGCTGTCTGTGCACGGAGTGGTGCTTGGCTGGCGGTGTGCGTGGAGTGGTGCTTGGCTGGCGGTGTGCGCTGAGTGGTGTTTGGCTGGCGGTGTGCGTGGAGGGGTACTTGGCTATCTATGCATGGAGTGGTGCTTTGCTGGCGGTGTGTGTGGAGTGGCGCTTGGCTGGTGGTGTGTGTGGAGTGGTACTTGGCTGTCTGTGCACGGAGTGGTGCTTGGCTGGTGGTGTTTGTGGAGTGGCGTTTGGCTGGTGGTGTGTGTGGAGTGCTACTTGGCTGTCTGTGCACGGAGTGGTGTTTGGCTGGTGGTGTGTGTGGAGTGGTACTTGGCTGTCGGTGTGTGTGCAGTGGTGCTTGGCTGGATGGTGTGCGTGGAGCGGTGCTTGGCTGGCGGTGAGTGGTGCTTGGCTTGCGGTGTGCGTGGAGTGGTGCTTGGCTGGCGTTGTGTGTCTCGAGTCGTACTTGGCTGTCGGTGTGCGCTGAGTGGTGTTTGGCTGGCGGTGTGCCTGGAGGGGTACTTGGCTATCTATGCACGGAGTGGTGCTTGTCTGGCGGTGTGTGTGGAGTGGCGCTTGGCTGGTGGTGTGCGTGAAGTGCTACTTTGCTGTCTGTGCACGGAGTGGTGCTTGGCTGGCGGTGTGTGTGGAGTGGCGCTTGGCTGGTGGTGTGCGTGGAGTGCTACTTTGCTGTCTGCATGGAGTGCTGCTTGGCTGGCGGTGTGTGTGGAGTGGAGCTTGGCTGGTGGTGTGCATGGAGTGGTACTTGGTTGTCTGTGCATGGAGTGGTGTTTGGCTGGTGGTGTGTGTGGAGTGGTTTTTGGCTGGCGGTGTGTGGGGAGTGGTACTTGGCTGGATGGTGTGCGTGGAGCGGTGATTGGCTGGCGGTGAGTGGCGCTTGGCTTGCGGTGTGCGTGGAGTGGTGCTTGGCTGGCGGTGTGTGTGGAGTGGTACTTGGCTGTCAGTGTGTGCTGAGTGGTGTTTGGCTGGCGGTGTGCGTGGAGGGGTACTTGGCTATCTATGCACGGAGTGGTGCTTGGTTGGCGGTGTGTGTGGAGTGGTGTTTGGCTGGTGTTGTGTGTGGAGTGGTGCTTGGCTTGTGGTGTGTGTGCAGTGGTGCTTGGCTGGTGTTGTGTGTGGAGTGGTGTTTGGCTGGTGGTGTGTGTGGAGTGGCGCTTGGCTGGATGGTGTGCGTGGAGTGGTACTTGGCTGTCTGTGCACGGAGTGCTGCTTGGCTGGCGGTGTGTGTGGAGTGGCGCATGGCTGGATGGTGTGCGTGGAGTGGTACTTGGCTGTCTGTGCACGGAGTGGTGCTTGGCTGGCGGTGTGTGTGGAGTGGTGCTTGGCTGGCGGTGTGCGTGGAGTGGTGCTTGGCTGGCGGTGTGCGTGGAGTGGCGCTTGGCTTGCAGTGTGCGTGGAGTGGTGCTTGGCTGGCGGTGTGTGTGGAGTGGTGCTTGGCTGGTGGTGTGCGTTGAGTGGTACTTGGCTGTCTGTGCACGGAGTGGTGCTTGGCTGGCAGTGTGTGTGGAGTGGTGCTTGGCTGGATGGTGTGCGTGGAGTGGTACTTTGCTGTCTGTGCACGGAGTGGTGCTTGGCTGGCGGTGTGTGTGGAGTGGTACTTGGCTGTCGGTGTGCACTGAGTGGTGTTTGGCTGGCGGTGTGCGTGGAGGGGTACTTGGCTATCTATGCATGGAGTGGTGCTTTGCTGGCGGTGTGTGTGGAGTGGCGCTTGGCTGGTGGTGTGTGTGGAGTGGTACTTGGCTGTCTGTGCACGGAGTGGTGCTTGGCTGGTGGTGTTTGTGGAGTGGCGCTTGGCTGGTGGTGTGTGTGGAGTGCTACTTGGCTGTCTGTGCACGGAGTGGTGTTTGGCTGGTGGTGTGTGTGGAGTGGTACTTGGCTGTCTGTGCACGGAGTGGTGCTTGGCTGGTGGTGTTTGTGGAGTGGCGCTTGGCTGGTGGTGTGTGTGGAGTGCTACTTGGCTGTCTGTGCACGGAGTGGTGTTTGGCTGGTGGTGTGTGTGGAGTGGCGCTTGGCTGGTGGTGTGTGTGGAGTGGCGCTTGGCTGGATGGTGTGCGTGGAGTGGTACTTGGCTGTCTGTGCACGGAGTGCTGCTGGGCTGGCGGTGTGTGTGGAGTGGCGCATGGCTGGATGGTGTGCATAGAGTGGTACTTTGCTGTCTGTGCACGGAGTGGTGCTTGGCTGGCAGTGTGCGTGGAGTGGCGTTTGGCTGGTGGTGTGCGTGGAGTGGTGCTTGGCTGGCGGTGTGCGTGGAGGGGTACTTGGCTATCTATGCACGGAGTGGTGCTTGGCTGGCGGTGTGTGTGGAGTGGTGCTTGGCTGGTGGTGTGTGTGGAGTGGCGCTTGGCTGGTGGTGTGTGTGGAGTGGCGCTTGGCTGGTGGTGTGTGTGGAGTGGCGCTTGGCTGGTGGTGTGTGTGGAGTGGTGCTTAGCTGGTGGTGTGCATGGAGTGGCGCTTGGCTTGCAGTGTGCATGGAGTGGTGCTTGGCTGGCGGTGTGTGTGGAGTGGTGCTTGGCTGGTGGTGTGCGTTGAGTGGTACTTGGCTGCCTGTGCACGGAGTGGTGCTTGGCTGGTGGTGTGTGTGGAGTGGCGCTTGGCTGGATGGTGTGCGTGGAGTGGTACTTTGCTGTCTGTGCACGGAGTGGTGCTTGGCTGGCGGTATGTGTGGAGTGGTACTTGGCTGTCGGTGTGTGCGCTGAGTGTTGTTTGGCTGGCGGTGTGCGTGGAGGGGTACTTGGCTATCTATGCACGGAGTGGTGCTTGGCTGGCGGTGTGCGTGGAGTGGTGCTTGGCTGGCGGTGTGTGTGGAGTGGTGCTTGGCTGGCGGTTTGCGTGGAGTGGCGCTTGGCTTGCAGTGTGCGTGGAGTGGTGCTTGGCTGGCAGTGTGTGTGGAGTGGTGCTTGGCTGGTGGTGTGCGTTGAGTGGTACTTGGCTGTCTGTGCACAGAGTGGTGCTTGGCTGGCGGTGTGTGTGGAGTGGCGCTTGGCTGGATGGTGTGCATGGAGTGGTACTTTGCTGTCTGTGCACGGAGTGGTGCTTGGTTGGCGGTGTGTGTGGAGTGGCGCTTGGCTGGTGGTGTGTGTGGAGTGGCGCTTGGCTGGTGGTGTGTGTGGAGTGGTGCTTGGCTGGCGGTGTGCGTGGAGTGGCGCTTGGCTTGCAGTGTGCGTGGAGGGGTGCTTGGCTGGCGGTGTGTGTGGAGTGGCGCTTGGCTGGTGGTGTGCGTTGAGTGGTACTTGGCTGTCTGTGCACGGAGTGGTGCTTGGCTGGTGGTGTGTGTGGAGTGGCGCTTGGCTGGATGGTGTGCGTGGAGTGGTACTTTGCTGTCTGTGCACGGAGTGGTGCTTGGCTGGCGGTGTGTGTGGAGTGGTACTTGGCTGTCGGTGTGTGCGCTGAGTGGTGTTTGGCTGGTGGTGTGCGTGGAGGGGTACTTGGCTATCTATGCACGGAGTGGTGCTTGGCTGGCGGTGTGCGTGGAGTGGTGCCTGGCTGGCGGTGTGCGTGGAGTGGTGCTTGGCTGGCGGTGTGCATGGAGTGGCGCTTGGCTTGCAGTGCGCGTGGAGTGGTGCTTGGCTGGCGGTGTGTGTGGAGTGGCGCTTGGCTGGTGGTGTGCGTTGAGTGGTACTTGGCTGTCTGTGCACGGAGTGGTGCTCGGCTGGCGGTGTGTGTGGAGTGGCGCTTGGCTGGATGGTGTGCGCGGAGTGGTACTTTGCTGTCTGTGCACGGAGTGGTGCTTGGCTGGCGGTGTGTGTGGAGTAATACTTGGCTGTCGGTGTGCGCTGAGTGGTGTTTGGCTGGCGGTGTGCATGGTCTGGTGCTTGGATGGTGGTGTGGGTGGACTGGCGCTCGGCTGGCGGTGTGCGAGTACTAACTTTCTGTTGGTCACTACACACACTGCTAGTTGAGTGACACTCTACGCAGTCCATCATTTTGTGTAGTTGCTGTGGCAGATACGTAAGTGATGGGCCCTTGAATGGTGCTGTCTGCTGGTGTGAGTGTTGTAATGTGATGGGTCTGCGGCTGGTGGTGGGTGGGCCAAAGGCCTGTGACTAAGGCAGGGAGGCTTAACTTGTAAAACTTACATACTACTTTTTTCAAAATTCATTTTTGGCCTGTTCTGCTTTGGGGCACCCACACAAGTGAGGTATCCTTTTACTCGGGAGAACAAGGGGAACGCTGGGTGGTGGGACATTTTTGCCGGCACGGAGATCCCACGCAAAAAAGTTTGGAAAAGTGAAAATTTTACCTAATTTTCAGGTTTGCAAGGAGTTCTGGGTAGGAAAACATTGGGGAACCCACGCATGCCATACCTCTCTAGACTCCCCCGGGTGTCTAGTTTTCAGAACTGTTTGGGTTTGGTAGTTTCCAAAGATGCCCGCCGAGCTCCGGTCCATAAACTCAGTCCCCCCCCCCAAAAAGAAGTTAATGTTGCTATTGGTTATTGTAATTTCTCCACCGTACGATTTGGACCTTTTCCTGTTGCAGCCACTATGCCTAAAGCTGGTTTTGCAAGAGGGGTTACCTGTGTTTTTGGCCCCGTGCTAGACGGCCATCTAGGGAAACCTACCAAACCCACACATTTCTGAAAAGTAGACACCCGGGGGCTTCCAAGGAGGTATGGCTTGCGTGGATCCTCCAACGTTCTTTTACCCAGAATCCCTTGCAAACATCAATATTTGCTGAAAAAATCAGTTTTTTCACACTTTTTTTGTGTGGGAAAGCGTGGCGTCACTGGGCTCACACAAATTTCCTCCCACCCAGCGTTCCCCCAGGTCTCCCGATAAAAATGGTACCTCACTTGCGTGTGTAGGCTTAGTGGCTGCAACAGAAAAAACTCCAAATCGTACGGTGGAGAAAACTTTGGGGGACCTACGCATGCCATACCTCCCAGGACTCCCCCGGGTGTCTACTTTTCAGAACTATTTGGGTTTGGTACTTTCCAAAGAATACCACCGAGCCCCGGGCCAAAGACTCACGTGCCCCCCCCAAAAATCAAGGTCGTTTTGCAATTGGGTATTGTAAATTCACCACCGTACGATTTGAACCGTTTCCTGTTGCAGCCACTATGCCTACCCACGCAAGTGAGGTACCATTTTTTTTGGGAGACCTGGGGGAACGCTGGGTGGGTGGAAATTTGTTGATCCACACAGATTCCAGAACATTCCACCACAGAAATGTGAGAAAAATGTGTTTTTTTTGTCAAATTTTTAGCTTTGCAAGGGATTCTGGGTAACAAAACCTGGGGGTAGGCAGAGGAGTCACCCCATACTGAATTCCCCTGGGTGTCTACTTTTAAGAAATGTATAGGTTTGCTAGGTTTCCCTAGGTGCTGGCAGAGCTAGGGCGCAAAAACAAAAGGTAGTCTTTTTGTCCAAAAAGTGCAAGATTTCACTGGGAAATTGAGGTGCGACCATGTTGCGTTTTGCGCTGTTTCATGTCGCAGCCACTATGCCTACCCACGCAAGTGAGGTACCATTTGTTTTGGGAGACCTGGGGGAACGCTGGGTGGGTGGAAATTTGTTGATCCACGCAGATTCGAGAACTTTCCACCACAGAAATGTCAGGAAAATGTGTTTTTTTTGTCAAAATCTTACCTTTGCAAGGGATCCTGGGTAACAAAACCTGAGGGTAGATAGAGGAGTCACCCCATCCTAAATTCCCCTGGGTGTCTAGTTTTCAAAAATGTATAGGTTTGCTAGGTTTCCCTAGGTGCTGGCAGAGCTAGGGCGCAAAAACAAAAGGTAGTCTTTTTGTCCAAAAAGGGTAAGATTTCACTGGGAAATTGAGGTGCGACCATGTTGCGTTTTGCGCTGCTTCATGTCCCAGCCACTATGCCTACCCACGCAAGTGAGGTACCATTGTTTTTGGGAGACCTAGGGAAACACTGGGTGGGTAGAAATTTGTTGATCCACGCAGATTCCAGAACTTTCCACCACAGAAATGTCAGGAAAATGTGTTTTTTTGTCAAAATCTTAGCTTTGCAAGGGATTCTGGGTAACAAAGCCTGGGGGTAGGCAGACGAGTCACCCCATCCTAAATTCCCCTGGGTGTCTACTTTTTTAAAAATGTATAGGTTTGCTAGGTTTCCCTAGGTGCTGGCAGAGCTAGGGCGCAAAAACAAAAGGTAGTCTTTTTGTCCAAAAAGTGCAAGATTTCACTGGGAAATTGAGGTGCGACCATGTTGCGGTTTGCGCTGTTTCATGTCGCAGCCACTATGCCTACCCATGCAAGTGAGGTACCATTTTTTTGGGAGACCTGGGGAAACGCTGGGTGGGTGGAAATTTGTTGATCCACGCAGATTCCAGAACTTTCCACCACAGAAATGTCAGGAAAATGTGTTTTTTTTTCAAAATCTTAGCTTTGCAAGGGATTCTGGGTAACAAAACCTGAGGGTAGGCAGAGGAGTCACCCCATCCTGAATTTTCCTGGGTGTCTAGTTTTTAAAAATGTATAGGTTTACTAGGTTTCCCTAGGTGCTGGGAGAGCTAGGGTGCAAAAACAAAAGGTAGTCTTTTTGTCCAAAAAGTGCAAGATTTCACTGGGAAATTGAGGTGCGACCATGTTGCGTTTTGCGCTGTTTCATGTCGCAGCCACTATGCCTACCCACGCAAGTGAGGTACCATTTTTTTTGGGAGACATGGGGAAATACTGGGGGTGGGTGGAAATTCGTTGATCCACGCAGATTCCGGAACTTTCCACCACAGAAATGTGAGGAAAATGTGTTTTCTTTGTCAAAATCTTAGCTTTGCAAGGGATTCTGGGTAACAAAACCTGGGGGTAGGCAGACGAGTCACCCCATCTTGAATTCCCCTGGGTGTCTAGTTTTCAAAAATGTATAGGTCTGCTAGGTTTCCCTAGGTGCTGGCAGAGCTAGGGCACAAAAACAAAAGGTAGTCTCTTTGTCCAAAAAGCGCAAAATTTTACTGGGAAATTGAGGTGCGACCACGTTGCGTTTTGCGCTGTTTCATGTCGCAGTCACTATGCCTACCCACGCAAGTGAGGTGCCATTTTTTTTGGGAGACCTGGGGGAATGCTGGGTGGGTAGAAATGTGTTGATCCACGCAGATTCCAGAACTTTCCACCACAGAAATGTGAGGAAAATGTGTTTTTTTGTCAAATTTTTAAGTTTGCAAGGGATTCTGGGTAACAAAACCTGGGGGTAGGTAGACGAGTCACCCCATACTGAATTTCCCTCGGTGTCTAGTTTTCAGGAATGTATAGGTTTGCTAGGTTTCCCTAGGTGCTGGCAGAGCTAGGGCGCAAAAACAAAAGGTAGTCTTTTTGTCCAAAAAGTGCAAGATTTCACTGGGAAATTGAGGTGCGACCACGTTGCGTTTTGCGCTGTTTCATGTCGCAGCCACTATGCCTAACAACGCAAGTGAGGTACCATTTTTTTCGGGAGACGTGGGGGAATGCTGGGTGGGTGGAAAATTGTTGATCCACGCAGATGCCAGAACTTTCCACCACAGAAATGTGAGGAAATGTGTTTTTTTTGTCAAATTCTTAGCTTTGCAAGGTATTCTGGGTAACAAAACCTGGGGGTAGGCAGTCGAGACACCCCATCCTGAATTCCCCTGGGTGTCTAGGTTTCAAAAATGTATAGTATTGCTAGGTTTCCATAGGTGCTGGCAGAGCTAGGGCTCAAAAACAAAAGGTAGTCTCTTTGTCCAAAGAGCGCAAGATTTCACTGGGAAATTGAGGTGCGACCACGTTGCGTTTTGCGCTGTTTCGTGTCGCAGCCACTATGCCTACCCACGCAAGTGAGGTACCATTTTTTTTGGGAGACCTGGGGGAACACTGGGTTGGTGGACATTTGTTGATCCACGCAGATTCAAGAACTTTCCATCACAGAAATGTGAGGAAAATGTGTTTTTTTTGTCAAAATCTTAGATTTGCAAGGGATTCTGGGTAACAAAACCTGGTGGTAGGCAGTCATGTCACCCCATCCTGAATTTCCCTGGGTGTCTACTTTTTAGAAATGTATAGGTTTGCTAGGTTTCCCTAGGTGCCGGTAGAGCTAGGGTGCAAAAACTACAGGTAGGCACTTTGCCAAAAAAGGGTCAATTTGTAACTGCAAAATTTAGGTGTGACCACGTTGCATTTTGTGCCGTTTCCTGTCGCAGGCACAAGGCTGACCCACACACGTGAGGTATCGTTTTTATTGGGAGACTTGGGGTAATTCAGATTTGTAAATCAACTGTTATTACCAATTGAGCTTTCATGCATTTCTCCCTTTCAATGAAAGACATTGTGTAAAAAAAAATATTTTTGAAAAATGACCAATAATTCTCATGCTAATATGAGTATTCCCAATTTTGAAAATCTGCAATTATATACTGTTTCTGAACTCTATAATTTGTACCCAATTCAGAAATACATAGGTGTTTTTCATACAGATTTTTCCATGTATACATTTTCCAAGACAAAGTGCTCTATACCCAGTAAATGAAAAAATACCATTGCAAGTTGCTGCTCAGTTTTTGGATCTGGGTTCGTCGGGTTCTTTGTGAAACTACAAGTCCTATAACTCCCCACAACCAGGAATGTCTACCGGATGTAACGGTATATTACTTTCCAAGAGCTGTCAAAATTAGAAAAAGTTATAGGTGAAAACGTTGAGACAAAAGGCTGTTTTTTTCAACAAATTTTCAATTATTCCAATATTTAACTGTTAGTTTCTATCAAGAAACCTTCATGGATTTAGACAAATGTCCCCTTTCTGAATTTAGAATTTTGTCTACTTTTCGAAAATTTCTAGATTTCCAGGATCCATTATTGCTTTCAAACTCATGTCGACCATTAACTGGAAGGAGGTGGAAAGCTCTAAAAATAGCAAAAATAGGCTATGTCCCAGAAAAATGCCAAAACTGTGTGAAAAAAGTGGGTTCTCTGACAAAAGACTGTCATTCCCTAAAAGCTGAGAAAATTGAGATTTCAGCCCCACAAGCCCTTTTTTGATAACATTTTCAGGGAAAAACCCATAGGCTTTCATTTGCAGCCCATTTTTCTGAAAAAAACAAAAAAATCACTATATTTTGGTAAATTTCTGGGACCCCTCCAAGGGAATCCACAAACCCTGGGCACCTTTAGAATCCACATGATGTTGGAAGAAAAGGACGCAAATTTGGCATGGATACCTTATGTGGTCAAAAAGTTACAAGGGCCTAAGCGCACACTACCACAAAACGCCCAAAAAAGCCTTAGCACAGGAGGGGGAAAAGGCCTAGCAGCGAAGGGGGTAAGTATATAGAACCTTACACAAAGATTTTAATGCATTACTGCACAATTACCTAGTTCTCAGGATATGCACCAATCAGGAACATGCAAGAGGAAACATTTAACTACAAAATACATTTGAGGATTATCTCATTGTGTTTTGCATGAAATTCCAGTCATTCTCACATACTGGTTGATACATTGGGCCTAATTTATGAGGCCCCTTACCCCATCGGGATGTCCCTTTTTGTGACGTTCCATGGCGCAGGTGCCTGCTCCTTATACATGAGAAAGCATTAATCCATTTTATTGGCTTAATGCTGCCTCGTAAATATTGTCCCCTTTAACGCAGTTTTCTGTGTTAAAGGGGCGTGCATTGGGTGTTGCTGGGGGTGTTCCCAGCACTATCCATGGCATTTTGACACTGGCCCAGATTTACTAGGAATCTTAAATCTGGGGCAGTGCCAAAAACCTACACCTCCCTAGATGAGGCATAAGAGAGGCACAACAAGGGGACAGGATGTGGTCAGACGGCTGGAGCTGCCGACTTTGGTGCTGGAAACCATGGTTCGAGCCTCGGGGTAGCGTCAACATCCTGTGATTCTGGGAAACATCACTTAATCTTCCTGTGCCTACCAATTCTTTTTTTATTTTTTATGAATCTGTCCTTGTGTAACATAACCGGTGCTCATGTAAAGCGCTCCAATACCTTCGGGTGGAGTTCGCACTATATAAATATGCAAAAAAAAGAAAACGAGGAGACATATCTTTATTTCTCCTCGTTTTTCCTTTTTCCTTGCGTAAAAAGAAAAAATCTTGTGATTGTTTTTGCTCAGGAAGTTTTCCCTTCCTGCACAAAAACCCGTCAACGCAGGCACCCTTGCAGCATGGTGCAAAGGTGCCTGCGTTGGCGCAGGCAGCCCATTGTGCACCAGTGCAGTGGAAAAGGACAAGAATGAGCCGTATCTAATAAACACCGCGCATTCTTGCCGTAGGGCAGCGCAGAAGGAAGCCTGCTGCGCTGCCCTGCGGCAAAAACACATAAATGATGCCCATTGTATATTGATAGCCTGGGACAGTTTCAAACTTCTTTAGTTAAGCATGGGGCTGGGAGAAATGTCTGGGAAGGTTCTTTAATTGTTAGAATAAACTAGCGCTGTTTTATTTAGAAAAAGAAACGGTAGTACTAGGCATCACCTGGTATACTACGAAAGGGATTGAAATGTAGGACAGCGTGAACACAGTTTACGCTAGCCTAAGCTTCGTTTCTAAGGAATTTAAAGAAGGAAAACAGCTGTCACACACTATCATGTGGAGGAAGTGTCTACAAGGTCTTCTTAACTCAGGTGTAGTTAAGAAATTTAGGGACGCGTCCTCCCTCTGTGACTCTCTTGGGGAAAGGACATTGTTGCTGTCTCTCACCACGATTTCTTCTTTCTCAGCTATTGAGAAAAGGCTCCCAGTGGGACAGTTCTCACGCATAAGACAGCCGTTCGTTCACATCCTAATGGCTTTCTTTCATCTTATGTCCACATCAAGAAGTATAGAGTAACGTGACAACTGCTCTTTGATTTATTCAAACGATTTGATTACAATATTCTCATTTATCACATTGAATTACTGTATTTAAAAATCAGAAAAGAAATAATAGTGCGAGCGAGACCCCCCCCCCCCCCCCCCCCCTTTCCGGGAGAACATGTATTTGTTGTTCTGCAATCCCCAAAAACATTAATTTAAGCATTATTGTTAAGCCGGCTTTCTTTCAGTGTGCATTATTCAAGCCTAAACCATAACTACGTGAACAATTCTCTAGGACCCAGTTACTAATTATCTTCAGTGACGTTTTTGGCATAGCTCACGAAATACATAACTCAGGTGTGGGAAATGCAAACCCCTGGTGCTTCAGCGAATGAAACTGTGAAACCGGAGCTCAGTGAAATTCTGTTCATGGGTTTGATTCTTTAGCGAGATTCTCAACGTGTAGTGAATTTTGAAATGCTGCGTTTAGTACTGTTTCTAGCAATGGCAAAGTCACCTATAGGGGGCTTCGAGCGCAATGCAGACAATGCTGCTCCAGCACTAGGAAACGCAGACAGTGCTGCCCCCGAGTGGGAACGGACTCCAGGTTCACTGAGAGTGAGTCTGGATCAGAAGGCGAGGGTTTCCCCAGCTCTCTTCACCGCGACCCTCCTTCCTCTCTGACCTGGGTTCAGACATAACCATTAATTATTTTCTACAATGTTTACTTTATAGAATTAAGTTAATAGAAATCAACAATGCAGATAAAAAAAGGCAGGAAGGGTCCAACAGGTAAGAAAAGATCCACCGTAGAACATTCCTGAAATGTGACCCTGGTCAGTTCTATAAAAAGACGCTGTTTGGTGATTTCTGTGGGCCACAACTTTACAACAACGCACGGCGATTGTAGTGAAATTACGTATGGTGGTTTGAGTTTAATCACAAATTTTTGGAGGTTACTGAATTTGACAGAATTTTCCGATGTCCTTCCTACACCTATGTCATTATAACAAGTCTCTCAGAAGGGGATTATATCACTTGTAATTGAATATATGATCAAGAGTAAAAAGCACAGGGTCTCAATTCAGCTCTAGGTGTGCTGTGGGTACTGGGCTGGGCGGGTGTAGGCAAGATGTGCTTTAACACCACTGCTAAAAGTGATGTCATCACTATGGATTGTTTTATTGCAGGAGTTCGGAGTCAAGGGAGTCAGAACCCCATCAGTTTCCTGTGGGGTACAGGGACTAGATTTATACGTCATCCCCATTCTCCCATGATATTCAATTCAATTATCAAATGCTTATAAGCGGGAGTAGCAGGTGCACCACTTCAAAAACGGAGAAGAGGACAGTGATTATAGTAAGAGAAAGCAGCAAGAATGGCTTGAGAGAGAAGCAGGTGGGTGTTGGACAGGGTGTTCCGTTGTCGGCCTCAATGGTGTCAGATCAGATCACACAAGAGCCTTTGTAGTCCCTAAAAAGCTAAGTAGTCTTAGAACATTTGATAGCGGCTTCAGCTGTCACTCTATACTCTGTTATATGTGTTCCATAGTATTTGCCACTAACACTTCTCTCTTGAGTTGATCCATCTATAAAGGTGGTGATCAATGTACCTGTCCAGGGTATGTCCATGACATATTTTTTGCCCATCGTTATATATCCCACTGATGTCCCTGGCTGCGCCTCCATTGTTGCGATTATAGAATCACTGGTTGTTTCCGAGGTCCTGCCAGCTGTGCCACTAGTAAATGTGGTGGTCACAGAGGTGGATGTTGAAACCTCTGCAATATCAGGTATGCCAGCTTTGACTTCTGCAGTGACGCCAACTTCCAAACTGGCTTCAACGTTCCAGCTGTGTTCCTCTTCTTTCATAAAAGTAACCGTCCTGGTAACAACCAATGATGTGCTGCCTGGCTTACTTTTGCAGTTATCTACTATCGTTCTGGCACCCAATCTTATTGGCTCAGCTTGCAATATTTCTCTGTCATCGAAATGATAGTCTACATTAACAATCACAAACTTTCTGGCCGGTTTGTTTGTCTGGATCCTGACATTGACACTCTTCAGCACATATGCTGGAGTTGTCATCTTCCCAAAGCTCTTAACGGCTGACATGGCTAAGATCCCTTGACCAGAAGCATTTATATGGTTAGCCTGCCAGAAACTCACGTCCTCTTTGGACTTACTTCCCTCGCTATTCCACACAAAAGCCCACACACCAGGGGTCACATAGTCCATATGCACACAGCGGAACTCTTCAGTGGAAGGCTGAGCAGTGGATGATGCCATCGCTGCATGCCCCAAAGCAACGTATTTCGCTGGGCACATGGGTCGCCAGATGGAACAGTCTCTGGTAGCATCTGAACCATCATCATTCCAGACACGTGCAAATCCCTTAGGCTTTTCCAGAGCGCCCTTCACCACCTCTTTTGCATAAATTGCAAATGTAGCAAGATAATTCTCAACAGCAACATCACCAAGACTGCAGCAGTAGTTGGGTCTCCAGATTGAAACATCTTTTTTCGCGCCACTTCCTGAAAAGAAAATCAAAATCAAATGAAAAAAACAGTGAGCGATCTTTAAGTGCTTTAACAAACGTAAAGATTATAAAGACATAATTATGAAAAAGTGTTAGCGGTGATGATCATTCCCCTAAAAATGCGGAAGCAAGTGTGTTCCCTAGCAATGAGCACAGTATAAAGTGACCCTTTCAGAACAATATTTGACATATATATTACATGTTTGGGTGCTTTTATACCACACGTGCTCGATCTAAAAACCCATATTTCGCACAGACCTATAAATATGGTAAATATTTCACAGTTGCTTGTGACATATGGATTTCATAATCATAGGGACAGTTTACAAAACAGTCTTCAAAAATTTAACAAATGAAAGTCTACAAGGATTATCTTAAAAAAGGGATTGTTTTATATGTATATTGTGATGGTTTGTATTATCTGATAACAATAAACTCTTATTTGATATTTGATATTTTGATACAAGGCTTTTGTGGCACGGAGAGCCAAATTAGGTGGAAAATGTATCTAAAGCTGCAAAGAACGCCCTCAGGCATTATTTGTCATTTATTTGAGCAAGGAAAAACATGTTTGTAAAACCCGCCTATTATATTGCAAATGCAGAAAATACGCAATTAGGAGGTAAATGCTGCAGTCAAAGATTCCCATAAATTCACTGGCCATCACCTTTGTCTATTGTTTTATTAATAATGTTTTCATGGAATGTAAACAAAACATACACATTTTAATGCCCTTTGTTAGCTCATAGTTATATTTTCAAACAAGCTACTTCAAAAAATACATGATATATGAAAAATACATATCTGGTGGCATGTTATAGGTTCCAAAATGCTATCTCAGGGTTATGGTGACATTCAGACATCACTCACAGAATGAGGATTCCATTCGCCTTATAGTTTATGATGTCTCCAGAACCAATCAATGGCTAAATATGACTTTATTACGGTTAGCCTTTTTGTATCCTTTATTTGTTATACGAGCCCTAGTAGCGCTGTCTAAAATATCTTCACATAAAGAACACATGAAGGATCATTGTATTCGATTGAACCGACCCAAAAATGGCATAATCGTAAATTAGCTTATCTCTTGCTCATGTTCTTGAACTGCAGTGGATCATTTCAGTCAATCTCTACTGCATTGCTGCGACCACTAGGATGCCTTCAGCATTTGGGTCAAACTAATTGACCCGCAGGGCCGGACTGGGATCGCAAACCAGCCCTGGTGTTCGACCAGAGAGGGGCTTGAGGGAACACTGCTCCTGCGCTTTTATTACAAGGAGCCGGTCAAAACTAGCCGCCAGTAACAAAAACGGCCCACCGGTCTAAAACTGACCCCCACCCTTCCGGCCCACTGGGGAAAAGCCTGGTGCCCACTGCGGCCAGTCCAGCCCTGTTGACCAGGGCAGTCAAAATACTGGCTGAAGCTTCTTGCCAAGGTCTTGGATCAGCTTTTCCATCCAGGACGTCCGTGATGATGAGTGGATTCTATTACATACAACTTCAGACGGAGGACCCTCCAGCCAACTAGCAAATAGGGAATATACTGCTTCCAGGAGCTGAGTGTTCTTCACTGGAATGCATTACTTCAAAGCAGGAAGTTTTAAGGCCAGCGACTCCTCAAAAAGAAGTGATGTTTCACTCTGGTGAAGATGACCCACAAAAGTCCTGCTTTGATAAGAACGTACAGGACACCACATATTTAAAAGCTATTAGGACACCTAAACATTTTTTAAATGAGAGTTTCGTTACACTCCTGGAGTGTGGGCATGGACAATAGCCTCTTAAATTCTTTTGTTTTGGACAACTTGGTTTCTGGATCTCTGCTGTGAGAGTCACTAACTGCTCTGTCAAATTGGTTTTGAGTTCTAATGGTAAGTGCCCACTTTTTAAAATAAGAACCGCGGCTGTACATTGGGGTAACAGGCTCTGGTCTGGTTACATATGATCCGATAAAAACACACTTGTACTCATGTGTGGGCTGAGCCACTGGCAGTACTGGGACTACTGTTCAACTCAGACAATATTTTGTGCATGGCAGCCTGTGACAGAGCACAACGTTAAACATTTTTTATGACCGGAACTAATTTATTTTGATAGTCAAAAATAAATATACCCACATCTTTTTGACTATACGCTGAGGCCCAAGTTCACAAAGGGCCTCTGCACTGTGGCGGAGGCCCCGTACTCATGACGGGGGTCCTGCGCTCGTGTTGGGATGTCCGTACTGCAGTTAGCCATTGTGGAGCTCTCACCACAAGGGGGGGCCACCGCCATGAGTGCGGGCCCCCTTGCCACACCTGTGAGGCCTCTGCCACGAGTGCAGAGGCCCTTTGTGAATCAGCCCATTAGTCTGTACTGCTTTACAGTACGTTTGTAGTGATTTGCTGTATTCAAACGAAAGCTGCACCAAAACAGCAATTTCATTTTGACTGATCTAGAGAAGAATGTATTGTCTCTTTTTATAGATAAACAAAGGTCCGAGGGCAAATATGATACTAAGTTGGTTATGTTGCACTGTTTATGCATGTTATGGCTTTGGTCTGGTATTTCTCCGAGTCAGCCCTTGGATCCTGCCACTGCCAAGAAGCTTTAAACACCAGGCTTGAGGAGTTGAGGAGCTAAACAGCAGGAGCTAGAGCCCTTAAAACTCCCTAAACAGAAGGATAACATTTCTAATGCAGCTTCACCTGCAAATCATGCACATTTGAGTCCAGCTGGCCTATAATCAACACTCCTGGGGCCGTATTACACATTATCATTGTTTACGCCCGGCGCATCTTTCAAAAGATGCGCCAGGTGCAAACAGAGAAAATGCATCCCATTATGGTGTATGTGCTGCACCCGGGGCAGCCACGAACTAGGGCAGTGCATTCATGTTAAAACACAGAGAAGGTGCTCTGTGTTTTCACAGTGCAGGTGGCACTCGCTTCCACTTTCAAAGGGGATTAGAAATCCCCTTGAAGGCGGATGCAGTCAGTGACTGCACACTCCTGCAGAGGGCTGCTCTCAGGGGGCGCACTGACAGAGTGCCACTTTTTAAATTTGTATTTAGTCATATGTAGCTAGGAATGCTGCAAATTGGAATGTTCCATTAAGATAGAAAAACAATCCCTTGCTGCTTATTTTTTCTACCCTCTGTAGTCAGATGCTGAAAAAATGTTTGAGAGGAAATTACACGTTCTCTCTTTAGATAATGAGTTATTCATTTTGAAATAGGGACACCAAGATCTGTTAGGTTATATGACCACTGTCAGTCACCTGGGATTTGATACTGGTTAGCTAGAAGGGAGTAAGGCCATCCTTATGTTATCTAAGGGCTGAAGTTCAAGGGAGTTTTAGCACGAGTGGCAAATACTTCTAACATAGCTGATATATTTTGTGGTTTTGTTTGAACATCACTTAGCTCAACATCATTTAGACACATCTAAAGTATTAATGGTTTGACCTTATGTCAGAGGTGAATAGAGTCTTGGAAACTACAGAACATATGAAATTGGACAGTATAAGTAGACCTACATCTAAACAAGAGAGAGACAAACAAAAATGGTAAAGAGTTTATGTTTACATTGTGGAATGAAGGGTAATTTTGTTAATGACTTTAGAAATAAACTTAAATATTTTAAATTTAAAAGTCAAGTGCCAATAAAATTATAGCTTGTAAAGCAGTAGCTGGCAAAAAACAACACTGCTCAATAGGGAAAGCAGCTTCCTTGTTCAGAGAAGAAAGTAAAGGCCTGATTTATAGTTTGTGGATGGGTACTCCATCACAAACCTGACTGATATCCTGTCTGTGATATGACACATGTCGAAGGGTTTAATGCACTTGTAGTAGAGTGGACGAGATATCTGTCATGTATGTGATGGAGTATCCTATCCAGAAAACTCAATTATTTAGACCCTTAAGCAGTTCCTAAATGGGTATTTAATACTATGCAGAGGACAGAGGATCATATGATAGTTCCCACAAAAAATATTTTGTCGGAGCCCCAACAAACAGTGGTTTGTAGGGTTTTAGGTTTAGAAGTCTCAGGGCTCATGGGCATTACAGTTGCTCAATCTTTGTTTAATTCCTATAATAAAGAAACAGATTATCCAAAGGCAAGACAGTGGGTGGCTCTTTTATGTCCTCATGCTCATTAGAGTTTCATGGGCACATGATTTCTTCTGTCTATTTTAGAAATCACCATGAGAAAATTGACTTTGGTATGACAGATTCCAACACAGTTCAACGTAATCCTGGGAATTCCTTGGCTAATTTTACATTATCCCCAAGTGGTTGGAATGCAAGGACACTACAAGTGAATTCTAATTGTTTTCAGATTAGCTGTTTGAACAAATTTAAAACTGATTAGAGTATTCCTTCCAAAATGCTTGCAGGAAATGGTATATCACAAGTTGTTGCTTCCACAATTTCCCTACCCTCTTGGTATGTAGAGTTGAGTGATGCATTTGATAGAGCATAAAATAGCAAGTGAGGCATTCTGAGTTACAAATTATGATTATAAGGGATTTATGTATGGCTGAAAATATAAATAATTGTTTTATTAGGTCCGCACAGTCCCCTGTTTCTTCTCTGTTGTCATTTGTTGCTATGAAGAGGGGTAAATTGAGAATGTATATACATGATGGGCCCTTTAATAGAATCACAGTAAAGGACTGTTATCCCTTGCCCCATATATATTTGTTTTGTTAGTTTATATCCGAAATGCAAAAATGTTCATGAAGGAGATTACCATCTAGTAAGAGTCTGAAAGGGGAAAGGATGGGGAATAATATTTTACACTAAGTTTCAGGTGTTTAAATATTGGATCATACTTCTCAGAATCTGAAATGCCCCTGCTGCATTTCTATTACATATGTTTTGATGAAATATTGAGCTGATTTTAATGTATTCTGTATTGTGTATCTAAATGAAATGTTGATTTATTCAGACTCATTTTAAACTCACATTCAGGATGCATAGCTAGGGTGCAACCAAAATGGCTGTATAAATGGCCACATTCGATAAACCCATCCGTTTGGCAAAGGGCCTGAAAATACAATGAGAGGAATGTGGAGGTACATGAAGAGCACTGTTGGCTGACGAAAGGCCCTTGAGTGACAATGGCAGAGCAGATTGCCTCCAGTGACCTGCCTGAGAACAGGCACAACTTACAACTCTGGCTTGGAGGCCCACAAAACTGAAGAAGGTGCACTGTGGTGATTCAGGCAAAGGAATATCTGAGAGAAATATTATGTCAGCCTTAACTCTGGTCACCTGGGTACATGCAGTGAAAGGGATTTACTATTCCTTACCAACAGCCACAAGAGGGACTGCTGGGAGTTGGGGAGTGTCAAAGCAGGACTTTTGAGGCAGGGATCCACAGGGACAAGAGATGAAGGAGAAAGAATTATGCCCATGTGCAGAGACCCATATTAACACTGCATACTACCATAGTAAGCTGGATGAGATATCTACAAAGCTCGGACAGAATTATAATTCTGCTCACTGAATTGGCAGAATTTGGGTAACTCCGCATTAGGCTGGTAACTCAGAATTCCTGTAAATTTCATCAATCGATGCTTGGCGAATTTATTCTGTTGTTTGCGCCTCACAGGAACAACTTGAGACTCTACAACGCTAGTGTCAGGTGCAACAACATTTGCCACCCAGGTGCAATTTTTAGTCACCTCGGAGCCTTTCGGCACCATTTTATAATGCCGGTGGACGCGAGCGGTCGTGGTCAGAGAGGGCTGCCATTCAAGTACATTTGCTGCTGCTCAAGTAGATGCTCTACTCAAGTGGCAACATAATCTATTTGAATAGCTGTACACTCTTGCACAATGCACACTGCAATTTTTTGTTGAATTTCAGCGCTGTTTGTGGTATCTGAACTAAATTGCAGAGCAAGCAGTATAATATTTGCCTGTTGGTGGAACTCTGCAGATTCTTGCAGAGTTTTTCTGTAATTCCACCCACCCCTAATATTTACCTGTGTCACTTCACCATGCCATACAGTAAATTTTAAGGCAGCGTTACCTAAAATCAAAGGTCGCAGTATAAGTCTAGTGATTGTGGATCATTTCACTAATCATTGCTCAACATATTGTTTTATTATCTGATGTTCAACAGGTTCCCAGAACTGACAGAGGGTTTGAATGTTAATTCACAATTATGGTCTGCCTTGTGTAAAGAACATGACATAGTAGTCCATCTATCATCTAGTTTTCACACTAAGATGGGTCGACAGACTGAATTGTTAAATCAATGTGTTGAACAGTATTTGAGATATGAAGGTTTGCTTCAAGAGAAAGATTGGAGTAAGCCATTTTGGCTATAAGAGCTATTATACAATGTTAATGAACAATAATTTATTGAAATGTCACTTTCTTTTGTACATATGGTTAGTACCCTCACATATTTCCCTTTGATCAATCTCTAGCTACATTGGTTCTATTGGTTTAAGTACATTTAAATGAGTTAATAAACAGTCGTAAAACAGCACAGAAAGCCTTGGAAAATGAATAAAGAAGTTATTAATGCTATACTATTTGCAAGAGAAGTCAATCATCCCAATATGTAGGTGAAAACGTATGATTACCCACACCAAATTTTCATCTGACAAAACATTTTACTTTGCAATCTAAATTTGTGACCAGGTGTAAAGTGGCACCACAGTCTGCACCACAATAGGGAGCACAGCCCAGGACGTCATCGTAAGGGCAACAGATGCCATGGAGCAACTGAACATGCAGCACGGACACCCAAGAAGGCCACAACACCCACCCAGCACCCCCCCCGGACCACCACAGGGGCAGCGTAGACAATTACAGCGGTTCGCCAGGAAACACACCTGCCTCACAGGCTCAACATCTGACAATGTCACTGTCCACTACAGGCTTAATGGGACAACCTTCCCACACATCCTGGCCATCATCGCCCAACAGGCCTACGGCACCAACCCAGCAGACAACCAACATCCCACCCTGCACAAAGCTGCTGGCTGTGCCCCACCTGTTGGCCCCTGGCACAACCCAAAAAATACCTGCCAGAGTCGGCAGAGTCTCACAGCCAGCCACATACAAGAACTCCACGCCTGTCCTGGACATCCGCCTCATCCTGGCACCCCAGTCCCCGTACAGCCAACACAATGCGCAGGAACTGCTGGAGACCAAGCAAGGACCACACGCCACAGCCGGATGCACGCATGTGTAGGGGGCAATCCACAGCACACATGTCCCACCTGGGCCCCCTGGTAACACAGCACAAAATCTGTGCAACAGGAAGCACACGTCACACATCAATGTGCAGGCAACATCTGAAAACTGTGGGACCTTCACCAATGTCACCTCAAAATACACAGCCAGTGTGGGTGATCCCTTCCCCTGCTGGCAGTCCAACAGCAACCAGCCGTCCCGGGATGGCGAAAGGGAAATGCATAAGCATGGGCGAATTTTGCGAATCTGGCGTTTGCGAATTTGCGTATTTGCGAACTCGCAATCCGCAAAATCCGCGAACTCTCGCGAATTTGTGGATTTTTTTTTTGTGTTCGCAAGGGTTTCTGCCAGTTCGCGAGGGTTTTGTACCAGTTCGCAATTGCGAACTTACTTGTCGGCTCGCAACGGTCGCGACTTTGTTGTTTCTACATCTGGTTCATCATCACAGGTTCACAGCACCCTCTGTTTCACCACTGCCACCCTCTGATTCACCCATACCACCCTCTGGTACATTACTGCCACCCTCTGATTCATCACTGTAGATTATGGGGGGGGAAAGCAAGCACACCTGCCCTGCTTCAACTGACATGAGTTAATTTGGGGTTGATTAATGTGTCACTGAATTTAAACTTCCTATCTGGCACCTGCTTCCTTATCTGTAATTTGCTTTCTGTTGCAGTGTAATTTTTTTTCCCAGGACCTTTGTGGCCTACTTGCAGCTATTCTATGAGCCTGCTGTGAGGGTCAGAGCAGGGTCATAGAATAGTTGCAAGTAGGCAACTGAACTCTGGAGGGGCCCCTCAGGAAGCAATACAGGGAATGGTTACTAATGATGAGTGAACTTTTGCACCTGCTGAGTGCTTTCAGTTTTGCAAAACTCGTTTTTCTGCAGAACAGCAACTGTAATGCCCCAAACAAACTTACTTGTGAAAGTTGATTTCTAATCCCAAAGTGATCCAAAGAAAGTCAAAAAGGCCTCAAATCCCAAAAAATGCAGGCAAATGTCAACCTGAGGAGTTATTCTGATAAAAATCATCATTTTCAGAAGATTTATGCTGCTTGCTGGTGGATTTCTTGTGCAGAATTGCAAATTTTGTAATTTCGCGAGTGCGAGATTGTTGCTGCCCGCCGCATCTACATGTTCGCAATTGCGAACTCTTGTGATGGTCGCCAAACTCCCGCGGGACACCGCAGCAAAATCCAAAATGGTGCAGCACTCGCAAAATATCGAGTAAAACAACTCGGCAAACGCTGAATGACGGTAAGTGAACGCCACACGCTGCAATATTGTATCACCAAGCAAAAAAATCCGCTGCTTGCGAATTTGCGGATTTTCGGTAAATTCTTGAGAGTTCGCGGATTGCGAATTTACCGAAAATCCGCAAAATCCGCGAGCGAAACGGATTTTCCGCCCATGCTTAGAAATGCACATCCCCTTTGCAACTTCCCAATTAACACTCCACTCACCTCAACTCTACAACCATGCAATTCACAACTCTGGCAATGCACACGTCACAAGTCCACCACCAAAATGCCCAACAACATGCCCACCCACCAAACACAATAGAACAATTCACAGAGGTAACCTGGCAATCCGTGGACATGACCAATCTACAGCATGGCACCTCAGCCACAGTATAGATAAACGTTGGGAGAGTTGGCAACCAGCCATGTGTGAAGGATGCAGTTGAACCATGATTGGGAGAGTACACAATGCCAAGAGTGGTGGCGAAGTACTGACCAAACCGCAGTATGGAAAACACACCCATATCCAATGCGACATACACCTCTGGTGAATGGAGTGTAGTGGAGAGTGGACGCAACCATGTCACCCCAGCCAGTGGGGGTTCTTGCGGGAAAGTTGCCTGTTACACCCCACCCGTAAGCGTGAGCGTACTGGCATGGGCCGGCGTATGCCAGGCCAGCATATGGGGTGTGAATAAAAAGCACGTAGCACTGGGTGTAGTCCTCTTCTGGAAAGCCCAACGTCTCTTGCCAGGGTGGTGACTCCCATCCCGCCATGAGGCCGATGCTGTCCTCTTTAGCAGAGTTGCCAGAGATCCTGTGCGCCAGCCAGAACCCGGCCCACTAGACCACAAACTCGTCAGGGCCGACCCTACGCAGCCAGGCTACAATGATCAGCATCCGACACCGGCGTGTGTCATGGACGGCCCACCACATGCAAGTGAAAGCTCCAAGCATGATGCCCCCGACCTGGACAGCCTTTCAGACAACCGCTGTCCCCCCGACGCTTGCCCACCTTACTCCTTTCTCATTAACATATTCTCCCGGCGACCTCTGCGGGCTAGTGGGTCCCATATGTGAGACTGTGTCCTGGCTTCTGAATGGCAGTGACCCCAAATCTGGGACAGCTGCTACAGCACCAGACTCCCTTCGATCCGTGAGGCATACTTCCATATGTGCATCTTGCGACACATCCTGCCACAAACCCTGTCCAACGCCATCCAGCGAGCCGTGCTGCCACAAACCCTGTCCAATGCCATCCGGCAAGCCGTGCGGCCGCAAAACCTGTCCAGCGTCATCCAGTGAGCCGTGCTGCCAAAAATCCTGTCCAACTCCATCCGGTGAGCCGTGCTGCCACAAACCGTGTCCAACGCCATTCAGCGAGCCGTGGATGAGGGACCAGGACAACCTTGCGGACCAGTAGGTCTCACATCCAGCACCCAGCCGTGAATCACGAATGGCTGAGTCCACACCAGTGGATGCACACAGAGGAGTAAGAGGATGATGCAACTCAGTCAGGACAAAATCTGGGTCACATTCACAGAGGTGACTGAACGTGTTCTGCCACGGAACCTGAACTACGCAGGCCGGTGGGGCCACCAACCTATGCCTTCGACACTCAGTGAATGGCCAGTCCTGTCCACTGCCTTCAGCCTATACTGCTCTTGGATTAGGCATTGTTCCAGTAGGCCAGAGATTTGGAACTGAACATTGATAATGCAAAGGCAGATGCCACATCATTGCACACAAGGAGAGGCCAAAGAGGATGCTGATTTGCTACTTGGCGGAGAGAAGAGTATCATCGTTACGGAGATGTTCGTACACTACTGACAACTGCCCTGGTGTCACTTGCACTGTGCATCGCAAGCCGAAGACACATGGCTGTGGGCCACTGCTGACTGCTGCCTGCGGCCTACACTGTGCTCCATTAGGTCACAGAGTCATGATTTTGCAATGGCGGAGTCCATATCAGTGTACCGGCATCATCGCAGTCTGCATCCCCACTCAGCCCCGGTGCCACTAAGTCTGTTCCCCGAAATACATGGAAACTCTGTTCGAACAGTGGTGGCGTCTGAGCCTATGGAGTAGGGGGCATTTTTCACCCCCATGTAGCTGATATGGGCTTGGAGGTGACAATGGGCTGTCGCATTCCACTCTTCCATTTGCTGCTACCGGATAAAATCAAACATTTCGACATCTTGCCCTGGAGGACACCTTCCACTGTCCCATGAAACACTCCAAAACATACACCTCAGAAAATTATGGTTACCCGCCCAGGTTGCATGGCACATCTGACTGCATCACAAGTCACAGTCCCATGGCTGGGTACCTATGCCGGTTGCAGTGCATCCAGGGCCACTAACTCTGTGCTGGTCAAGTCTGGGACCCCATCTCTGGGGCCATAGGTTGGGTCCTGAGGCGTGGGCATTGGGCTCATCAACCCCATGACGCTGTGGCCTTGTGCTGTATGCAGCCTTCGGGCCCACATGCATCCCACCCGGGTTCACACATCAAAGTGAGTCCAGACAGGCTCGGACGATGCATCACCGCAGGAGGCACATGCCACCACCACAAAGACCACCTCCAAACGGCATGTGCCAGAGTTGAAGTGGTGGTCCAGACTGGCTACGTGGTTGCTCAGGCATGTCATGGATGGCATCATTGGCCTGTTACCCTGCTCAGCACACCAGGTGCCAGTGACTCAGTGCACCGCAGGTCATTGTCTGTAGCTGATTGTGTTTTGTGCTGTGGAGTGCAAGTATGTCACCTCAGACAGTGTGGGGGCCCTAAGACATTGATGGTGAGGATGATGCAGGTCTGACACGCCCCACTGCATCTGCATCAGGAATGAATCTTAGGTACACAATCCATGGCTTTTACTGCACACGAGCGCGCTCATCTCTATTGTCCAAAACCCAGTGCACTGCAACTCATGGATACTTCTGTTTGCATGTTGGCTGTCCTCTGGACTTTATCCGGATCACCCCATGTTGTTCATCAGTTGACTCTGCATTGCATGTGTTTTCTGTTTGTTTTGCACTGGTGACCAATGTCCAAGTGGTTGCCAACACCAGACATTCTGTGCCAAATGGCTTACACTCACCCCACACACATCCAGCACAGGCGTCACGGTACATGTGGCCCTGCCAATAAAGGGGTAGGGCACACATGCCTGTAGCCAGTTCTACATGATCTCTGTGTGTGTCCCTGTGGTCTTGTAGTATGCATGTGGTCCCTGGGCCCTCCGACCTTACATTGTGTGGTGTACCACGGATGCAGACATGTCACCGGAGGCAGCGGGTTGAGGCTTGGACATCTAGCTTTGTCGTCACACACTCCATTCGTGAGGGGAGTGGCCAGGTCCATCGTACGCACAGCCAACATGGGTGTGTGACTGCTAATTGCATGCACCTAGGCATGGTTCTGTGCTGTGCATGTGCATCTACATGTGTCTCTATGGCAGCGTGGGTCTCCTTTGTGGGCTGTAGGGTGATAGACCCCTACGTATGTGTCCTAGTTTGTATTCCATGTGTTCGGTCCCCTCCAACACCTGTTGGGCCACCTCCTGTATGCGTGCTGACACATGCCATTGGGGTGCCATGTGTGGGTGGCAAAAGTGTTGTGAGCCAGCTGTGCCTGCAGGTGCTTCCTGTTGTGTGGTCTTGTGCAGGCTCAGTGTCCTCCTCTGGGTTTATTGGCTGTCCGGGTCCTCATGGGGGTTGCATGGGATTTCCATGGGCTGTTGTAGGGCGTCAGTGTCGACGGTGTGGTGGTCCTCTCCGGCATCACTGATGCATTGTATTGTGTGCTCTGCTGCAGGTGCTGTGTGCCCCTCAGCGATATGAAGGGGAGGTGCATGTTGTCTTTATGTTGTCATATATGTTGACGCATTGTGCTAGCTCACATACAGACTGTATGGCGGTATACATTGTGTCTGTTTGGGGTGTTCTGGATTCCTCTGCTTGTGGATCAGTTGCTGGCAGTGTTCTGTCACCTCCATGAAGCTGGTCTTATTTTCCTGTGGTATGCACCGCGTCTTCCTCTCCTTCTTCTCCTTGTTCTTCCCCGACCTCGCTGTTCCTTGCTGGTAGTCTGTGGGGTTTGTGGGGTTTGAGTTGGGCTCTGCGCTGGGTCAGGGTGCATCCATGTTGCTACTGCTTTGGCTTGTCTCTGGTGTATTTTTGCTGGGGTTTTTATGGTGCATTGTCCCGCCAGACGCATGGGATTTTCAGGCCTGTAGACGGTTTTTGCTACTTTTTTTTACCGTGTTTGGCCTCGTTGCATGTTTATTTGCGTTCACGTCTTGCATTTTTGCAGTGTAGCATTGATTTTCATGCATACATTTGCCACCTTGTCTGGTGTCTGTAACATGCTACAGCCTTGTTGTAAATTCCATGTTGACATGGGGTTATTTTCCAGCAATTGGCTGCGATGCTGAAAATTGCGTTACGCTACTCTTGCGGTAGTTATCACACGTTCTTGTGAATATACCCCTTTTTAGTGACTGTTCCTATATACATGTGTTATATATTACCAACTGGCAGTCGCCAGTAGGTAGGTATAGTTATGACCTAGTTTCCATAGTAAAAACTTTTTTTTACTTGCTTATAACTTTGGCACCGTTTGATGAATCATCACAAAGTTTTCCCTAAAAAGTGGCACGGTTTGATTAGAAAGTTTCTGGGTGATCCGTTGAGCAGGGGCTGAGGGAAAGGGGCGAGGGGGAAATGTGCATTTCCCATGCAATTTTCCATAGTGATTTTGAACATGACTGCAACTCGAACTACTGGACAGAATTACACCGAAAATGGGAAGAGTGATAGCTCCTGGTCCAGAAAGAGACCTTTTGTGATTTCTTGTAAATCTATTTAACAGTTGTGGAGTTATTGGCTGACCACAACCTGACTGGGAAGTTTACGCAACCATTATATGAATCAGGAAGATTCCTGTGATCATACAATGTTTCTGCAAAATGATTAAAGGGGTCAGGGTAGAGGTATACTCATACTGACGATACAAAAGGGAATGATGGACGGAGCGTTTGAGCAAATCAAACACTCACCCCCAGTCAACTGATCTGGGACTAATCCATCACCATTCTTTAGCTCACTCAGCCACCCCAGTTCAGACATGGCCATATGCAAATCAGTCTGACCCTGTGCCTCATGGGAACAGTCCAGCCCGAACTGCCAAGCCATGTCTTCCCTGGACCGGAAACAAGCATCCTGGGACCGCTTTCGGATTCATAATCCTCATCAGCCAGGCTATCTTGAATCCAGTGGCCAAGTGAGCAAGGGACTCACGTCTGAGTATACCCTGCCAACTTAGGGCGAACAAAGCGATACAAAAGGGAATGATGGACGGAGCGTTAGAGCAAATCAAACACTCACCCCCAGTCAACTGATCTGGGACTAATCCATCACCATTCTTTAGCTCACTCAGCCACCCCAGTTCAGACATGGCCATATGCAAATCAGTCTGACCCTGTGCCTCATGGGAACAGTCCAGCCCAAACTGCCAAGCCATGTCTTCCCTGGACCGGAAACAAGCATCCTGGGACCGGTTTCGGATTCATAATCCTCATCAGCCAGGCTATCTTGAATTCAGTGGCCAAGTGAGCAAGGGACTCAGGTCTGAGTATACCCTGCCAACTTAGGGCGAACAAAGCGATACAAAAGGGAATGATGGACGGAGCGTTTGAGCAAATCAAACACTCACCCCCAGTCAACTGATCTGAGACTAATCCATCACCATTCTTTAGCTCACTCAGCACCCCAGTTCAGACATGGCCATATGCAAATCAGTCTGACCCTGTGCCTCATGGGAACAGTCCAGCCCGAACTGCCAAGCCATGTCTTCCCTGGACCGGAAACAAGCATCCTGGGACCGGTTTCGGATTCATAATCCTCATCAGCCAGGCTATCTTGAATCCAGTGGCCAAGTGAGCAAGGGACTCACGTCTGAGTATACCCTGCCAACTTAGGGCGAACAAAGCGATACAAAAGGGAATGATGGACGGAGCGTTTGAGCAAATCAAACACTCACCCCCAGTCAACTGATCTGGGACTAATCCATCACCATTCTTTAGCTCACTCATCCACCCCAGTTCAGACATGGCCATATGCAAATCAGTCTGACCCTGTGCCTCATGGGAACAGTCCAGCCCGAACTACCAAGCCATGTCTTCCCTGGACCGGAAACAAGCATCCTGGGACCGGTTTTGGATTCATAATCCTCATCAGCCAGGCTATCTTGAATCCAGTGGCCAAGTGAGCAAGGGACTCACGTCTGAGTATACTCTGCAAATTTAGGGCGAACAAAGCGATACAAAAGGGAATGATGGACGGAGCGTTTGAGCAAATCAAACACTCACCCCCAGTCAACTGATCTGGGACTAATCCATCACCATTCTTTAGCTCACTCAGCCACCCCAGTTCAGACATGGCCATATGCAAATCAGTCTGACCCTGTGCCTCATGGGAACAGTCCAGCCCGAACTGCCAAGCCATGTCTTCCCTGGACCTGAAACAAGCAGTGTGAACTAGGGTGGCAGAGTGGGCTAAAGAAGGGTGATGGATTAAACCCCAATCTTTTGACTGGGTGTGAGTGTTTGATTGATTCAGATGCTCCGTCCATCACCACCCCCTTTTGTACCGCTTTTGGCCGCCATAAGTGTGGCAGGGTATGCTCAGACGTGAGTCCCTTGCTCACTTTGCCACTGGATTCAAGCAAGCTGGGCTGAAGACGGCTGGAATGCCAGAATCCGGTCCTCGGAAGCTTGTTTCCGGTCCAGGGAAGACATGGCTAGGCAGTTCGGGCTGGACTGTACCCATGAGGCACAGGGTCAGACTGATTTGCATATAGCCATGTCTGAACTGGGGTGGCAGAGTGGGCTAAAGAACGGTGATGGATTAAACCCAGATCTTTTGACTGGGTGTGAGTGTTTGATTGATTCAGATGCTCCGTCCATCACCACCCCCTTTTGTACCGCTTTTGGCCGCCATAAGTGTGGCAGGGTATGCTCAGACGTGAGTCCCTTACTCACTTTGCCACTGGATTCAAGCAAGCCGGGCTGAAGATGGCTGGAATGCCAGAAACCGGTCCTCGGAAGCTTGTTTCCGGTCCAGGGAAGACATGGCTTGGCAGTTCGGGCTGGACTGTTCCCATGAGGCACAGGGTCAGACTGATTTGCATATAGCCATGTCTGAACTGGGGTGGCAGAGTGGGCTAAAGAACAGTGATGGATTAAACCCAGATCTTTTGACTGGGTGTGAGTGTTTGATTGATTCAGATGCTCCGTCCATCACCACCCCCTTTTGTACATACTCATACTGACCCCACAGGTGTGTTAGAGGAGTGTCAAAGGGACCTATGTTGGGTACAACATTTAGTTATATTGGGTTTATTTCTCCACATTAGGAATCTGTGGTTCCCCCATGAGACTCAGCTCCTCCCCCTGTGTAAATCTGTGATGGATCCACAAATCTTGACGTACTTAAAAAAAAAAGAAAAACATTTTTGTAGCCTCTCAGATACCCATAGAGATACTCTCACACCCATTTACAGAAATGTGAAGGCAGTCAAGCACCCACTCACTGACATGAGCAGGAATTCACATAACCTCTCACAGGGCTATTCAGGCACTCTCAGACCCACTCACAGACCCACATAGGCACTTACCTACCCATTCACTGACCCATGCAGGCATTGAAACACCCACTCACTGACCCATGCAGGCACTCCCAGACTCAAGTCACATACCCATGTAGGCACATATGCACCCACTCACAGACCTACACACTTATTCACATACCCACTCACAGACACTCAGATACCTACTCACAGTCTACACAGACTGTCACATACTCACTCACAGCCCCTCTCACACACTTACAGATCCACTCACAGACCCACACAGAGAGTCACATGATGACTCACAGATCCGCACAGGCACACACACAGATACTGAAGCCTTACACACCCACTCACACACCCACTCACAGACCCCCACAGGTACTCACACATCCACTCACAGACCCACACAGATACTTACACACCCACTCACATACCCACATAGACACTTACACACCCGCTCATAGACTTACAGAGGCAATGAAACACCCACTCACATAACCCACACTTGCAGACCCACTCACATATGTACATAGGTACTCACACACTCACTCACAAACCCCAAAAAGGTACTCACACACCCACTCATAGTTCCATACAGGTACTTTCACATCCACTCTGGGTCCCACACAAACAGTCACACTCCCACTCACAGATGCATGTAGCCAATTACTGGCCCACTCATAGACCCGTGAGGGCATTCAAACACCCATTCGTATACTCACTCAGGCACTCATATACCTCTGACAGAGCCACACACACACCCACTCACAGACACATGCAGGCACTGCCAGCCTCATTATCAGACCAACACAGGCACTCACAGACCCAGTCAAATACCCATACATGCACTCACCCACCCATTCACAGACTCATGCAGGCACTCAGAGACATACCCACACACCCACAGTGGCACTCACACACCCACTCACAGACCCACCCAACCAATCACACACTCACTCACAGACCCACACATGCACTTTCATACCCATTGACCTAACCACAAGGGCATTCACACACCGACTCAGAAATCCATGCAGATACTGCCTGACCTACTTACACACCCTCATAGACCCAGTCACAGACCTATGCAGGTACTCACATACACACTCAAAGACCACCACAGACACTCTCACACCCACTTACAGACCCAAACACTCACACACCCACCCACAGTTCTATGATGGCACTTTCACACCCACTCAAATTCCCACACAGGCAGTCATATACCCACTCACAAACCCACATAGGAACTCCAACACCCCTTCACAGATATACGCAGGCACTTATAGGGACACTTGTATACCCATACAGGTATTTATACACGTCTCACATACCGATGTGTCCACGTACACACCCACTTGCAGGCCCACACAGGCACTCACAAACCCACTTACAGAGCTATGCAGGCACTAACTAACCCACTCACAGCTACACAGAAACACACACACCCTCTCAAACCCACAACACCACTTACACGCCATTCACAGAACCAGACACTCATACACCCACCCACAGACCCACTTAGTCACTCACAGACCCACTCAGAGACTCACTCACACACCCACTCACAGATACACAAAGGAACTCTCAAACTAATTCACAGAGTCACACAGGCAGTCACAGACCCATTAATGAAGCAAAGCAGGCACTCATACATCCTCTCACATACCTAAGCAGGCATTAGCAAATCCACTCACAGACCCACACAGGCACTCAGAGGCCCACTTATAGACCCATGCAGGTATTCATGCACCCACTCACAAACCTATGCAGGCACTCATAGCCCACTCCCTGACTCATGCATCTACTTACACACCCACTTCCAGACTATCACAGGCACTTTCACACCCACTCAGATACCGCTGCAGGAACTCACAAACCCATATAGTCAGTAACACATCCAATCACAGCGCCACACAGACACTCACAGACTCACACACCCACTTACACACCCACAAAACTACTCACACTACCACTCACAGGCCCATAAAGCCACTCACACCCACCCTGAAAGACCGAAACAGCCACTAACACACCCACTCACAGACCCATATGGCTACTCACACATTCACTCACCAACCTATACAGCCACTCACATAGGTTACAGTTAGGAAATAACATTAAGCAACCTTCAAAGTTCACTGAAATGACAAAGGTTAAAGGGATTTTATAGTTAGGAAATAGAATTTAAAAAATGTAGATATTCAATTAAAAAGCCAAAAGTTACAGCACGTTATAGTTAGGCTAAGATTTCATATGCACAAAACCACAGAAATTCAGCAGTTATAGTTACCTGAGCTAACTATAACTTATGGCCTCACAATGCACTGCACATATTATACCACTCATGACATAGTCAGGTCATCACAGATGTCAATCTCAAATGACATCACTCATGACACCATCCAGTGAGTGTAAGTGTTTTGTAAATGTTTCTGCGACTAAAAGATATATTCTAAGCTACTGCATAAGTTAAAATACTATTCTTTCTGTACTACGAATGAGTGTTAATAATTCTAATATTTTTCATTTGAGTGGCTGTGTGACTGTCTGTATCAGTGTGTGAGTGGATATTTGAGTGGCTGTATGAATATGGTTTTGTGAGTGGTTTTCTGGGTATGTGAGTGCCTGTGTGAGTGACTTTATGGGTGTGTGCATGGTTGTATGGGTCTGTGGGTGTTTATATGTGTTTGGGTAGGTGTCTTAGTATCTGTGTGGGTGGGCTTGTGAGTGGTTATATGGATATGTGAGTGGGTGCCTGATTGGTTGTATGGGTGTATGAGTGGATTCATGTTTGCTTAATTGGGTGTGTGAATGGTTGTATGGCTGTGTGAGTGGGAGTGGGAGTGAGATTGGTTTTGTGGGTGTGTGAGTGGTTATGTGGGTGTGTGAGGGGTTGCATGGGGCTGTAAATCAGTGTGTGAGTTGTTATATGGGTATATGAGTGGTTATATGGGTGTGTGATTTGGGGTGTATGTGTTTCTATGGTTGTGTGAGTGGAGGTGAAGTAATCAGCTATGTCATTTGAGATGTCATTAGTGTTGTCACTGACCATGACATGAGTGATGTAATATGTGAAGTCCTAAGCAGAATATTGTGGGAGCACAAGTTATAGTTGGCTCAGGTAACTATAACTGCTGAATTTCTATGGTTTTGCACATGTGAAATCTGAGTTTAACTATAACGTCCCTGTAACCTTTGTTTTTGTCTGTCTGTGAATATTATATATAGATTTATACCCCTGAAGACAGGCTAACTGCATTGAATGCAGAGGGCCATGTTTACCAACATTTCTGCACTGTGCTGCATCGGGTGCTACATGTGTGGTACATGGGCATTCCCATGCAACCACCCATGCTTATTGAAGCAACAGCTTTTCAACCTAAAATTTGAGATACAGTTTTGTGTCAAAAATGAATGCCTATTTAAATGTTTGAATTTCTCCTTCCTTTTCCGACTTTGCATGAGTGCAGCACTTCCAGCACATGTACAATGTAGGAAAGGTTTTAAAAGTTGTCTAGGCATGGCATTTTGTACTGGAAGGGCACCGATGCTAGACTGGAATTGGAATTGGAATTGGAATTGGAATATGGTGTAAACTTTAGAACACAAGCAAAGGTGTACCACTAAATATTGCAAATAAATAGACACTTAATAAAACATCAAATATGTGTCCACAGCAATTTTTTTCTTTGAATATCTTCTTTTATTTCAAGTTGCATAAAAAATCATCCAGGAACCAGAGACAGCTGACGCATTTTGTCCAATCAAATGGACTTCTTCAGGGCAGACAAGCAAATGGAAAAGTCCTTGTGGTGAGTAGCTTTCATCGAAGAGTATCCATATTAGTGAATCTTTAAGTAGAACCGTGAGGTTGGTCTCACCTGGACTAATCGAGGTAATAACAACAATTCTGGCAATGATTTTTGTTCAAGATATATCCTGTGAGTGGGGTCCTTAGTATGGCACAACAAAATATAAAACACACAGAATTTTAAATTCATGACGGTATGTGCTCCCTTTTTGTATTTAAGGAGGACAATGAAAGCGCAGCGCAACAAATTTTTAAATCACAACGATATGTGCCCCTTTTAAATATTGAGGAGGACAACAGTAAAGATGCCAAGATCGAAAGAAACAACAAATCTCATCAGAGTCAGATGTACTGAATGAGTAGACAACAGTCACTAGCCTCGACCTGGATAGGATCGAACACCAACCTCGCAATGACTTTTGCAGTTCAATGACGGTCAGTGAACTGCGAAAGGCGTTTCGAGGTTGTCGTTTAGTCTTGACCCTATTTCTTGTGGGAACAGTGCTGACCGTACTAGCAAGCTTTGTGCTCCCTGGACCGGAAACAAGCATCCTAGGATTGGTTTTACCATTCATTAGCCAGGCTACCTTGAATCCAGTGGTGTATTGTATACGGGACCCAAGTCTGGGCATACCCTTCCTAATTAGGGCAAAATATGCAAAAGAAACAACTGATGGAAAGAATGCTGGACAATGCAAACATTTGCCCCCAGTGAAAAGGATCTGGGTTAAAGCCATCATTTTTCAACCTCACCGCTCCACCCCAGTTTGGACCCAGCCATATGCAAATCAGTCTTGACCCTGTTCCCTGTGGGAACAATTCAGGTTGGACTGGTACAAGCATCCTGGGACAGGTTTCAGGGCATCACCCACCATCAGCCAGGCTAGCTTGAATCCAGTGGTGTAGTGAGCACAGGACCTATGTCTGGGCATACCCTTCCCACTTAGGGAGACATATGCAAAAGAAACAATTAATTGACGGAATGCTAGATAATGCAAACATTCACCCCCAGTCACAAAGATCTGGGTTAAATCCATCATTCATTTGCTCACCACACCATTTTGTACCCAGCTATATGCAAATCAGTATTGACCCTCTTTTTTGAGGTAACAGTTCACCATGAACTGCCAAGCAAGGTCCTCCTTGGACCGGAAACAAGCCTCCTGAGACAGGTTTCAGGACATCACCCACCATCAACCAGGCTAGTTTGAATCCAGAGGTGTAGTGAGCACAGGACACACGTCTGGGCATAACCTTCCCTCTTAGGGCGACATATGCAAAAGAAACAATTACTGGAAGGAATGCTGGACAATGCAAAAATTCACCCCAAGTCACAAGGATCTGGGTTAAAAACATCATTCTTTTGCTCACGTCACAACCCCAGTTTGGATCCAGCCATAGGTAAATCAGTCTTGACCCTGTTACTCGTGGGAACAGTTCACCCTGAACTGCAAAGCCAAATCTTCCTTGGACCGGAAACAAGCCTCTTGGGACCGGTTTCAGGGCATCACCCACCATCAGCCAGGCTAGTTCGAATCCAGTGGTGCAGTGAGTACAGGACACACGTCTGGGCATACCCTTCCCACTTAGGGCGACATATGCAAAAGAAACAATTAATGGAAGGAATGCTGGACAATGCAAACATTCACCCCAAGTCACAAGGATCTGGGTTTAATCAATCATTCTTTTGCTCACGTCACCACCCCAGTTTGGATCCAGCCATATGTATATCAGTCTTGACCCTGTTCCTTGAGGGAACAGTTCACCTTGAACTGCCAAGCCAAATCCTCCTTGGACCGGAAACAAGCCTCCTGGGACCGGTTTCAGGGCATCACCCACCATCAGCCAGGCTAGCTTGAATCCAGTGGTGTAGTGAGCACAGGAGGCCCGTCTGGGCATACCCTTCCCACTTAGGGTGACATATGCAAAAGAAACAATTAATGGAAGGAATGCTGGACAATGCAAACATTCACCACAAGTCACAAGGATCTGAGTTAAATCTATGATTCTTTTGCTCACCACACCACTCCAGTTTGGACCCAGCCATATGCAAATCAGTCTTGACCCTGTTCCTTGTGGGAACAGGCCAGCACAAACTGCCAAGCCAGGTCTTCCCTGGACTGGAAACAATCATCCTAGGTCCGTTTGCAGGGCATTTCCCTTCATCAGACACAGTAGCTTGAATCCAGTGTTGGAGTGAGCACAGGACCCACGTCTGGGCATACCCTTCCCACTTAGGGTGAAATATGCAAAAGATACAATTGATGGACTGAATGCTGGACAATGCAAACATTCACCCCCCAGTCAAAAGGATCTGGGTTAAATCCATCATTATTTTGCTCACCACACCTCCCCAGTTTGGACCCAGCCATATGCAAAACCGTATTCACCCGGTTCCTTGTGGGAACAGTGCTGTCTGAACTGGCAAGCCAGGTCCTCACTGGATGGAAACAAGCATCCTGGGACCAGTTTCAGGGCATCACCCTTCATCATCGAGGTTAGCTTGAATCCAGTGGTGTATTGAGCACAGGAGGCACGTCTGGGCATACCCTTCCCACGTAGGGCAACATGTGCCAAAAAAACATTTGATGGACAGAATGCTGGACAATGCAAACAATCAACCCCAGTCACAAGGATCTTGGTTAAATTCATCATGTATTGTTCACCACACCACCCCAGTTTGGACCCAGCCATATGCAAATCAGTCTTGACCCTGTTCCTTGTTGAACAGTCCAGCTTGAACTGCCATGCCATCTCCTCCCTGGACCGGAAACAAGCAACCTGGGAGCGGTTTCAGGGCATCACCCTTCATAAGCCAGGCTAGCTTGAATTCAGTGGTGTAGTGAACAAGGACCCATGTCTGGGCATACCCTTCCAACATAGGGTGACATATGCAAAAGAAACAATTGATGGTCGGAATGCTGTACAATGCAAACATTCACCCCCAGTCAAAAGAATCTGGGTTAAATCCAACATTCTTTTTTCTCACCAAACCAACCAAGTTTGGACCCAGCCATATGCAAATCAGTCTTGACCCTGTTCCTTGTATGAAGAGTCCACTCTGAACTGCCAACTGCAACTGACTGTTTGAATCATTCAGCATTCCGTCCATCATGTGTTGCAGTTAGACTTTTGGCACTAAGTTGGACAGGTACACTAAGACGTGGGTACCTTTCTAACTGTGCCACTGGAATGAAGCTATCCTGGCTGATGAAGGTTGATATACCCTGAATCAGGTGCCAGGATGCTTGTTTCTGGTCCAGGGGAGACCTGGCTTGGCAGTTTGATCTGTACTGTTCCCAATAGGCACAGGTTCAAGTCTGATTTGAATATGGCTGGGTACAAACCGGGGTGGCGTAGTGGGCAAAACAAAGATATATTTAACCCAGATCTCTTGACTGGGGAACATTTTTGAATCATTCAGAATTCTGTCCTTCATTTATTGCAGCTACACTTTTTGCTCTAAGTGGGACGGGTTTGCCCAGATATGGGTCCCTTGCTCACTGTGCCACTGGATTCAAGCTAGCCTGGCTGATATTGGGTGACATACCCCGAAAACACTCCTACGATGCTTGTTTCAGGTCCAGAGAGGACCTGGCTTGGCAGTTTGGGCTGGACTGTTCCCAAAAGTAACTGGGCCAAGACTGATTTGCAAATGGCTGGGTCCAAACTGGGGTGGTGTGGTGAGCAAAAAAATGATGGATTTAACCCAGATCCTTTTGACTGGGTGTGAATGTTTGCATTGTCCATCATTATGTCCATCAATTGTTTCTTCTGCATATGTCACCCTACGTGGTATGGGAATGCCCAGACGTGGGTCCTGTGCTCACTGTGCCACTAGATTCAAGCTAGCCTGGCTCATGAAGGGAGACATACCCCGAAACCGATCCCAGGATGCTTCTTTCCAGTCCAGAGAGGACCTTGCTTTGCAGTTCGGTCTGGACTGTTCCCATGAGGCACAGAGTTCAGACAGATTTGCATATGGCTGGGTCCAAGCTGGGGTAGCGTAGTAGGAAAAAGAACAATGGATTTAACCCAGATCTCTTGACTGGGGAGTATGTTTGAATCATTCGGCATTCTGTTACAGTTACAATCTTTGCCCTATGTGGTACAGGTATACCCAGTCTTGGGTCCATTGCTCATTCTCACTGTTCCACTGGTTTCAAGCTAGCCTGGCTGATGAAGGGTGACATATCCTGAATCCGGTCCAGAGAGGACGTGGCTTGGCATTCTGATCTGGCATAGGTCAAGACTGATTTGCTTATGTCTGTGTCCTAACTGCATTCACGTAGTGGGCAAAAGAATGATGGATTGACTTGACTGGGGGAGAATGTTTGAATCATTTAGCAATCCTTCCATCAATTGTTGCAGTTACACTTTTTGACTTAAGTGTGACGGGTATGCCCAGACGTGGGTCCCTTGCTCATTCTCACTATGCCACTGGATTCAAGCTAGCCTGGCTGATGAAGGGTGACATATCCTGAATCCGGTCCAGAGAAGACCTCGCTTGGCAGTTAAGTTTGGACTGTTCCCATGAAGCACAGGTCAAGACTGATTTGCATATGGCTGTGTCCAAACTGGGGTGGCGTAGTGGGCAAAAGAATGATGGATTTAACCCAGATCTCTTGACTGGTGGAGAATGTTTGAATCTTTGAGCACTCCTTCCATCATTTGTTGCAGTTACACTTTTTGCCCTAGGTGGGACGGGTATGCCCAGGCAAGGGTCCATTGCTCACTGTGCCACTGGATTCAAGCTAGCCTAGTTGAGGAAGTGTGGCATACCGCAAAACTGGTCCCAGGATGCTTGTTTCCGGTCCAGGGAGGACCTGGATTAGATGTTCAGTCTGTACTGTTTCCATGAGGAACAGGGTCAAGACTAGATTGCATATGGCTGGGCCCAAACTTTTTGACTTAAGTGGGATGGGTATGCCCAGACGTGGGTCCCTTGCTCACTGTGGCACTGGATTCAAGTTAGCTTGACTGATGAAGGGTGACATACCCCAAAACCAGCCGGAGGATGTTTTTTCCGGTCCAGAGAGGACCTGGCTTGGCAGTTCGTTCTGGACTGTCCCATGAGGCACAGGGTCAAGACGGATTTCCAGATGGCTGGGTCCAAACTGGGGTGGCGTAGTGGGCAAAAGAACAATTGAGTTTAACCAGATCTCTTGACTAGGGGAGAATGTTTGAATCATTCAGCAATCCATCCATCATTTATTGCAGTTACACTTTTCACCCTAAGTGGGACGGGTATGCCCAGACATGGGTCCCTTGCTCATTGTGCCACTGGATTCAAGCTAGCCTGGCTGATGAAGGGTGACATACCCCAAAACCAGTCCTAGGATGCTTTCTCCTTGTCCAGGGAGGACCTGGCTTGGCAGTTCAGTCTAGACTGTTGCTATGAGGCACACGGTCAAGACTGATTTGCATATGGCTGGGTCCAAACTGGGGTGGCATAGTGGGCAAAAGAACAATGGATTTAACCCAGATCCCTTGACTGGGGGACAATGTTTGAATCATCCAGCATACCCTCCATCATTTGTTGCAGTTACATTTTTTGCCCTATGTGGGACGGGTATGCCCAGGCATGGGTCCCTTGCTCACTGTGCCACTGGATTTAAGCTAGCCTAGTTGAGGAAGTGTGGCATACCACAAAACTGGTCCCAGGATGCTTGTTTCCAGTCCAGGGAGGACCTGGCTTAGCTGTTCAGTCTGTACTGTTTCCATGAGGCACAGGATCAAGACTAGTTTGCATATGGCTGGGTCCAAACTGAGGTGGCGTTGTGGGCAAAAGAACACTGATCTTAACCCAGATCTTTTGACTGGGTGAGAATGTTTCAGTCATTCAGTTTTCCGTCCATCATTTGTTGCAGTTATTTAATAAAGCAGTTATCTTTTTTTTTAAATGCAGCTCATGTTCCTCGAACGAAAATAGGATGCATATTTAAAAAATAGAAGAAACATTTCTGTTTCAGTTTTTTAAGAGCAGGCAGTGGTCCACTGCTCCTAAAAAATATTTTCGCACACACTCACAAAGGGGAAGGGGTCCCCTGGGGACCCCTTCCCATTTGCGAGTGGCTTACCACCTACTTGAAGTAGGTGGTAAAATGTGAGTGTTTTGCAACGCCAAATGCGGTCACAAAACAATGGTACATACCGTTGTGACTTGCTATGAGGAAGGGATGCCCCTTCCTAATAGCAAGAGTCGCAAAGGCTATTTTTCGAGTCTGTAACTCTCTAAATAGCGTTTTTACATGCCAGGATCCTTTTTTACTGTCGTAGATGGGCTGATTTCCTGTTAGCAACCGCAGAAAAGGGAGGTACATGTGGCCCCAAGTCTGCAGATGCCTGGATAAAATCTTAGTGGCAAATTATCAAGAGCCAAATAGCTGCTTTTCTGGCGCTATGCGCCGGAAAAGCTGCAATTTTTACAACTCAGAATTTGCAAGGACTCGCGATTATGCTTTAGCGCGAGATTCCTTGAGTCAGGTGCTTTTGCATGTCAGCGATATACAACAGTAATGACATGCAAAGTAGGCGTTCCCAACCTAATCCGCATGGATTCTGTCAAAAACACAACATCGCCCTATTATTGAGGCGGGTCAGGCGATCAAAAAAGCAGCGCTAACCGTGTTTTGCGCCGAATTTTAACCCCTGAAGAAAACCTGACTTAGTCATCCTGCCAATGGAAGGTGGATTGTCAGGCTCAGTCCACCAGGGCGTTTCAACAAGGATTTCGCCATTGGTGAGTTTATATCGCTGGATTTCGAGCGATATTCAAGCATTTTGCCGCTATCGCTGGATTTTAAATCGCCAATGCGCAAAGCGCTGTTAATACAGCGGTATCATGGTGATAAAATTCAGCGATAGCAAAAAACGCGCTAAGCGCGTTTAATGATAATTATCGCTACGTGTTCATAATAATATTAATAATAATAATAAAGGGGTTTATAGAGCGCCTGGTGACGCCATCTCGGTGTGTCCCCGCGCTATGGAGAAGAGAAAAGTTCAGTGAAAAGATAGGCTCCACTCTATAGAGTGAAGAGATGTGTTTTTAAGAGTTTTCTGAAATTAGCCTCTGTTTCTACTAGCCTAAGGCCAACCGGGAGTCGGTTCCAGTTGTTGCCGGCTAACGCTCTGAAGGAGCGGCCTCCCAGTGTTGCTTTTTTTAAAGACGGGGGATCCTCAGTAGGCCTGTTCCCATTGAACGTAGTGTTCTATTTGGCTCATAAATATGGACAAGGTCTTGAAGATATAGTGGAGCTTTATGCCATATGATCCTGTGGCATATTAAGAGTGCTTTGATCATGACTCTCTTCTTTACCGGCAGCCAGTGTAGAGCCGCAAGAGAGGGTTTAGAAGCTGCTCTTTTCGGGAGTTTCAGGACCAAACATGCTGCTGTATTTTGGAGGACTTGCAGGCGCCCCATGCTTTTTTCAGTGGTGCTGGTTACTCCAGTTACCACTAGCTAAATGATACAGTGCTATAGCTTAGTTAAGTACGTCATGGTAGAATCAAATGCCACTAATCACATCTACGAACATACATTAATAGCCAAAATAGTAAAACCGTACATTTCAAATAGCAAAAGCATTTTCATAAATGCTTTTCACTGACAGAGCTATATTAAAAGTTGACCCTGGACCTCAAACACATTGCTCTCGCACTAAGTATGAATTTTTATGGACGTACCTTTATCATCCCAAACACTGGTCATATCGTCAGATTGATAAAGCGTTAATGCCACTTCTGACCCATTGTTAAATCCAGTCAGGGAGACTTTATTAGAGTTCAGGACATAGGCCTTTTCAGTGGGCCTGCTGTGACCTATCGTAGCCATAAAGGTCAGTGCCAGCATACCTGTAAATGAAAAGAAAACAGGGTACAAATCAGAGCACACCAGACGATACTGAGCCACGACACTAAACCATTCGTTCAATGTGACGAACGCCACCCATCTTTTAGAAGGAAAAATTAGAAATAAGAGACAATTTATGACAAGGATTCTTTCTTTGTATCCCCTTTATCTCTCGCGTTCTCTCTCTTTTCTCTGTCTCTCTCCCTCTCACCGTTAGAGATATAATTCTTAAAGTGACCGAATCTGTAGTTCTGATTCTCTACAGAAATCGATTTTTTGTCTTGTTTATAACTTTAGTCCCTTTTGACAAATCTGTTGAAACTTGATTCTTTAACAGTGTTAGGCAGATGATTGGTGGAAGAGAGGGATGCTGTCGGCGGGATCTCAGAGGTTTAGTCTCCATTAAACTATGGAGAGTAAATATTTAGTTGTTGCAAGCGAATGTGATTACCTTCAAGAAGAGATATTGGGCCTCATTTATGAGAAATGACGCATTGCTGCGTGAAAGCAGCGATGCGTCACTTCTCAGTGCACACTCCTTGCAACATTCCTGATGCGTCATATTTAATGTATGACACATCATGTCGCAAGGAGTTACAGATACAGCAGTTTTTCTGACGTACCTGTAAGCGCAAAAGTGACGCATTGCTGGAGTGTGTCACAAAAGTGACGCAACTCCAGAAATGCGTCCTTTCACATGGGGCTAGCCCCGTGTGAAAGGGCCTGCGTCAGTCTTACGCCTGCGGTGAGGCAGGCGCAAGATTTTGACGCAACAGTGTCCTAAAAGTGACGCAGTGAAATCTCATAGATTTCACTGTGTCACTTCTACGACCCTTCCTTACGTCAATATGCCCCCGTGCATACATTAGGTATAATGTGGCGCAGGGGTTTACAAAGTGACACATCTACCTAGATGCGTCACTTTGTAAATATGGCGCAACAAGGCGCATTTTTTACGCCACTGGTGCGTCACAAAAATGACGCACCGCCGGCGTAAAAGTGACGCACAGCCTCATAAATGAGGCCCATTGTTCCCAAACCAACTTTATCTGGGTGATAGCCTGTGAAACTCTTATCTGGGTAAGCACACAGCTGATGGGCTGACAAGGTATGTATGCAGCCATAACTTCTCGTCTTCACACTATGTTCTAGAAAGTAAGTTAGAGGGGTAAGCCTACTCTGTAGCATTTCAGAATTAAGTGAAAATCACAATAAAAATCTTATTTTTTGGTTCATACCCGAGTACATCCATGGAGGTATTTTCTTAAAAAATACCCCATAAAATTAGAAAGTGCACCTAACCATTATATACCATCTGCATAGATTGCACGCAAATGGAGGAAACATTACCTTAAAGCAAAATTACAATTTGCTATTGGTAATATATATACCTTTGGTAAGATTTCTCGCGTGGGTCTACATCTCGGGTGAACAACACATGTTCAGTGACACCTTTTTTCAATGTGTTTGGACTTGGTTGTCCTGTGTTTTGCATTTCAAAGCAAGCAGCCAAGGGACTGATTTATATGTTTGCGTTATGTATACTCTTTCACAATGGCGACAGCATATACATTCTGCCAACATAAGCATGGGCATTCGCAGACTTTTTTCCAGGGGGGGGCAAAATGTTAACCTCATCACCATCCTCCGACATGATGTGTGCCAGGTGGTGCACAAGAAACACTGGGGTGCACAACTGGGATAGACTCAATTAAATAACAGGAATCCAGGACATGTGACTGACCCTGCCACAGGCCAACAAACACCGCCTGTAGGGAAAATGCTAAACTTTCTGACAAGCTGCTTTATCTCGGTCTTCTAGGTGTGCAGACTTCTGGGTCCTCGATCCAACACCAATCGAGGCTGTCTTCAGCACCGAATACTTTAAAACAGCCTATGATTAAAGCACCAAATTAAATATACTGTATGCACAGTGTATGTTAGGGATTATTTGTAGCGCACATATTTACCAATATTGGCTTCTTGGCGCTAGAATTCATGATAAATGTTATCCAAAGTTAAAGCACAACGTCAAAGTCTGTAATAAATAATACAGCAATCACCCACGCTAGTGATTCACCAAGGGTTGCTCCCTTTACTAATATTCCCCGGGCATTGCAAAATTTTACACACATTCAATTAACTTATACAAAATAAAATGTATAGGTCCAAATGTTAGCTATATTTTTGAAAAGAAACCTAGAGACCCTCTACGTGTAGTCAATGTCAAACTGACAACGTGCACATGTTTAGGGATACAATAATGGCCAGCTCCCGTATGCTGAAGCCCTGCACCGTAAATCTGTAGCACATGCGGCGCCGGCAGCGGCGGCACATCACAGGTCCAGGGATGCCTAGTCTTACACAGTGGTCGAAGTGGGGGAAAAAAGTAGGAGAACAGTGGGCGGAGAATCAGAGGGCAGGAATAACCCAAGGTTTGGATCTGTGGGTGGAGCCAGAGGTGTGGCCAGAATGCGCAGACATCCCAATTTTTAGTATTTGTTTGGCATTTCACTGCCCAGTTTAATCAACCAATGGATACTCATGACTATTTAAGGTTATAATGAGTTATAGACATTAAAATATATTCACAAAGTGGGATATGCTTCTAATCACAGAATGTACCAAATACGATAAAATGTGGAAACACAAGCCATTTGTCTCCGAGCCATGGAGTTTCAGTCCTCAGCACTTCTCCCTTTTTCGACAACAGAGTTCAAACATGAATGGCAAAATATCCTAGTTTACAAATGTTTTCTCTAAAATTATGGCTCCGCCATAGTTGCCTCATAATGCAAGACCTGCTGCATGATCTGACCATTATTTAAACTAATAAATTGTTTGTAGCTCAAACATATCAAAGGTTAATAAAAAATGTGACTTGTGTTGCTGCGGTGGGGATGGCCTATTGCAAAGGTTGACTGGTCACCTTTCTCACTGCTGCGTTTGTATGTTACACTGGTACTAATAAGGCAACATTTTTCCAGAGACTGTTAGCATGTGTACAAACGTCAAAATAATAAAATATCTGAAAATATATTTCATTACGCTGCAGCCTTATTTTTAATGCATAATTTAGTCAACACTACGTCATCATTTTGTCATCCTTTGCTGCATAATTAATTCCAGTGGCCCCACAGCAGGCAGCTAATTTTAAAAGTGATTGTAAATGAAGCAGGGAGACTGAAGTTTGTGAACTTAGTTTGGTGTGCGTGCAAATCCTGCATTGTCAATCCCTGGTGAGTTGCATCTACTACTGCTGAAACAAGGCCAATGGTGGTACCTATGGGTGAGGCAGACTGGCCTCAAGGGCAGAGCCAGCCATAGCACTGGTGGTAACCTGTGCATTAATGTTTGTTATTGCCCCCCAATGACCCCCTCTGCCATGGATTCCCTCACTACCACCCTTTAACTCTGCCCCCAAGTCTCCATAACCACTCTCTCTCAGATGCATTTAATTGAATTTACAGCGCCACTCGTACCATTGTAGGGTGTCAGAGCACTTTACATCACACACATTACACAGAGACAATCAATATGTGTGTATATCAGTGTATAGAAAATGTTACATAAGACTAAGGACTAAAGGTGTAGGAGTCACATGACAACCATACTAGTAGCCCGTATAGTTTTATAGTGATTGGTCTGGAGAAACAAAATACCCGGAATTTAAAACATAATACCATGGTTGGGGGTTCTCCATAATAATCAGAATTGATTTCTGTCAAATGTTTTCTCTAAAATTATGGCTCCGCCATAGTTGCCTCATAATGCAAGACCTGCTGCATGATCTGACCATTATTTAAACTAATAAATTGTTTGTAGCTCAAACATATCAAAAGTTAATAAAAAATGTGACTTGTGTTGCTGCGGTGGGGATGGCCTATTGCAAAGGTTGACTGGTCACCTTTCTCACTGCTGCGTTTGTATGTTACACTGGTACTAATAAGGCAACATTTTTCCAGAGACTGTTAGCATGTGTACAAACGTCAAAATAATAAAATATCTGAAAATATATTTCATTACGCTGCAGCCTTATTTTTAATGCATAATTTAGCCAACACTACGTCATCATTTTGTCATCCTTTGCTGCATAATTAATTCCAGTGGCCCCCCAGCAGGCAGCACATGTTAAAAGTGATTATAAAAGAAGCAGGGAGACTGTGAAGTTTGTGAACTTAGTTTGGTGTGCGTGCAAATCCTGCATTGCCAATCCCTGGTGAGTTGCAGCTACTACTGCTGAAACAAGGCCAATGGTGGTACCTACGGGTGAGGCAGACTGGCCTCAAGGGCAGGGCCATCCATAGCACTGGTGGCGTCCTGTGCATTAATGTTTGTTATTGCCCCCCCAATGATCCCCTCTGCCATGGATTCCCTCACTACCACCCTTTAACTCTGCCCCCCAAGTCTCCATAACCACTCTCTCTCAGATGCATTTAATTTAATTTACAGCGCCACTCGTACCATTGTAGGGTGTAAGAGCACTTTACATCACACACATTACACAGAGACAATCAATATGTGTGTATATCAGTGTTTAGAAAATGTTACGTAAGACTAAGGACTACAAGGTGTAGGAGTCACATGACAACCATACTAGTAGCCCGTATAGTTTTCTAGTGATTGGTCTGGAGAAACACAATACCCGGAATTTAAAACATAATACCATGGCTGGGGGTTCTCCAAAATAATCAGAATTGATTTCTGTCAAAAACACTTTTTGAGACATTAGAGAGATCCAGCTACTGAAGGTATCTAGAGCTCCATTCAGATTATCAAAAAGAGCTGGACAAGTCTCAACCAGAGCAAGACTGAAGGACAGAGAATCTATTTTAACAGAGGATTTGCCTAAACGCCCATGGTAGGGCGGGCTCAGTGATTGATTGCAATGGATTTGTCAAGAAAAAGAAATCACGAAATGATCGGACCAGGACACCGGGAGAGGAACTTTGACTGCAATAGTAAAGTTAGAACAAATAGGATTCAAGAGGTGGCCGCCGCGATGAGTGGAAGAACCAACTCATTGTGTGAGCTGGGCAAGACTAAGTGGGTCAAGAAACTCCTGCGTGTCCCCTGCTTCCTCACAGTCCAGGTGAATGTTAAAGTCCCCAAGGAGTATAAAGTAGGTGAAGCGTAATATTCGAGGGGGATGATAAATTCATGCAAGACTTTAAGAAAAGTTCCTACAGGACCAGGAGGTCTATAAACCAGCGTGGCACCCAGAGAGAAGTGAGGGGAGATGGTAATACAGAAGTCAAGGGTTTCTCCAGCCCCAATCTCCAAAGACTCACCACGATGAAAAGTCCACTTGACCCTGAACATCACCGCTACGCTTCCTCCCATACCAGACATAGATTCCTACTTTATAAGAAGAAATAATCTGGATATTTTGCAACAAAAAAAGAGATTTCTGGATTTGCAGGCCTATCCAAATATTTTCACTGTACTGCTAGCTACAGCTGAATGCTCAAGAATGCCAATGTGAATCAAGCAATAGGCACCCGATGCTGCCAAAGGAGAACGCATCTGACACACCACTGCAGAGCCATCATTTTGTGTTATCCCGCTGATTCAAAACTCTGGCACCTGTAGGTGGGTCTGAGGGAAATAACCCTTGCATAGAGTGCGCAAACTGGCCGTGTATGTCAGTTATTGACGATCTGGAAGATCATGCTGCACCGCAATGTGGTAAGTGAAATATGTGGTCACAACACCTCAGATACGGGAACCAGTGCACCTGGAAGCAATTCATAAATGACACACAAAAATCTGACTAGCACGCCTTTGATATGGAAGTAGTTCATAAGTAAAGGTGAGGTTATGCAATCTAGTAACATGCCAAAAGATGGTTCTGTTTTAGTGTGGCCTGAAATGCATCTGGTATTGTGGCTGATTAATCCCTCTCTCAATCACAAATGCTTCCCTGGCAGTGTGGACTGTAAATCACATACCCTCCTCTGCTGCCCAAGGCTGCACCATTTCTTTAATCGAAGTCAGACCTTTCTTTTCTACTTCATTAAAAGGCAGAAGTGCAAATTGGAGGTGTCTTCTCACGCTACGACATTCATCAGAGAATGGCTGTACTTGTCTAATGCAGAGAAATGTCATAGAGCTCATTGCTGCTGAGTAGCTCATCTCCATGCCCAGGAAAAAATGCTTTCTCCATGGAGTAGTGTGCCCCTGCAATGAAACTTAGCCCTGAGCTTGAATATTTGAGGGGTCACTTCAAGAAGGGATGTCAAAGGCCTGACGAAAAGGTTACCTTTTTAGTTCTTGTTTTGCATTTAGAAATAGTTTTGGAGCTTTGCCAGTTCCGTGGGTTGGTACCCTGCCATCTCTTTTTGCTAGTTTTCATTGCCGGTGGACCCATGGCCAAGTCAAGTGACAAAGCTCAAGGAGGTTTCGAGGGACAAATTTACAGTTGAATAGTAATGAAAAATATTCTTATTTCTGGAGGAAGTGATAAATCCTTCAATGTAGGCTTCAATGCTGTTGGATAATTCTATCAGAAATATATCTGCCAAAGTGTATTGACGTTAACAACACTTGGCGCTTCTTCAGTGAAAGGGAGTCCTCCAACATAGAACTGACCACTTCCTCACTAAATAAAGTGCTTTTTTTCATTCGTACTCTACTATATGGCAAATTTGCATTACAAATTGAGGGATACTCCATCTTCTAAATGTTTGCCACATGAAAGACCAGGAAGTTATTTACTGGAAAAAAGGAAATTAAAGGGATTGCGACATAGATTCCAGGAGAAAGCTATGTGATATGCCCTGCTATAGGCCTTGGCTCGTACAATAAGAGGTGTGGTTGTCTATTTGTAGCACTCCAAAGTCAGAGGCTCTTTCAACACGATAGAACCCCACTTTTAATGAAGCTCCGGTGGCATACACTGCATGGCTTTCCATGGCCTCGTAGATGTGATGTGAGGCACTGCAGTGTAAGTTGCTACGTTGCCTCACATTGTGAATGAAAGGGGTGCAATGGACATTGCTGTGGTATTTCTTGGTAACACTCATGGCATTTGACACATCCCCAGCGTTAAAACATGCTGTAAACCTGGGAATACGTACAAAGCCTACTCCTTCCCAGAGGTGGCGTAGCAGTTGGTTTTTGTGATGGGAGGTGTCCCTTTCTGCACAAAAACAATCTGAAGGTAGGCTTACGTCATGGTGGAAGAGTGCCTGTGTTGGCGCTAGGCAGCTATTTGTGCACCAGCGCAGTAAAAAAAGGACAGGAATGTGCCATATCTAAGCCTTACAGCGCATTCCTGCACTTTTCTTTTGACATAGGGCAGCGCAGTAGGAAGGCTTGCAGCATGCTCTAAGCCAAAAATAAGTAAATGAGGACCAGTCAGAGCTTAATTTGTGCAGGAGATTGCAGGTGTCCGGCATCACCATACAATTTTTGGGATGGTGACTTGGTTTTCATCATCAGATTTTCACCCACAGCAATAGAGAGAAAGGGCAACAGAAAAACAGGAAACCAGTGCATGGCAGCAAGCAGTGATGCTAAAGAACAGACAAAGGAGAACATGAAATCAGCAGTGTAGAATGGTCGAACAATAGGGATTAAGCAAAATCAAACCTGCATCAAACCTTGTAATCATCGGCGGACTCCTCAGAAAAAAAACCTGCACCTCCGAAGCTATATGTCAGAATGTTGATAATGTACATATTGTACATATCGTTTACAAAAACGTATCTCTTTTTTTTGAGTATTTTTAAGTCATTAATTTCAATAGGGCATACATTTTTAAAGGATATTAAAGGCACTATATTTTTGTCAGACAATATTTAGACATTGTACATATCCCAAAAAATATATTAATTTTGTTTCGATTTTCTGTTATTAAGTACAATAGGTCATACATTTTTAAACGATATTTAGGACACTATTGTTTTATCAGACAATATTTAGGCTTCGGCATTATCATAGTATACCATCATTGCACTTATTTTTGTTTGATTATTATTATTTTTAAATTGAGCACAAATTAAGCACCGCACTGTATTATGTTTCAAATCTATTCATAATCAGTGAAGGCTTTTTTATTCTCTTTCAATTTGTTTTTAGTATACAATAACATGCATTTCTTTGTATGAATACATCTAAAGTTGACAATCTGCATGTACAGCAAGATTCTGTGACTGAGGGGCAACATTGGGCCTTAGGAACCTAATTGAGTATTTTGTGTATTTTGTGTTTGAAGTAAGGGCAGTATTTTATAGATCGCATCCCACATAAACCAATAAATGTGTCCAGTCTTCCATCAAAAAGCAAATTGATCATTGACTCTTACTGAATGTTGTCGAATACTGGTACTTAAGAGCGGCATTGCATCACTGGTTGCATCACATTACATACCGTGTGCTTGTTGGCTAAAGTCTTTTCTTCACTGTATTGCAGTAAAACTGTTTTTGTGAATGCAGGCTCTCCAGTTATACCCTTCTTGTGACAGGAGGTAACTCAGGCTACCTGTAAGGTGATAGTCATTTGAAAAAAGCTGCAATAGCCAAGAACGTTTTTTTTTTTAAATAAAAAAGCGGTGTTACCTAAGGGATGCATAGGATCATTTTCTACACTCCACAAACTGACATCTTTCACAGCACCAGATCCTTTATCATTCCATATTGGATACATGTCACCGCCCATCACCAGATCAGACTTCACACACCTGTGGTAAAAGAAATAAATAAATATTACATCTAAATTAGCGCCAGACAATGAAATGGCAGGGACACCAAAGAGAATGATGGACTGACATATCGCATAATAAAGTCGGATACCTAAGATGTTCTGAATTTATCAGGTGTAATAAATATTAACAATCATTTTTTGGGGGGAATACCAAGTTGGTGTTACACACGAAAATCAGCATGTTCTGGTAATTACAAAGCATTTTTCCCCGGTTAAAATTTGGGTTGTTTTACCCAATTAACATTGTGGGTTGGCTGCAAGACTCATAATTCTGGTAAGTTCGGTAGCAAAAGTTACATCATGTCCTGGTCACTTGTATTAAGGCCCTTGGTATAGCTAGCTACAAACTAAGATACAATTGAATTAGCTAGAAACATTTAACTGCACTGCAGGACAGCACCCTTTATGATGGGTTGGGTCTCACACACAGATACTATATCGTTTGGTAGACAAGTGCACAGCTTTAGGTCAACTGTTTGGAAACGAAAGTTCAATCTATAGAATAGGTGCTCCCAGGTGTCGTCCTCTCCCCAGTGGATGAATAGTAATTCAGAAAATAAAGTGCTATCAATTGGAAACTGATTGCATCCCTTAGGGCACACTTGTGTTGGGGGGTCTCTGCCTCCAAAAGTTTTTAAAGAAACAATCTTGACAAGTTTGTTTGTATCTCAAAGTATAAAGTTTTTAATCCAATGTGGTCATTGTAATATGTTTCTCCACAAACTCCATTTAGAACATTATATCCTTACTTATTTCCTCCTGCTCCAATGCATTTTGGGCTGCTGCCCTTCATCTGGGAGCATCTGTCTTGTACGAGGATAGGACCTCACCTCGCCCGGTCACAACTCAGGTCAACTAGGCCCGCTCTCTCCGTCGGTACCTCAGGCTCGGACTGAGAACTCAGCTCAGTCCGAGCTGAGCTGAGTTGAATGACTGTGCCAGAGAGTCCCATCCTGTTTTCTAGCCTCTCAAGAATTTTACAAGGAATAATTGTATTGAAGGCGGATTAAAGGTCGAACAGCACTAGCAGACAGGTTTTATTCCAGTTGAGTGCGAGTAGGGCATTATCTACGTCTTGAATAGCCATTTCGGTGCTGTGTCCAGGCCTGAATTCAGATTGGCAGTCGCCAGAAGCTTGAAATTTGTGATGTGTTTGTTTAATTGCGGTTGAGTTCATTTTTCCAAGACCATGGCTAGCATGGGAATGTTCATTATTGGTCAGAAGTTATTTGGTTCAGATGGGTTATCTGAAGGTTTTTTCAATATAGGTGTGACTTCACCAATTTTTAGGCAATTCGGGATGGATCCTTGTGAGAGGAAAGCATTGATGATTTTGGTCCTGAGAGGGGTGATGATGTGGTAGATAAGAGATAGGCAATTAGAGCAGAGAGGGTCATTGAAGTGGTTGTTGGGTTTGATAGTCGATAAAGTTTTTAAAATATCATTAAGATCGTAAAGCTTAAAGGATTACTATAGAGCCTTATTTTTGGGCAATGGCAAGGTGGGTTGGATTAGATCATCGTCTAGATATTTCTGTGGAGTAGTTGAGTTGATTGCCGCCATCTGAAGCTCATTCTGTGATGTGTTGGCTTTGGCTGTGAAGAAGGACGATCATTTTTCACTGCTTAGCTGTGATTTTGAGATCAAGAGAGCAGATTTGGCCAGTTTGTGTGATTGTTCTGTTAAGATGTCAAATAGTTTCTTTGGTCTGTTTTTAGCATTGTCAAGTTCCGAGTGAAAGAAGTCTTTTTTAGATCTTAGAATACGTTTGTTGGAAGAGTTTCTGGATTTTCGTAGCAGTTTGAGATGAGGGGAGGCGGGATGTTATCTCCAAATCTGTTCATTTAGTTTCAGTATGCGCCTTTGTTTGGTAAGGGCTTTGTTGAATCACAGGTTTTTGTCTTTGTTCAGAAGTCTTTTGAGTTTAGGTGGGGCTAGGTGGTCAATTAGTTTGGTCATCGAGGAGTTGTAATGGTCGGTGAGATCATAGACATCGGATACATTGTTGGGAGGAAGGAGTTCTTTCTCGCAGTGGGTAGTTAGATTATTCCAGTTAAGGTTTTCAGTGTCTCAGATCCACTTTTGGGGCATGAGTTGGTGTGCGGAGGGTGTTCTTTTTGTGGCGGGTATTTAGAAGGTGATAATATGGTCGTCTGACCAATTGCATGGGAAGATCAAAATGGATTCAACTTGTTTTTCTTTTGAGATGATCCAGTCTATAGTAGAACATTTAGAGTGTGTTGGTAGTGAGAAGGCGTGGCTCAGGGAATGGTCTGATAGGAAGATTTTGACAGCATTGACCTGTTTGTCAAGGGGGTCATCCAAGTGGAGATTGAAGTCCCCTAGGAATAAGTCATTGGAGTGAGGGGTAGAATTTGTAGTAATGATTTCCATTCGTTGGTCAATGAATAAGTCATTTTGACCTGGTGGGTGGTAGAAAATATGTAGGTTGTAGGGATGGTTGTCTGAAGATTTTATGGAGAGCCCGAAGTATTCGCAGGATTCAAGAGGTTTGGCGTGAAACTTCTAGATAGGGATGATGGATTGCTGAATAACAGCTAGACCTCCACCTGTTTTATGTAGTCTTGTCTAGTCTTATAATGCTGTAGTCAGGGGGGACAAGGAGGTCTAGGCATGGCAAGGATGATTTGGTGAGCCATGATTCCGTTAGGATGGTTATGTCTACTTTATGGTTTAGGATGAGGTCTGTGATGTCAGAGGTGTGTTTCAAGGTAGAGCAGCAGTTGAGTAGGAGGCAGGAGATCTGAATTGATAAGTTTACGAGAGTAAGTTATGGGTATCGAAGGTCAAGTTTACTCTTTGTAGGTTGTTAGTGTTTATCTTTCTGTTGTTCAGCTGAGAATATCTGTTTGAATTAATGGGGACTGGGAGAATGGAGAACTCATCCTTATTAGTGAGGGTACAAGAAATAGACTCATAAGAGAGTAATAAAGATTGGATTTCAGAGTCAGTTAAGGAGTTGTAGTGAATGTACGATGTCCATTTCGACAGAGGAAGGTGGATGGAATGAGTGTTGCAGTTGGCTGCCGTTAAAGATATTTGAAAAGTTCGAATTTAGAGAGAGAATGTTCAGCGAGTAGTAGTATATTTTTGATTTCTGAGATAACGTTTTATAGGTTCCCGTGTGTTATGGCGTGCAAGGAAGGCTGGAGTTAGGAATGCTGGGAAGATTGGAGACTGTGTTTACAGTAGGATGGGTTTGTGTGGTAGGTATGGAAGAGGTCCCAGATGAACAGGGGAGAGGGGTTTTGTTACGATTCACTACTTGGATGTTCATGAAATATTGGCCCACTGAAACCCAATTTCTATTAAGTAATCTCTAGAGTTCCATAGGATTCTGCACCTTCCCCACTCACTACTTCTTATTGTATACAGATTACCTCTTTTCAGTGTTATCATGACAAGTAGTTTTTAAGCAATAATGTTGATGAGGAGGTAGCCAGGCGAGAGGAATATCGCTCTGCAATGAGGGGGTATAAATCCGCTCTTCGTCATGCTAAAGCCCAATTCTTTGAGGAGCGCATAAGATCTGCCTCCAACTCTTCCAGGGAGACTTTTAAAGTGGTAAAGGAACTTCTTAAAGTTCCTGAGCCCGTGGTAACACATGACAACCAGAAGTGTAAGGAGCTGGCAGACTACTTCCACATGAAAATTGAGAAGATATTAAGCACCTTGCCCCAGTCTCCGTCGCTTCAGCCAGGTCATAAAATGGACACAGTAAAACAGCCAAGAGGAGCATCTACCCATCTAGATACTTTTGGCCCAGTATCAGTGGTTGAAGTCCTTAAGGCTTTGGGCTCTATGAAAAGTGGCTCCCCTAGGGATCGGGTCCCTATGAAGTTCCTGAAACAGGTAGCAACTTCTATTGCGGTCCCTGTTACCGACTTAATGAACGCATCCTTTGCCCATGGCTTGGTGCCACCGAGCTGGAAAACAGCAGTGGTAAAGGCGCTTTTAAAGAAACCAAGTCTGGATCCTTCGGACCTGGCAAACTTCAGGCCCATCTCCCTGCTGCTGTGACTCGGTAAAATCACTGAAAGGTTAGTGAATCAACAACTGTCAGGTTTCCTGGGGGCTAATGGCCTGCTTTGAGATTCACAAACTGGATTCCAGCCAGGCCAGGGCACCGACACCGCTTTTTTGGCAGTCGTGAATGAAGCCAGAAGCATTTTGGACTCAGGAGGGTCAAGGCAGTGATCCTCCTGGACCTCAGTGCGGCTTTCGACACTGTGAACCACCAGGTGTTGATTCAGCGACTGTCCGATGTTGATGTGTCAGGGGTCGCTCTGAAGTGGCTTAGGTCATTTCTCAACAGCCGAACATACCAGGTCTGGGAAGGTAGTGATCAGTCAACATCTATCCCCCTCCAGTGTGGGGTGCCACAGGGCTCCTCCCTCAGCCCTACATTGTTTAATGTATATATGGCCCCCCTGGAGGATGTGGTGGCCCCATTTGACATTAAAATCGTCAGTTATGCGGATGACACGCAGTTGGTGGTCGCCTTATCCCAACTGGTGGAGAACCCCGATTTACTGCACTCCTGCCTGTCGGAAGTCCACACCTGGATGTGTGTGTCAGCTCTTAAGTTGAATGGTTCGAAGACAGAAATAATGTTGTAAGGGAGTAAGACCCCTTCACTCCCTTTGACCAGCTGGCCTAGCTGGATGGGAGAGCTCCCGAGCTCGAAAGAGGAGATCAAGAGTTTAGGGGTCTGGTTAGAGCAAGACCTGTCGTTTAGGACCCAGGCAAAAAAACCGGCAGGAGTCTGTTTTGGCCTTCTCCGGTCAGCTCGCAAAGTTCTCCCTCTTCTTCCTTTAACATCAAGGAAGTTGCTTATTCAGGGGCTGATTACATCGAGACTAGATTATAGTAATGCTAATTTTCAGGGCGCCCCTGAAGCAACATTTAATAAACTCCAGCAGGTTCAAAATGCTGCTGCAAGGCTGCTCATGGGCGTCCTTAGGACGCAGTCAGCTAAACCGGCCTTAAAGGCTCTGCATTGGCTCCCGGTGCGGGAAAGGGTCAAATTTAAGGCTCTCTGCACAGCTCACAAAATCCTTCAGGGGAAGGGCCCTCCCATACTGAGGAACTTAGCGGTGCCTTATAAAGCTAATAGAGCGTTGCGCTCTGATCAGAAACATCTCCTCAAAATCCCCAGAGTAAAAAGGGCCCGTACTTGTGGGAGAAGATTCGCGGTCAACACAGCTATGCTGTGGAACGCGCTCCATTTAAAGTTGCGCTCTGAGACCTGCACTGTGTGGTTTCGTAAATACCTCAAAACTCATTTGTTTCCTGCTTGATTGCACTGAACTGGCCTTTGGTTAACTGTTGGCGTCTGGACAAGCGCTGGGATGCCCGAGGGTAACTGCGCGCTATATAAAATTTTTAATAAATAAATGATGATACCATGCTGCTGGTAATTTAAAACACCCATCATCTTACTTCTTTCATTCATGTCATGGTCGGGCAAAGTTGGATAAAATTAAATAACTAGGAACAGAATCCATCTAAGTCCAAGGTTACTCTGTTCAGGTCTAACGCACAAAGCTGGAATCCTTTTCTCTGACTATAAGATTTTTGGCATTCTCTGCTGAATATAGCATGCTGCTACGCATGCTTTTACATTGTGTTCAATAACCATGCTGTCATTACAACAACCGCATTGTTTCAACGCTATACCTTTACAACGCAAGTCATTAGATCGACTTGCAGTAGATCGCACTCCAACATTAGGAATGGTATAATATACTATTTCAACTCCACCCTGCACAACAGTAGTGAAGGTTTTGGATTAGTAATTCGTAATATTCCTTAGGTTGGAGCGCCATCTAGAGCCAGTCGATCTAATAACTTGTGTTGTAATGGCATTGGGTTGTAACAAAGCGGTCATTGTAGCAACCTCATTGTTATGGAACGTAATGAAACAACAACCTTGTAAAGGTTGTTTCCTTCCAATGCTAAAATGCCTTTGGCTGTTTTTGAGTAAACAAAGTGCTCCTAGAATTTCCGGTTACAGCCCCAAAAATTCTGTTACCTCTGGCTGCTAGATAGGGTTTTAACCATACTTAGATCTTGTCCTACATGTTATCAGTGGTGATGTTACCAAGCCTTAACCTAGTAATTGGCACACACATACATAAAACTATAAAAATATTTTCTGCCACTTCCACACTGTATCATAACAAGACATGTTCCTACTTACCTATACGCATTTAGATCTGGTTTAGTTGTATAACTCGGAACTGCTACATTTCCCAAACAGACATATCCAGTTGGGGCAATCATTTTATAGAATGTAACATCTTTTTTAGCTCCACTTCCAGCATCACTCCAGATTTTCCTGAAAAACACCATATTATATTTTATTATAAATTCATCTTTCATTATGATTGCAGTTGCCAAATTTGATGGACAATGGATGTCATATCGGACCAAGAAGAATTACACATGCCTATGTTTAGTGTGTGAGTATTCATTTTTATGCTGCACCCCAGGCTAAGCTACAGCTCTATAATGGGAGATTGATTTGTGATTGTATGTTGTGCCTGACCACAGGTGTGAGAAATGGTGACTGGGGTGGGAGCCGTGGTCCCAGATCTGTTGACTAAGTGTGAGTGTTTGATTGGTTCAGATGCTCTGTCCATCACCAACCCCTTTTGTACCGCTTTGTTCACCATATGTTGGCAGGGTATGCTCAGACGTGAGTCCCTTGCTCACTTTGCCACTGGATTCAAACAAGCCTGGCTGAAGACGGCTGTAATGTCAGAAACCGGTCCTAGGAAGCTTGTTTCTGGTCCAGGGAAGGCATGGCTTGGCAGTTCGGGCTGGACTGTTCCCATGAGGCACAAGGTCAGACTGATTTGCATATGGCCATGTCTGAACTGTGGTGGCAGAGTGGCCTTAAGAACGGTGATGGACTAAACCCAGATCTGTTGACTGGGTGTGAGTGTTTGATTGATTCAGATGCTCCATCCATCACCACCCCCTTTTGTACCACTGTGGTCAAGCAACAGCCACAATCTCTTGCATGGTGACCCACAAAAGGTCAAAAAATGTCCCTTTTCCTAACCCTGAATAGCCCGGCACAAAAAGCAGTCAGCCTTAACCTTAATGTGTAAACTGTTTATGCAGCATACAAACATAAAATGAAACAAAAACATAAGAAAAATTCCCCATCAATTTAAAACAAGCATTTACAATGCAACGGTCTCGCCTTTTGAAAAGTTAGAGCTATTGGCATTGTAAATGCCAACATTTTTATTTATGTTTTGTTTTTGAAAACAGATAAATAAATGGCATTGTCATTTACAATGCCAATAGCTTAATCTCTCGCAAATGCGAGAGCTATTGCATTGAAGTAGAGAGAAAAGAGGTGCAGATGAGGTAAAGAGATGAGGCTCATACAGAGGAAGAGCGAGGGAGAAGTAGAGAATGGTGAAATAGGGAGAGAGAGACAGAGGTAAGACAGGTGTATTAAACGAGCGAGACATTGGAAGCAGAGAGAGTGAACGGAAACAGTGAAGGGGATAGAAAGAGAGATGAAAGCAAAGGGAGTGATAGATGGAGCAGAAGAGGCAGAGAGAGCATTGTAGAGAGAAAGAAATAAAATAATGGGAAAACGTGAGGGAAAGAGGACATCAATGAATAGAGAGACATAGAAGGCCAATAGGTGAGGTAAGAGAGAGGCTAATGCAAGCAAACACTCAGGATGTGGTAAACCAATGTGTGCTTCACAAATTATAACACGAGTAGAAAACTCATGGCTGTGCAAACATCATGCTTGACTCAGACAGACTGCCTGTAGCAAGGGTAAGAAACAATGCAGCCACCCTGCATAGGCAATAATGCAGGTGAGCACCAAGCAAGATCAGCCGATATGCCACACCATGAAGGGTTTAAAAACACACTAACCATCCACTGCACATGAATATATCCATTTTTTGTACAACTAAACAATCTGTTGCACCTGGGCTCTTAGATCAGAAGAGTGGACAGGACATCCCTTGCAGGTGAGCACAAGCATTCCCTGGCAGCGAACACATGCACTAGGAGCATGGACAAACCATTCCTAGCAGGCAAGCACCATAACAGTTCAACCTGAATGACATCACAGAAGATGTGCATTGAAGGCGAGGGGAACACTGCAGTGAGGGGCCAGAGAACATCTTCCAGGGCTGTGAACATTCTCAGCTTAAAAACGGAACTGCTGTGCACGGAGACTTTATTTGGGCTAGGTGTATAGGGCACACAGAACTCTTCGACCCTGCATCTCCAGCATGAGCACCGTGCAAAGAGGGTGAGTGTATGAATGATAGAAGTGGCAGAGACATATCAATCCATCAGGAGTTGGTAAAGCACAACTACGCACCGGTCAGGGTCTGAAGGCACTGGGTCACCCCCTCACATGAGCTAAATGACGGGTACAGACAGGCCATGCCAATGTTAATTGCGAGTTTGTGCATCATGTCTGGGGCTTGTGTGGATATGCACATACAGCATGTAACCGATGGATCAAAGTAAGATCGCCCACAAGGATGGGGATGAGAGCAAGCACAATGTAGGTAAAAAATCTTTATCTGAGCAGTTAAGTATAACCATTGGAATTCAGAAAATAGGTTAAGGAGGACGACAAATGTAAGTCAATTCATCAAGGCATTTGTCACAATTATAACACCAGAAAAGAGCTAGGATTATAAAGTCCTTGGCATCGAGGAAATAAATTCTTACACAGCTAAAAAATAAAAACACATACAACAACAATTGGTGCTTACCTCCTCTGAATCCGGCTTGGATATTCCTTCCCTGATTTTCATTGTAATATTCCAGATGAAAGATTTTCTTCTCGAATGTATGCGACTGTGCAGAGTTTGGGGGACAGCCAAGGCACATACACACAGCCCCCAAGCGCAATTTTTGACAGAGGGAGACCGAGACAGAAACAGGCAAAAAAGGTTATGGTTACCCTCTCACTATGAAAACCGATGAGAGAATAGAATCCGCGTTCACCGCACTATCCCCTGTTGAAGATCAGTCCAGGAAGATAGAGACGAAAAGAAGCAAGGGAAACACGGCACAACTCCCTAGCTCCTAATAAGCAGCCCAGATACACACGGCAAGCAGACAGACAGACAGACATGAAAAGAGCCCTGAAAGCAGCGAATCTTAATCCAAAACCACCCTAAAAGTAACACAGTGACATACTGCACAGTGCGATCTGTAGACCCGGAATCTGATTTGGGAGTGAGGAAGCATGCTCAGTGATATTTTTGTTCGCAGCCCTCAGAGCCGGCTCATTACCAAGATGCTGTTTATATGCGCATGAGACATGAGACTGCCTGGGAAAGGTGGATGTAGTGAATACGGTGCAGCGTGTTCCACGTGCGAGGCACAATAAATTTAGCAGAGTGACAGAAACAGGCCTCAAGCCCAAAGGCAATTTGTAGTGGGTCCCCAAAAATTGACCCTGCCACCAAACACAGCACCTCCCCCGCTACCGGCCCACGCTCGCCACAACAGAAATGTAGTCTCCTATACCTCTGCCCCGGCCCCTATCCCCACTCCCACACATAAAATAATGCCTTTACCCCCGTATCCATGGGATCCCTTTTCTCTGACTCCCAAGTCGCAGGGATTTCTAAACTCTTTCTTCAGTGGTATGGTGCATCTTGCACATTATCAAGGGCTCTCTTCTTTCCCAATCCAGCGTCAATAGGTAATCCTGTTGTGTCTGTGTACTGACGAACAGATTTTATACTGGGATACACAGGACTGCAAGTCCCAGATAGCATCAGACTTGCCTGGTTGAGGTTCTGAAACATGCGCATGGGAAACAGAAGAACTCTTCTACGAACTCAGACTACCCGTCCCCAAGCTCCCACCAGAAAGCAGGACTTTCTCTCTCACTCACCTTTCCTTTTGTTGGCTTGAACGTCATTTGTACTGTCAGAAAGGGCCGGGAACAGAGATATCGCTAGCCCTCAGTTTCAGCTACCGTAAACAGCACTCCACGTCGCACAGAATGTATGTCAACTTGCCAGCCACGGAGCTTGAAGGGATAAGTAGTTCTAGCGGTCTCCTTCTGTCAGTGTCCGAGAAGGCAAGTAAAAAGCGGGAGTGTAATAAATAACACGCGTCCTGCAGAATTTCGGGGATCGGGACCTAATTACGCGGCTATTCTAGTCACAAAAATAGTAGAACACAATACATGCATTTAATTATAATAAACAAATCCGGTACAGTCAAAGTTTCTTGTTTTCTGAAACACATTGCGGCGCATAAATAAAACAATTATAGATGTTTTCTCTACTGAACAAGACAAAGCAGTTTGGGGAGCTTCTTATGCGCTGTGAGTTAAACCCCTAAAGAGGCATCGAAGCGCATTAGTGCTTTGCAATTATAGGGGAATTCATGCGGTCCGATGTTTTGGAATAGATTAGAGAGAGTTTCAGGAAAAAATGCAGGGGAAATTCATTTCCTGATTGATTCGGATTGAAGAAAAACATTGATTCAGCCTGCTCTTTCCTGCAAAATCGGTTGAAAAAATATACTTTCCTGAAGGAGCCTCCTCGGTCACCTGATGCAACAAAGAAGAACTCGGTGGGATTTAAAGGAACATTGGGCAAAAAGTCAAAACAGATAAGTTCGAAAACAATGTGACTCCTCGTTGTAAAACGTCAATTATTATTTAACAGTTTTTATTTTATTTTATTTTACCTTAACAGTGGAGCACAGTGCCCAAGCATCAATCGGTAACAGGGTACTCGCCGTAAAGGAGGAGAGCCAAAGATATGCAAGAGAGTTGTACAAACTAGTGGAGGCGTGTCTGAGAAGCGGGCAAGGTCTGGCTGTCAGCAACACAGAAAAGGGACAAACAGGCAACTTCCAGGCACGCATGAGAATGAAGGCGGTCCTTTTGTGTAACGATCGTCATGAAAGTGGTGCATCTTGTCTTGTGCTCGCCGGTTTAGTTCTGCGTCGAAACTGAAATGAAGCACTTATATACCCAGGTATTGTAAATGTCCGTGTAATTTTCTAATTTTTGATTCTGTTGTTCAATGTAAATTTCAAGCAAAATTACAACATGTAGCAAATGCAACATGTTTTTGTTCTTGCTCATAAATTCACATTAATTGCATTAAACAGATAAACGTCGCAACGTTTGCTTTCTTACCGGTAGATCTGTATTGACTGGGCTTGGTATCTAGTTCTTCCAAGATGGTGGCTTTTGTAGCGTCCTTTCAGTTCCGATGTAAGCCAATCGGAAGGAGCACAAACGAAAGGGGTGTGTGAAAGGGGGTAGACGCACTCTCCAATGAGTGTGCAAACCTTATTTGCATATAGCCAAGGAGCATTTTGGGAATGTAGGAATTCGCTTAAAACGCGATATCTTAATACTAATTATGTGTATATACATTTATAGGACAATTTCTTTGTCCATAATTTCAACTCTGCCCAGAAATCATTCATATATATCTGATAAGTACTCACTCTAACATTACTAGTTTCCTAAACATGAACCATATATACAAAATTGGACTTCTCTACGTTCGACACCGAAGAGATAGAGGAGCACCGCGGCCCACGAGACAGAGAGCGGAGCATGGAGAGGCAGGTAGGGAAAGGACCCGGAGAGAGCCTTAGCGAGAGAGAGGACAGCAAACTTTAGAGGCAGTTGAAGGGCGTGCACATTCTCTTTGAAGAGAGAGGATGTGTGCGCGTTCACGAGGTCTAATCTCGGCAGGAAAAGCGAGTGGCACGGAAGCGCACGGCCCATTAGATGCAGTCAAGGCGCGCTCACGAGGTCAAATCTCCAAAGGAGAAGCTCGTGACAGCCTGACTACAGCAGAAAAAGCTCGTAACAGTCTGATGTCCACAATATTCCCAGAAAAGCGGCAACATAAGTTGTCTCGCATAGACAGCAAAAGCTTCGCTTTTGCTTTCGTCTAGGCGAGACCTAAAAAGAGAGTACATTTCAATAAATTATTTAACACCAAACCAGCAAAAATCCAATCAGTAGAACTGTAGTTATAAATTTTCAAAAATTGTTGTGAATCTAGTGCCAAAAAACTTAAAGCACTAACCACGGATATCTGATCGCGCTGGACCGGGTCAAAGCCACAAGTTCAGACCAACTGTGATGTAGTGCAGGTTGGCTACAATCACCAAGTTAGTCCAGCTGAAAGTTTATCGTCTCAAATCAGTGTCAAGAGTCCCGTTCTTAGTGCAAGGGACCCCGAGGCACTGGAAGAACATCGCAGGAGGCTGCCAGAGTAGTGCAAAGAACAGGTCAGGAGTCACCGATATGTGTAGCTGGACCTCTACATTGGCATCCCTGCAAGCAGGCAATGCTGTAGCATGAAGAGGAGGTTGCCGGAGCTGCACAAAGAGCATACCATACGTGGTGGATAGGCATTGCTGGAGCTTCACGTTGGTGGTCTCGGCAAGAGGTCACTGCTCTAGCAGACAGAGGAGGTTGTGAGAAGAGCAGGCAATGCATCACAGATGGGCGTTGCTGTTGCTTCATGTTGGCAGTCCCCATGAGCAGTCAATGCTGCAGTGTGCCAAGGCAGTTGCCAGAGCTTCTCATTGTATGTCAGAGCAGGTGACAAAGACTTGGTAAAATCTTGCCCATTTGTGCTCACAAAGAGCCCAAAAACAACAGCTCCCCAAGCCCACACCAAGGGTCCAGGACCTGACAGGTGCTACTTCAGGGCCAGGAACTCACTTCAGCTGGGTCCAGGTTCTGTTGCAGGATTTCGGGGAGCCTTTTATCTTTCAGAAGCTAAGATCAGGAGCCAGCAGACTAGCCCTTGTAGTCACTCTGGGTCCCTAGGGTCTAGATGAGCAGGATAGCAGCCCAGCAGAGTAGCAGTTATTTCAGCACTACAGCAGTCCTAGTTTCTGGCAGAGTCCACATATCCAGAAGTGTACTGAAGAGTTTGTGTCTGAGTTCCATTATTTAGACCAAGTTCTACCTTTGAACTGGGAGAAGCTTCCAGAGGCATGCCTCTGAAATGCACAGGTGCTGTGCCTTCCTTGCCCTGGCTTCAGACTAACTACAGGGTCTCTTCAGCTATTTGTGTGGAGGTAGGACACAGCCTATTCAAGTTTAAGTGTGGCTCCTTCCTCCCATTCTGCCAATGATGGCACATCAAGGCATACCTAAGCTCTCTATTGTGTGTGGCTGTCTAGGACGAATACACAAACCCAACCATCAGCTACACCCAGTCATGTGACCCAGAGACAGGCTGCAGACCCTAAATGACTAAGGCAGAAAAATGCCAACTTTTTGTGGCATTTGCAAAATTGTATTTTGAATCCAACTTCACCATAAGTTAGGATTTGTCATTACAATTCCAAAAACCTAGATTTTTTACCTGTTCCCATTTGGAAATTTCAGCGTATTAAATGTAATAAAGTAACACCAACATTATTCTATGAAGAGCCAGGCCTTCTAGTAGTGAATGATGAATTTAAGAGTTTTTCACTACCAAGGCATATAAAACTTAAAATTACATTTCCTACTTGTTTAGTGCACTGCCCCCTACCCTATGGAGTATCCAGGGACTAATCTTGGGGAGACTTATATGTATTAAAAAGGAAGAACCTGGCAAAAAGGTGTATGTTGCCAGGTCAAAATGGCAGTTTAAAACTGCACATAGAGGCTGCAATGGCAGTATTAACACATATTTAAACTGCTATTTAAGTCTGTGGCACAATCAGTAATGCAGGTCTACAGGTGGTATTTAATATATAGATCTGGACACAGCTAGTACCACCTTACTAGGAACTTTCAAGTAAATTAAATATGCCAATAGCGTGCAAACCAATCTTACCATGTTTTTAAGGAGGGAGCACACACACTTTATGCCTGGTAACCAGTGGTAAAGTGAACAAAGTCTGAAGGCAAAACATCTGCGGATGACACTGCAGAAAGGGCTAAGTACAACAACAGGTGAATCTGAATTAAAAAGACACATGCTCCGTAGAATATTCAAGTCATCTTTAAGTCATGTAGGTGGTAGCAACTACCAAAGCACCCCATGGAGTACTTCACTGATGACTCTTGCTCCTGGAATCATTTTGAAGTTGAGTGGGAGGGAAAGGGACGTAGCTACTCTTAGATGCCAGGACAGAGTTTCTTAAGGGGAGTCTGCCTCCTGTGATATATTCAAAAAGTAGATTGCCCAAATCCGTAGTTGCTACTGCTGCTGCTACTGAAGAGCATAAATCTTCCAAAATGAAAGCAGGTTCACCACAGGGACTAAAAATCCTGCTGATAGATATGGTGAGAGAGCAGCTGTAGCTAAGTTCGAAAGTGAAAGTGAACTACTTCTATATCAATAGTTAAACTTATAAGTCAAACCCCCCCACGATGTGAGTCATGTCTGGGAAAACATTTACTGAATGACACCACCACTGCATATAGCAATGAATGAAGAGATCTCTACATTGTTTGTAGGTCCATGTTGCCCATGTCTCATTGTGCCCGGTGATGGTTTTCTGTGGGAACCTGGATGCCAGGTCCAATAAACCCTTCTGCCACACAGTATTTTGTGGGGTGGAGTCACTAGCAAATGACTTAATAAGAAAATCTTTTCCTTCTTGCATTAGGAGGTTTGCTAATAAATAAAAATTGCACTTAGAAGGGGGTGTGAAATGTACATCCTCACCCAGTTGTGAAACACATTAGCATACATCAATGGGTTGCAACCTCCATTGCGATCGAATACCATTCACATGTTTCCAGCACCATCAAGGGGATGGTAACTGATTCATAAATGTGAAGCAGTCTAATTTGAACTGCTTCACCTTTGGAAATCATGTTGGCTGATTAAGGGGAGACAGACGACTGCCTGCTCCCCCTAATGGCTGCTCATTTAATTACAAAATCAGCACCTAGTGTCGTAATGGACACATGTAGTTTTTTTTTTAACTAAAGGAATCCTGTTTGGGAATGCAAATGAAGGGATGGATGTCTTCTGCTTCTTGCACTCCTCCATCCCTGAATTCACAGCCAATCATAGGGGTTCACAAATTGCGAAATAACAAATGATTATTCAGTTGGCAAATAGTTTTGACCTATTAACACATAGTCCACACCAAAAATTGCATACCCAGTCGCAAATCCATTAGTGTGCAATTTACACATCTGTGGTTTGCAAACAATAATGCAGAGGGCCCTTACTGTTAACAGTGTATCATTTAGACTATTCTACTCTAGAGTCTGCATACGTGTTTTAAGTTATTATTCTTGTAATGGAAATAGCATCAGTTCTTCTTCAATTTATTTTGAAAAATAACTGAACTATTTATAGCCCTTGTGTAGGACTTCGCCCTTTCCCCAGAATTTTTTCGCATTTTATTCCCTTAGTTTAGGGTGACCCCTATTGTAACAAAGGGGTATAGGCCTTGTGTATTGGAGATGCCCTGCGTAATGTTAAACTAATGTTAAGAATTAGGTGCCCTCTTCCCCTAACATGGCTGCCCCTGACCCCTGCTACTGCATAGTGGTCCTTTCAGGCACATTCTAGTAGCCTGGAGCTGGCTGAAACCCTTCAAACAATGTATCAATACTAGCCTGCCAGCCTGCTCATAGCCAGAATGGTGGAACCTCCTAGAACCTCCTGGAACCTTCTGGAACAAGTGAGGTGACACCAACTGCCACTGCCAACTGGCACTATATAAGGAAAGGGAGGGAAACTTTCCTGTCAGATTGAGGGAACACTGACCTGGTAGAGAACCTACGCAGGAGTTTTAGACAGTGGGGCCTAGTCAGGGACCTATTATACTGGGAGTGACAGGGCTTAGGTGTTGCCTTCCAAGTGTTGAGGAATCCTGAACTTACCCTCTGATCTGGCCCGGCGGGAGGGGAACCCAGAGTCCGCCTGAGGAGACCGGCAGAGGAGATTTGATACCAGCCATCAACTCAACCCCCCCCCCCCTTTTTAAGGAATCAAAAGACTGGAATTTACAAGGGTGCAAGAAACATAAAGCGCCAAGAAGAAACCAAACCACCACAGGACTATTAAGGGATCAACCAGGTATTGGTGCCGAGTCACCTCCCCTGCGCTCCCTGACACCATCTGGGACACCTGTGCTGGTCTGCCACTGTCGTGTGGCCTGTCCTGTCTAATCTGCTGACCTGCTTCCAACTAAAATAAGCTGCCTGCTGGCTAAGCGCCCTATTCCCTAGCGCTAGCACCCTGGACTACCTCTCCTGCCGGTGCTGCCTGAACTGCCTTATTTATGGGAAGGGCCCCTGCGAAGCGCTGTACCTGAGAAGCGCTATTGTTTTAACTATCCCTGATTGCCCAGCGCTGTCATCTGAGGATCTGTGATTGCCAGGAGCGCTATTGAGAAGCCTGGGAGCCTGCTGTTATTGCCCCTGAATAACGCTGTTATTTGCTGACCTGCTGCGACTCCAGAGCCCCTTGGTCGTGCTTCTAAGCGCTGGGTGTCCCTGAACACCAATCCAGCCAAGCGCTCCTCTGCCCAACTAGGCGCTGCGAAGACCGAGTGCTGTGGGTGACCTGGAAGCCGCTATTGCATATGTGAAGGACCGCCCGACCTAACGCTACAGCGCGGGAGCCCTCGGGACTCTCCTCACTATCATTTGCCCCTGGGGCGGCCCTCGGTGCCTGGAGAGGGCTGTCGCCGTGTTGCTGTGTGCCGTGATCACTGCCGCAGCCCAGCCCAAGAAGAAAGAGTCTCCTCGGCGGCCCCCGGTGCCATTAGAGGGCCCGCCTCATTGAAGAGAAAGGCCGCATTAGGCCTTGAAGCCTCGTTCCCGCCTCACATGACGGGGGCGCTCAGCCGCGATCTTCACAGGCCAGGCCAGGCCAGGCCGCGACGCTATTGGCCTGGGCTGAAGCGGCCTTACTGCATGCCCCGCCCTTTAGGTCCGGAAACAGCCGATGAACGTCACCAGGGGGCCCCAGAAGAAGCCCGGGCCCTCCCTACACCAGAGCCGGCGCAAGGGTTCCTCGACGAGCCCAAGAAGAGAGGTAAACCCCTGGGGAGGAGGGCGGGAGGCCGGAGAAGGCCGCAAGTTCACCCCTCCCCGGGGGAAAAGTTGTAGTTGGGCCACATTGGCCCTCATTGGCCCTTTCAGGCACTGAGATGGGGCCAGGGCCCTATTTACACACAAAAAGCCCCGGAGGTGGGCCAGGACAAGTGAAAGCCCATTAGGGACAGTTGGGCGCTGAGTTAACCCCTGGCTAGGGGTCCGTTAGTGAAATGTCTTAAATGTTCACTTTGGCCTGGGTTAGTTGGGCCTAGAAGGGAAGTGGTCGCTCTTACCTACCAAAATAAGTATTTATATCCGATGAAAGGGTTATTCCTAAGTAAGGAACTGCTTTATTGGCATAAGCCAAGTTTCATTCCGGCCTAATGAGATGTTGCCGGGTCTTCAATGGAATGAGTATCTATGATGAAATGTTTAGACATGCTGAACGAAATCTTTATTCAGGATTAGTGAAATGTTCATACCTGAGGAGCTGGGTATTTGTTTGAGAGGATTAATATTACCCTGGTCAATGACAAGAACACTCTTACCGTATAAAATGCTAAAATCACTCTAAGAAAACAGAATCGCATGGAGTCATTTAGGAAATGTTTTGCAGTATTGCTAAATGAAATGTTTATATTTACATAATGGGAGGTTGCCTGATTTTCCCCAAAAAATGGTTTACTCCTGCATAGGAAAGTGTTAGATGTTCCTGCCTAATGCAGCGTTCCCGAAGTACTTTTAGCTACTCCAGGAGATGTTTAATGCGGAGTAATGGAATGTTTCACTTCTGCTAACTGAAGGTTTTAGCCTTAATGAAATGTATAGGCTCCTATTTAGTGCTGAGGAATGAAAAGGGAAATTGGCTGGTCAAACCTGCTTTAGGCAGGTCCTAAAAGAGTACTGTTGCTGGGCTAAAGTGTTCTATGCCAAAGAAAAGGTTATTCTACACAAATGAAATGTTCTACCATTGAGGAAATATTTTACTCCTATTTAAGGCACTATTTATTCCTCCAGCTAGGAAATGTTGCTGCTGTGTAAGAAAATGTTATTTTGTTCCAGACAGGAGTATTGAAATGTACTAATGGAAAGCTTTTAAGGAGATATTTATGCCTTTGTTGCCAAAGTTATTGAATGGGATGCAATGTTATCTGAATGTCTTTTTAAAGAATCTCTTGCAGGTGCTGACAAGGAGCAAAGCTGAGGTCAGGCCTGAGGTTATCTACTATTTAATAATATCTTATATTTAATGTTTATTCATCTAAGTATTCATTGCCAAGAGCTGAAACACATGAATTTTGAAGAAAATCTAAGAAGCTAATAATACTGTGAATTCTTAATTACCCTGACTCTGCTCTAGATAAAAGTTATCTAATGTTTACACATGCTCACTGGAGTGGCGTCAGTGATTGCGTGCCCATGTTACTGTCTCAGTGAATGTGTGTGGTGTATGGTCACTTTACACTTAAGCTTTCGGATGCCTACCCGCTCTTGCCATGCTACCCCCGGGGAACTGGTGACCCCAGTTCCAACACCTTGCCTTCTGTACTTTTTGTGTTTATGCAGATGGAGTAAATGGTTACATTTTGTAAAACATTGCACTATATCTAAAAAATAAAAGTTACCCATAGAGCACCCATTTCTCTTTTCTATCAAGTCCGGGTTCTTTATGGAGTAGTGAGTAACTCTGCCTTTCTTGAGTATTGTAAAAAGGAGCCAGGAAAAGACAAGCCTCTTTGGACTAGATGAGAACATAGAATTTTAACTAATTTAATGTTGACTCAAGCTCTCTTCATATCCTTTTATTACAAAGCCGCATCCACACAAGGGTACCCTTCTCAAACCAATTTGGTGCGCTCATGTACACCGCCAGCAGAAACTGCGAACAGAAGACTGTTTGGTATTTACTTCCTGTGATTTTAGCATCTTCATTCCAGTTTCTTTTTCAGGTTTGGATAAGATGAAGGGTTGAACCAGGAATCAGACCTATGATTGGCATGGTGGCTTTTATATCTTCATCAACCAGGGAACAATCAAAAAGGGGAGAAAGGGGGGCGAGGCCAAGCAAGATGGCTGGGTGAACGTAATCCACTCCAGCTCCCGAGACCCAAGCTGAGCGAAACATGTAAATGAAGGACTAATGTTCCAAAATGTACCACAATAGTTTCAAGGCAACTTGGAGAGGCAGTGGAGAGCCGGTAGGCACAAGAAATCCAACGAAACAGTGAGTTTTTTTTACAGTTGTCTGGAGCCCGGGCCAGAGACCCCATAAACCCAAAATGACGACGTAGACGGTGACCACGGGAAGGCTGCAGTGTAAGTAAATGCCCCGGAGTCTGAGGCGATTCCAAGAAAAAGTGCGAGTAGCCCGCAAGCACCTGCTGGAGTTGCAGCAGCGGAACAGGCCTGCTCAACAAGGGATATCTTTCAGGCAGCGCAACGCCTGAATGGCAGTGGGGTCTCCGGGTCGTGGAGCGAGGCCCCTTGTTAGAGATGGTGCCTGGCCAGCTTTGTGCAGTTGCAGAGGTACGAGGTGGAGATGGGCTTTGCCTTTACACTGTGTTAAGTTAGCATGAGCTTATTAGAAGTTTAAACGCCATTTTTCCTCTCTGCTGCTTTTGCACACGGCACACAATATTATAAATGTTTAGAGTCTAGCAGAATATTTTGCTTCACACGAGAATAATATGTTTTCAGAGTTGCTTGGTAAGCTATGTCTGAACAGTGAGTGCTGAGACCTTCAAGGTAATTTCAACACAGTGGTTGTTGTTCAGTCTGATCAGCGCACATCCTAAACATAACACATATGCAGCTGTGGCCACCTCTGATTTTGGCACGTTTAATAATGCACTGCGCAGAGCATGTAAACACACTTTGAAGAACATTCGCATGCAGAGAGCTGGTGTAGAAAATTATGTGATCGCTTTCTACTAGAACCAGAAGTATGGGGCCGCTCTTGTAAACCCAAAGAGACCTTTTGTAGATATAATATAATATACTAGCAAGGGAGGGTAAGATTGAGGTGCCATTTAGCTTTCTTCCCTTTAGCATTTTAACATGCTTTCTCCCTTTGTATTTTATGGACTAGTAACTATGCTGATAACCTTGTTGCTTATAATATGTTTGCTTGTATTAGCTAAAATACTGCGCTTGAGAACACTGCATCAGAAATAAATATTTCAAACTTGCACGTGTCCTCATTTATTCCTCGTTTTGGACTGGTATGATAGTTTAACGAAAGAGTGTTCATGTGTTCCACGTTACCTGAGGTGTTCTAAGTCCATGTTCTGGGTTGTCTAATCATTGGGGTATGGAAGAACCAAGGAGACACTGATTGCTAGTGTGGTAGGGGATTTTGGATAGTAAGGTGAGTTTTTGTACACCCTAATTCACTGAGGTTCCAAGTCTCTATGCACAGTTCTGTGTAGAAGCAGAATCCCTTCAACATGGTGCCCAACCGTTGGTAGTCTTATTACATGACACTTGAGTAGTACTTCTATCAGTCCTTAACCCCTTCACTATTGTTTCCGGATAAAAGTAGTGTTGGACAGTTAAATGGGTTTTTTCAAGCTTGAATCTCTTCAAACTGTTTCTTTTTGAATTGCTACCCAGTTGTGCTACAACAGTTATTCTTTGTACCACTTTCTTGCTGTGTTGTTATGGCTGGCATTGACATACCGCAGCATAGTCGCATTGCGGTACGCAATCATTTCCAAGCTTATAACGTTGGATTGGATGGCATGGCAGTTATTATGGTTGTGAGTGCGGAAGTTGTTTACCCGTTTGAGATTTTCTACTCATGGGTAACCTTCCCTGCTGTGAACGCAAATACTGATGTGTTCAACACGTGCCCTCCCACGGCCGTGCCCGCAGAATATGTTCCATATAGAACACAGGAAGTTCCAATTAATGCTTGGCAGCACCGAGTTTGGTTTAATGGCGCCCTACCCCACACTTTGTTGACAACAAGATTAGGTCCTTTGTCCATTCCAATTGTTGAGAAACACAGGAATCTGATGATTAGTTTGCCTAAAGACTTGATACCGGAGGCTGGTGACTGTGAGTCTTGGGGTAAGATTTTTGCGGCGGTGTATACGAGATGCTTCGGCACTCCGTCAATGACCGTCCTTCCCTCGGTCGGTAAACATGTTCAAGATGAGCACGGACCTGAGGCAGCGGTTGAATTGGGTATGCGGCTATGCGGCAGTTTTGACGTAGTTTCTGATCATGTACTTCCTAATGTCAAGGGGGATGCGGTAAGCTTTCAAGTGTCTAATGCTTTGCAGGCGGTGTCCGGTGCCAATAATCTCCGACAGTTACCAAGAATTATTGTGGTGGCTTATAAGACTGTGGCCCGTAATAGTTTAGGTGTCAAGCCGTTCTCCACTAAGGAGAAAAAGCAATCCCAAGGGCCAAAGTCAGAAACAGACGAACAGCCCAAGGCTAAAAAGCAAAATTGGCAGAAGAATAAAAAACAGGTTAAACAACAACAGCAGAAGCAGGAATCACATCCTGCATCACCAGTGCCTGCGACTACAGAACTTGTTTATGACTTGCGCAATCGCCCAACGATAAATCACCTGAACGTTTTCAGGTTTCTGAACAACGCTCTCCTCGTTCTATTCAGGAATCATCTGCCTCATCCACTGGTGGTGGAGGAGGCAGCAGAGGTAGGGGTGGCCGGCAGGGACGCGACCAGAATGATTTTCGTGATTCCAAGGGTAGCACAATAAAACATAAAATGATCTGGGTCAGAGTGGCTGAGCTTAAAGAGCAGTTGCCACTCGTGTATGTAATTCATACTCTCGGTCATTAGCGCGTAGGAGTCCACGCTGTTGGCAATTCTTTGGCAGATGAGGCAGCAAAAACAGCAGTATCAACATGTTTGGTTGCAGCAGTTACACGTTCCAAAAGTAAGATCGATGATGACATCTTAGCGGCTGTTGCTGCTACTGAGAAGGGAAGAAAAGTTCCTCAGGGGTTCCCTTCGAAGTATACTTATCACTTAAGTCCTGATAAAGTCCCTTATGTAAAACTACCGGAAGTTGGTGAAAGATTGATTCCCAAAGCGGACCACAGGTTCACGCTGATTACAGCTGCCCATGAAGGTGTTGTGTCTGTGCATGCAGGCGTTTCGGCTACTGTATCTCAGTTACAACAACGTTTCTGGTGGCGGGGACTGTACAAACAGACGCGTGATTATGTCCTTCAATGTGACATTTGCCAGCAGATTAAACCTTCCACTGCTGCGCGTCCTCCCCAGCCACAGTTGTACATTTCTAATAAACCACTTGGTTGTGTTTACTTAGATCACTGCGGTCCTTTTTCTTCTGATACTGCGTATAAGTATATCTTAGTAGCAGTTGATTCATGCATATGCTTTGTGTGGGTGTGGCCACACTGCAGCGCTGATTCGGGAACTGCCATAAGAGACTTGCGTGTCTTAGTAGCGATTTTTGTCTGTGGTACCTTCCATTCTGATAGGGTCCTGTTTCGCCTCTAAGGCGTATAAGGATGCCATGGCTTCGTTGGGGGTCCAAGTCAAGTTTTCGTCTCCATACAGACCTGAGGGTAAAAGTGTTGTGGAATGAATGAACCGTGATTTAAAGCAGTCTTTGACAGCTAGGGTTATAGGCACTGGCAGGAACTGGCTGGCCCACCTCAATAGCGTGCAGCGTGCCCTTAATAATCTCCCTGGAAGGCCCCAGGGTGGGTGGACCCCATATGAAATGCTCCTTGGTATCAGGATGTTTGTCCCGGACCTTGAGGGTCTAGACCAGGCGGCTGTTGCTGCCTCCTTTGACGTAGATGAACATTGCAATGTTTTACAGGATCTACAAAAGACGAGAGACAGTCTTGCAAAGGAACATTTGCCCTGCACTTCTGAAGCTGCGTTGCAGATTCCAGTAGTTGGCTGGCTACCCCAAGTTGAAGAACTGGTTCAGGAGAAGATCGAAAACAAGAAAGAATTTGGTTACTCTTATCGAGCTCCAGTTCCATTGCTTGGCGTGAAGGGCACAAGAACAGTCATTTTATCACCACTTCCAGGTCGTAAAGAAAACAGGTATATCTCCATAGACAATGTTAAAATACACAGAGTGGCCGATTCTTCTTAGTATGACACCGGCGGTCTCATGTCCTTCGATTTTGAGAAATTCTGTTTTGGCCCCGGCTTCTCGTTCAAGGCTTGATGTTGCCATCGAGATGCCGGCAGTTTCAAGTCCTTTACTGAGTTCACTGCCTGGTACTCACCTTGATGAAACTGACTACACTTACCCCACTGAATTATCGATGCCTGATTTGCAAACTCGTTTGGCTACCGAATCAAGATTTTCATTTGACACTGACTCTCACACATCGAAGACCCCTTCAAGAATTTCTGTATTGGCAACACTGTTTAAAAAACATTTTTTGATTCCCCCTTGGACCTACATTTGGTTGGTGCTTTTTTCAATTTACCTAATCATGCCAATTGGCTTTGTGGTGTATTTTTCTTTACTTATCAACGGACACTATGTCGAGGAGAGAACATGCATTTGATATATCAATGGAACATTGGATCCCCATTCCTCATCACACCGATTGAAGAGGGACCTTTCTTTTGTTAATCAAACTGATTGGCCTGTCTTAGATGGCATTGTATGGGATGCTGTTCGATTTCAAATCCATGGGCCCACTGAAGTTATAAATGTCTCTAATGTGCTTAGAGTTTCTATGGGGGATGTGGTTGAACAAAATATACTTTCTGATGATTAGGATGTTCAGGCCGTAGAAGCTTTGTTTTCTGATTTGAAATATTATGCTGCCCTTGATGCTGAAGATTTGTATTTAAAGTCTGCTAATTACAGTGATTTATATTGTTACCAACACTTTGGCAATCACTACCTTCATAAAGCGAATACAAGGAGGAACACTATTAATTATACACAATGGGAACATTGTCTAGCTCCGATACAAGGCAGTTCTGCTTCCTTTTTGAAAAGGTTTACTTATTTTACCGATTTTAATCAGTCAAATGGCAATGCATTTTTTTTTAAATGACCGAAAAGTCCACATCCAAGGTTAGACTTAGCGATACTAAATTATTGTTTTCGAAGTCCTTTCTAGACCAGTTAGATGTTGGGGGCTACGAGTTGTGGAAGGGTACCATTGACCTTAAATCTATTTGAGGTTCTAAGAGCTGGCAAGTGCAAGGCACTGAGGCTTGGCACAGTGCATGTCTCATCCCGAACCATATGTTGTTTTTGAATTCTACAATTTCACCGACAACTTGCTTTGGATTGGCTACTACTAAAAAATTAAATGCTCCTTTTTTTCCTGACTTAGAGGAATATTCCAGTTGGGATAATGCTACTAAATGTTTGATAAATGAGTTAAGAACTCTGTTGCTAAATTCTTCCTTTAACATATCCAGTTTGGATCCCAAGGGTTGGTTGCTTTGGCACAGAAGTGCTGATTCTTGCTAGCATCGTTTTCTGGGTTTGGCTCAAGCTTTACACAGGTCATGGTGGAACCCCGTTTTGAAAGGGACCATTCTTTGACTACCTATTATGTTGACAAATTATGTCAAAATTGGCTCAAACATTCCACTTTGGCGTCAGTTAAGCTGCATTTATCTAAACTGACTGACAATGTTGATCTGAATGATTTTATAAAGGGCCCGGCTAATGGCAGATCTAAAAGATGGATATATGTTATTTACAACAAAGTCTGGAAAACTTCCCAGATTGAGGCAGCTACCCGCATTAGAGCTATAGATCAGGCTAATTTAGAAAAAGTGCTAGCAGTTGTGGATAATAGCATAAACACGCTCTCTTCCCGCATTTACACGTTAGACAATATTGTATCATCTGTTGTAGATATTGTGCAGGATGAGGTGTCTTTTTTGTACCATTGTTAAAATCAATTGCGTTCCATTATGCAGTTTGCATGGACCTTGCAGACCTTAAAAGCTGGAAAGGTACCCTGGCATTGCATGAACACCTCATTGTTGTTTGCCCCATCTAATTTGACTGACAAACAGCGTTTACTGTCAATGAAAGATGCATCCTTTCCTATGTTACACATTGAGAGGTTGGGACCTTTACCGTCTTCAGCAACATGGCTTATCCACAGGTTAATACCTCTCCCGTTTCCTCTGTTCAAGTTCGAAGGGTGTATGAAGTACTTTACAATTGGTAGAAATGATCTCTTTAAAGTGCTTATCTCCATGAAGCTTGGTCGCTTCCATTTACCTATAGATACCTTAGTGAGGGTAAAGAAGTTTATTTGAATGGTGAAGATTGCACTGAAACACCAGATCACTCATTGATTTGAAGACATGTCCAATTACATGGCTCTTGTAATCAGAATGATACTAATTTAGCCTGTATTTTGAAAGGTACACCTGTGCCTGCTATCCTGCCCACATTTACATTACTGGCAAACGGGAGTTATTTACTTTTAGATAATGAGGATTGGTGTGGGTTAGTAGCGGGAATTGCTTATGTCATTACCGTCAGTGAGCATGTGGTTTGCTGTAAAAATATAATGTATCCTCCTCCGCATGGGAAGCTTTATGTTTCCATCTGGCCTAAGATTCCGACCTTGAAAGCAGAATTCAACAAGATGAGTCGCATAAGAGCGCTATTGTCCCAGAAAGAAGTTGCCCTCACATCTGCTCGTGAAACATTCGTCCTTCACGTGGCAAACACCCGCACAGAAGTGCATGCTTTATTGAATACTTGAATACTTGACAACAACAATACTTTGTTTCCTTAGAGCTCACCCAGGTCCCACCAGCAAAGAAGGATAGGTTAAATGGGCCCATCACTGAGGAGGAAGTGAGGACAGCAATTTCTAAGCTCAAACTACATAAATCGCCAGAGCCTGACTTGCTCACGGCTCAATTTTATAAAGTATTTGCATTGGAAATTACACCACACCTCACCTGGTTATTTATTGCAATAGTAGAAGATTTAGCAGTCTCAAACTCCATGGCTAAGGCTGTGATCTCAGTGATTCCCAAACCAGGGAAGGATCCACATACCTGCACATCTTAACGTCCTATTGTCTTGTTAAACCTCAATGCTAAACTCTACTCTGCCATACTAGCGACTAGACTAGACACTTTAATGCCCTTTATAATCCACCCAAATGCACAATAACATTTGTAGGACCATTCAATTGATCGAAGAAACTACCAAATTCAAAATCCCGGTGCTATTGGTGGGCCTTGATGCTGAGAAGGCCTTTGACAGGGTTGATTGGTCTTTCCAATTTCTAACCATGCAGAGATTTGGATTTGGGCAATGCCTCATTAACATGGCTCGGGCAAACTATAGGCTTCGGCAATCGAGAGTAAAGGTCAATGGGTCGCAGTCGCCCCTCATTCACTTTGAGCAGGGGGACAAAACAGGGGTACCTACTGTCCTTGCACAAGTTCAAGTTTATTTATTTATGATTTCGGAACTCAAAAGAGATCCACATAAGAGATTAACAAGGACAAATACATTTGCATACAATCACAGATGAAATTCAAAATAGAATAAACATTTAAAACCATTTAATATATATCTAGGAAACTTTTGAATAAGTTAAAAATTTTAAAACAAAACATTTCATTGGGGGGATTATAGATAGGGTCTAGAAAAGCAGTGGCAGAGAGAATACCTAATTGAAGACAAATTGGTCTTAACCACTTACGCCTATGCAAAAGTAGGGCCGGGCACACAAGGAGCACATGGGTGATATCCTGAGTTGACTTAGTACAAAAATTACACAAAGCTGAGGAGCCGTACCATCAGGACTTATTATTCAAAGGAAGTAGGTCTTGCCTCAATTGGAACAGAAACCGACGTACACCATGTGGGAGATTCCAGGTGGCATATGATTGCGCTTTTCTCATTAGGCAGAAATCGATGGTCAGAGAGACACCTTTCGTCAGGATACGTGCTTCCCTATCCATCTTAAAGCTTAATTTCCAAAAAGCCAACTTCAAGATGGACTTCAGCTGATTTGCAGATAAAGTAAAAAGAACTGATTCATTTAGTTGCAAAAGATCAACTGCAGTTCTAAAGTTTTTTACAATTAGAGAATGTTCTTTAAAAATTCTTAACAACTCAGATTGAATAAGGTGTCTCAGAGTACCCGGTTCTCCCCTTGCAAGGCTAGAGACCCAGCGCACTATCCAAGCTAGGCCCTGAACCCAACTACTACCCAGGCCAAATTCCAGCCTAAAAGCGGCTATAGAGCACGCTGTATTAACCGTGGTTAGATACCGCAGAATTTTACCTTCCGTAGTATTTAAGAAGCCCCAGTTTCTTATATCAAGTAATTCAATACCATAGAGTAACGATGCTGGGAGTTTAGCACGATAAACCTCTAGCAGAATAGCGAAATGTCTTCTACCTGTAGAATTATAAAGGGAGAATAGACTTTTACCTTGGGCAACTACTTTCCGGGTGTTGTTTACTATGTGAGCCTTTTCACTTAAATTACCAACAATAGTTTTTCCGAGGAAGACATAAGATTTTACTACTTCCAATCTTTGTCCACCTACAGATCAAGGAAAGCTCACATATTTCAACTTTTTCCTTCCCGTCATGCACATTACTTTACTTTTTACACATTTATTTGCAAATGGTGTGCCTCCGCATATTCATAGAGTACCTGTAGACGATTGTTTAATCCTTTTGGTGTTAAATCCAGAATTAATATATCGTCTGCATACAGCAAACAGACAATCGGTATACCCCCCAGAACAGGTGCAATTCCTTCACTTAAGGACAAAACATGAGGGAGATCATCTATATAAAGGGAAACTAATGAAGGGGCCAATAGACAGCCTTGTTTTAACCCATTGGCTGTAGTAATTACTCAAGACAGTCCCCTTTCCCCGCCTAACAAGACTCTACACCAGGTGTCAGAGTGTAGAGCCCGGACTAACTCCAGGAGAGTAGACGTCATGCCAAGGTCCGATAATTTCCTCCACAGAAAAGAACGATCTACTTTGTCAAATGCTGTGGAGAAGTCTATGAAGGCTCCATAGACTCTACCTCCTCGGACCTTGATATATTTTTCTGTTATAACTTGCAATGTCGTCAGGTTGTCCATAGTACCATGCCTTTGCCTAAACCCAGTCTGCTCAAGTGGCAAAATTTCACCTTTGGACACCCAATCATTAATTACTTTAAGGAGGCATTTTGTAAATACTTTGCCTATGGTGTCCAAAAGGGCGATTTGGCGGTAGTTGTGTGGAGCATCACGGTCTCCCTTCTTGTGTAGGGGGACCAATATGCTCCCCCTCCAGGAGGGGAGAACGGATTTACGGGAAAAACAAGAACTAAAAACCGGGAAAATAATTTTCCTCCACATCCCACTGTTTTGTTTTATAACCAAAATGGGAAGCTCATCCGGACCCATTGCTCCGGAAGAGCGCAAGCCTTTAATGGCCAGTTAAATGTCCTTTTCGGACGGCGGTCCATAAGGAGAGCTATCCACATAAGTTCTACCATATTCAAGCACCAATCCGTTGCTGGCATATAAATTCTCAATATACCCAACCCAAGTTTGCTCTTCAATGGGTATTGGGAGTGGTCTAGATCTTACTCCACAACCCTCCCCAATAAGGGACCAGAATATTCTAGCGTGACCCTTACATGTCGCTTCCCGCAGTTTAATCCATAAGGTGTCTTCACTCTCTCTTTTCAATCTAGCCTTCACCCTACTCCTCCTTCTTCTTAGTAGGATTATTCTGTGTTATCTTTCGAGAGTATAAGTCAAGTACTGTTCCCTTACTAGTTTGTTTATTTCAATATTAAGATACCGAAGACAACTAGGAATTATTTTAGAATTTCCTTTAGGATAAGGTTTTTTTGCGATGGAAGTTACCATATTCATAAAATCAGCAAAACATATTAATTCAAAACCATTCCAATAAACCAAATTCTCTACAGCGGCCTCTAGGATACTTGCCAAGCCCTTGATAGCCCTAAAATTCCAATAGCATCTCCCAGAACTGTCTCCAAAACTCACCAATTCACTATTTATAGACCACGAGTCTGTCAAAGGCGGATTTAAATTTACGGTAATAGTGAGTACCTTATGGTCACTGAGTACTGTATTGGAGACCGACATACCTTTTAGGAGAAAAAAAGAGGAACTTCCCACTGCCACATAATCAAGAATAGACTCACTATTGTTGGTCTTATGAGTGAAATTTGCCGGAGTATCTGAGGAAAGCCTTCCATTTACTAAAATGCCATCAACCTCTAGCAGTTCCTCCAGAAATAATTTCCCTCTCTTATTAGTCTTAATATTGCCTGGAAAAAGAGCTTGAGGTATCTGTAAGGACTCCTCCTTATGCTTATTTCTAAACAGCTCTAAACTACAGTTAGAGATTTTACAATTAAAATCCCCTAATAAAATTATAAGGGGAGGGAATTCAGAATCAAGGAGTTTCTTTATGTAGGAGAAAACTTTCTTTAAACATATATTAAAACATGCATCTGGAGGAATATAAACATTTATCAATACAATTGATTTTCGAGAGTTATCATTAACAAGATTGGACAGTGTTATTGCTTGAAAAAGATTACTGGAATCTAAATAATTGGAGAAGTTCCATTTTATCTTATTGGACAGCAAACAGGCCACTCCACCCTTAGCATGGCCTCTCATGGAGGAGATGGCTCTGCCATCCAACAAATAATAGTCCTTACCTGCAAAGAATTTCTCATCACACCAAGTCTCCTGGACACAGATCACATCCGCTTCTAATGTATGCAGGTATTGTAATTTTTCAGGACTATTTTTTATTCCAGCCGTGTTCAACGATATTACTTTTAAATCAGTGCTAAAGATGGGAATATGGTTTGGGATTAATCAATCAATCAGGAGTTTGTTAAAGCGCAACTACTCACCCGTAAGGGTCTCAAGGCGCTAGGGGTGGGGGGGGGGGGGGGGGTGCAGGTTCCATTCCATCAAGGAGGGGGTCTGTCGAAGAGCCAGGTTTTGAGGATTCTTGTGAAGATGGGGAGCGATGTTGTCTGTTGAAGGGCGTTCCATGCTTTGGCCGCGAGGAAGGAGAAGGAGCGGCCTCCTGATCTGGTCTTTCTGGTGCGGGGGACCTCGGCGTAGGAGAGCTGGGCTGATGGTAGGGTCCTTTGGGGTGCGTGGAATTTGAGCCGGCTGTTCAGGTATGCTGGTCCGGTGCCGTGGAGGGCCTTGTGTGCGTGGGTGAGCCTCTTAAAGGTGATTCTTGCCTCAATGGGGAGCAAGTGGAGTGTGCGCAGGTGCTGGGAGATGTGGCAGTGTTTTGGCAGGTTGAGGACCAGTCTTGCTGCGGCGTTCTGGATGTTCTGTAGCTTGCGGATGAGGTTTTTGTTTATTCCGGTGTAGAGTGCGTTGCCGTAGTCGAGTCTGCTGGTGACCAGGGCGTGAGTGACTGTCTATCGGTGTTTGAGGGGGATCCATTTGAAGGTCTTACGAAGGAGGCGGAGGGTGTGGAAGCAGGAAGATGAGAGAGTTGATCTGGCGGTCCATTTTGAGCTCGGAGTCCAGGATGATTCCCAGGTTGCGTGTGTGGTCTGTGGGGGTTGGCGGGTTTCCGAGGGCGGTGGGCCACCAGGAGTCGCTCCAGGCGTCGGGGTTTGGGCCCATGATGAGTACTTCTGTTTTGTTGGTGTTTAGTTGTAGGCAGCTGTTTTTCATCCATTTGGAGACGGCTTCCATGCCTTCTCGAAAGTTACGTCTGGCGGTGTTGGGCTCGTTGGATAGATAGAGGATGAGCTGGGTGTCGTCTGCGTATGACACGATGTTGAGTCCGTAGGTTCTGACGATGGGGGCAAGTCGAGCCAAGTAGACGTTGAAGAGCGTCGGGCTGAGGGAGGAGCCCTGGGGGACTCCGCAGGTGGTAGGTGTGGGGTCTGAGAGGAAAGGGGGGAGTCTGACCCGTTGCGTCCTGCCGGAGAGGAAGGAGCAGATCCAGTCGAGGTCCTTGTCCTGGATTCTTGCGTCGTAGAGTCTGCGTATTAGGGTGCGGTGGGAGACTGTGTCGAATGCCGCTGATAGGTCTAGGAGGAGGAGGGCTACTGTTTCTCCTTTGTCCGGTAGGGTGAGGATGTCATCTGTTGCGGCGAGGAGGGCGGTTTCCGTACTGTGATTTTTTCTGAAGCCGGATTGGGAGGAGTCGAGGATGTTGTGTTCTTCAATGAATATGGTGAGTTGGCTGTTGTTGGCTTTCTCGATGACTTTCGCTGGGAAAGGGAGCAGGGAGATGGGTCTGTATTTTTTGAGGTCGGTGGGGTCCGCTGAGGGTTTCTTTAGGAGGGTGTTGACCTCGGCGTGTTTCCAGTCGTCGGGGAAGGAGGCGGTCGCCAGGGAGCGGTTGATGGTGTGGCAGAGAATGGTTGCGATGGTGTCAGCGGCTCTGTTGAAGATGTGGTGGGGGCAGGGGTCCGTGGGGGCCCCTGAGTGGATTGACTTCATTGTCTTCAGTGTGTCTTTGGTGGTGAGGGCTGTCCAGTCATCAATCGCTGGTTTCCGGGTGTTGGGGGTGGTTGGTGAGGGTTCAGTGTGTTGGTTGTCTTCGTCGAAGTTGTCGTAGATGCTCTTGATTTTGTGGTGGAAAAAGGTGCTGAGCTTGTCGCAGAGGTCTTGTGAGGGAGAGATGTCGGTAGACTCGCTGGTGGGTTGGGCGAACTCCTTGATGATGCTGAAGAGTTCCTTGCTGTTGTGTGCGTGGGTGGAGATTCTGTCTTCAATCGCTTTTTTCCTCGTTTCTCTGATGAGTTGATGGCTCTGCAGTTGTTGTGGGCTTCTGTGGATCTGGTGTTTCTCCAGGCCTTTTCGAGGCGGCGGCAAGTTCGTCTGGACTTTCGAAGTTCGGTGGTAAACCATCTAGCTTTCTTGGCACGGGTATTGTTGTTTTTCTTGAGGGGGGCTATGGTGTTGGTGCTGTCCGAGATCCATCTATGCAGGGTTCGGGCCGCGGTGTTGTGGTCGTCGTTTTCCGCAATGGTTGGGGTGGAGTTGTTGAGTGAGGAGATGAGCTGGTCGTCGGTGATTTTGGTCCAGTTTCTTTGTGGAAGCAGGTGCTGGTGTCTGTGGATGGTGGGTGTTCTGAAGGTGAAGTGGACGAAACGATGGTCGGTCCATGGGAGTTCGGTGGTGTGGCTGAAGGTGATGGAGTTTCCTGTAGTGAAGAGGGGGTCGAGGGTATGTCCTGCTGAGTGCGTGGGCTCAGTCACGATCTGGCAGAGTCCAATGTTGTGGAGGTTGTCCAGGAGGCATGTGGTGTTGGGGTCCAGTTGATTGTCGAGGTGGAAGTTGAGGTCTCCCAGCAGGGTGTAGTTGGTGGATGCGATGGCCTGCGGGGAGATAATGTCTGTGATGGAGTTGGCTAATGGTCCGCGGGGTCCAGGGACAAATCATAGATTTGCTTGACAAGATATCGGGCAACCAATTCCATTTGAGACTCTCTTCTGCTGGATTTGATAGACAAGGGAGGGAGTTTATATATGTCACATGCCGTACATTTTTCGAGATACAAATTTGTAATTCATCAATTTTAGCGGGCCTATCTGTACTGCCTAAGACAGCATAGGGTAGTGGGGGCATACTAGCGAGTCTTCCATTGCGATATTCCACAAAACATGGAACAACATCAATCCCCCTACATTGTATTCCATCAGACCATTGTAAAATATGATTTACTAATAGTTTAGAGTTAAATCTAACCCTTGCTAAATTCCCGACCTCTAATTTCACAATGGAGACTACATCTATATCATTAGTTTAAATAAGTTTCAGACATTCGATCTCCCAAAAGCAGTTGAGGAGCAAAGATCTATTTAATGGAAGATCCGTATCAAATAACGGAATAAAACCTAGATGGAGGGTATCTATACTTTCCTTTTCAGGAACAGTATTTGGCTGGAAGGTATCTATACTTTCCTTTTCGGGAAAGCATTTAGCCACTTAGAAGCCTTTTCACTTCCAATCATATCGGGAAAAGGCTTAGCTAGGGGATTAAGGGCTGGCAGTAAGGGATTAGGGGGTTTTATCTGTTCAACGGATCGAATATTATTAGAAACCCCCCCTGGTACGGTAATCATGAGTTCTTGGTCTGATTTGATTTGCCCAATTATATATTAGGATAAATTAAGCAAAGATTCTTGGGGGAGGTTTTTTCTATGGGAGTATCTATATTTTCATCACAAATAATTTTTCTCCGTCTTTTTTTTTGCAAATCTACGAGTTGGTTTCCTCTTTTTCCCTCTATGCTTTTTGCATTTTCCTATTTTTCCCTTTTTCCCCTCATAAGGTGAGTCCGAAACATCCTCTTTTTCTTCATTTATTTGGGGTTTAAATATTGGGAATAATTCCTTATCCATCCTTTTTTCAGGGTCCGTCAAAATTTCTATTTCTTGATCAAGTTCGAAGATACAATTTGCTGCTGCTGCTTTTGATGTCCCTACCGGGGTATTCCCCAGTGTAACAACTAGTTTCTTTCCATCAGTAAGATGGTAATTCTCATCTTGTCCAATTCGGACTAAATCTAGAACTTGGGAGGCACTCTCAGAACTTATTCTCAGCCTTCTCCTCTTTCATTACTTGCACGTCTTCAGGAGGTGACTCATGATGACTCATGATGAAAGCCAGAATCAACCCACTGTTTACTATTTAATAATACCTTAAATATTTGGGTTACAGTTTCTAGCACACAATCAGAGCCACCAACAAATTTTTCCAGTAATAGTAAAGAGGAGAGCAGGTGTTCTAAGGATGTCAAAGAATAGGAGATTGGTTTGTCAAGCCCAATAGGATGGTTAGGATGGGTGTCAGTAATGATAAAAACGGGGCGTGTGGAAATGTTTGTCTGAGCGGCAGACCCTGATGCAGAGGTCTAGCCCGGGACCAGGGTTCAATTCCCCGCCTTGGCGGGTCTTGGGCTCAAAATTCCACGGACCTGATCATTCTCGCCTCGGTGCCTATTCTGATCATGGAGTCCCACTCTGCAACTCTGGGCAATAGCTTGCTTTAATCTCCACAATGGCCCCCACAACGCTAAGGATGCCTGGCCTTCACCCTGGGGTTGCCCAGGAGTGGACGCCTCACAGGGAAAGCCAGGACGGGTTCCACAGCGGTATTCGTACAAGCGCCTTGAGACCCTTGCGGGTGAGTAGTGCGCTATACAAGTGTCAATTTACTTTTACTTTTTACTTTACTATATAGTTGAAGCCCTGTGGTTGCTGATGTTGCTAGAATGCTTACTTGATCTGAGACCTTACTAGGATCATAGGTAGTATATCTCTTGTAGAGCTTCATGTCTATGTCAGGGAGAGTAAAAGTCATTACCAGAAGCGACCACAGGATGGGACGGTACCTACTGTCCTCTTTATGGTTTGCTTTGAGCATTGAGCCTCTGGCAGTGCAGTTTGGGGCAAACCCTGACATTAGAGGAATAAAATGTGGGGATATAGAACATAAATCCTTGCTCTCTGCTGATGAAATTTTGATGACGCTTACTGCCCCAGGCCCATTGTTACTAGCTCTGCAGACAGAATTCAATTTGAAGAGGTGGCAAGCTTTAAGGTGAACACGTCCAAATCCTTCATATTGAACCTTACGGTTCCAGCCTGGAAAGTCCAGCAACTTCAGGGTCAGTCCGCCTTTCAATGGGTCAAACACTGTATCCAGTATTTAGGGATTCACCTTGCCATGAGGGTGGAGGACCTCTGCAAGGCCAACTATACCTCGATGCTGACCCAAATACAATTAGACCTCAAACGCTGGAAGACACTATTCATCTCTTGATTGGCATGGATAAATGCTGTTGAAATTATGCGGCTCCCAAAATTACTATACTTGTTCCAGGCAGGTATAAACTAGACAGAGAGCTGCTCCCTAAGTAATGGTTCCTAATCACAAAATGCATATGGCAAGTGGGGAGAGCACGTTTGCGTTCCACGTTTTAATACACACAAAAAAGGAGGGAGGAGTGGCGTTACCAGATTTCTGTGTGTATTTCAAGGCAGCCCAACTGCGGGTATTAGTGGAGTGGTGAATGAGAGAATCTGATAAGCATTGGTTCCACATGGAGAGGGCAATAATGGGCAGGACAACCTGGGATATCCCCTGGAGATCAAAAAAAAGAGATGCCAGCTATTACATACATTAGCACCAAAACACGCACCATGCTCAGGGTTTGGGACTACGTCACGAGGGAGGGAAGGTTGATATTCTTTCCTTCCCCATTTACTCATATTCACTTCAACCCCGACTTTCCACCAGCTATGAAAGAAGGCCTGTTTGACACCTAGCAAGAGGGAGGATGTTTGATGGTTTCAGACATGTTTCACCACTTTGATGTACTCACAATCGTTACCAAAGAGACTTCCAGGTCCCAAGCAGCGAACACTTTCATTATCTCCAACTCAAGCACTGGGCCTCCCAGCATTGGGTACTGGAGGCTTTTTCTAGAGAACACACCCTGATAGAGCTATGGGTTCAGAAGGTGGGCTCCATGAAGGGAGCAATCTCTTTTACCTATGGCCTACTCTTGTCGGCAGTACAAGCCCCACGAGCCCACTACATGTCCTTCTGGGAACAAATAATTGGGAGAGACATCTCAGAAAAGGAGTGAAAGCATCTATGGTCAGATGTAACAAAGTGCAATCACTCAGTGAGTCTCAGAGAAGCCCATTACAAGACCCTATACTATTGGTACCTCTACCCCATTAAAATTAAAAAGATATTCCCTAACTCTTCTGATATCTGTTGGCGCGGAAGCGGTCTTTTTGGAGACTTTTGCCATATTTGGTAGGACTGCCTGACAAGTCGCCCTTTCTGGGAGGAAATACTCACTTACATCAAGACAATCCTTAATTACCCCATACCGACTTCTATTGAGGAAACCCTTCTAGGCATCAGAGATCCGGAATAAGAACATCAGTCAGAAACAGATAAGGCAATTCTATGGGCTAGTCTATGGCACTCTCAGCTTTGGAGACTCATCACGATAGAATGATTAGCCAACATTTGTAGGGATGATTATAAAAAATTGGAATATCGATGGGGCCCACTGGTTTCCTTCCTCTCTAGTGGCCTCCCATCAGCCGTTTGCCCATCTTCCATAAGAGCAGTACACCTTTTCCATCTCTAATTGGAAGTCTCACCCATGGTCAAACACTCCCCGATGCAGAGCTAGACCAGTTGGTCTCAGTAAGGCTAACAGGGGGCATGGCCCTCTGCCACACTGCTAGGCCATTTACCCAAAGAATTTTAGACAGATGTCCCACTAATAGGAGGGGGAAGGGGAAGGGGAGGGGGTTTTGTTTATGTCATAAGTGGGAGGGGTTTCTGTCTTTACTTGTTTCAGGTTTATAGGTTAAAAGGGGCATGACTCATAGCGAGAGGGGGAGATGAGAGAACATACATTGTAGAGAAAATGAACATGAATTAGACTTAAGTGTTGACCGATGGCTGTGGTTTGTTTCACGCTCTAAATACTTTGTACAATGCTGAGTTCAAGTCATGCTAACTAAATAAAGCTTTGAGAAAAAAAAGGGGAGAAAGGGAAGTATTCTAAAAAGCAAGAAAAATATGCTCCCATTGGGATTCCAGAAGACTCTCAGCCTCCACCAACTAAGAATCCCCTCAGAAATTCAAAGATCTAATTTATTACAGGCCAACACAGGATTACAAAAGTACAGGCAAAAAAGAAATGCATCAATCTCTTGAACACTGGTTCTAGGTGACCATTAAGGGAGTGATACCTTAATTCAAGGTGGGACTAGTTGAGTGTGTATTGATGTGGCGATGAAAGTATCCTAGAAAGTCATTAAGGTGCATTTGATTACCCTGTTGCTGGTAACCCCATCTCCAACAAAATGTCTGTCAATAAATTCCAAGGAGTTAAAGAAAGGAGCATGCTGCTTTCCTGGGATCAGTGAGGCCCTTACTAAGTAGGGACAGAGGGGGGCTGAGAGGAGGCAAGCTAATAAAATGAAAAAAATCAAGGGGCATATTATCAAGAACAGAGTTAAGATTTTTGCTGCTTTAGCGGCAGGAAACTGATGCTAAAGCTGCGATAATGGGCTTGATAATATGCCGTAGCGATTTCCAATAGAAGCCCATGTTCACACCAGAACATGGGCTTCCATTGGAATTCACAAGGGTATATTATCAAGCCTATTATCCCTGTTTTAGCAGCAGTTTCCTGCAGCTAAAGCGACGATAATTTTAATGCCGTGTCTTGATAACATGCCCCCAAGTTTGGAAGAAAGCAAACCCGTTTATTGAGAGATATTTGTTTATGCAATTTTGAGTTTCAGCATTTACACATAATTGGAAAAGGTAGGCAAAGTCAAGAAGGACACCCAATAAATTTGTATTAGCATAACAGCAAAAAAGCAAGAAAATGGTTCAGTTCAGCAGTCATAGTACTTTACCCCCTACTGCATTGGACATTGATGTGAAATGATCAAGGCTAAATTAAATCATGGTGTTGGTGGTGTTGAAAGTACCGGAATAGAGAAAGGTATAAAGCAAAATTATCATCTTCGCCTTCCAAAATACTATCCAGTACCTTACAGTTAACATATGAGAAGTAAATCTCAAGCTAATTATATACCCAGCTTTTTTATTGCATGTACATTAGTTACATACACCTTAGCCGGGTAAACAACCTTTACCACACAATTTGTATTGTGTGTTGTGTCCTTACCATGCATGAGTCTTTACCATGCATGCCTTCACCACGGATGCCATTACAATGCATGTCTTTCTTGCGCTTATTGATATGTATAGGTAAGTATATGCTATTGTGTAATTGAGTTATATTTTAGGCTAAATACATTTTTAATTTGTTTCATGGTCCTTTACATTTTTTTATTTAAATATAACTTTTAACATTACAATGCATATGCAATTACAAATGCAAAATATGTTTTCAGAAGCAGGATGTACGGGGTTTAGGAGTAATGGGTGGGAAGTGTATTAGTACTCAGGTAGTAGTTAAAATAGCTGGTTAATAATAATTTTAGTACAATTACAATTATTAATATGAAAATGCCTACTTGTTAAACATATGCAAACTATTTTCTAGGAGCAGGATGTAAGGGTTCTAGAGTTAATAGGTGGGTAAGTGTAGTAATCCTTAGGCTTTAAATAAAATACCTGGGTTTTATTAGTTTTATTAACTGTAAAATGGTAAATAAAGGTAGTGCAAAAGTGGTAAAATAAGAATTTAATAAATATTATATTTTATATTTTATTAGATACTGTAGTTATATACAAATATATAAATCACAACTAATTATTAAAATGGAAGTATTGATAAAGTTGGCAGAAACACACAACATAATTAATCTGTAACTAAACTTCTTATTAAATATAAAATAGTATTTTAAAATAAAAAATATGAAAAATATTTTTTTTAAACATTTATAAACATGAATTTGAAAACTTTTTAATATTCAAACAACCATACTAAAGCAATTTCCCACAGTTTCCCATTGATTTCCATGAAATAAATTGTCCTTTTCTATTTTTGTTATGTTTGAAAGCTTTATTGAGAATATAAGTACATGACAATAATATAACACCAGTAGCAAATCAAACTCAAGTATATGGAAACATACAAAGAAAGGTCTACAGACTACTGATGAACCTAAGGATTAAAAGCATTTTCTAATTTTAAGGGGGGATGCATGAGGGGAGGAAAAAACAGGGAAGGGTGGGGAGATAGTAACAATGTTAGCATAAATCATGCTTATATAAACGATAACGGCATAGAAAGCAGGTATATGATAACATGAAGGAATACATAATTTCTCGAAAAAACAGTATAATATAACGTAAACTGTGAATGTCAAGAAATGACCTAAAGGCGAGAGTATAAATCATTCTATTTTAAGGTATTGTTAGGTGTTATATATATATATACATATATACATATATATATATAGTGGTTGCAAGTAGGTAGTTATAGGTAGAACCATGTTTCCATAGGAAAAGCTTTTCCTTTACTTGCCTATATCTGGATCAACCCAGGGTTTGCACTTGCTAAGTCCCAGGACGCCCACCGTTGGGAGATAGCTGTTTGCTTTTGCTTGGCAGGAGCTGTGAGAGTTCCCTCCAAGCAAAAGCAAACACTCTGCTTTCAGCAAGCGGGAGCTTTTAAAATGCTACTGCATCCTGGAAGCTGATTTTTCAACTCTTTCCATGCTCGTAGACATGAGGGCACTGAAAGTGATGAAAGTATTACTCCTGTACACAGGGAGCTGCATTTACAGCAGCTCCCTGCATTCAGGAGCAATGCTATATCCTACAGGAGGCAGGCAGCCAGATTTTACCAAGGGAGCTGTGAAGATCATCCCACGGTCCCCAACATGCACACTGTGTGCCCTGGTTATTGTCAGGGCACCAAAGGAAAAGTGGCTGTGCCCCAGAGATGGGGTACCTGGGGTGAAAATCGCCTGAGGAGGGGGCCATTAGGCCCCACTCACTGTTTCATGTTTTATATTAGGCCCTGGGCAGGCGTTGGTTCCTGGGGCCAGGGGATGTTTATGCTGCCCCCCTGAGAATTATTCAATTCAGCCCTGGGGTGAGGTGGACCCCAGGGCTCAATAAGCCCAATGGAGGTGGGTCCGTACAGCCCCCCTTCAATATATAAAATACTGCCCCGGAAGGTGGTTGCCCCCAGTGCTAAAAAAAAAATTCTAGGAGGGGGGTCCTGTGTGCCCCTCCTTTTCTTTTTTTATGCCCACATGTGCCCAGGAGCTACCCCACCCGGGGGCTTAAGTATAAAAAACCATGCATGATGTTTTCAAATTGCCATGATTTCATGGATGCACCCACGACTTCACAGCACAATTGAGAAAATTATCTTTTTAACCCCAGACAGGGCCCGAAGGGAGCCCACCACCACACCTAGTGGGGCAGGATATTCCTACCCTGCCCCCTTATGTATTTTAAACATTTTTGCAGGAGCTCTAAAAGAAGGGCCCATGTGTCCCCTCCCTATTTTAGCGCACACTCACTGACAGACCCACTCATACGTACACACACCCATTCACAGACCCACTCAGGTACCCAGTACTCAGAGACTCATGCAATCACTGAAATACCCACTCAGCCTTCATGCACCCACTAAGAGACCCCCTGAGAGACTCACAAACACACACACTCACAGACCCACTCAGACACTCATGGACCCACTGATAGACCCACTCAGACACTTTTGTTCCTATTCACATACCCATGCAAAGAATCATGCACCCACTCACCGACCCACTCAGAGACTCATCAAGGCACTAGGGGGAGGGGGGTTTCATGCAGCTCCGGTTGTCTGAAGAGCCAGGTCTTGAGGATCTTTCTGAATGTTTGCAGTGTGGGGCTTTGTCTGATGCTGAGGGTGAGTACTTTCCAGTACTTGGTTGCGATGTAGGAGAAGGATCTGCCTCCCGTTCTGGCTGAGTGGATGCAGGGGATTTCGGCCAAGTTTAGGTCGGCTGAGCGGAGGTTTCTATGGGAGCGTAGAAGGAGATTCGTTGAGCTTTTAGGGTCCAGTGTTGTGGAGGGCTTTGTAGGAGTGTATGAGCAGCTTGAAGGTCATTGGATGTCTCCTAGGTGCTGGGTGATGTGGTCTTGTCGTGGGATCCTGAGGATGAGTATGGAGTTTGTGGAGTAGGGATTTGTTGATTCTGCCGGAGAGGGGGTTCCCGTGGTCCAGCCTGCTGGTGATGGGAGCATGGGTGATGGTCTTCCTGGAATTGGGGGGGTACCATTGGAAGGTCTCGTGGAGTATGCAGAGGGTGTTGAAACATGTGGAGGATACAGAGTTGATCTGTCATTTCATGGTGAGAGAGGAGTCGAGTATGAAGCCGGGGTTTCAGGCGTGGTCTGTGGGAGTGAGGGGGTTACTGAGGGTGAAGGCCACTAGGTTTCCTCCCATGTGGAGCAGGTAGATCCGAGGATGAGGACTTCCGTTTTCTCCAATACAAGCTTCAGGCAGTTGCTGCTCATCCAGGATGAGATGTCTTTCATTCCTTCCTGGAAACTGTGTCTTGTTGAGGTTGGGTTTGTTGGTGAGGGAGAGGATGATCTGGGTGTAGTCGGTGTAGGACACTCTAGTGAGTTAGTGATTTCTGATGATATTTTTCTCCGGGGGCCATGTGGATGTTAAGGGGCATGGGGCTGAGGGAGGATCCTTGGGTTCGAAGAGGAAGAGTGGGAGTATTACTCTTTGAGTTCAGCCTGCGAGGAAGCAGTGGATCCAGTCTAGGGCAGCTCCCTGTATGCCGGCGTCGAGGAGTGTGGTGGCTAGAGTGCGGTGAGAGACGGTGTGGAAGGCTGCTGAGAGGTCTAGTAGAATCAGGCCTGCTGTGGCCTTGGTAACGAAGAGTGTGGATGTAATCCGTGGCGCTAGGATTGCGGTCTTGGAGCTGTGGTTGCTGTGGAAGCCGTGATTTTGATGGTAAAGGGGAGGTGAGAGATGGGCCTGTAGTTCTTGCGGTCCTTAAGGTCTGCATAGGGCTTTTTGATGAGGGGTTTGACTACCGCATGTTTCCAGTCTTCATGGAATGTACCTGTTTTGAGGGTGCAGTTGATTGTCCGTTGTAGTTCTAGTGCGATGGTGGAGGCGGCCCTGTTGAAGATGTGCAGCAGGCATGGGTCAGTGGGTGCTCCGGAGTTTATGCTCCTCATGGTCTTTGCAGTGTCTTCTGTGGTGATGGAGGTCCAGGCAAGGGTGGTCTGCTCAGTGCCATTGCTGGTGGGAGGTGTTGGGTTGGTGCCTTGGTCATGTTCGTTGAAGTTGTCATAGAGTGTCCTGATCACGTGGTGGAACAAGCATCCAACTTTATTGCAGAGGTCCTGGGAGGGAGGAACTTCAGAGGTTTCACTAGGGGCTCTGGTGAATACTTGTATACTGTTGAAGAGGTCCTTGGAGTTATGGGAGTTGGAGAGGATTCTGTCCAGGATAAAATTCTTCCTCATAAATCTGATGAGTTGGTGGTGTGCTGTAGTGATGGCTCTGTATGCGGTCCATGCCTTTGGGGTTTTGCTGTTCCTCCATGCTTTCTCTACTTGTCAGCACGAGCGCTTTGATTCTCGTAGGTCCGTGGTGAACCAGATTTCTTTTGCAGTGTGTTGGCTGTCAGAGCTCAGGAGAGGTGCGAGCTTGTAAGCACGGCTGGCAATCCATTTGCCTAATACGTTGGCTGCAGAGCTGTGTCGGTCATGGTGGGGAGAATGCGGCTGAGGACAGAGGCGAGTTGGTCTTCGGTGATCTTGCTTCAGTTTCTGCATGGGGGCGTTGGCTTGTGTGCAGTGCGCTTCGAGAAGGAAAAGTGCATGGTGTGACTGATGCAAATGTTGATTCCTCCAGCAAAGATGGGGTTGAGGGTGTGTCCCACCTTGTGGGAGGGGGTGGTGACGAGTTGTTTCAGTCCGATATTTGGCAAGGTTGTCTAGGAGAGCAGTCAAGTTGGGGGTCACTGAGCTTTTCAAGGTGGACGTTCTGGTCTCCAAGCAGTACGTAGTCAGTGGAGACAAGGGCATGTAGAGCGATGTAGTCTGAGATGGTGTAAGTGCAGGGTCTGGGAGGTCTGTATGCAAGAGTTTTGCATACAGTTGTTCTGGTGTTGATCTGGATGTGTTCCATAGGGGGGAGCTGAGCCAGATTGAGGTTGTCAGATGGAGGGAGCTTTTGTGGTTGGGCAGTCTTACCTCTGAATCTTGTACCCGTTGGGGATGGCGGTTATGATGTCGGGTGCTAACTCTGCGTTGGTCCAGGTCACTGGGAGTAAGGCGACGTCAGGTCAGAGGGTGTTAAGGAGGTCCCAGATTTCTACTGCATGTCTGTGCAGGGAGTGTACATTGAGGAGGATGCAGCTTAGGAGTTTGGGTGTGCTGGCACCAGGTGTGTTGGCAGTTGTTGTTGGGATCCCAAGGTGGGTGAAGGAGCAGCGGCAGTGTCAGCAGAAGAACGGTTCTTGGGTGATGCTTGGCATCGAGAGCTGGCAGTTTTTGTTGCGTTAAGGGTTGAGTGTGTGAGGGGTTGCTGAGTCGTAAAGGCAGGGGGTCAAAGGACCAGGCACCGATCATGGACAGGCGCAGATGGGCTTGCCTTTGGTGCACCTTCAGCACACCAGCGGAGCACCCGCTGCATGTGGCCATGCTGCAGCCACCATTAAGTAGGGTTCAGGGGAGGGAGAGCAACTGGGTGGCCAGAGCCGGAACACACAGTGGGGAGGGACAATAGGGGCAGCAGTGGCGGGAAGGGGTCAGAAAAAAGGCAACAGGAAAGCCAAAACAAAAGTGAAAACAGCAACAGAAACGGCGCAGATGGACAAAAGGCACAATCCGATAACAAGGCACAAACAAATATAGAGACACGACAAATAAAGCGGCACAGACAGACAAAAACAGAGAACACAGAATGGCTGGCATAGCTATCCAGCAGAAGAGCAATGCTCTCCCACTGGACCACTAGGGATGAGGCGCAGACAGGAGCCTGTGGGAGGAGGAGGGCCTCAAACACCTTTCTGGAGACCAGAAAGCACTGGGGGCAATGCCTTAAGGATGGAGCTGTGCGAAGGGAGAGCAGTTACCCTGACCAGGAGGTCATAGGTCTTGCTCGCCCTGTCGTGCACCAGCTGCCATTAAGTAGGGGGCAGTGAGGGAGAGCAGCTATGGGGCGGGAGTGGGAACATGCAGGGGGAGGGGCTGCGGGGGCAGCAGCAGACATAAGGGGTCAGAAAAAGGCAACATCAAAATTAAAACAAAAGTGAAAACAGAAACAGCACAGACAGAGAAAAGACACACACAGATAAATAGACACAGACAAAAAGGCACAAACAGATAAAACCTTAGAAATTCACTGAAAAACCATAGGTTTCAGGGGTGTTATAGTTAGCTGGACATTTCACTCATACAAAAACATTGAAATGCCTCTGTTATAGTTAGTTGCACTAACTGTAACTCTCGCGCCCGCAATCCACTGTTGATGATGTCATATATTACATCATTCATCACATGGTCAGTTACATCACTGATGACATCACTGATGACATCTCAAATGACATCAATGATGACATCATCCACGAGACAATCAGATACACCTCATCATACACTAGTATAACCTTTCATCACTCACTGTAAAATACAGAGTACCATATTTGAATCCATTGACACTCCAATACAAGTTTCTAAAAACACACTCAGTGACTCCTAGATCTACACACACATCTAATCACTTACCTATCTATTTCAATGGTTTTGTATGAGTGAAATGTCCAGATAACTTTAACACCCCTGAAACCTATGTCTTTTTCAGTGAATTTCTAAGGTTTTTTAAATGATAATTCCTAACTATAACATGTCTGAAACCTATGTTTTTTTCAGTGAATTTCAAAGGTTTTTAAATGCTAATTCCTAATTATAATGTTCATTAGGTATATCTGTTTTTTCCTATCTTTTTTAATTATCAATCCATTCTCAACCTAATAAAAACTGCAAATATCACCACTCTTCAATTGATTCCTTCCTCTAACAAAATCACCACAAACCATAACCACAACTAACATTAATAATATACAAACGAGGCGTTCCATTACAAAGATAACAAAAAAACACCACTTCCCCATATTTTGAACAACAAGCAAGATCTGCAATGCTACCTAAAAAAACAGGCAATAGTTCTACTTACCACTAACAAATTAACATCAACATTTAAGTAGTGTAAGGAGGTCAACTATGTACTGTGTGAATTACATCCAACTAACACCCATATTTAAAGACTAATATGTAATAGAGGTAGTAAGTATGCCCTTCCGACACCTAACAAAATAACTACACCCAGTTCCACCACAACTACAACCACCCCTCCTGACCCCTCCCCCTCTACTACCTCAGAGGCAGTGCAAAACAGGACAACGGACCTTCTCATAATAATATATCCCCTCAACAGCACACTAGCTGAACGTTCAGAGATGTGGCAACCAACTATATATAAGGGAGGGAACTCGCACATCAACAATAATTTACACAATGCCAAGACTACCGGTGATATGCTATACACAACTCACTATAGAAACCCAAAACTTTTCCGTGTGTAGATATAATATTGATACGTGTAGTGTACTGCACAGTGGGCGCAACCATATTATCTGACACACTGGGGAATATCTCGGTCATGTAGCTATGTTGACCCCACGTTTGAAGCAGAAACAGAGTGGACTGGTCCAACGTACGCAATTCCAGCATAGGAGTTTAAATTATTGGGCTACACCTTGGGTGTGGTTCACTTGTGCAAACATAAAAGACTCTGCCACAGCGAAGGTCCTCACCCTGCAGCCATGACCACGTGCCTCTTTGATACAGGCCAATTGCAAACTCAGTGCCACAGCACAGCAGAATTATGTCTGCATCGACTACTGCCTTCGAACTATACTGCGGACAGCAGGGTTCACAACTTGAATTCAGCTTTGGATCTACACCACGGACAGCATTGAATTTAGCCTTGATTTATGTAAGGCAGAGACAATTGTACTCTATGTCCTAAGATTTTGTTAAAGGATGTGACAAAAAGCATTCCTCGATGTTTGTGTCAACTACTGCCTTCGATCTACACTGCGGACAGCAGGGTTCACAACTTGAATTCAACTTTGCATATACACAATGGACAGTAGGGAATTTAGCATTGATTTATTTAATGCAGAGACAATTGTACTGTATGTGTTCAGATTTTGTTAAAATAAGTGACAAAAAGCATTCGTCGATATCTGTGTTGACTACTGCCTTCGATGGACACTGCGGACAGCAGGGTTCACAACTTGAATTCAGCTTTGGATCTACACTACAGACAGCATTGAATTCAGCCTTGATTTATTTAAGGCAGATACAATTGTATTCTATGTCCTCAAATTTTGTTAAAGGATGTGACAAAAAGCATTCCTCGATGTCTGTCCTGACTACTGCCTTCGATTTACGCTGTGGACAGCAGGGTTCACAACTTCAATTCAGCTTTGGATCTACACTACGGACAGCATTGAATTTAGGCACGATAAATTTAAGGCAGAGACAATTGTACTCTATGTCCTCAGATTTTGTTAAACGATGCGACAAAAAACATTCCTCAATGTTTGTATCGACTTCTGCCATAGCGAAGGTACTCACCCTGCTGCCATGACCACCTGCCTCTTTGATACAGGCCCATTGCAAACTCCGCGCCACAGCACTGCAGAATTATGTCTGTATCAACGCCTGCCTTCGATCTACACTGCGGACAGCAGGGTTCACAACTTGAATTCAACTTTGCATATCGACTACGGACAGTAGGGAATTCAGCCTTGATTTATTTAATGCAGTGACAATTATACTGTATGTGTTCATATTTTGTTGAAATAAGTATCAAAAAGTATTCTTCTATAACTGTGCTGACTACTGCCTTCGATGTACACTATAGACAGTAGGGTTTACAACTTGAATTCAGCTTTGGATCTACACTACGGACAGCATTGAATTTAGCCTTGTTTTATTTAAGGCAGAGACAATTGTACTCTATGTCCTCAGGTTTTGTTAAAGGATGTGACAAAAAGTATTCCTCGATGTCTGTCCTGACTACTGCCTTTGATCTACACTGCGGACAGCAGGGTTCACAACTTGAATTCAGCTTTGGATCAACACTACGGACAGCATTGAATTAAGGCTTTATTTATTTAAGGCAGAGACAATTGTAGTCTATGTCCTCAGATTTTGTTAAATGATGTTACTGAAAGCCTTCCTCGATGTCTGTACTGACTACTGCCTTCCATCTACATGTGAAGGCTCACGATTCAGGTAGAATAGCGATTGCACAAGACGCATTCCAGTAAGCAAGAGACATTGTACCAGTGCGACCCGCCCAAACCACGAATCATCGCAGGGTGCACACATGCTGAGTTCTTCAGGTACCCCTAACACACTGCACCACAAGTCATCTTCACGTGAGTTTAGCCTGTTCGGACCACGCATCATCGCAGGGTGAGCACACGCTGAGCACCAGACGTACCACTAACTCAGTACACCATAAATAATCGCCATATGGCCTTATTAAGGCAAAATTCAGTAGTCAAAAGACATTCTTACCAGTGCGGTCTGCCTGGACCACGCATCATCGCTGGCTGCACACAAACTGCCCCCACCTCAGTGCACCACAACTCATGAACCCTTTACAATAGAATCTTCAGTGTATTATTTCACATGTAGTGCTCCTACCTTTGTACAGAAGTCATAAACCGTTTATGATGAAATATCTGTGTATAATATCATGATTACTATTATACTTATATACCAACAGCAACGTAACAAAATTGAGTCGAAGACATGTGCTCGTACCCACTTCAACTATCTGTGTGTGTATTTATTATGTTTGTAAAATGTTGCTCCTGGACCCTATCACATTATATTGTGCTGTAAACAGCGTATGCAACCATCTTTCCTCTGTCAGTGCAAAAACTTCGATTATATAACTTTTTTTTGCTCATTCTACAAACAGGAACGTAGAACCTGGATTAATACAATACTTCAAGCAAAGTACATAGTAAATTTATAAGTGTCTGCTATTGCTCGAGTTTTTTTTGTAGCATATTTATATAGAACCAAGTCGACCCAAAACTATGTCAGCGATTTACAGAAGCACCGTATTTACAGTACATTTTCAGGCACGCGTAGATTACATGATTTCTCTACAATAACATGAAGTGGACGCGACTCCGAGGATTGAACACTGATTTCCAGCACCAAGTTCGACAGTATACGCCAATGACCACATACGTGTATATATATTAACTGCCCTTCATGTACCAAAAACTGCACCTAAAGCTTTCATAGTCCTGTATTACTACAGCTATAACACTCCACTGAATGTACAACAAACATTCATATTCGTAGAAATACGTCATGTCCACCATCTTTTATGTGTGGAACAATACATGAACGTAGGGTCAGTTATTCCCCGTACCTTCCATATTCGCCATGTTGTGTGACTTCACAGGCATAATGGCACATTTGCATTTAAGACCCTGGTAATGGCAGCACTACTACACAGACACCTGAATCAGTTGATTTCTCAAATAGCTCACGACGAAGCCACGCCCATAGCTGCGAAGTCATTGTTCACATCCTCGCGCAGCACTGGAATACGTCACGCCAGCCCACTCCGCTAACGCTTACTGGAAAACACAATAACGCTACATGGCCCAGATTTCCATTGTAGTGATTTGCTAGTTCCAGGTTTAGTTGTCAGAACGGCACACACACACACCCCCTTCATGGCTGGTATACACCCACACCACACCCATTCAGCACAGGCATCACAACACACATGATCCTACCGGACGCACGTGCTCTATGCCATTTTAGAGTTGCTCCCATCCCAAGCGCTGTGATGGCCCGTCCTGGTGGTTCGGATGCCTCATGTAGGACCGAACAGGGGGCCCCACCACCAGGTGCGTGACCTCTTTGGTTACTGAGTTAGTGGTACCACAAGGACTGAATGGGTGAGGAACCTGCCAAGATGATGGGTGCACGAGTATGTCCCTTGCCATCGCAAAATCAAGACGTAGTGTAGTAGTTTGCCTCAGCAAGGCCTACCAGTGCTAGGGGTTCTCCTTTCTCTGCACAGAGTCCTCAGACCAATAGGAAGAAGTTGCCACAGAAACTGGAATAGAAAAGACAGACTTTATTAAACCTCATGAGGTGGAACTACATTCACACAGCACCCTTCGGTAATGTATGAAGTAGCACACCAAACAGAACTAGCATGATCCTTTTATACCCACACGGGGGCTCAAAAGAAGGTGGTACAAGTACAAGAGAATGTTTTATGTATATATATACGCAGGATCATTTACAATGCATGCCTTTACAACGCATGACATTACATAGCAGATGCTATTACAACGCATGCCATTACAACGTAAGTATAGGTAAGTATATTATTTTATTTAACCTTTTTTTAATTACAAAAATATTAAAAATAAATAAAATAAATTAAAGTAATTTTATATATATAGTTTGGGTTATGGGGTTCAGGGGTATTTTTAGGGTTCAGGGTTTGGTTTGGATTTTGGGTAAAAGGGGTATTTTTAGGGTTCAGGGTTGGGTTTGGGTTTTGGGGTACAGGGGTATTTTTAGGGTTCAGGCTTGGGTTTGGATTTTGGGGTACAGTGGTATTTTTAGGCTTCAGGGCTGGGTTTGGGTTTTGGGGTACAGGGGTATTTTTAGGGTTCAGGGCTGGGTTTGTGTTTTGGGGTACAGGGGTATTTTTAGGGTTCAGGGTTGGATTTGGATTTTGGGGTACAGGGGTATTTTTAGGGTTCAGGGCTGGGTTTGGGTTTTGGGGTACAGGGGTATTTTTAGGGTTATGGGTTGGGTTTGGGGTACAGGGGTATTTTTAGGATTCTGGGCTGGGTTTGGGTTTTGGGGTATAGGGGTATTTTTAGGGTTCAGGGTTGGGTTTGAGTTTTGGGGTACAGGGGTATTTTCAGGGTTCAGGGCTGGGTTTGGGTTTTGGGGTACAGGGGTATTTTTAGGGTTCAGGGCTGGGTTTGGGTTTTGGGGTAGAGGGGTATTTTTAGGGTTCAGGGTTGGGTTTTGGAATACAGGGGTATTTTTAGGGTTCAGGGCTGGGTTTGGGTTTTGGGGTACAGGGGTATTTTTAGGGTTCAGGGCTGGGTTTGGGTTTTGGGGTACAGGGGTATTTTTAGGGTTCAGGGTTGGGTTTGGGTTTTGGGGTACAGGGGTATTTTTAGGTTTCAGGGCTGGGTTTGGGTTTTGGGGTACAGGGGTATTTTTAAGGTTCAGGGTTGGGATTGGATTTTGGGGTACAGGGGTATTTTTAGGGTACAGGGTAACTGGGGTATTTTTAGGGTTCCGTTTTTAAATAAATAATTTAAAATAATTAGCTTTAATAATTTTATTAATAATAGTTCTTTAATAATAATAGTTCTTCAAAAAATACACTATTTTTTAAAATATATATATATGTACAAATTAATTATTTATAAATAATTTAATTTATTTAATTAATTAAATTTTAATAAATTACATTTTATAATAAAATAATATACTTACCTATACTTACGTTGTAATGGCATGCGTTGTAATAGCATCTGCTATGTAATGTCATGCGTTGTAAAGGCATTCGTTGTAAATGTATCTGCGTTGTAAAAATTGCGTTGTAACGGTGTGCGTTGTAAAAGTTTGCGATGTAACGTCATACATCCGTTTGCCAATGCTAGTAAACACATCCTGACAGTTACATACTACTAACAGCTGCAAGGACATCTGCAAGCTCAACTGAGCATGTGCGAAGGTGGAAGATGCTAAATATATCTTGTCTTTTGGCAGATTTCAATAGCGGAGAACAGCAAGGTAGGACAGAGCACATGGCGAGCACAGGGTAGCACATGGAAAACAAAATGGCTGACAGAAATACAAAATGGATTCCAGAAAATGGTAAAGATAGCCTTTAAATACAAGATGGATTCAGCCAACGCTAACGCAATCAATGCCAAATTACAACAGATAACCCTTTTAGCGTTAGCTGAAGACATTCGTTCATTTGGGGTAATCTAAATATTCATTCCGTACATCTATTAGCATTATTTTGGCCACCTCTATATTCAACATTTGCTGGGCCTTTGTTTCTGCAACATTCCTTTTGGCAGGTATACAAGCAGAGATGCAAATGGAGCAAAGCATTGGACCACATTGGATACATACACAGCATGTAAAAAGTATCGTAATCATTACACACAGGATAGTCAGTAGCGTCCAGCCCCAAGCAGAAACAAGAGTCCAAAACCATCCAACAAAAGTCCAAGTACCAGTCTCTGGATGAATTTCTGCAACAATCTTATGCAGTTTTGATATTGCGTCATATACTGAAAGTGAGTGATCCGGTATGAATACGCAACAGCTGCTACCGATGATGCGACATGCACCACCTCATTCAGCCAGAACCACATCTAGAACCATTCGGTTCTGGAGAGCTACAATTCTTGCAATTTGCAGCTCCTCTGTAATGTTCCCAAGTGCCATAGCTGTCTGATTGGTAATAGCTTCCACAACTCTAGTAAATCGTCTTATTTTCGTACTGTTTAATGCAGCACCCACAAAGAAGAACAAACCTAAATTAAAATTGACATATTGTTGCAGAGTAGTGTCAGTTTGGTCTACTTCGTCAGCACTTATTGTCCTTTTGTATCTATTTCTAGAGATATCGTCGAACAATTTAAGGTCCCGATGATATGATGCAGGTGCTAGAAACACAGGGGGCAATAGAAAGGACACACAGCACACACCTGACCACCCAGTAGATAGTTGATAACATCCTTGGATACCACAGACAAAATAAGTAATATGTGAAGCTATAAAACTACTGTTATTAACACCTTCAATAGTCAGAATTACAGTACATTCACTTTTCCCCACTGGAATTCTCCCAATACTACTTATACATAGGTCTGCTTTAGCTCTGGTGACAGAAATCACAAATTGTTTGTTACTGGTAAAAGTTCTCATATTTGTAAAGACATATGGTGTTGAAATATTGTCCGGTTAATACTCTTCCCATTCCCATTTGGTCCCTTTGGCTTGAGGATAATCATCTTTATCTTGGTAGCATACTTTATTGAGGCAAAAAAGAAGCCCGCCTACTGTACGACTTCCAGATGCAAACAAAAGCGCATACCAAGCTTGACAAGTACCATTATGAGAAAATGGAAGAGGAATAAAAGGTGTTCCTCCCTTCTTTTGATGTGCAGGTATCATCCCACACACACAACAGTTGGAAGTATATGTGGTATTAGGAGTATGATGCAACATCTGGATAAAGGTATTTTTAAAGTAGGATTTTCGATGCTTCTGCTCATGGTATGGAAGCGTGAAGTAGCGATGTTCCATTGGTACTGGAGTAGTGCCAACAAAAAGCTGTCGAGCAGGAGCCACTTTCTCAACAAACCAGGTGATTATTCTCATAACCACCAGAGCAACAACAATCCCTACAGCACAAATTATTCTTTTGTTATGCATTTTAGCAACAGTGATAATTGACCTTTCTACAAACTCGTTGAAACAATCGTTGGAGCTCTTATCCCTGGGCAGTTGCTGATTTCTTCACCGAGGGTCAAGACGGGTGTCACTACACTACGTAGGACTGATCCCCCCCTTGCCATATCGGCGTTCCGTTTCACTAACCCAGGGCGGTAGCTCAACCAGTCTTTTTCAGCAAAGCAGATTCTTTGCTTGGTCTCAGTTGATATCGGGATTCTCCAGCGATCCTGTGGTCCGGGAAGGCTCCTTTAGATTTGTCAGATGAAATAGCTTGGCCTTTCTCCGTTTCCAGGATCTCCCGATGGGCGGTCAACACAACAGGTTCCACCAAGGTAGGCGACACACGTTTGCAGTGTGTGCTGTGGATCCAGTTCTTTGTTTGTCACTCGAACTGCAGCCCTCGTCGCAAGGAGCAATTGCTCTTTTCCTCGCCACCTCGGTTCCACACTGTTCAATCTGTCGAAGAACTTGACCATCAGGTGGTCGCCAGGACGGAGTTCGTGGGCCTCACCTGTAGATCTGTCAGGAAGCACTTCTCAAACCTGTTGTTAAATAGAGATCAAACTGTCGGTTAACTGTGCCGAATAATCATTCATCAGAACACATGGAACATCATGTATGGGGCGTGGTTTAGGAACTCCCCAAATGTTCATCGGTCTCCCAAAGACCACTTCATATGGGGTAAGGCCAGATCGTGAATGTGGCACTGATCTTATGAACAACAATGCCAAGGGTAGTGCATCCGGCCATCTCAAAGACGTGGAAGCCAGTATTTTCGCCAACTTCAATTTCAAAGTAGCATTGTACCTCTCCACTAATCCTGCTGATTGCGGGTGGAAGACTGCATGGAATTTCTGCTTGAACCCTAATCCTTTCAGGACATGCTCAACAACTTGCCCAATACAATGAGGTCCGTAGTCACTCCACAAAAGCTTACAAACACCATATCTAGGGGAAAACTCCTTTAGAAGCACCTTTGCTGTGGTGAAAGTAGTATTATCCTTTGTAGGGTATGACTCTATCCATTTGCTGAAGGCACATACCACCACTAGGACATATTTTAAATTATGGCAGTGTTCAAGTTGGATGGAATCCATCTGCAATACGTCAAAAGGTGCGGTTGGTGTAGCAAACCCTCCTGTAGGAGTCTGTGTCCCTTTTCCAGGATTATACTTCCAACAGATCAAACAAGACTGTACTACTCTTTTAGCTGTACTGGCAGTTTCAGGATGGTCCCAAACTTGTGTGAGCAATTTAGTTATTGCTAGAGCTCTAACATATGCCAGCCCATGTGCCATGTGAACCATAGGTTGTAAATAGACTGCAGGCAATTTCCACGTATTCATTTCTTTGTTACGCCAACAACCCTCATCGTCCAATATTCCTTCTTCAGCCCATTGCTCAAGTTCTGCTACAGAAGCAGATCTCTGTATATCCAATACTTCTTCTCTAGCGTCATGCCAACGCTCAGCTTGTGATTTTACTACGTACATGGATGTAGTGCTTTGCTGCATTGCAGTCTCACGGGCTACGAGATCTGCAAGGGCATTGCCTTGTCCTATTTTGTCAATGGTTTTCTTGTGCACGCTACACTTCATGATAGAAAATCTCTTTGGATATGTAAGTTCAGTCAAGAGATTATGCACTAATTCTCCGTGCATTATCGTCATCCCATGGGATGTAAGAAAGCCTATTTCCTTCCTGAGTAGGCCAAAATCATGAACCACTCCAAAAGCATAGCGGCTATCTGTGTAAATGTTCACGCTCGTGTCAAAGCAATTATTTCATCTGCTTGAGCCGACTTCTGAGGTATGCAAGCTGTTTCCACTACTGTCTTAAGCGTGGTAATTGCATAAGCAGCTGAAGTTGTGCCATCTGGTAACTTCAAACAGGACCCATCACCCCATAGTTCCCCATCTACATCTGAAAGGGGCGTATCTTGCAAATCGATGCAACCCTTTGTCTGTTCCTCAGTAAGGAATATACAATCGTAAGGCTCCTTTGACGGAGAGTGAGTTGCAGGATATGGCAACAAAGTGGCTGGGTTCAGTATCGCATACCTCTTCACGGTAATATGAGGTGCTAACAATGTCAATTCATATCCCGTCAAGCGAGCACTAGTTAAGTGTTGTGTCTTAGTCTGATTCAAAAGGGCATCTACTGCATGAGGTACTAGCACCAACAGTTTGTGTGACAAAACTATCCCTTCACTCTGACATATGGACACAGCTGTCGCTGCAACTGAACGGAAGCATCCAGGCAACGCACGAGCAACAGGATCGAGAAATGCAGAAAAATATGCACAGGGACGCTGCTTGTCACCGTGTGTCTGTACTAAAACTGACAATGCACACCCATCTTTCTCATGTACATAGAGTGTAAAAGCCTTCGTGTAATCTGGTGTGCCTAACACTGGTGCAGAGCAAAGAGCTTGTCTTAATTGACGAAAAGCATTGTGGCATCCATCTGTCCATGGAAAGGGGATCGGAGTGTTTGTAGTCAAAAGCACTAGCAGGGGTTTAACAATGTGTGAAAACCCCAATATCCATTGCCTACAAAACGAAGTCAAACCAATGAATGCACGGACATCTTTCTGTGTGGAAGGTACTGGTGTGTCTAATATTGCTTGAATGCGACCTGGTGTCAGTGCACGGCCCTCCTTAGACAGAAGGTGACCTAAGTAGGTTACCTTTGGTCTACAATATTGCAATTTCTTTTGTGATACTTTATGATGGTGTGTAGCAAGAAAAGAAAGCAAAGACAAAGTACATTTCTCACACTGCTCAGGTGTATCAGCTGCCAACAAGATGTCATCAACATATTGTATGAGAGCCACTCCTTCAGACAAAGTAAAGGAATCGAGTTGTCGTTTTAAGGCTTGACTATAAATACTCGAACTCTCAGTGTACCCTTGAGGAACTCTACAAAATCTGTATGATCGATTATTCAAAGTGAAACCGAACAAATATCGGCTATTAGGATGAATAGGAATCGAGAAGAAAGCATTCTTCAAATCGATTACAGAAAATGTAGTTGCTGTTGGAGGGACCAGGGTGAATAATGTTATGTCAGAAACCACAGGGTACTGCAGTACTACAATCTTGTTGACTTCTCTTTAATCAATGATGAATCTATAAATCTTGGTGTCAATATCTTTTTTCAAAATGGGAAGAATCGGACTATTGCAAACATTGTAAGGAACTTCTTCCACATCCTCCACTTCAATCAAATCATGTACAATGCGCGTGAGTGCTTCTTCTCCTTCTCTAGAAATTTTATACTGAGACAGTCTTGGCAAAGAAGCACCCTCCTTGACACTAATATGCACTGGCGGAATAACCATTTGCCCTACATCGGTGTCAGAATTAGCCCACAAAGTAATAGGGAGTGAAGCTAATCAAATGTCCTCTTTACCAATACAGGGTCTCTCAATCACAGTGTAGTTGTCATTCAAAATAACCCGTACTCCCTCCGGAGAACATTGTATGGTAGCCCTGAAATATTTGAGCATATCAATACCCACAATATTATCTGGTGTGTTTAGAGAGAGCAAAAACGGACATGGAGCAGTAAACCTATGAACATGGAATGCAAGTGGTTGTGACAGTGGGCTAAGGGAAGGTGTTCCATTGAAACCTATCGATGTAATAGTTAAGCCAGACAGGGGAGCCCTAGGAACCAAGGTGCATATTATCAAGGGATTAATCTCCGCTTTTTTGGCTTTAAAAGCCAAGAAAGCGGAGATAAAATTATCTCCCTATCAGCAACAGGGTGATAACACGCAAATTCGCATGTTAGCACTCTTTTTCTCTACGTTTCTCCTTGCATCTCTAATGAGATGCAAAGGGGGCGTTCCAGAGAAAAATAATAGGAGAAATGTTGTTAAGCGACATTTTTCCTATTATCAAGGATTTCGCTAACCCTGTTAGTGATAAAAAAAAGCAGCGCTAACCGCGGTTAGCACTGCTTTTTTTACACCTGGAATTTTCCTGACTTAGCCATGATATCCTATTGAAGGTGGATATCATGCCTAAGTTTGTGAGCCCCTATCATCAAGCTAACGCCAAACTTCGAGAGATTATCGTTGGTTTTCCAGCGATAATCTCTCAATTGGCAGTTAGCGTGAGGATTTTATCACTTCTGAGATAAACCTTGGTAATAGCAAGTTATCTCTGCGATAATTTCCGGTGATGCTTAGCGTTAAAAAATTTGTTGCTAAGCATCATTAGCGATTAATATCGCTAAACGTTGATAATATTCCCCCACATGTTTAGACAAGGCGCTATGAGTAGCTCCTGTATCAACCAGAAACTGATCAGTAGAACCCAAAACATGTGCTGTAACATAGGGACCCCTCTGATCTACTGGAACTTCAACTGATTCCTTACCCCATCCTAGGCAAACTCATGCATAAGCAGAATCTTGAAAATCAGACGGCACATAGTCGGACATTTGATATTTGTTCCATCTATCAAAAGTATTAAACCCTTCCTATCCACGTGCATTAGCATCAAACTTAGCAAGATCATTTGTGCTTCCTCTAGGCCCTGGATATCCTGAACGATTTCTCATTGTCCCCGACCACGTGGACACTGCTGAGCACGCAATACTGGACAATCAGAAAGCCAATGTCCACATTTCTTGCAGTACGCACACTGATCAACAGACAAATTTGAACGAGTATAGGAAGGAAAGGACGAACCATAAGATCCACGTCCACCTCTATCATTACCTCTAGTAGGCGGGCCATAAGCTTGAGCCAACATAACCTTTGTTTTCAACTCTTTACTCTTTTTATCCTTATTACTTTTAGCTTCTAATTCTCGTTGCTCATAATACTGAGCCATAGTTAGGAGAAACCGGAGAAGAGGTAGTCCATGAACTCTCACTCGCCATTAGGCGACTAGCTATTCCTGGCGAAAGGTTTGCAACATATTTATCGACAAACAGATGCCTACCCGTGTCATCTGTCAATGACTGGCCACCAAAATCGTGGACTGCTTCTTTAAAGCGTGTGAAGAAGTCAGAAAATGATTCATCTACCTTTTGCTTGCAGGACGCTAACACTGTCCAATCTATCTTTTTAGGGGGAAAAATCGTCTTTAACTTAACTAATATAGCTGCCGGAAGATTTAAAATTAACTGACACGGTTTCCGTGCAGGTTCTCTATCTTCATCTAAATGCTCTAAATATTTCCACAATGCTCCAAATGTCGCACGATCATCAATTTTACGCACAGTTCTCCACATATAAGGCGATAATATTAGTCCAAAAAACAAATCAATATCAGGCAAAGTCATAGTACAAGAGCTAATGGCACCCTCAACTTCCTCATAAAAGGCTGCTGGATTCTTTTGCGGATCAGCAAATGCATTTTTAAGGGCCATAACATCTGCTCTATTCCAAGGAGTGCAACCCAATTATAAATAAAATAACCTTTTGCATCTTTAGAAGTCTTATCATCACTTGTACCCGTTCCTTTAGGAGGAACATATAAAGGCGCGGCTTCCCGCATGGGTTTCACATTAATTCCAACATTCTTATCTGTTTCAGGAGTAGAAATCGTGCCATGCTGATTTGGGATGTTTGTGCAGCTGCATCTGCTGCCTTTTTCTCCTCTCGCAAACGGGCTGCTTCAACACACACTTTAACCAAGCGTCTGATCGTGTCAGCCACCTGGGAGAAGACAAAAAGACCTTCACATAGTTGTTTACAATCAACTGCTACATCGTCCGGCTCCATTTCTACCGAATATTTTCTAAGCCGTTTGATAACTTCTGTGGCAAATGTATAGGTAAAATATATTTGCTTCCTTTCCTGCCAACCTTTTATACTATCTAAAAGTTCAGAAGCAGTGGCAGTACTACGAACGGCTTTAGGCGCAGCATATCTAATCTGAGACGCATGTTCAGCAGATAACATCGAGCGAGTTTCTCTAGCTTTGTCCTGGTCTGTTGGGGAGTCCTCATCTGACTCATAAGGATCAGAAGGAAGAGTATACGGAGGTGGACAACGATCTAATAAGAGAGAATAATCTTGGGGTTTATTGAGAATAGGATAAAGAGGTCTACGAACAGCGTATTGGCCATTTACCTGTTAACGACGCTCCCTATCTTCTCTCTCTTTAAGTTCTTTCATTTCCCTATTTTTCATTTCCAATGCTTTCGCATGAATGCTCTTACCTTGTTCTTTTTCAATCAAGGCTTGCTCACACTTCATTTGCTCACGCACCTCTTTCTCCCACATTCGCACACAGTCGAACATATCTTGCTTAGCCTTTCGCTTAGACATTTGTTACTCCACATACTGAATCTTTTGCAAATCAAATGACCCATGCATAGGCCAACACAACTCAGGACCTTTACGAGTGTATTTGTTCCATAACGTGCTGTACATTATGGAAGAAATACCATACTTAATATACATGTCCCTATTAGGCGTCCCCTCCGGGGGGCTGGTTGTGCTTTGTCGAGTTTGAAACTGGTACCACTACAAAAGCAACACATCCTACGAAGTGTGCTGGAAACAGGCATGCCAAAAATAGTGCAGAATATGCAGTATTATAATCAAAGTAGCGCTCAAGGTACTCTTCGTACGTTGAGCCATTCAAACAAATTCAAATAGAGAATAATGTCCTCATTACCTGTCTATATGAATTGCAATGCATATATAATTATCAAACAAATACTAATATTGGCCAATCTTACAAACAAAAGCCGCAGTAAGTGTTACTAAACTACTTTACCAATCAAAGGCATCAAAAAACCAACAGTAAGTGCTGCAGAACGGCTCTTACCAATCAAATGGTGTCCAGGTTCCAACTGCCAAGTTCTCAAAGGTCATATAGAAATGCACAGTCGACAAGTAGGAGGAGTTAACAGTTTGCCAATGATAGTAAACACATCCTGACAGTTACATACTACTAACAGCTGCAAGGACAGCTGCAAGCTCAACTGAGCATGTTCAAAGGTGGAAGATGCTAAATATATCTCGTCTCTAGGCAGATTTCAAGAACAGAGAACAGTAAGGTAGGACAGAGCACATGGCGAGCACATGGTAGCACATGGCAAACAAAATGTCTGACAGAAATACAAAATGGATTCCACAAAACGGGCAAGATAGCCTCTAAATACAAGACAGCTTCAGCAAACGCTATCGCAATCAAAGCCAAATTACAACAGTAGCATCAAATGTAAGACTTCTTGGTGACAGAGCGGGACCACATGATGTACAAGGTGTTTTGTCCACAAAAAGGTGAGCAGTGATGCTTAGGTGCACACCGGAGGGAGTAGATGCGATACAGCAGACTGGATACAAGAAAGCAAAGCAGCAATATAGGTGTACGTAGTCCTACATACCCTATCTTATTGCATTTGTATCTTTTTTTCCAATAGCAGGAAAGTTTTTATAGTCAGTCAAATTTCCGTCGCTCCCACATGCGTAGCGAAGTAGATGAGTATTTACTTTTTTTATACTATTTACAGTTGCATTTACCATCTTATTTTGACAACCATTCCTTTCTCATTTCATTTAGCACTAGCGCCTCCGTTGCTGTGCGCAGTACAGCTCGTGCCATTGTTGGAGTACACAGCACTACTCACGCAGCGCAAGACAATTTCAATGTGAAAAAACGAGGATATGAACCTAACCCACGAATCACACATGGTCGTGCGTGTCTGTTTCCTTCCGTGCTAAACCATAGGCATTTCTGTGCAACTTATTCTAAAAGACTGCTTGCAATTGGCCAGAGACGGACGCATTGCTCCGTCCATGGCCTATTGGTATCTATTACACGTTTGCTGCGCGCAACAGACTCCAATAGCACATGAGGTTTCAATTATCGTGCCCAGACATGGGCGTGATGATTGAAACCACGTGTAATGTGCACCACTTGTTTTCTAAAACCGGATGCAAAACATTACTACTGTACTAATTGTTCATAAATTGAAGCCAGTTAAACAAGTTGCAACCGTACAAATGGTTCTATTTTTAATGGAGGAGGGAAGGTGTGTGAAAGGGCGACGTTATTCTACTCCACATTGAGATAGTGGCAATTACCAATCATACCAAATGTATGTATACTTCCTCATCCTGCTAAGTTTGAATAGCTGTGTAATGTGATGCGCTCCGATTCCCTCGTGGATCTCTCACCGCCGACTACTAGGCACCAATGCCATCCATATATATTATTATCTACTTTTTTGTGTTGAATTGCAAATACCAATTGTACCTTTACTACCTCAACCTCCTACAGCTGACTTCAACCATCTAATGTTCAATTATGTTATATTGTAAAGCGCTTACATACCCTCGTGTGTCATATTCGCGGTACATAAAACTTTATAAATAAATGAAAGAAATAAATAAAATTTTTCTTTTACTATCTTTTAGATGTGGAGCTTCAAGGTGCACTATGCTTGGCACGTGGTGGAAGACACACCGGTGACAGAAAGGTGAACTGCGAATATTCTTTTCAGAGTCACTCTCTCACTCTCTCTCTTCCTCTCTCCGTTGATGAACAAATGACACACAATCTTATCTTCTTTTTTTATCTAACAGGTTGTGTTTCACAAATTGGTGTCCCACCAACACCTCCAAAGCTCAACGTTTGAGGAATCTGCGATGATGTGTGGCCATCGTAACAACGCTTAAGCAAGTTGCTTGGACGCGTGGTGGACCCTCTCTGAAACACGCCGTTGACACAAGGTGAACAGAGAAGCTTGTTTTCAAACCAACGAGAAGTCACCTGTGGGTGGGGAGAGTGGATAGTGTGCAGCAACTTGAGTGCATAGGAATGTACAATCACCTCCAGGCAGTGGGAGTGGATAGGTTGCAACCGTCTGGGTGCACAGGAACAATCAGTTACCTCTGGACACTGGGAATGGATGGGGTGCAGCAGTCTGGGTGCGCAGTAATGAGAACTCACTCCTATGCAGTAGGAGTGCATGGGGTATAGTACCCGGGGAGGAAAAGAGCGCAGACACTTTCTTGCAATAGGAGTTGATGTAACACAGTAGCCTGGGTGTGCAAAGGCGTAACGCAGAAATATATGTGTTCAATCAATCAATCAATCATGGAATTTGTAAAGCGCACTACTTACCCGCAAGGGTTTCAAGGCGCTGGGGGGGGGGGGTGGAGCAGCAGCTAGTGGTCGAAGAGCCAGGTCTTGAGCAGTCTTCTGAAGGCTGGGAGGTCTGCGGTCTGTCGTAGGTGGAGGGGGAGGGGGTTCCAGGTCCTGGAGACACGGTGGGAGAAGGATCTGCCCCCGGAAGTGGTTCTGTGGATGCGCGGGACGGCGGCCAGGGACAGGTCGGCAGAGTGGAGTTTAATGTTGGGTGTGTAGAAGGAGAGTCTGTTGTTGAGATAGGCTGGGCCGGTCTTGTGGAGTACTTTGTGTACATGGATCATGAGTTTGAATGTGATTCTTTTGTCGACGGGGAGCCAGTGCAGGTCTCTCAGGTGCGGGGTGATATAATCCAGGCGTGGGACATCTAGGATCAGGCGTGCGGAGGCGTTCTGGATTCTTTGGAGTCTGTTGATGAGTTTGGATGGGGCTCCGGCGTAGAGGGCGTTTCCATAGACGAGTCGGCTGCTGATGAGGGCGTGGGTGATGGTTTTTCGTGTGTCAGCCGTGATCCATCTGTATATCTTGCGAAGCGTACGGAGGGTGTGGAAGCAGGAGGAGGAGACTGTGTTGACTTGGTTGGTCATGCTGAGCTTAGATTTGAATACGACTCCTAGGTTGCGTGCATTGTTGGATGGTGCCGGGGGGGATCCCAGTGAAACTGGCCACCAGGAATTTTCCCACGCTTCGGGGTTAGGCCCAAGGATGAGGATCTCCGCCTTGTCCATGTTCAGCTTGAGCTGGCAGGTTGGATTTGGCAGTGAGGGGGTCCTTGGTGAGGGAGAGGATCAGCTGGGTGTCTCGGCATAGCAGATTATGTTGAGGTCGTGTAGTCTGGTGATGCGAGCGAGGGGAGTCATGTAGACGTTGAACAGTGTCAGGCTGAGGGAGGATCCCTGCGGGACGCCGCAGATGATTTTGGTGGTTCCGGATTGGAACGGGGGTAGGCGGACTCTCTGGGTTCTGTCAGAGACGAAGGAGGTGGTCCAATCCAGGGCCTTGTCTCAGATCCCTGCGTCGTAGAGGCGTATGCGTAGTGTGTGGTGGCAGACGATGTCGAAGACGGCGGAAGGTCCCGGAGGATGAGGGCTGCTGTCTCTCCATTGTCGAGTAGGAGTCTGATGTCGTCTGTGGCAGCGATGAGGGCGGTCTCGGTGCAGTGGTTGCTGCGGAAGCCTTATTTAGGAGGGGTCCAGGATGCTGTTGTCTTCTAGGTAGCAGGTGAGCTCGGTGTTGACGATCTTTTCGATGACTTTCTCTAGGAACGAAAGCAGGGAGATGGGCCAGAAGTTCTTGAGGTCACTTGGGTCCGCCTTGAGTTTCTTCAGTAGGGCGTTGATCTCGGTGTGTTTCCAGCTTTCAGGGAAGGAAGCGGTTTCGAAGGAGATGTTGATGATGTTCCGCAGGTGGTGAGTCTGTCGGCTTTGTTGACGATGAGGTGGGGAAGAGGATCAGACGGAGAGCCTGAGTGGATGGTGCTCATGGTCTTGATTATGTCTTTGGTGCACATGTTGGTCCATGTTTTCAGAGGGTCGTGGTTGGTGGGGTTTGGGGTGTTCGTCGTGTTCAACCGGGGGTTGAAGCTGTTGTGGATGTCGGTGATCTTGCGGTGGAAGAAGGTGGCGAGGGTGTCGCACAGGGCTTGTGATGGCGGGATGTCGTTGGTGCCGGAGTTAGGGTTGGAGAGTTCTTTCACGATGTTGAAGAACTCTTTTTGTGGGAGTTGTTGTCGAGGCAGTCTTTGAACAAGGCTCTTTTGGTGGTCCTGATGAGGTGGCGATGGATGCGGATGGCGTCTTTGTGGGCTGCGCGGTTGGCAGGTGTTCTATCGCTGAGTCAGATGTTTTCAAGTTTCCGGCAGGTGCGCTTGGAGGCCAGGAGCTCCAGGGTGAACCAGCTGGCTCTCTGGCTAGTGTCTCTGTTGGTGGGTTGCTTTACTGGAGCTAGGGTGTTGGCGCAGTCTTCCATCCAGAGTCTGAGGGTGCGGACCCCCTCCTCGGGGTCGGTGGGGCTGGTCGGTGGAATGAGTGCGAGGTGTGTTTCCAGTAGTTCCTTGGTGACTTTGCCCTAGGGACGGCGGGGGATCTGTAGGGTGTGGTGGTGTGTGACAGGTTTCTGGAAGGTGAAGTGGACGCAGTGGTGGTCGGTCCAGGTGAGCTCTGAAGCATGGCTGAAGGCAACGTGTGGGCTGTAGGAAAAGATGGCATTGAGCGTGTGGCCGGCGATGTGGGTCGGGGTGGTGATGATCAGTTTCAGTCCGAGGGTGGCGAGGTTGTCGATCAGGGTGGAGGAGTTGCTGTCGTTGTTGTTTTCCAGATGGTAGTTCAGGTCGCCGAGCAGGATGTAGTCGGTGGAGGTCTGTGCGTGCGTGCTGATGAAATCGGAGATGGAGTTGTAGAATTGGGGACGTGGCGGGGTTGTATGTACTCTGCAATTACTAATTCTATACTATCTTTCAGATCACTCTAGTATCAACACTACCTCTCCTACTCCATCTATTACTTTCTCTCTCTCACACCTTTAATGTCTTTCTTTCTCTCTTTCTATCAATCAATCAATCAATCAATCAACGTACTTGTAAAGTGCGCTACTTACCCGTGAGAGTCCCAAGGCGCTGAAGGGAGGGGGTAGAGTGCTGCTACAGCTCGAAGAGCCATGTTTTGAGGAGTCTTCTGAAGGTGAGTAGGTCTTGGGTCTGATGTATATGGGTGGGGAGGGTGTTCCAGGTTTTGGTGGCGATGTAGGAACAGGATCTGCCGCCGGAGGTCATTCATTGGATGTGGGGGACAGAGGCGAGGGCGAGACTGGCGGAGCGGAGCTGGCGGGTGGCAGTGTGGAAGCAGAGTCTGCTGTTCAGGTAGGCTGGTCCAGTGTTGTGAAGTGCTTTATGTGCGTGGGTGAGGAGCTTGAAGGTGATCCTCTTGTCGACTGGGAGCCAGTGTAGGTTTCTCAGGTGGGGGGTGATGTGGCTGTGGCTGTGGCTGCGGCGGGGGATGTTGACGATCAGTCGGGCGGAGAAGTTTTGGATGTGTTGTAGTCGTCGTAGGTGTTTGGCTGGAATTCCAGCGTAGCGTGCATTTCTATAGTCCAGTCTGCTGCTGATGAGGGCCTGTGTCACCATTCTTCTTGTTTCAGTCAGGATCCACTTGTAGATTCTGAGGAGCATGCAGACGGTGTTGTAGCAGGAGGAGGAGACGTGCTGACCTGCTTGGACATGTAGAGGGAGTAGTCGAGGATGAATCCTAGATTGTGTGCGTGGTCGGTGGGTGTTTGTGCTGTTCCCAGGGTAGTCGGCCACCAGGAGTCATCCCAGGCTGAGGGGGTGGTTCCGAGGATGAGGACCTCCGTCTTGTCTGAGTTCAGCTTCAGACCGCTGCTCCTCATCCAGTTGGTGACGGCCTTTATTCCTTCGTGGATGTTGGTTTTGGCCATGTGTGGATCCTTGGTGAGGGAGAGGATGAGCTGGGTGTCGTTGGCGTAGGAGATGATGTTGAGGTCGTGGTGGTGGGGGCCATGTAGACATTGAACAGCGTCGGGCTGAGGAATGAGCAGTGGGGGACACCGCCAATGATGTCGGTGGGTGGGAGGCGGATGCTCTGGGTTCTGTCAGTGAGGAAGGACGAGGTCCAATCAAGGGCCTTCTCTTGGATTCAGGCTTCTAGGAGGTGTGTCTTTAGAGTGCGATGGCAGACCGTGATGAAGGTGGCTGACAGGTCCAGGAGGATGAGGGCTGATGTTTCTCTCTCTCTCTTCCTCTCTCTCACACTGTTTCTCTTTCTCTTTTCAAATTATGAACCCTGCTGTGCACACTGCAGATAAATAAATCAAGGCTGAATTTAACACTGTCTGCAGTATAGATCCATACCAGAATCCAAGTTGTAATCTCTGCTAGATGCAGTGTCTGCAAAAGGTAAGCAGAGCAGCCTAGATACACAATGCCTCCAATTAAACGAGCTGCGAACAAACAATATTGACCTGCATTATTACGTGATCTCTCACCTCATTCTGTCTCATCTCTGAATCATTTTAAAGATCTGCTGGACCATACTGTAGATCTGAGCCTACAGACACCTCTTCAGCGCGGACTTACGAGAGGGTTGGGATGTATCAGGCACTCTGCACACGTGCAAATAAAAAATATTGCCAAGTGTTATGTTAATTTGTGATTTTTCACCCCATTCAGTCCCATCTCTGTCTCATTTTAAATACCATCTATACCATAAGATAGGCCTAAGCCTACAAGCAGTGCTGTTCTACAGAATCCTGGTGAGGCTGATTCTGTGAGAGGGGTGGGGTGCACTAGTCAGTCTTTCTTTACTATCAACATAACCGACCTCTTGTCAGAAATCGAGACCACCCCCAGACTGAACTGTGAGGATACTACTACTAAATTCATCCCATCAGTCACCCAGCCCCTGATCTCATTACCCTTACTCACTAAGGAAAACATGAGAACAGTGATGGGCCGAATCAAGTCAGGTTCACCGGCGGACTCGTGTCCTCCGAGGATTTACAAACAAGCTTGGTCAGGGATGGAGGATGATATACTATCACTCCTGAACAGCTCTCTCACTACTGGACAGATTCCTTCCAACTTCAAGGAAGCCCAGCTGATCCCCCTCCTGAAAAAGGTAGGGGCAGATATAAAGATCCTGAAAAACTACAGACCCATTTCACAACTACCGTTCCTAGCTAAAATTTTGGAACAACATGTCCTGTCCACCCTCTCTCACCACCTTGAAAACAACTTCCTGTTGGAACCCAACCAGGCCGGTTTCAGGGCCCATCATAGCACGGAATTGGTCATACTTTCCGTGCTGGACGACCTGAGACTTAGAGCAGACAAAAAAAACCCGTGTGCCCTGGTACTGTTAGACCTCTCCTCGGCATTTGATATGGTCAAGCATGACCTACTGTTGTCAGGGCTCAGCATTATCACCCCTATTATTTAATGCTTACCTGCAACCTCTTATCTCCATATTAAATCAGATGGACTGTAATATATACAACTACGCCGACGATACGCAGATCATCATCCAAATTGACAACTGTCCAATGGCATACCAGAGAATGCAAAACATCTTAAAATTTGCAGTGAATTGGATGACGGCCAACTCCTTAAAAATAAATCCTGACAAGACCGAGGTACTGGCGATCACAACGGCATCTAGCCCTTGGAACGATCTTTTGTGGCCCACTGAACTAGGGCCTTCCCCAGTACCAGCAGAAGCAGTAAAAAGCCTAGGTCTGATCGTGGATGCCAACCTCACTATGTCTGCCCAGGTCTCAGCCGTAGTAGGCACCTGTGTAGGCCTAATGAGACAACTGCGCAAACTTTCACCTATCCTGTCGACAGACACGCTTAGGAGAGCAGTATCAGCACTCATCCTGGCACGTTTGGACTACGGCAACATTTTGTATGTCGGTATCCATCAAAAATTGCTGAGTAGACTTCAGATAGTCATGAATGACGCCGCCAGGCTAATCTTCAACCTACCCAGAAGGACCCATGCCACCCCCCTCCTTCACAAACTCCATTGGCTGCCGGTGAAACAGCGTGCCAAATTTAAGGGCTTATGCATTACGCATAAAGCCCTGTACGGACACGCCCCAAAATATATTAAGGAACGTTTAGTCCCATACGCTCCCAGCAGGAATCTACAATCTACAGATGCTGCATTGTTGGTCTGCCCGCGATTCAAACTATCCTCTTTAGGAGGGCGCACCTTCTCTTATACAATTCCCAGTGCATGAAATAAACTGCCAGAGAGTCTGTGCAAAGAAACAAGCCTACTACCTTTTAGGAAAAAGCTAAAAACGGTGCTGTTTCAGGAGGCATGGGGTAATGTCTAACTCTATCCCCATTAATTACTGTGCTCATCCTCTGCAAAGCCCTTAGAGACCCCTGGGTGATATGGCGCTATACAAATCCAATATACAATACAATACAATACAATACAATACACTACCCTGAGTGTGCATGTGAGAAAAAACGATCTTTCCTTCCATAATGATGTAATCTCTCACCTCATTCAATCAGATTGATCTAATTTTAAAGAATTATTTTCATTTCTGTTTTGCAGATTACCTACACACCTACCACTGGAGTCCATCTCACATTTTCTTCATTATACTGTTATATTAAAGTTACGTTTCTATTTATTTATTTCTGTTTTAATAAAAAATAATTTTAAAAAACTGAGTGTATACCTCTTCTTTTTCTGACATTTGACTATTATTTAGTGTGATAATCATCTGCTTAGAGAAGATTTTAAAATCAAAAGTAATAATGATATTTATAACTAGAAGTGTAATACCGAGGCTAACTCTTGACCAGCTCTTTGCCAGAGGCTGTAGCTGCGAATAACATTCCTCTGGAAACAATTTAAAAGTCCAACATACTTGATGTTTGGATTAGCAACATTGTGTGCTGAACTTGGGACCTGTGTACTCAGTTAAGTGTTCCATGAACTGTTACTATGGTAACAGGCAGTAAGCAGTTTGGGGTAGAGTTCAAAGGTGATGGCTGTACACACTAAGTGTGGGAGGGTATACTCAGACGTGAGTCCCTTGCTCATTGCACCATTAGGATTCAAGCAAGCCGGGCCGACAACGGCTGAAATGCCAGAAACCGGTCCCCGGAAGCTTGTTTCCTTCCCAGTATAAGAATTGGCTTGGTAGTTTGGTTTGCCCTGTTCCCATCATGCACTGGGACAGGAACAGACTAATTTGCATGTAGCCAGGTTCTGAGCTGGGATGGTGCAGTGAGCTAAAAAACGGTGATGGATCAAGCCCTGATCTCTTGACTGGGTAAGAGTATTCTGCATCATTCAGAAACTCTGTCCATCACCACCCCCTTTTCCAAAACTGACTAATGTCTAGCCAGTTTACCACCTGGTGGAGTAAGGGGTGTAAACTGGACTTGGTGGTGCAGTCGCCGGTCTGGCTTTGACTGCACTGCATTATGGTACCAACAGTGGCCAATCTGCTGGGGCGGGGGGCACGGCAGGTGCCCTGCACCATTGAACACTTTGCGCCCCTACAGCGAAGGGGATAAGGCAATTAGGCAACATTCACAGGTGCACAGGTGGAGGATCAGGGGTGCTACTGTCATTTCTTCACCACGCCATCCTATGACAGTATGAGACCTGATCCCCCCGCCATTCAACTCTTGTTCTTTGTCTGCAACTCTGTTATAATTGTTATGTACGTGTTTATGTTCAAATACATTTTGGTGTGGTTACGCTGTCAGGTCTGCTATCCAGGGATCTTTTCTGTAGCATTGCTGGGCTCCTGACGCATGAGTTTCCTTTTCTCTTCCCTTTATTTCATCCCTTTTAAGGTACCGCTTGGACACATCTACTTACAGAGATTGTGGACCCCTCTAGGTACACCTTTCCTAGGGTCCACTCCAAGCTACCTCACACAGCAGTGGGGTTACCACTACGGATCCCCTATTCTCTCTGACGTACGCTTTCACTTTCCTTTTTAGGTCCTGAAGAAACGCTACTGATCACTAGGACATACATAGCGTGAAACATGTCGACCTTGTGTTTAGTTACACTGGCACATCAAGCCTTGTTGTGACTCACTAACACTTTGGTTATTTAACCTACCAGGGGTACCACACAAATAAATAACCCATTAGTGGAAACCCCTACGTAATTTTATCCACCTCCGCATGCACCTCACCACCACTACTCACTGGATCCCCCCCACACACCCACACTCATCTAACAGCTTTTCTCTTTAAAAGATATCCGTAAAAGGGACCCTTCGGGGGCCCATCAGGCATTGCAGCGCTGGCCCAACGAGGAGCAAAAAAAGCCCGATGATGAAGTATGATAGGAGGTGACTGGTGCATTAAGCGCTATTGTAAATGTGAGCGCGAGAACCTTTCTGCTGCTGCCAATACTTTGCATTTTTCTCTTGTTTTTGAGGAAATTAAATTCTGAATCTTGTATTTTACTCTCGGTTTAAAAACTGTATTGTATGTTGTTTTTTAAAATCTACACTTGCCTGAACTGCTCGTAGGCTGTAAATTCATTGTAGTGCTCACCGGACTCTCCCTGACCTCGCGGTGCCTGCCTGTTAGTGCGGACTCGCCCACGTGGAGGTCACCGGTCTAGTCTTCCTGGCCCCACACCCATAAAAGCATCACACTGGCGTGGCCCCGCAGTGTGATATGAGGTGACTGGGGCATTAAGCGTTATTGTAAACGTCAGCGCGAGAACCTTTCTGCTGCTGCCAATACTTTGCATTTTTCTCTTGTTTTTAAGGAATTTAAATACTGAATCTTGTATTTTACTCTCGTTTTTAAAACTGTATTATATGTTGTTTTTTAAAATCTACACTTGCCTGAACTGCGCGTAGGCTGTGAATTGATTGTAGTGCTCACCGGACTCTCCCCGACCTCGCGGGGCCCGCCTGTTAGAGCGGACCCACCCATGTTGAGGTCATCGATCTAGTCTTTCTGGCCCCACACCCATAAAAGCATCACACTGGCGTGGCGGCGCAGCGGGCGTGCTCAGCGGGAGTGCCGCTGGAGTGCCTAAGGCGCGCCTAAGGCAAGCCCGTCTGCGCCCGTTCGCGCTCCGACCGCGCTCAGCGTCAGCCATGCTGCCCATACCAGGAAACATGGAACCGAGGACATACAGTACTGTTAGACGAGGTAACAGTTATTTAAGCTTGGGGAAGTGGGGGGGTAGTAGAGATAGGGTTAGACTGGAGGAGACTGCAGGAGTGGAGTCCATTTTTGTAAAAGGAGATAGCCTAAGGTGTGGGATGCTTAATGTTAGGTCTCCGCCAAAGCACTATCTGGAGACTCAACTGATGGTGGAAATGCATGGATTGGATGTACTGTTTATGACTGAAAAGTGGACACATCCTGGCTCAGATTTGAAACTGGGTCAGGCCTGCCCTTCCGGATATAAAGCCTTCCACAAACCTCGCTTGGGTGGTAGAGGTGGCAGGGTGGGGATTATTTTCAGAGATAGCTGGGATTTCTCTCCTTTTAACATCGATGAGCGACAGGGTATCGAACTTTTGGGCTTCTCACTAAGAGACCCTAAGGGACACCTACTGACTGGTTTAGTAAGTTATAGACCCCCTGGTACTGCTAGCCCTCTATTTCAACACGAATGTATTGATGTCCTGAGTAACCTGGCACTCTCCCACTCCACATTACTCGTTGTAGGGGATTTCAACTTGTGGCCAAATGGATTAGACTCAGGATATTAGAATATCCAATCCTGTGAAACCCTTAATCTTCAACAGTGGGTTATGGAGTCTACACACAGGGGGGGATATGTACTGGATCTAATGTTCTCCAATGAACGCATAATGGGACCAATCGAGGTCCTACCGGTATGCTGGTCGCACCACCATTCGATCACTTTCTATTTATACAATCTGGGGCTAAATCATTCAAGCCCTAGGAATGATCGGAATTTCCAAAGTAGGGACTGGAAGGACCTTCTGAAGAAGGCAACAGTCCTCCCAATATTTGTGTCCACTGAGAACTGTGACACTAACAAGACAGTGGAGGAGAAAGAATCAAGCAATCTATTGCGATAATATAACTACCAGGTCGGACCGAATTGCACCAATTAAAAACCATAAGAGACTTGGCAGGCCGTCAGCCCCATGGTTTAATGAGAAACTTAGAACTCTGAAATTTGGCTGCAAGCAAGCAGAAAGAAAATGGCGCACAGCCTACATGGAGGGAGAGAAAAACTCCTGGAGGATAGCCATTATGGAATACAGGAAAGAAATTCGGGTAGCCAAAACAGAGTACTTTGCAAACTCCATCCTGAAGGCACAAAACAGCACCAAGGATGTGATTTGGAATGTAGATACTCTGATTAACCCAGAATGCTCAAAGAATGAGATTGTGCCTAGTCAAGAATAATGTGACAGACTGGTAATCTTTTTTGAGGACAAGATCAGCAACATTCTTGATGGGTTACACTTGGGTAACATGCCCACTTATCTACACTCTGCTAGTCGAGCTGAGGTGGAGAAATTATACCTTCTAGATCACTTTGATATGCTCTCCTTTGAAAACATTGCCATGGGAGTATCCTCAGGATAACCTCTGGATCCATTGCCACACAAGATATGGAAGGGGTTGGCCCCGGAGCCTTTTCCGGCTCTGCGGGAAATTTGTAACCATTCTCTGATGAATGGTTCCATGCCGGCCTGCTGGAAACAGGCATCAGTGACACCCCTGCTGAAAAAAGCGACACTTGATCCAGCCTGTTTGAAAAATGACAGACCGATTTCCCTCCTGCCATATCCAGAGAAAATTCTGGAACGGGTGGTCAGCAGAGCGCTTTCCCAGTTCCTAGAAAGAAATAATATTCTGGACAAAGTACAATTTGGCTTTCGCCCAGGTCATGGGACAGAGACTGCCTTGGTGACCATCATGGACGATCTACGGATGCGAGCAGACAGGAGACAGTCGGCCATATTGGTTCTTCTCGACCTGTCTGCCGCATTCAATATGGTAAACCATGAGACTCTTTTGTCCAGGCTGGAATGGGTGGAAGTGACAGGCACCGCCCTCAAGTGGTTTAACTCCTACTTATCTAACAGACAACAGGCAGTAGCCCTCCCCCCGTTTCGGTCTAGATTCTGTAATATACAACATGGTGTCCCGCAGGGATCGGCAATAAGCCCTATCCTATTTAACATTTACATGAGCCCTCTACCTGCCATCTTCAGATCTCATAATGTTAATTTAGTAAAATTATGCGGATGACACCCAGCTTATCCTGTCTCTAGAGGGTTAACACTCAGTGTCCCTAGCAGACTTTCATGCGTGTCTGCAGGATATGGCAACCTGGCTCAGGGAGAATTCTCTTCAATTTAACTATGAAAAGACAGAGATTTTGCATTGTGCAGTAGGGAGAATTCCTTCTCCACTACCCTCGAACTTTTGGCCATCCTCCTCTGGTGTCACTCTGGCTCCCAGTAATGCTGAACGCAACCTTGGAGTCATGTTTGATAACAAACTGACACTGGACAAACATGTCAATAAAACAGTTGGGAGTTGTTTCAGTCTGAATAGAGCTTTCCGGAAAATTTTCCTGATGTTCTCCCTGGAGGCTAGAATGTTGATAGTCCGGGGTACTATTCTTAGCAGACTGGACAACTGCAATGCACTGCTCTTAGAGTCTCCACAATATTTGATTTATAGACTGCAGAGAATACAGACCATGGCAGCAAAGATAGCACTAAGGCGATCACGCCGCTCCTCTGCCTACCAGCACTTTCTGATTTTTATTGGTTGCCGGTCCAGCAGAGAGTGCAATTCAAGGCCCTATTCATAATGTTTAGGGCCCTGCATGGGCAGGGACCCAAACTTCTACAGGAAAATTGTATTTGATATGCCCCCCCGAATGCTTCGTTCCTCCTCTGCAAATCTGGTGAGGATACATAGAGTTAAGAAAGCTAAAGCAGGAGGCCGGGCCTTCTGCACAGCAGCCCCCTGTCTTTGGAATAAACTTCCATTTGAAATCAGACATATAGATAACCTTCTGCAGTTCAGAAAAAGGGTAAAAACTTAGCGTTTTCCCCGGGCATGCTCCCTGGTGTCCTGTTAATTCCACCTGACAGGAGCTACAGTTCTTTTACACTCAGTCTACATTCTGTCACAGCGCCAGGTTACCCGTTGGGTGTCAGCTGTGCTTTATAAGCAACCATAAATAAATAAATCCTTTGGGGTGTGTGAGGGTAACTAAGAGACAAGACTTGGCCCTCCACTTCGGGATTGGATCCTTGATACTGGGGATGAACCTCGGCCTCTCTCCCTTTTTTACCCCCCTTTTTTCTACCTCTCCCCTATTCTAGTCTTTACCTCCTCTTTCAGATTGGGTGACATAACACACCCTACACCAGAAACAGTGCCCCGTATGATTTAACCGTACCCGGTCCAACACCATACATCTATGACGCAAGATAGGGCCTGGCAGGGTGCAGTCGACCCATACGCAACACACAGCGGTCGCAACCCCATATGTAAATGACATAATGCCCGGCTTGGTACTGCGTACCCATCAATTACCAAACTAGCACCTGGCTCAACCTCATACGTATATGTTGTTACGCGAAACGCAGTGCCACAAACTTGTCGGATACGAAATGCGCATCATTTCAATATGGTTGATAGGATTCGCGTGATGATGGAGCTTGGTAGATTACTGGTACGGGACTTTAGTTTTGTAAAAAAAAAAGAACAAATGATATACATATTTTTTGGGGAAGATATAAAATATTACATCATTTTAAAAGTTAAAAAAGGATAACAGAGTTGCAAAATATTGTAAATCTTTTTTAAAAAAATTATAGGTTTTATAAATATTAAAATATGAAATTAACATTTAAAAAACCTTTGAAATTCAGTGAAAAAAAACAGGTTTTATAGACGTTATAGTTAGGATTTAGCATTTAAAAAACCTTGGAAATTCACAGAAAAAAACATAGGTTTCAGGGACGTTATAGTTAGTTGGACATTTCACTCATACAAAACAATAGAAATTCCCCTGTTATAGTTAGTTCAGCTAACAATAACTCCCGCCCCCGCAATGCACTGATGATGACGTCATATATTACATCATTCATGACATGGTCAGTGACATCACTGATGACATCACTGATGACATCTCAAATGACATCACTCATCAAAATTTTTTATGGAATATAACAAAAAACAGAATTGCTGTGGGAACACTTAAACTTGACTGCTCCCTAGGTGGTGTCGAATTTTTAGATTTCCCTCTATATTAGCCTTTAAGTTAATACAACTTTCTTTTTACCTGATGTATGCTATCATGCCTATTTCCGCATTGTGGGTTGATATTGAAAAGTCCTTTGCTCACACTTTTAAATTTGAAGAGTTTATAACTTTTTCAGCGAGGTCGCCTTGTTTTTCTACTTTTATTTTTAAATTTACCTGCAAATTTCTTGAACCTTATTTAAAGTATGGAAGATCACCAAAAGAGATCTTCATTAATTCATCCCGTTGGTATAGCAACCATATTAAAATCAACCACAAATCAATTATCTGGTATTTCTGAAGAAATAGATTAGTGCTGTGGGTCCATCAATTTTGTCAGAACTCGACTATTATGTCTTTTTTGACTTTTACCAAACATTTAACTGCCCTAATTGTTTCCCATTGTTCTATAAATCCATCTCAACTGAAATAATTAATTATTCCCTATTGTTGAATAACAAAAGTTCACTTAACCCTCATGCTTTATATTTATTTATTTGGTTATTACTCTAACATCCATAGCAAGAATTTATAAAAACCAATGCTCCACATTGTTGTTCGTGTAATTTTAGTGGTTCTGATCTCATGCACATGTTATTTCTCTGCCCAAAATATTTCATTGTTTGGAAGCGTTTGATCACAAATCACTCACATATTTCATGTCAATTTCCTCTTCAATATTGTTTTCATATGTTAGGTAGTTTATCTGATATACAGCTACACTCTCCCTTTAGGTAATAAACTGATTGACTTGCTCTTAACAATTGAATTTCAAGGTATATTTACTAACTGGAAGAAGTCTTCCAAAGATTCTTTCAAAACTAGGTGGTATTTGGTGTTTTATAATCACACTTTAGATACTGAAGTTTTACTTCCTGCTTCACTTAATTGTAGAAAGCTGCTTTGTCTACCCACTACAGACTTTTTGGATACTTCTTGTATTTCTACAATCAAATGGTTTAAAAATGATTATAAACCACGGCAATTGTATACACTCTGTATCTTTTTACCTGGTTCTATACTTCTCACATTATTCTTATTTTATATAACTTCTGGTCTAGTGTTTCGTCTTTACTTTTTGCTTTTCTCACTTCAACATATTTTCCACTTTTCTTGCCCTTCTCTTTCTTTTTTTCCCCCTTCATTCTTTCTATTTCCATTCTTCTCTTGTGGGCTTATTCATCCTCTTATTTCTATAACATTAACTTCTGTTGTTAATTGGATTGTTCCTAAATTATTTTATTGGTTACACTTACTACTGCTAAACCCAAAATTATGATCTCATAGTATTGTTTTGAATATGTTTTAAACTATTTTTTTGTATTCTCATATTCATGTTGAATAAAGCTTTACAAACTGAAACAAATATAATGACAACAATTCAAATCAGTCACCATATATTGCAGAAAGGAAAGGGAACAGATAAAAACAAGAATCAGGTCAACTGATAGTGACTTCCACATGTCATATGCTACACTGGAAAATTACTGTTTGGAATCTTTGTAGTAGGTTTGGGATTCCAAACTAAACTTATGGGAGCTTATGGAAACTCCTCAATTTTTTGATGCCATCCAAGATTCTAAAAAGTGTGGGTGTTCTTTGTGAATGGCCTTGAGGTGAAGCATTTAAACCTCAAGTTTGTTTTGGCTTCTAGCAGAAACCAGTGGAATTCATTTGATACAGGCTGATATGTAGTCAAACTTTGTGAATCCAGATACCATACTAGCTGCAAAATATAAGCATTAATAATGATCCTGGTCTGCTTACTAGAGGCATGGCTTGCCACTAGTCATGCGGCAACCTTGGTGCATCATGCTTTGAAACTGCCTAAGCTTGCTCAGGAGTGGGGAAGCTGGCCATGCATCAACATAGCCTGGAGGAAAGGCTTTATGCTTATGAAGGTAGATTTAATTGGCACATGGTCATTGAATTAATGGTTCTAGAACTCTCTGCACTCTTTGGAGATGGAGATGAGACGGGCCCTCCATGAATATTTGAATATACATTCTGTTGTGCATCTCAGTATCCGTTCTTTGTAATAGAGATTTAATGCTGCTGATACCAGGACTGTGAACTGAGTTTTTCTATAAACTATTTTCTATATGTCAAATTGCAGGGAGATTAATCTGGATATGGATCCTAAAGGAAAATTAAGTTTGAACGAATATTTGAACCTGCATTTTGTGGTGATAGACTTTGGACTTTATATTTAAACTTGAATTTTTTTATTAAGTAGCAGAAATAATTCTCCTGCCAAGCCTCCAGGATTACAATATCTATGTATCATGAACATTTCAGGACGACACAGCATTAAGGAAGTGCTACATTTGCTGAGATTAGAAATATCAAAGAGTTAATGAATGTAAATCATTTTAGTTCTATAACAGACAAAGCAGAACTTACAGCACACCCGTATCAGGAAGTGCACATATATGAGTTGAAGGTAATTATTCTGTCATTAGGGAGGAAAGTTCATACATTGCCATGTGATCACTTAAGGTTTGTGTAAGAAATTGGAGTATTAGTTGAGGGGGTGAGCACCCACTTTAAGCAATAATCAAATTTCTTGCCGGGTGAACCACTAAAGCCACTAAATAAACTTGGCACAAAGCAGTGAGGCTTAACTTAGAGGTAATGTGAAAGTATTTACACAACCCTCAAACAGTAACAAAGTGAAAATAAAACACAAAAAAATCCCAGTCAGATACAGGAGACAGGTTCATCCTGGGGAAAGTTTACCTTGGGATGTAAAAATGCGATGGAGAAAAAAGCAATTGCCAAAGAGTTCTTGGCATGACAAGTTGCAATTTGTATCTAAAGTGAAGCTCGACAAAGGCAGGTTGGTGAAGAGTGAGGTCCTGATGCCGTCATCGATGGAGGTGTGAAAATTCCAAATCCGTGCCCAGGAAGGCCATAACTTGAATGGATTGCCACTCTGTGTCGATCCTGAAGAAGCGCTTTGATTTCAAACTTGGAAACTTTTCTGACAGTACGACATCCTTCAGAGGGGGTAAACCAACAAGATGAGGACATTCACCTCGCCCACTGCTCCCAAAACAAACTGTTTTCATGGTTAACGTCTCTAAGCCAGTGGGACATGAATATGGGGATTCTCTAAGTAACAAGGTAATTCACTAGTTTCGGCACGTTCGAGGGTGCCGCTTGATAATCATAGAGGACATTGTTAAGGCAACGAGGCACCCTCTGCGTGACCGACAACTAGACACGGTCGAGCTCACACTGACTTCCCCCATCTGGCCGATGGCTTATTGGCTTTGGAGTACAGGTCTTGTGCACCCGTTACCTCAGATATCCAGTTTCGATCTTCTCTACCGCTCTCAAGTCCAATAAGGAGAGCTGAGCTCCAAAAGTTATCTAGAGGTTCAGAATTAAGTGAGAACGACTGACTAGCAGCAACCCTCCAAACACCAACCATGCATATATATGATCCTGTAATAGCTCTCAATCATAACCCTTCTATTGACACCACTGTCCCACAGAGCGCACATAGCCAGGCTAGGCCTCTTGAATCGGAACCCCTGTACCTACCCCAAAGGGTGTCTTGTCCAAAGTACATAGTTGCAAATCCATCCCTGGTAGAGTCTCCAGATTGAATAGTACCCAGCCCGAACCATCAAATGAAAGGGGGATCCTAAATTGTCTGGCCCAAGTGTAAAGATTCTTGGAATATAGCTGGTATCCCAAAGAAACTATCTCTGCCAGATTGGAATAGTTTTATTGAAGGCTACAAGATTTGCATCTTCCAAGAAACATGGAGTGTGTTGCCCCATCATAAAGTTGGCTTTGTGTCCAACTGTGTTCCAGCAGTGCCTTCGCCAACAGGGAAGGGGCGCCCAGCGGGTGGCCTTCTAATATGGATTAGTATTTCCCTAAACTGCACAATGAAACAGATCCAGTGCACTTCCCCTGACATTCTAAGGCTAACCATCAGGGAAAACCAAAGAGGCAGAACCTTGGAAATTCTTAACATTTATGTCCGAGGAACAAGAGGAGGAGCACAATCTCCGATAGTTACATCTTTGGACTTAGAACTTTCTAAATATCACCATGATTCGCACATCCTGGTTGCGGGATACTTCAGCTGTACTTTTGAACCTCTCGCAGCCGAGGATGTGCTTAACACCGATGAAGACGATGCAAACAGGGGAATTCCCCTGCTAACCATCCCCCCTATAAAAAGGTGGACCCAACTGGCCATTCAGGTGAATTCTCTGTCAGCTGAATACGGCCTGAGGGCTACAAATGGAAGGACATTGTCTGATCCCGTCGGGGCTCATACCTAAAATAGGGTAGACCAATCCTCGAGGATTGACTATATCCTACTAAACTATGAACTTTGGCGACATTTGATGGATATTGTAATAACACCAACAGTCAATAACGACCACAACCCACTCAGTCTAATTTTAAAATCTCTGTGGTTGCCCAATTTTGGGCCCACAGATATAGCAAATGTAATGTCAGCACTGGAAGTGGTTCCTTCTAACTGTGGTAGGCGCCTGAAATGGCATAAAGTCGCTATTGACGAAAAGAAATTACACGGCATTGGCGAGGCCCTGACAGGGGCCCTAAGTGAAATAGGCGAGACCCCCATAGATCAAGATGCTCCTGATAGGGTGCCAAAAATTCATGAAAAAACTATTAGCACCCTGGGAAAGTTTTTTTTGTATAAACACTGGAGCAGGCCAGGGGGCAGCACGCAAGACGCCCAATGGTAATGATAGGTGGTACACGAAAACTTGTAGAAGGAAAAAACCGCACTGGTAGAGGCTGTTAAAAGCAAATCCCTTCCGAGGATACAGGCAGCAAGAAAGGACTACAAGTCGGCCGTGTCCAATGCCAAGGAAGAGTGGGAGGAGCAGCACTGGCAAGCTCTAGAGGCGGCCAGCGCCAAGAAGGAAGCTGGTCGCTTCAGGAACTTGATCGGAACTAAGACCAGACCTCATTGCGAGTTAATTACTAGCAATATTACAAGCCAAACCTAGTACAATAATTTTCTCAAGCTTTATACTACCCCACTGGAAGCTCAGACTGAAGTTTCAGCTACTGACTTTAGAGTAAATTCGGAGGAACTCATTAGATACCCCTTCACTGTACTGGAAGTGGAAACTACCATTAGGCGTATAGTGCCAGCAAAGGCAGCGGGCCCGGACGGCATCCCCGGAGACCTACTTCGGACTGATCCGGCTAAATAGGCAAAGTTCATTACCATCCTAATTAATGCCATCGACAATGGCTCCCCGATCCCAGATTCCTGGAAAGGAGCTGAGGTCGTCCCCATCTATAAAAAGGGGCACAGGGACGACCCCGCTTTCTACCGTCCCATAAGCTTGATTGACTCAGTCCAAAAGGTTGTTGAGAGGGTAGTGCTGGAAAGGATACTAGATTGGGCTGACGAAAACAAGATCCTGTCTGACTATCAAGCGGGCTTCAGGGCGGGCACTGGGACTACAGAGCAGGTCTTTAGACTACTCCTTGTTTACTGGAAGGTGATCCGCATAGGCAAGGGCAGTCTTTATCTCGCGTTCATCGACCTAAAGACTGCCTTTGACCTGGTCCCACGGGAGCGCCTGTGGCGGGTATTAGCTGAGCGGGGGTCCCAGTGAATATCTTAGATATACTTGTGCGACTTCATGAAGGTAACTTTGCCCAAGTGAGATGGGTTCTCAAGGACAGAAAACCTCCAGTATTCCAGTGAATAGGGGAGTCCGCCAAGGCTGTGTTCCAGCCCCCACCCTATTCTCGTTGTACATGAATGGGGTGGTTGAGCATTTACAGCACGTACCAACTGACGCCCCAGCCTTGGCGAGCAAAAAAATTCCATCCCTCCTATTCGCTGATGATACCCTCCTCATCTCCAAGACCTCAAGGGGCTTGCAGAGACTTCTGGACAGTTTTCAGTCGTTTTACACCACGGGAGGGCTTGTCATCAACTCAGCAAAAACAAAGTATTTAGTGCTGAATCCACTGAAAATGCTTGGATCACTTCCTGTCCTGAACTGTGTTCCTCTGGAAAGGGTTACCGTGTTTGACTACTTAGGTATTCGCATCTCCGATTCTATGCTCTGGAATTCCCACAGGCACAAAATGCTCCTGAATCACAAAAGGGTAGTGGGGACAATACTAAAGGAGCATCGCTCCTCAACAAGCAGACCTATTGCCCCCGCTATCGACATCTATAAGGCCAGAGGAGTGAGTTCGGCCTTTTATGGTGCTGAACTCTGGGGTTCCACTAATTCGGACCAAAATTACGAGGACAGAAAACAAATTCATAAAAGACCTTATGATGCTTCCCCAGAGGACCCCCACTGTGCCCTCATTGCAGGATTTAGGATGCCACTCATTTAAAGACCTTGCAAGACTTTGTCCCCTCTTGTTGTGGGCCTGCTTGTGGCGAACACCAGAGCTAACAAAATATGCAGAGGGTTTAGCAGAGATTATGTCCATGTATGGGTGGCAAAAAATCAAATGGTTAAAGGACTTAAAATTGCTACTGTACGATCTTGATCTTAAAGATGCACGTATAAATAGAACTGCCCCACCTAAGGCAGAGCTTAAGAAGGCATACTGGGCTTGGATCAGTAGCAAGGGTTTTCTCTATCCCAAATTAGGGAGGATGACTGAGGAGTTCTTGCAATATAAGCACCTCACAAGATATGAACCATACCTTGATATCATACAGAAACCTTTTGATAGGGCCCTGTTTTTTGAGTTCAGGGTAGGATCACTGCCTACACGCGAATTGACTGCGCATTGGAAGCCTCCGTACCAAACATCACCTCTATGCCCGAATTGCGAGGCTAAATTTGAGTTAATTGCGCATGTCTTTTTTGCTTGCCCAGCTTACAAACTGCCAAGGGAAAGTTGGCTTAAACTACTTTGCAGAGATCTGGGTACGCCCAGCCATTCTGCGGCGTTGCGCATCTTTAGGTCCGATGCACGAGCATTGTATGCATGTGGTCAGGCCAAATTCCTGAGATAGGTATGGAACATCAGATCGAGAACTTTGAGTGCAATTTCCTAAAAGCGTCCCTTCCTCCTTTTCTACCTTTTATACTCTACAATGCCCCCCCTTCACTGATTAATTAGTCCCCATTAGCAATGGTGAATTATAAGGTGTGTGTGGTACAATTAATATTTGTTAAAATGTTTTCTGTTTATAACAATCAAGACTTTTTAGAATGTATCTTGTTTTTAAACAGTAGAGCTTTTAATTATATTTTTAATGGTGTTCAACTGCTTTTAGGATATGTTTTTATCGAAATAAAGCTATTTACTACTACTACTACTAGAACAAGATGAGGATGTCAGGTGATTAAAAGTCAATGACTGCAGCTTCGACAGCAATCCCGGTCTCTGGTGGTTCCCCAGGCAGAAAGTTGCCAAAAAGTCCCTCTTAATGTAGTATGGGCAGCGGGACTGGACCATAACACCACCCAAGAGTAAAGTACCTTAGTGGCACCACTTAGGGATTAAAACTCTCTCCAACAGGGGCCAACAGCTGGGTCTATTTTAGTTTCAGTTGGTACTGGTCAGGTGGGCATTTGCAAGGAGAGAACCCTCTGGAAGCTTGTTGTATTCATGTAACTCAAAAAAGGAGGTCAGTCCTAAGGACACTACTAGGTACCTGGGCAGTTTAAGGCAAGCAGTTCCAGCCTTCTTCCAGGTTCTTCAGACAGCAGGGAAGTCATTTCTCCGATTCTCCACAGGTCTAGAAGTGTTCTATGGGGAGGTCTATGCAGTGCACTTGTATGCCCAGTGCCAGCGTGTAGGTTGAGGCTAGAATTTGTTCAACCCCTAAATCTGTTCTAGACATTTACTCTAGCTCTATCTGGTTTGATGCTATCCTGGCTAGAGAGGCAAATGGGAGGCAGGAAAAGGAGTGAGCTTCATCTTCCAGTGAATAGGTGGGCTGAAGCCTTGGAAGTGTCTAGGGACAGCCCCACAGGCCATCCTGTCAAGAAAGGAGTCCACCTCCTTAATCCTAGAGCTCTTTGTCCACAGTCTGGAAACAATACATCTCTCACCACAGGGTACCTGTTAGAGGGCAGGTCACAGATGCTTTCTAGCAGGAAAGTCTTTTGTTTTCAGGCAGGAAAAGGACAATTTTCTAAAAGTTTAATGTCCAAAATAGTAATATAAATTTCAACTTGACTATTAAGTTGGATTTTAAATTACTATTACAATGAGCCCTTCATCCATGTTTCTAGCTACTTCCCTACTGAACTTAGCACTTATTTAAGATAAACCAGTGTTAACCTATAGGACAGCCCAGGACTGCCACAGTGAAAAACGACTTTGTAGGTTTTTCCCTGACGGAACATGTAAAACATTAAATATACTTGTTCTACTTTTTAGATAACATGCACTGTACCCTAGGGGTATTCAGGGCTAACTTAGGGGTGACTCATGAGTATAAAAAAGGAAAGTTAAGGCCTGCCACAAGATTTGTTTTTACAAGTCAAATTAGAAGTTTTAAAACTGACCACCCAGTCTAGAAAGGCAGGCCTGGAAACCTGTTTTACACTATTACATTAGTGGGTAAAACAGTGAGTGATACAGGCCACTAATAGCATATAATTTACAGGCCCTGGCTACAGTAGTGCCATCTACATGCCAATGTTACTGTGTTTAAAAGGAGAGAACAAGCACTTTGCTGCCAGTTAGCAGGAGTAAAATGTGCAGAGTCCTATGGCTATAAAAAACAAGCTGTGCAAAAGAAGGCACAATTCTGGGGGCATGCCACGCAAAAGATGGTAATTTCTAACAGTTTATTATATTTCAGTTTTACCAATATGAACTTCACATCAAGTCTACAGAGATTTGAGTTTACAGCGATAACTTTAAGCTGTATCATTCTCACTCTGATAGATACTGAACAATCATGACAAAATATTATGGCTCCCTTTCAGATATTCATCAAAGATGCAGATGTCAATGCCCTGCAGAGAGACAAGGCAGGTGAATGATATTCAGTATCATAGATTTCTCCCCTATCCTATTCCCTTTGCTTAGCTTCCGCTGTGTGTCTATCATCTCATTCTTTGTTTAGTCAGTCAGGGGTGAATGGGTGCATTGCTCCCATTAGATTTGGAGTACAAGATTAGTGCGTTCTTACAGATTTCAAAACCCTTATTACCATCCAATTGGAGATATGGATCTGAGTACCACTCAAGCTCAATTGTGAGATTTAATAACTAAATTACATCAATAATTTCTGTCATTTAGTAAGATTTGAGCTTAAGACCTTACATACAGAATTAATCACAGCGAAAGATGCACTTCGTGCCATCCTTTCGAGAGAATAAACTCACTCACATTAAGATTCACTCGCAACATCATCCACCATATATCTAACGCCTTTTGAGAGATTTTCAAGTGGTCCAAAGGATTTCATAATATTCTTTCATGGAAGGTTACATGCACACTATTTGAATAATGAGTTGCTAAATTTGAAACAGTGAAATTAAGATTTGGTGAGCTGTATATTCAAGATTACAGGTTCTAGTGAAAAAAGTGTCATTATTTCATTGGAAGTTACAAACTAAATTAAAAAATCTTCCTGCACTGTTAGTATGTCTCCAATGTAAGTGTGCAGAGTTTATTGTCTTAGTGGTACATTTAGAAGAAGATTATCATCTTGGAGAACACCCTAACGGAAAAAACATCTTTAAAGAAATCCAGAGCTGCACATCATCAGCTAGAATGAATTACAACTTTAAAATCACCTGAACTCAGGTCTGGGCTGGGAACCAAAAGAAACCCTGGAAAAAATGTTCAAGCTAACTCTGCTCCTTTCCCTTTTGCTCTTTCACTTCTCTTCCCATCTCTCTCTCTTTTCTCTCTCTTTCTGCTCTCTCCCTCGTAATTCCCCTCGTCTTTGTCGTATTTATGTGGGGAAGCTCGAAAAGCCACAGAGGTACCAGTTTCGAACCCCCTACCCTAAAAACTGGTCTTTAAAGTTTCCAGCCCACCAGGGAAATGCTTTGTGAAACAACACACACTCCAGGCCTGCCTGATGTCATGCAAGTAGAGCAAAGCCTTGAATCAAAAGAGATGAAATGAAAAGAGGCACACATGGGAATTCAGCAGACTGGCATCACGTAGCCAATGAGGGGGCCTTAATAAGCAAAAAACTTTAATGAAAAAAAATAGGGGGAGCATCTGGGAGTGGGAGACTGGAATGATAGGAGTAGAAGAAAGAAAACAAACAGAATGGAAGAGGAAGGAAGCAAATGCACTCCCTTTGAGCGTTAAAATATAAAAGAGCCCATTCAAGAATGCAGTGGAAGGATACAGCTTATCCAATCTGAAGATAGTGAGACCAAACTGTTTCTGGGTGGGGAGGATTCTAAAGCTAAAGCTGTCTGTAGCAGATACCTGAACAATATTTAAATAGCTTTGTTTAACACTGTACACAACTAAAATTGTGGAACTATGTAAATGTTTGAAACAGTACATAAATCTAAAACTTACTAAGCAATATCATTGAAAATTGAAATTGTGCGTATTTGCAGAACATTAGTGCATTAAAAGGGATGTTTGAAACCCTGACATGGTAGCTTATTTTCTATTTTCCTACTTTTTGTGTCTTTACTCATTTGTATCTTCATTTTTTTATTATTCACAGCCACCTAGAAGATAGAGTCCCAAAGCGGGCAGGTTTATTTCTTGTAAGTGAGAACCTATTTATTGTTGGTTGTGTTTGTAAGTGAATGTAGAGACAGGTGAGTGTTGCTGAAGAGATGGATAGTGGTAGACCTGGAATCCTTGGTATGGTTTCCCCTGACTTTTTGCCTTCCCACCTCCTATTTTGCTGCCATCATTTTTGATGGTTTTAGGATTCTGAGCACTTTGCGATTGCTAACCAGTGCTAACGTGCATGCATCCTGTATTCTAAACATGATAACATTGGCTTATCTCTAGTTGGCATGTTTAGTTTACTTATAAGCCTCTAGTAAAGGGCACTATATGTGCCCAGGGCCTGTAAATTAAATACTACTAGTGGGCCTGCAGCACTGATTGTGACACCCATTTCAGTAGCTCTTTAAACATGACTCAGGCCTGCCATTGCAGGCCCTGTATATGATTTTTAAACTGCCATTTTAAGCTGCCAATTCAACTGAATTGCCAGGCCAAAACCTTCCTTTGTATTACTTATAACTGACCCCTGAGTTAGGTCCTAGGCAGCCCTAAGGGCAGGGTGCAGTGTGTTTAAAAAGTAGGACGTGTACTCTTAAGTTTTACATGTCCTGGTAGTGTTAAAACCATTACATTTGTTTTTATCTACTGCAAGGCATATCTCTGCCATGCCTTAACATTGGGATTTGAGTGTTGGTGTCTCTAGACTCACAATTTAAAATCACAACTTATGGTAAAGTTAGATTTTAAGTTGCAAATCTGTAAATCCCCCTTTTAGGAAGTTGCCATTCTCTCACTTTAACCAGTGTGTGCCTTTGCTTGTCTCCAATTACATATCTGGGTTGGGTGACAGCCAGGCTTTGTGCATTCCCTTGAGACAGCCATACACAAAGGGAGTTTAGGTGTGGCTGATGGGCCCTTCACACCGTGATGGGACACCAACATCCTGATGGGTCATCCTAGTCAGGATGGGAGGGAGTACCTGCCACTTGCACCTGAATGGGCTGTGCCGGTCCCTACAAAAATGGTGCATGCCCCCTGAAGTGCTTCCCGAACCGGGGTAAGAAGGGCAGGGACTTTGTGTCCTCCAAAGGCCTCGCTTTGAAGTCTCCCTCACTTCAAAGGCAGTATAGGTACTGGACATCTGACACCATGATTTCAGCACACTTATGGACCTGAGGACATTCTGCCAGGAAGAAGGACTGCTCTGCTCCTGGAGGGACTGCTGGAGGGACTACCACTTTGCTGAACTGTTTTACTATGTTAGCCAGCTGCCTGCTGACCTCCTGCCTCGGAGTAGGATGGCATGGACCTGCATCTGTATATCTTCCAAAAACTTGTTCTGAAGTCTCAGGGACATCTAAGATTTCCAACAACCCTGCTACTGCCACCTCTGGACTCTATGGACTATACCAACTGTGAGTTCTACCATGCCAATTGGATCCAAGCCAGTCGTGGGCCCTTGGAAGTGGGCTTTCTGGCTGTCTTCTTCTAAAATCCGCGCATTATCGTCATTGTGCCAGTCGGGAACCAAAGCATCTCACCTCAACGCATTGCCATCAAAGATGAGGACATCTCATCGCTGGCAGCGTGGCTCAATGAGGATGCATCGCCTTCATCAAGGAGGGTCCGACGATGACGCATCTTCTACTGCATGGATCAGAACCGACACATCGCCTGCATTCGATTCTCACATCCTTCTATTCAAGGTACGTTTTCATGGAGACAAGGTTGTCCCTTTCTATGACCGCGCTCCACCGTGGTTGCCCTGTCCTTTCAAATTTGGCCTGGTCAGGTGTGACCAAATATCCCCAGTTGGCGCAATATCTTTCTAAGAACTATATTTCAAGATATTAAAAAAAAATTATAACTCTGGTTCTACTTATTGGCTTTTTGTCATTTTGATCTTGTTTTGCTCATTAAATTAGGCTCTATTTTTCCAACCTGGTGTAGATTATTTTTGTAGTGCTCTTATTATCTTATTACTGATTTACTGTTTTAAGTGTTGCACAAATAGTTTACACTGTGCATCTTAAGTTAAGACTGCCTGCTCTGTGCCAAGCTACCAGAGGGTAAGCACATGTGACATTCATGGTGTGTATCTGATTTACCCTGACTAGGATCATGATACCTACTTTTACAAAGTGCCTAACTCTGTCAACTAGAGACTCAATTTCTACCAGATACATGCATGGGTTTATGAATAGTTGCTTTTCAGCACATTTATAATTTGGGCAGTTTTGTTAGCCAGTATGTGTAGGAAAGTGGATTATAAATTGGGGTGGATTGTAGTTCACCACAATGTATAATGTCACTATCCTTTATTAGCTCCAGTAAAGGTTTCAATCGTTTAACACCTTCGATGCTCATGACGAGCTCAGCTCGTCATGAGGTACACCTCTCGTACACTCATGACGAGCTGAGCTAGTCATGAACAATGGGAATAAATCAGGGCCAGCACAGGAGGGGAATACCATCAGCATTGATGGTGTTAAACCTGAGCTCACCTCCTGGTAGCTATGGCACAAAGCAGACAAGCTCAACCTAAGAATATGTGTGAAGAATTTAGAAGTATCAAAGCAGTTACCAAATTGTACGAGGCCCAAAGCAGTTACAAGATTGAAAACACCACTCCACTCCAATTAATAAAAAAGAGAATATTTTAAAGAGAAAAATTACACCAAACAAAAAACATCCAATAAGGGGAACCTTGAGATATTTATATTTAAAGTTTTAAATAATTTTAGATCCAAACAGCTCAACACACTAATCACGGGTAACTGATCATGCTAGACTGGGACAACAGGAAGTTTTAAGGCTTACCAGATGGAGCACGGGTCACATACAGGGACTACCTGTCCTGGTCAGAGTTACCTCCGGACTAAGAGATTTTTCAGGCAAAAAGGATGCCATCCATGAGAGATTATCAGGGCAAATTGAAAGCTGGATCCACATCTGGGATAAGCAATTGTAAGTTGCTGAAGAGCAGTGTCCTGGTGTGCTCACTGATGGTGGCATGAAAGGTCCCACTAGAAAAAGTCCGGGATCCGTGCCCAGGAAGGTGTGTATGTTGACCGGCTTTGGCTCGGGATTGCTCTCAGTCAAACCCTCTATGTTCAAACTTAGTAACTTTTCTGGAAGACCAGCAAGTTTAATCCTACAAGCGATTTGACTTTATGGCTTTTACTCGATTGGGGTCATGCTCTCCCGCTATTTCTTCAGAGGAAAAGTTGGTGAAATGTTTGTAAGTCAGAGCTTTTGCAGTTTGGGCGTGAGGAGTACATTCTAACACCAGACAAGGGTTTCAGGACCACAGACACAGCATTTGGGGATCAGGACTTACTCGAAGAGAACCTACCAGCAGGGTCGAGACTGGTCCAGTTGGAAATGGGCAGCTAGGCTTTTTCAGGAAAGCGGGTTTCTTGCATCTTTTGCATCCCTATAGCCTAAAAGTAGGGCAGCAAACTAACCCCTGGAGTATTTTTCATCATTATGGGTACAAGTGGGAACAGATCCAGGCCGAAGGTTTTTCTAGTGGGTCAAAACACCAGGTTTCACAGGTTCAGCAGTGTTCTGAGGAAGAAGCCTAGGGATGCCACTTTTATTTCTGGCACAAGCCAATAATAATAATAATAATAATAATAATAATAATAATTCAATGACTTATAAAGTGCCTGGTTACTCCATTCGGAGTGTCCATGAGCTAAACATGCTAAAACAAGTACTAGTACTGCCCCTAAAGAACCAGATCTTAAGTTTCTTATGTAAAACTGATTCAGACCTTTACTGTATTACAGTCTCAGATCCAAAGGCATGCTGTTCCACAACTTTGAGGCCAGCAAGCCAAATTAATATTTTCCCATGCAGTCTTTTTTTACCCTGGGCAAAACAGTAAGCGAGGTCCCAGCAGATCTCAAGCTTCAGTTAGGTTGATAAGACTTTACCAGGAGACATAAGTATCGAGGTCCATCCCAAATTTTTTTAATGGCAAATTGACATCGCTTTGAAGGACACTCTCTTTCTCACAGGAACCATTGTAGTTTAACAAGAGCTGACCCAATGGATACCCGCCTCAGGATGTTAAGCAGCAGCCATGCCGCTGCATTCTGTACTCTCTGGAGTTTTTCCAATCTACCCTGTGAGTTTCCTAGGTGTTACACATTTAGGTAGTCCAGCCTGGATGTATCCAGTGCCTGGACTACTGATTTCCTGGTATTCTCAGGGAGAAAGCACCAAATTAAACTCAGTATTTTCAAGATTCGGAAACTCTTTCCCACCAGGCAGGATCAAACCATACACTCAGATTCTTCACTTTCAGCTTGGAAGTCAGCAGTCGCCTGTGAACAAACAACCACAAGATGGAGGACCAGATAGATGGCTGTTCCCTTATTAAAAGAGCCTCAGTTCTTCCAGCATTTAGCTTAAGGCAACTCTGGTTCATCCACTTCTCCAAATCGGCCTGACAAGAGGTCAGTCGAGATGCAGATTCTCCCTTATCCTGAGAGCGGGAGATAATAAGTTGCTTGTCATCAGTAACTCCTGTCTGCTCCCTGACCAATAGCGAAAAGGTCCCAGGTATAACACTACCCACCAGTGCAGCAGGTCCTGTGTGCCCAACTGTAAATAATCCCACAGTGTCCCTCTCTACCACAAACCAATATGGCAGAACTATTCCACCTTTGTGCATAACTCCTGTGCCGACCCTAGAGGTGTGGCTGGGAAAACGGATAAACTGTCCCCTGTCGTCAAAACCAGTTCTGGGAACATCTCCTCGTCATGAGGATTGCTGCCTGGCTGGTGTAGTAAATAGCTCACAGGCAGGTTGATTTGTAAGCTGGTTTATTTGAACAAGTGCTGCGCAGCAGCTCACTCAGCCAGTGAAAATACATCAATACAGTTGATAATTCAAAACCACATTCTAAACAGAATCAAAGACTCAGTGGAAAGAACACAGAGCGTGGAAGGTTCTGAAAAGACTAGAAGGCAAACTTAACAGAACACTACATTATCCTCTCTCCTTCAAAACAAAAGAAGAAGCGGGACGGAACAGCAATGGACCAAGAACAAAAACCACAGAAATTATCGGAACCTGGCAGGAGTGACTCGAATACGAGAACCCCTACGAGGTAGGACAGTAGTAGAAAGGGTAGGGGGCAATGCAGAAGTATCATGAGGAGATGGAACAGGAGAACATCTGCGAGGCAAATTACAGGCAAAAGAGGTAGAGGGTAGAACAGAAACATCAGAAGGTAATATGGACATGTCATGAGAAGACTGAGGATGAACCACAGAATTTCCCACTTTAACCACTCTGGCAGCATTCCACCAGTTCTTCATGTTAACTCTCACAGAATTCCCACATACCTTGTCAATAACAAAAGGTTCAGAAAACTTGGGACTCCCCTTGGTAGAGTGAGTGGGTAACTTGATCCGGATTCTGTCACCCACCACAAATGACTGAGAAATCACTTTCTTCCTGGAGTCGAAAACACTCTTTTGTTTAGACTGAGCATGTGAGACATTAGACCTGACAACTTCATCAACATTATCAATGGAATTCATTTTTACCCAACGTGACATCCACCCTGGACAAACTTTCGAGCATGGTTTCCTCCCACGCAACAGTTCGAATGGGGAAACCTTGGTGGAAGTGTGGGGAGTGGTACGATAGAACCATAACATGGATCTGACAGCGTTCGGGACATGACAATGTTGAGCAATTGCCCATTGAATGCAATTGTTGAGTACCCTGTTCATGCGCTCAACCAAACCGTTCGTCTGAGGGTGATAAAGAGCACTCCTCAGGTGAACGATTCCACTCAATTCTACAAACGAGCAAAATTCCTGACTGACAAATTGTGTGCCATTGTCACTTACAATGGAGGAAGGAAAACCTTCACGCAAAAACAGGTCTTTCAAGAAATCGATAATACTCTTGGAGTTGGCCTCACTTACAAAACGGACCTCAGGCCATTTAGAGTAGTAGTCGACTGCAACAATAGCAAATCTGGAAGTAGGGGGAAGCAAATAGAATGGACCAACTAGGTCTATACCTATCTTTTCCCACGGCCTATCAGGAAAAGGAATGGGTTGAAGAGGAGGAGAACGTGTTTTCAAACACTTCTCAGCACTGGAACAAACCACACACTCAGCAACAACAGTGTCTATATCTTGATCCATCTGGGGCCACCAGTAATGCTCTCTAACCCTTCTTTTGGTTAGCGTTTTACCAAGATGACCCTCATGTGCACCTTTGACGATTCTAATTCTAAGATCACTAGGAGGAATCAGTCTATCTCCACGCATTAGAATACCCCCCTCAATGGAAAGCTCATCAGACACTTTAACAAAGGTCTGAAGGGAAACATGAACATTTTTCTCCCTGGGCCATCCCTCTCTTACAAACTTGATCACTTCACCTAGTAGAGTGTCATTAGATAAATGTTCTCTCCACTCCCTTTCACTGATGGAGCGCATATCATCAACTCCTACAAAAGCTACAAAACAGTCTTCTTCATCATAATCTTCCTCGCAATCTCTGTCAGTATCAACATCAACAGGATTCCTGGAAAGATAATCAGCCCTTATGTTTTTACTCCCGGGTATGTAGCTGACCTCAAAGTCATATTGGAGAAGTTTCGTTGAAAGCCTGGCAATCCTAGGAGAATGATCTTTAACCCGAACCCCAGACAGGATAGAAACCAAAGGACTGTGATCAGTCCTCAAACAGAAATGTTTACCCCATATATACGGATTGAACTTCCTGATAGCCCAACAACAAGCTAGGAGTTCCTTTTCAATTACTGCAAAATTGGACTCTGCTCCTCGAAGAACCCTGGAAGCATATCCTAATGTATGCTCAACGCCACCTACCTCTTGAGTAAGGACAGCCCCCAAACCAAACCCACTGGCATCGACAGTGATAGTGCACAAAGCATTGGGATTAAAAGGTTTCAAAACCTTAGCCCCAGTAAGTTCTAGTTTGATCCAAGAAAAAACTTTTTCACAATTAGCATCCCAACAAAAAGGAACCTCTTTCTTAAGCATGTTAGATAAAGGTTGTACTTTCGTAGCGTAATCAGGTATGAACCTAGCATAAAACTCACAAAGTCCAATGAATGACTTCAAACCACTCTTGTCTTTCGGTGCAGGACTGTCAACAATAGCCTTAACCAAACCAGGTCTGGGTTCAACGCCATTCTCAGATAATACGTGTCCAAGATATTCTACCTTGGGAGCTCTAAAAATGCATTTTTCTTTCTTTAAGACTACACCTGCACTACTCAGGGCTTTCAAGACTTCTTTCAGAGTTTTATCATGGGCATCACCACTTTTACCGTGAATAAGCACATCGTCTTGGAAGACGACCACACCACTGATGTTTTTTAAGATATTGGTCATAATCCTTTGAAAGACGGCTGCCGCAGAGGCCAACCCAAAAGGCATACGGCAGTATTGAAAGGAACCAATAGGGGAAACAAAGGCAGTGAGATGTCTAGACTCTGGATCCAGGACCACCTGATGATAAGCAGACGCTAGGTCCAGTTTACTGAACCACTTGGAACCATCAATAAGCGACAACATGTCGGGGATCTTGGGCAGGGGAAAAGAATCGACCCAAATGTTTTTGTTTAAGCTGCGTAGGTCGACACAGACACGAAGTTCCCCAGTCTTTTTCTTAGCCACTACGAGTGGAGAAAGCCATAGAGAGGATTCAATGGGTTCAATTATCCCTCTGCTGCACAGATCGTAAAGCTCTGTCTCAAGCTGCTCACGCACACTGAAAGGGACATTTCTCAATTTGTGTTTAATTGGGATAGCATTGTCCTTGATACGGATAGTGTGCATGAAACCTTTCACTTCCCCCAATTTGTTGCCAAATACACCAGGAAAATCTTTGGTCAAAGTGCTGATAAAATCATCATTTTGAGTGGAAAGGACATTGTCTGCAGGGGAAATTTCGTCGGATTGAACAACTGCTATGGAAATGGGATCTTTGGTTCCTGGGCGGAGAACCATCTTAAATAAACCTTGGTGAAACCAGCCAAGGATGTTCAAACCCTTGACTGAGACATACACTTTGCCAAAAATTTTCCTTCCCCTAAACTCAATGGAATCCTCAAAATAACCTAACAGTTCGATCTTCCTACCCTCATAGTTGAGGGGTAGCCTATCTGGAGGAGAAAGTTTGCGATTACCCCAAACTTCCTCAAAGAGTTCCTGAGTTAGCATTGTTATCCTGGCCCCGGAATCGACCAACAAACACACTATCTTATCTCCAATGCCAAAATCAGAGTAAGGATCCACACACTCTGACTCAGGATCTTCAATGCTAACAACAGCAACCATGTCTCTCAGATCATCTTGTATACTGGTTTCATCCTGAGAATCAGATACATAAGCAACTGAAGTGGGGTTATAATTGTTGTTCCACTGTCTACCAGGTTGCGAGAAGGATTGATTTTTCCTTCCACTTTGACATACTTTGGCAAAATGACCCACTCTACCGCACAATCTACAAGTGACACTCCTGGCTGGGCAAGGACGACCAGACTTGGAATGGGGAAAATTTCCACATTTGAAACACACATTGGTTTGTTTGAAGAATTTGTTGTCAGTACGACTCAAAGTACCAGCCTTGTTATCAACAACCTTCACAGAACTGACAACTGTCTCATCCTTAGTAATGGCCGAAGAAGATCTAATATCTAATTCTTTGACAGAAAGCTTTGAAAATTCAATGCTTTTCGCAACTCGTACAGTCTCTTCGAGAGAGGGATTATCAAGTGATAACAATTTTTGTTGAATATTCTTATCTAAACATTTGCAAATATATTGGTCTCTTATCATTTGGTCCCTAAAATTTTCAAACTCGCACTCTGCACTCAATACCCTAAGGGTAGAAATGAAATCTTCTACTTTTTCACCATGTTTCTGCTCAGATTTGAAAAATTTGTGCCTGACAACAACAAGGCTAGGTTTAATGTCAAAACGTAGTTCAAGTAGTTTCACAGTTTGACTATAATCATCCAAATCTTCCTCTTGAGGAGCAGGTACAAGGGGGGGTAAATGTTTAAAAATTGAACGTCCTTCGAACCCCAAACTATTTAACAAAAGGTATTTTTTTCTTTCTGCCCTGTACCTGGACGCACCAATAGCCCCTAAGTAAGTGGTGAAAGCGTCAAACCACTTCTTCCAAACAATGGAAGGTTCACCTGGAAGATCAAGGAATGGCGGAGGAGGAGAAACAGCCTGTAGACTCATATTTGTTTAGATGTTGAAATTACTTTCAAAACACTGGAGGGAAACACAGTCAAAAACAATAATGTTATTGGTGGTAAACGTCTCCCACCTCGTGAAACCAAGAGACTCAGGCGGTTGTAGTCAATAAAAATAATTCAAGATTGTCTCCTCGTTTTGCAGCAATAAAGGAACCCAGGGAAGGCACAATGACTCTTTTATAGAGTTGAAACTGATTCTTTGCTGCGTGTTTCACAGATTGAATCCCTTCACCAAATGGTTATCTCGTGAACAGTTCTGCCATTGCGCTTTTGTTTTAAATCCACTCACCTAGAGGTGGTCGCTTCGCGAACAGTTCCGCTATTGCGCTTCTACTTGCACACTGATAACCATATTAGTACGTCGGTAGTGTAGCAATAAACTTATCGAAAAAAAAACGAAGATTTTTTTTCTTCAAAATGGCTTCCAACGTTGCGTTTCAACACCAGAACGCAGCGTTCCAGTGACGTTTTGGAATTCACTTACATTAGTTGCGTTGGGGAGTCGTATTCACTCTGATGGCTGGGCGTTACTCAATACGCCACAAGCATAAGTCAGACTGCGCAAATTGCGTTGCTGACGTAAGCAAGCAGGCCGATGCTCACACTGAGTGTAAACTGCTGCCGCTTCTGTGAGGGAACAGAAAAAACAAGTACAGTACCTTATTTTCCTTTTCTTTCAAGATCAGCGAGGTCTCAGGTGGATGGTATAGGCTCGCTGGTGCTTGTAACTGCTCGTCAATTTCTCGAGGGGTGAAACGGTCTTACTTGGTACTTAGCGTCCTGTTTCTCCTTCCAAATCGGCGAGGTTATAGTTGAATGGCACGGTTTTGTCGGTACTCGTGACAGCTTCACTTACTCTCGAGGGTTCAGTCGGGCAGATGGCCTTTTAGCACTTTGCTTCTATTGGCACACAGGTGCAGCTGACGCTTCAGGTTGATGAATGTTGTTCCAAAAGTACACGCGTGGTAAGCAGACACTTGTTCAAGGATCGTCGCCAAATATTTTGTAGTAAATAGCTCACAGGCAGGTTGATTTGTAAGCTGGTTTATTTGAACAAGTGCTGCGCAGCAGCTCACTCAGCCAGTGAAAATACATCAATACAGTTGATAATTCAAAACCACATTCTAAACAGAATCAAAGACTCAGTGGAAAGAACACAGAGCGTGGAAGGTTCTGAAAAGACTAGAAGGCAAACTTAACAGAACACTACAGCTGGTTACAAGGGCATTAGAGGGGGGTACTGCCAGGGGGTGTGCTACGTCTTCCTGTGACAGAGCAGGCCCATTTCAAGGTAATTAAGTTCCTCAGCACTGCCCAGATTGTCATCCTGTCAGAGGAGCAGGATGACTCTCCACACACAAACCTTTTCTCTCAGCTCTGGGAGACACTTCACACCTGAACAAGAAGGTAATCAGCTTCTGGGTGTTAGCTTAAATGTCATGCAAATGGACTTCCAGGGGATTTAAGCAGACTAAAGCTAACTATTTAAAACTACCTTAAGTAAAACTTTTGTTACAATTCCGATTGTATCAATAAATATTTGAAAAAGTCCTAGCGGTACCTTTTTTTATCTAATGGTTAAGCAGAGATGACATTATTTAATTTTAACATTAACTCCAATGGAACAGCCAACCCTACTATAGCGAAAATAGCTATTTCAGGACTTTTCACTGTAAGGACATGTTTTACATTAAAGTTTTACATGTCCAACTGTTCAATACCAAGCCCCCGCCTTATGAGGACTTAAGACTAACTTAAAGTATATTGTAAAAGCATTTCTAAACTCCTCCGCGTAAGGGCATTTGCATTTCCCTTGGACTGTGCTGTTCATTTCAAAATAATATGAACAAGATACAGCAATGCTGATATCACACACTTTATGCAACTTTTTCTAAATGCTGTTATTAGTGCATTTTGCTGGTGGTAACCAGGCAAGGTATCTCCAAATTAATTTGGTGTTAATTGTCGAGATGGATAGAAATAATGATACATCTCTAACTGAGAACAATTGTGTGATTTATGTGCTGTAGATACCAATATGGATTGACGCAACCGATTTCATTGTCTAAACAACAAAACTGATCTTAGATCAGAGAATATACCCAATTACCTTAAAATAGCCAGGGTATGGAAATGAAAGGCAAAACATGGGACACTATTGGAATCAGGTAAATCCAAGTCTGCAAAAACACATGGTAATTAAAATATTACATAGCTATTACCTAACCCGAATATATTTAATAAAATACAGAAAAAGAACTGAAGCCTGCTGAATTTGTGGTCACTGAGAGGGGTCAGAAAAGTTGGGGAAATTCAACTCCAAAGGTTTCATGAAGCTTTTTAGAAACTTTCCAATTTCATGAATTTCCCAAAGTTGGCAAAGTTATTATCATTTAAAAAAAAATATTTCTTTTTTTTTAGAAAATGAAGGAACTAACTGGCACATGCATCAACCAAAATTGCCCTCGGTAAAATAGCTAATCGGTAAAACAGGCCGTTACCGAACTCAAAACCTGGTTTCCCAATGCATCAACGCCAATCCCAAAAAAAATAAAGAATCACAAATATACTCAGGTGCTGAATCGCAAAATAGCGATTTGTTAATACCGAGAAATGCATTTGCGAATAGCGAATCGCAATTAAATAATCGCAACAGAATGCATCAAAATTCGCTAATACTGAAAATCCCCAAATTCGCTATTTAGCATGAGCAGAATAAGGGGAATCTCAACCAGGAGGTAAAGTTGGTGAAAGGAAAAAAAAAAAACAACAGGTGGATACAATCAGCAATCCTTCAAAGATGCCACTGGACACCCAGTATGTTATCCAAATGGGCTGCCCTCTACATGCTTGCTCGGAGGATGAGAATCAATGCAGCAGCACAGCGCAGGAGGAGGATCCAGGAGAGTGTATTCAAGGTACGCATCACATTGCTGGGCCTGAATGAGGACGAAATCTATGACAAGTACAGACTGAATCGTACCATGATCATACGCCTAATTGCTGACCTGGAATCACTACTGCAGCACCAGACCCTTAGGACCAATGCCAGGCCTGCGCACATCCAAGTCCTATGCAGCCTGCACCTGCTGGCGTCTGAAAGTTTCCAGGGGGTCGTTGCGGTTGCAGGAGGCATATCCCAAAGCGCACTTTCACGCTTCTTCAGCAAATTCCTTGATGCCATGCTGACAATGATGCATACCCACATCACCTTCCCCACAACCCCACAGCAGTTGAACCGAACCAAGCAGGACTTCTATAAGGTGGCCCATTTACTCCATGTCATAGGATGCGTCGACTGCACACGTGTCCTCATCTGTCCCCCCTCAGCCAACGAGTACATATTCCGTAACCAGAAGTCCTATCACTCTATAAACCTGCAGGTCGTGTGCAATGCCAAGCACATCATTACGGACATTTTAGCGCAATGTCCCAGGAGCACACACAACGCCTACATATTCAGACACAGTGGCATCCACAGGCATCAGCTCAATGGAGAATTCAGAGAAGGACACCTACTAGGTACATACATATACCAAATTTGTTACCCCATCATCACATATGCAATTGTATTTATGCAGCTAACCCTTTTCTCCCCACCCTGCAGGTGACAGCGCATAAGCCTTAAATATCTCCTCACTCCCTACCTCAACCCAGAAACACTTCAGGAGCAGCACTACAACGCAGCACATATCAGTACCAGAATGTGGTAGAGCGAACCTTTGGTACCTTTAAAAGTCGCTTCAGGATCCTACACAAGATGGGAGGTGCATTGCAGTATAACCCTGTAACCTGCTGCAGGATAACAGCAGTGTGTGCCATGATGCACAACATTGCTACAAGAAGGAAGATACCAATAGAGGTGAACGGAGATGACAACTTTCGTGATGAACAACCCCCCATATAAACACCGACAGGCACACGAGCCAAACACAGCTGAAGGTCAAAGGAGGCGGACATACATCACTTAGCATCACTTCTGAGGCAAGTAAGAATGAGCCATCGCTACATTTTCTGGTGTGCAAATGTTTAATACACATGAGCACTTGTCAAGTGAATATGATTAATACATCAACATGACACTGACCCAACACATTGCGAGAGATACATATCCGTTGGCATCACTGGAGTATGATCACAATATGTAGGAGGCCCATGGTTACATCACCATGGCCAAATAGCCGGGAGTACATGACTATTTGCGCCTTCCACGTACCCCCAGCCTCCTGTCACGTGACTCCTCTACATCACCATGATGTGTGTCGGTGGCTGTAGAGCTGCGCGAACTGCGCCTCCTGTCACTGGTCTGCGGCACAGAGACGCTGCTGACGCTCGATTTCGCCTCACTTCCCTCCTCCACTCCCAAGTTGCTGGCACTAAATGTGCCAGACTGCAGATGTTCTACTGCACTGGTGACCTGGCCTAAGGCATTGCCCACATCACTGCAGTAATGACCCCGGTCTATCTGGAGTGACACTGATCTGCGCGACAATACAGCTGTGCTGTTGCAGAGCTTGGTGACGGCCCGAGTCAATGCTTTTGAATGGAGCAGGTTCTGACGATCCCTCCTGTGCTCGCTGTGTTGCCCTGCTAGGACGGCAGGGGTTAGCTCCTGTAGGCACTGCTTGATGACTTAATTCCCCTCTGCTACGACTGTGGTCAGTTGATGCACACTGTCTGTCATTGTGCACATGTTGCTTGCCAATTTGGAGATGTTAAGGTTCCTTGTTCCCGTGTGTCTCCCCTGCAGGACCTGAACACGCAGCATTTGGGACTCTACCCCACCATAGCTGTGTGTAGGCTGTTCGGATCCCTCAGCAAATCTTCCCAGGGCCTGCGCTGCTGTATGACTGGGACACGTGCTGGTGTTTGGAGCTGGCAGAGTGACATGTGACTGGCGGGGAACACATGTGGGTGCTGGCCTCTGCTCCGTCTCTATCACCTGCAGGGAGGGGACATGTGCCCTGTGTCTTGGTGGTGTTGTCAGTGGTGGTGGTTGATGTCGGTGATGGTGGTGTTGGTGGTGTGGATAGACTTCCAAGCGGAGTCTCTTTATCGGTCCCTGCCGGTATTTCGGATATGATGAGGCATTCGCTGTCATCAGAGTCCACGGGAGATGCATCTGTGTGTGAAACAGTGCATTGTTATTTTTATTTCTAATTGTATCTGCTATTCATTTTGCATATTTTGTACTTAATAAATGACATATTTAGACAGACTGTTAGACCTGTGCTGCTGGTCTCATTTCTTGCACATTCGGGATCATACATGCACACTTGGATGACATGACTATAACTCCCATGATGCAACACTTCTGTGAGGGTATATGTGTTAGGCACTTCTTCCTGTACACTGTGATTAGCCTGGGGGTAAGGGCATGGGTATACAACACGCAGCGTATCAGGCATGCATCTTACCTTGTTCTATGTCCGCTGAGCCAGAAGTGTCCATTTGGGTGACTCCCACGACTGCCTAGGGGATCAATGGTCCCCTCGGCGAGGTCCTCCAGGGCTGTGTTAGGAGTTACTCTGGATGTCCCCCCTCCTGTGGCAGCTGCATTCTTCAACCTTTTTAGCGATTTGCTCCTTCTCCCTTTTCTGAGGTCATACCACCTCTTTTTAAGATCATCTATGCTGCGGTGCGTGACTCCTACCACATTTACCCCCTCCTTGATGCTCAGCCAGATCTTGCGCTTCTCAGCTTCAGGCACCTTGAGTGACAGCTTTCCAAAAAGCTTGTCATGCTTGCTGCTCACCCCCTCTCTCAGAAGTTCTAAGGGCATATTACCAAGCAATAGCGATAATTATCGCTATTGCTTGGTTAGAGACAAAAATTTACAGCTGAGCTGCGGCGATTTTTATCGCAGATAAACCTTGGTATTACCAAGGTTTATCGCAAATGCGATAAAAATCGGCCGCAATGCATGAATATCGCTGAAAAGTCAGCAATATTCATGCATTACCGAGCAAATGCTCTTAGCCATGTTATCCACCTCCCATTGGATAACATGGCTAAGAACTGCTCAGGGCAGGTGTTAGCTTTTGGAGATATTCGCGCTTAGCACGAATATCTCCAAAAGTTGGTAATAGGAGATAGCGATGTTATCGACTGTTTCCAGTCGCTAACATCTTGGCACGCCCACTTTGCATGTCATTAGTGATAAATATCACCGACATGCAAAGTGGGGCCCAAGATGGCCGCTATCTCCTACTAGCTGTCGCTAACTGGTGTTAGCGACAGCTAGGTAATAGGGAGATAATTTATTTTCTGCTTTCATGGATTTAAAAGCCAAAAAAGCGGAGATAAACCCCCTTGATAATATGCCCCAGAGTTCCTTGTCAGATAACTGTCTCTTCCTCTTTCTGGGTGTGTCTGAGGTTTGGGATGCATCCTTGTCCATCCTGGATTGCTGTGGGTTGGCTGGTTTGTGAGAGTTGAGTATCTCAGCTCAGCTCTTGTGCTCTGCCTCCTCCTCTGAGCTCCTCAGGGCACTGAATGGGCTGGATGACTTCCTGGTTATGATGTCATCAGCCGGCTTCCAAAGCGACCCGTTTTTTGCGAATTCGCTAATACCGAATAAGGTAATACCGAATTCGGTATTTGCTAATTCGGTATTTGCTAATCTTTATTTTGAGCTCTCGCTATCATGCTTTTGGTGTTTCTTAGTGATTTTTACCGATTCAGTAAAAACTACCGAATCTGTTGATGCATCGCAAAAAACAAATACTTATTTGCAATTCCTTATTTATCGCTAATAAGGACTCATTTTAACGAATTTTGATGCCTGGGCCCAATAATCTTGCCACAATGTTGGCTTTACAGGGGAAAATCACAGCAAGGCCTACTCTTGGTATTAGACACACACAAAAATGTTTCAATAGCTAAATCATTTGTATTTGTGGGATATCAAGTATAATATGAATTAGATCGGCAGTGATTTGATTATGTATGTTCACGTTATTCTATCGTATAGCCATACTTAAACAAAAATCACAAACTTACCAACTTTGGGGATTGTGATTTTTGTACAACCACAAATGAAAAATACTTGTGTTGGAGAAGAGGTTGCAAACTTGATGCATGAGGTTATTAGCTACCAGCCCTGTGTTGGCAGAACATTTTATTGCACATCAAAATACAAAAATGGTGATATCAGTTTCTGAATGGGCTTTAAAAAATGCCCAAAAGATTATTCTGAAAAGTGGGTGAGGCATAAATTCCTCCAAAACTCTGCTGGTCTATCAATCCATCGGCTCAGACAGAAATGCATGCTATTCACAGGTAAACTCTGTGTCCCTCTCTGCTTTCGTGAATGTAATTTTTACACAGCCTCCTTCTGCTTTAATGAGCCAGAGTAAATACATAAAGCAATACAAAGTCAAAACAAGCTTTATTCGATATAAATAAATCATAAAAGCACAGAATACAAATATTCATTATAAGAAACATTTAAAAAACATCAAAAAATCTTCATAACAAATATTCAAAAAACAATACCTGAGCAATTCATTACTGTTTTAGATCGAGCCATATAGAATAAGTCGACTCTCTTTAGCCTATTTCTTTCTTATTGCACTTTCTGCTTTTATAAAACTTAGAACTGCACAGCAAATGGCCAATGAATATAAAGAAATTAAAAACCTATATCCTTCGATGTAAGAAAAGGATCGTAAAGGACAAAACAGTGTAAAGTAAAAAAAAATCTGCATTGTGAGATTATCACATGGACAAGGGCATACAGTATTGGAACATCCACATTGCTGGGGAAAAGCCACCAGAAAGTGAACAAAGAAAAAACTAAATCTAGTCAAATAGAATCTATGTTGAGAACTCATCAAATAAACAAGATAAAAATGGGAAAGATTGAGCATAATGGGTAAATCTAAATTTCTCACTGATTGCAACTGATCCAATGCCTGCAAATAGAACGAGTTTGCCCTAGTTACGAAGGCCATTTTAATAATAACTTTGGCTTGGCGGGACATATTGGTAAGATTATTAAATAATTCACTCAGAACCAAATTCTGAAACATACTCTTGAGATATTTATACCATGGGATAATTTGCATATTTGTATACGTTCGACAATCCAATATAATGGATGTAGTACATTCCAATTCAAATGTATTCCAGATCTTGGCCCATAACAATAGGGGGATGAAACCATTGGTCCTCCACTAGCTACAAACCCAGTTCAAGATGACAAAAGAGCGTTGAAGCACTTTCTGGTACCATCAAAAGTCTTATGGTAAAATTATTCAATTCTCCAGCCCCATGAGTGGAGATTGATATACAATTTGTCCTTTAAAATGTCAGCAGTTCTTTCACTGGCTTCTGACCCAGTCGAGCTGCAAATCTAAAAACCTCCTCCACTGCTCTTGATGTTTGCAGGGCTCTTAAAGTAGGTAGAGAGTCCTAAGACAACTGAGAGTTAAAAACAATTGCCAAATTAGAAAAACTGTTGACCTTCTCAATCTCATTCCCCTGGTTCTTACGCCATTTTATAATTTACTTTAACGCCTTAACCACGGCGTTCTAAAGGGTGGGCGGGGCTGCGTCGGCCGTTGGTCGTGCGCAGCACTGGGGAGGGAGTGCTTGCAATGGCCAACAGCCCACGGCAGCACGCAAGGGGTTAAGATCCAAGGAGGCCATGAAACCTATGAAAGTGTCCAAGCATTTCTGAAGTCTGTTTGCTGTCCTTGAATAAGGAAAGCGTCATCCACGTATGATAGGGATACAATGAAATGTTTCCAATCTTGGGAAAGTCAAGATGTTTCTGCAGTAGATAAGCCTTCAACCCATTTATAAAAACAAGAAATAAAAATGGGACAATAATACAACCTTGTCGGACTCCTTCAATAGATAATATGGACCAAGTTTTCTCCCTTTTAATACCATGCAGAATTCTCACTATAGTATTTGAATGGAGCGTACATAATAAAAAAAACAGAGATGGCTTTAGTTCCATGTCGCCTAGCGTGGTCCACAATTTGTCACGATTGACAGAATCAAATGTGCAAGATAAGTCCATGAAAGCAAGATATACTGAACACTTCATGGACTCAGTATGCTTGCTGACAATTAGTAACAGATTGAGGCACTGTTCTGCTGTGCCCATTCCTCAACTAAAATCATAATGGGCTTTTGACAATATATTATTTTCACCTGCCCAATCTTCTAAGCAGTCTAAAATACCCCCCCCCCCCATACCTCTACTGTTGGTTCAATTAATGATTTGAACCTAAAGCACCCCTGTTCCTTTTTGTCTCCCTTCTTGAAGACAGGAACTACTGTTGGCTCTTTCCATGACACTGGAATAGGACCAACAATGGCAGCTCTGATTATGTTTCTTATAAGAGGATCCCACAGGGGAATGTTTTGTTTCAAGAGATCAATCGGTATTCCATCTGAACTCAGGGCTTTCAGACTGGAACACTGGGAATTTGCATTCTCTACCTCTTCGACTGAAATTGATTTACTGAGGTTGATTCCTTGCTCCACAGATTCAGGTTCTTTTATTCCTGGTCCTACCTGGGAACTCATCATTTTAAAAGCATTACAAATAAGATTACAAGGTTCTACCCAAGTCTCTCCTAAAATCAAGGAGTCACATTTTTGAGAAAGGACATTTGCAAATATTGGGCAATTAATCACATTCCAGAACTTTTTTGAATTATTTCAGGGTACTTGCTACCTCTAAATCTTGCCAAGCTTCTGTCCTGAATCGGTCTTCCTCTCTTCCAACTTATTTTTTAATTCTTGTTCAAAGCCTTCTCTAGGTTTTTATCCCAAGGGGAGGCCTGAAGAGTGCCTTTTAGGTCTTTGAGAGCTTTAATACAGGCTCTATTAAACCAACATGCTAAAGGCTTCTCCTTAGGATAAGCGCATTTCACGTCAACTCAGTTGCGATGAAAGTACATAGGGCTTGAAAATCCTGAATAATAGCCTCTGGGGAGGACTCATGATTTAAACAGCTGATTATAAGGTCCAGGTTCTCACGAAAACGTTTATGTTCAAAAGACCTTGGGCTTACCCAATCCCATTTCAGCCTGATTCCCTGATTAGTGTCCTATTTAATTGGGATTTCAGGCGATTGACTTCCCTTTTAATATAATTTAAAAGACACAGTTAGGGGATTATGATTGCTGAAACAATGTGAAATGAACTTATGACACTATATTGGACTAAGAAAATTTCTAGAGAATAATACAACCATAATACTTGTATGACCTCCCCCATATAAGTTTAGCACTGCCCACTACTATCACTAGAGCACTCATTATAAATAAAAATCATTTGATGACACAATTCCCTTTAACACATCCCCATATATTGATTGAGAAAAATGAGACATCGAGTGACCCTCATTGTTTTCTATCCCACAAACTCGAGAGCCACTATATTTACACATGGTGCAATTAAAATCGCCATTCTACATGATGCAAAATAGGTTCCTCACAGAGGTTATTTTACTAATTTCCTCTTGCAAGTTATCTGCTACATGGGGATTATGCTGATCAAAATATTATAGTAAAAAGGTATCATTAATACATTTCCAGGGGCTAGTTTACACTCAAAAAATATTTGATACCAAGGAGAGGAACAGATTATTTTAATCTGTATTGCTGTATGTTTAACCAAAATTAGCATTGCCAATCCTCCCTTTGCCATTCTTGAAGTTGCTGGTGTACAGAATGAGTGAAACTCATTTATATGAAAATCTGCTACCGACCATGACTCCTGAAAACAAATTAGGTCAAATCTAGATACAAATGCTACCCAATCTTCGTTACTCATCTTTGAGTTGACTACCTCTGTATTCCAAGAAAAAACAGCAAACCAAGGATCAGTATAAACAGGTGCAATTGGTGTTTCTTCTATCAATGCTGGACCTAAAGAGCGCAATAATTAAGTAGTAGTTATTTGCTGAGACTACTTCTTTGTCGCTCTCTTTTTTATTGACTTGGGAGTAAAGAGGTGTTTCATGAAAGGGTTTTTACCCTCTTCACTATCCAATTTTAGTCACACCTAGCACTTTTTCACCCACTTCACAATTTCTGTGCTTTGCTCTACAGTTGTCACTTTACACCCAGGTACACCAGAGTTCACACTGGGCCTTACTGGTCGGATAGGTTGTTTACATCTTTCTTATCCCCAGTGGGTACAAAACAACCTTTACCTTCTTGGTGTGAAGGATCCCAGATGATGAACAGGGCGGTCTCGATCGACAACTGATGGGTATTTTTTCACACAGAAGGAGTACCCATTTGTTTGAGTGTATATATTACTTAGTCATGCTATAGGTTTATCACTCATTTTTGTTGTCTAGCCTATGCTTTCAGATACTTAGTCAGTCTATGTTTTCTGTGTGACTCACTGCTACATTCTGTTGATTTAACTGTATATGTTGGGGGTTGTAGCATTGTAAGGTCGTAAAATATCCCCTCAGGCCCTCCTTCCAATTTTTGTTGCATAAAGGACCTAAAGAGCACCTTATAACTTCAGCTGTTGATTTGTCCCCTGTCACCATATCTTGAATCCCAACTTGAGAGTCAGCAGACGTGAACTGAATGCCAGGATTTAACATTTGTCGGGACCCGTTGTAAGTGTCAATCAATATCTGTTAGGCCAGCTAACAGTTCAAATCCATTCACATTGATGCAAGCATCCGGGAGTGGCTGTCTAGATTCTAAATAAACCAATACAAATAGCCAAAAATCCGATGAAATTGCTGTGATCATGTATATTTCCAAATAAAGAGAATCTGGTAAAGCAGTAATGTATACATCCAAAATAAACCAAATTAATTACAAAATGGATATACTTTAACTGGACCACTCTCTTTGACAAGTATAGGGGTTCATGTAGGACTCCTGAAATCTCCCACACTGCATGCTTCTAAGTATACCAGCTTCACAAGGCTATTGACCCAAAAACTATTCTTGAGTCCCTCATGCAGCACATATTTTCACGTTAAGGTCTGAGGTTCCGTGACAATTGTAAGTGGTGTTTTCGACTCGCCCGAATATGGTCGAGTCAGGTATCTATGAACCGCAAATGACGAGTTTAGTGGGTGTACGCGTTTTCGCTGTGTTAACCTAAACCGTTCGTCTGTTTCGTGGGTTTCTTCATCTGAACCCACGGGTTCCATTTTAGATACGGCATCCATTTTGTTTCTTGCCCTCAAGTAGCCAGCGAACGGACACTGTCCGCTTCGTGACCCTGGGATTCCCAAACCTTTGCGGAAGACACGTGTTCCTTTGAGGATGTCTTTATGACGAGAGGGATGACACTGCAAGGCAGATGGCCCCGCTCGAAGTCCATCTTGCCGTGCCGGTCTATTGTCTCAGTTGTGCATTCATTAGGCACATCTCCTTTGATCTCTGAAATCGTGTTTCTGATAGCACCCCCTTACACTCTTTTCAATCTGTTCGCTATCCTCGTCTTCCTCTGCACCTGTTTCTGACTCTTCCTTGATTCGGGTACAGCTGAACGGAATGTACTAATGGTGGGAAGATGTACTTTTACAGTTGGGAACCGGCAATGCTACTGTAATTATGTTCCGGGCCCTGAATACATGAAAGCGACCCCCTATGAAATTCACTGTGGGAACCGGGTTGTAATCTTTTGTTTGCTATGTTATCTTATGACGAAGAACTGTATAAAAGAAGCGATCCACAGATACAATTCGAAGCAGTCTCCTTGAACCTACATGCTATGTACTTCTTGTGACTTCTGTGTTCCCTGCAGTAAATAAACTTTGAATCTTTGACGTCGAAGGAAGTGTCCCGTGTCTCTGTCATTTGTACGCCGGAACAGGTAACCCACGAAGGTTTCAGGTGTTGTCCCTGGCACCGCTGGGTCTTAGAAAAACCCAGTCCTTCAGTTGGCGCCCAACGTGCGGCTGCATCAGTGGTACCGGTCCAAAGCCCGACGATCGTGAGGAACTTCGTGTGAAATCTCCGAGGGAAGGTGCACCCCGCTTCATCGATCCTGTTGTCGAAACAAGTGGCCCGAAGACTTTTCCCGCGAAGATCCCCGCCTCCTGACGGCTGCGACGGACTGCTGCCCTGACTGTAGACCTGTTTTGGCGCCTGGCGTAGACCTTGGTACAGCGAGACGATTGACGGGCCTTCCTGGTGATGCCATTGTTCTTTGAGTTAAGTATTTGTGGGTCGCTCCCGAAATCCTTAGTTGTTGTGGGTGCTTCGTTGTTGCATGGTTCCATTGCATTTGTGGTTCTTCGTATTTTGTTCTTAGTTGTTCTATTTGACGTCTGCAGTCGCCAAAAACCGAGGGTTTTTGCACTTTTGCGGAGACATTGTAATCCAATAACTCTTGACGTTTGTAAAACTCGGTTAGTGTGCACGATGCCTGGCCGTAGTACTGTGTTCAGTTGCTTTAGAGGTTGTGGTGCGGATTCCCGATTGGAGGACTCATGTCGGATACCTCCAGTTGGAACTCCAATTTACGAATTATATAGTCGCCATGGTGTGGGTCCTATCGCATTCAATGATTGCTGGGTTCGTTACACTAAAGATGACGGTGTCCTTAGTTGGCCACCTCATGGTAGTTTTGAGACCCCGATTTTAGATAATCTTGAAGCTAAATTGTTTCAAAAGAAAGCAAGGCCGGCCATGTTTGATTCCTTTCGGTTATGGCGTAAAGAAGCCAAGCAGAAGGAAATCAAACAGCTTAAACGTAATAAGAGAGAAGGTATTGTTACAACGATGAGAAATGCAGAGCAGTTTCAGCGAGACAAAGAAGAGAAGGAAAAGGAAATTTTTGATAGATTACAACGTATGACAGTGGATAAATGTTATCCCGCTTTACCGACGGGTACTGATAAGAAAGGAGAGGAAGCAGTAGAGGACCCTTTGTTGTCCTATCTGTTGAAGTCGCCACCTCCATATGCACAGGATACCACAGCCCCTGTGGTTCCCCCTGTTCCTCAACCTGTTGTTCCGGCAGCTGTTAATCAGCATGTTGCTGGTCCTATCCTTGCGAATCCTCTTGTCCCTATTCCTCTACCTGCTACTGTCCCTACTGCTCCACCGTCTATACCTTCTCAAGCTACTGTTCCTGCTACTTCCACTATAGTGGCTACTCCTACTGCTTCAGCTCCTTCTGTTTTTGGTCCTCCTGTTGTTACCCCTTTACTCCTCTCCTCTTCCCCGTCTGTTCGGTGACGTATTCCTAATATTGTTGCTAACTTTTACTCTCCTCTTGGTACGATTCTTGGGTCTGCTGATTCCGATGCTCCCCAAAGACGAAGTCAGCTTCCTGGTGGTAGAGAACGTGATACGCTATTTAAAATGGCGAAAAATTGGATTAGGTACCCCCTTAAGAATCCTCCACGCATAGTTGTCGATACTTTCTCCCAATTTAATGAGCCAACACAGAGATTCGTGTTTGAAGAAATGTGCAATCTCTTACGTGACGAGATATCAGTTGACGCGGCAGATGATGTACTGGCCGCTGTAACTGAACTTCAGCTTCAGTTTTCGAGTGGTATGATTGTGGGTAGCAATGTTTGACGTGCTGTCGAGCATCTACTATCTTTTCGTCCCACTGTGATGCCTCGTGCATTGTTTAAAGATGAACATGAGGAATGGATGTCGACGCCTGGTCAGTTTCCTATGCGTGAAGTTCCGCCAGTATGGATGCCAGGTGATGCTACTGCCGTTCCTATTATTCCGCCACACTTCCAGAGAGTGTGGATACACCGTCCATGGAAACGATCGGAAGTTTTGCAGGTTAAGCAGACTTTGCCTGACCCTGCAAAGTACCTGCAGGGTACTATAAAGAATTGTCCCAACTAGTGGATGCTACGATCATGAATCTTGCCGACATTGATATGTTGTTCGGCAATGTCGTACCGCAACCGGTTTGGGCGAAAATTCATCAAGAGAATCACGCAGCCGAGTTAGGCGGTGATTGGGCTGCTCTTGTGGCGGCTGACGTACGACAAGTTGGTGGGGCTAAGCCTGAACAGCTCATTACTGATCTTCCCCAAAGAATAATTACCCTTATGAAGACACTTATGCCAGCAATGAAAGTTAACTGGGATAAACTGTCTGCCTGTAAACAAAAGAAGGACGAGAGTGTCTCTGATTTCTTTACGAGATTTGAGGAGGCATTCATCGACCACAGTGGTCAAGATATGAGCACTGAGGGGGGCCAGAGATTGTTTGTCGATAAATTTGTATCGAACTTGTTGCCTGAACTTAGCAACAAATTTAAAAATTCAGAAAGTGCATGGGCTGTTTCGGCCGCTGCTCAGATATTGGCCACGGCTCAATATTATGAAAATAGAGAGAAGGAGGAAAATGATCGTGCGGATAAAAAGACGAAAGAGCTCAAAACGAAAGTTCTGTTACAGCAAGCGTATCCTCCGCGCTCACATCAAAATGATTCTCAACAACGGAATAGATCACAATTGCAGTCCGCTAGGTCACAGTCGCGGAATGATTCTTCTTCGCAGAGATCTATGCTTGGGTACAATCAATGTGCTTATTGTAGAGGTGAGGGTCATTTGAAATTTGATTGCCCGGTTTTGCGCGATCGAAATAATGGCAATTCATCTAGAGGAGGTCATAATGGTCCTCAACAGGTTTCACGAGGTAGAGGTTGTGGCGTTACTCAGAATCAAAACGAGCGTTTTAATAATTCCTCTGATTCCAATAATTGTTTTGATCAGCGTGGTTTGTCGTCAGGTAGATCCGCACAGTACAACGTGGATGATTTTTACATTGAGCAGGGTACTGATGATGGTAATTACTAGGACAGCCACAGACAAAGAGAGGCAGTAGTATCAGTTCCGGTTGATCAGAGAGGGCCTTACGTCGCAGTTGCCACATCGGGCGTAGTTGAGCCTTTTCTGTTGGACACTGGTGCAGCGAAAAGTTCCATCATGCATTCGAAACTCCCTGGCGCACCTTTGTCTGGCTTAACAAATGTTTCCGTTGGATTCTCTGGCGCCCCTGTTAGCAATCCGGTTTCTCGCCCTTTGCCCCTCACAATTGGGCCTCGTGAGCTGAAAGCTCCTTTGATTTCGACTACTGGTTGTGGTGAAAATCTTTTGGGCCTGGATTTGCTGAAACGTTTGTATGCGACTTTGTATTGTTCTCCTGCGGGAGTAAAGCTTACATTGGGTGAGAGAGTAATCTCTCCTATGTACTTGTCAATTGATAAGCTCCCACCGGAATTGAGTTCTCTTCCTGCATCTTTGTGGGCAACAGGTCCCAATGACGTGGGCCTGCTTGACATCTCCCCTTATGTTGTCCAATTGAAATCGAATGTGCGATTACCACGTATTCCCCAGTATCGTATCTCCCTTGATGGTGAGCGAGCATTGTTAGCGATCATCTATGACTTGATCGAGAAAGATGTTATTGAGGAGACTCGGGGAAACATGTGTAATAGTCCTGTGTTACCTATTCTGAAACGCACTGATCCATCTAAGACTCCTGTTTATCGTTTTGTCATTGATTTACGGGTGGGGAATAAAATTGTGGTTCCTCAGTTCCCTGTGGTGCCTTATATCACGGCTTTACTGACTCTGATTCCAGCATCTGCGTCCTGGTTCTCAGTGATCGACCTGAAGAATGCTTTCTTTAGCATTCCGATTGCTGAGGAAAGCAGGGACCTATTCGGTTTGCCTTTCTAGGTATCACGTCATACTGCAGGCAATGGATTCCAAATTTTTCATTGCTAGCGAAACCATTGGTAGCCCTCACGTGCAAGGATGTTCCAACTCCTTTGCCATGGACGGAAGAGTGTCGGAAAAGTTTTTCTGAACTGCGTGATGCGTTGTGTTCGGCTCCTGTGTTAGGTACCCCTGACTATAGCAAGCCGTTTACACTATACGTTAACGAGAGGGAAGGTTGTGCGTTGAGTGTTTTGACGCAACACTTTGGCGGTAAGCAGCGTCCATGTGCATATTTTTCTTCAACCTTGGACCCAGTAGCTAGAGCGTTGCCGAGTTGTCTAAGAGCGACAGCGGCAGCTGCGGTGTCCATTCGACAATCTGCAGGATTGGTCATGGATAATATGCTTACGGTGATGGTTCCGCATGCAGTTGACACTCTCTTGAATCGTACGAAAACTCAACACTTGACGAGCGCAAGGTTGTCTGGTTATGAGTTGACGCTTTTGGCAGTCACATTCAAATAAAGCGCTGCATTGTCCTAAATCCGGCGACTTTGTTGCCAACCAATATGGAATCAGACGAGGTACCTCCACATGATTGTTATTTGCGAACTGAGGAAGAAACGAAGGGTCGTGTTGACCTGAAAAACATTCCATTGGAAGAACCCGATGGCACTGTGTATGTGGACGGTTCGTGTTTTAAGTTGCCGAATGGTGATGTGACGACTGCGTATGCTGTGGTAACGTTGAGTACGGTTGTGGAAACTGCGAGACTGAATCAGAATTCTGCGCAGGCGGCAGAACTAATTGCCTTGACGAGAGCGTGTGTTTTGTCGAAAGGAAAGCGGGTGAATGTGTTTACCGACAGCCAGTATGCCTTTGGTGTTGCCCATAGTTTTGGACGATTGTGGCGAGAGAGAGGTTTTATGACATTGCATGGTACGAAAATCCAGCATGGACAGCTTGTGAACGATCTTTTAGACACACTTACATTGCCCAAGCAGGTGGCGATTATTAAATGTAGTGCGCACCGTAAGGTGATGGATGATGTTGGTCGTGGCAATGCGTTTGCTGATGAGATTGCTAAGGAGACTGCGAGAAATCTTGCAACTAGAATGTATGTGACGAGTTCGGTAAGGTGGCCTGCAGAAACTGGTATGTGTGAGGATACTGTTGAAAGTGTGAAAGCGATTCAGAATGAGGCCACTGAAACTGAAAAGACTAAGTGGAAGGAGAGCACAGGAAAGTTGGATGCGAATGGCTGTTGGATTGATTTGTCGGAGAATCAAAGATGGATGTTGCCGGATGCATATGTGCTAGCTGTTGTGACCATGGCACACGGTTTATCGCATATTAGCGCGAAAGGTATCTGTAAGTTGCTGTCCCCTGTATGGAAGAATGATGGTATCGCTAAGTGTGCTGAGAGATTGGTCAAGAATTGCATGATATGTATGATGTACAATCCTGGCAAGGGCACTCCTACACCCCCTGGCCATTTTGCTCCTCCTACATGTCCCTTTGAGGTAATACAATTGGACTTCATCCATATGGAGCGATGTAATAACCTAAAATACGTTTTAATTGTGGTTTGCGCATTCTCCCGATGGATCGAAGCTTATCCTCTTAAAGACAATACTGCCCTGTCCACAGCGAAAGTCCTACTGAAGGAATACTTTCCTCGGTATGGAATGCCACGGATTGTATGGTCTGATAACGGAAGTGAGTTTGTGGGGAGTGTGATGAAGAGTGTGTGTAAGGGCCTTGGAATTACACAAAAATTCCACAGCGCCAATCATCCTCAGTCAGCAGGTTTGGTTGAGGGGTACAACGGTACTCTAAAACTAAAACTTGCAAAGATTCAGGCTACGACTGGTCTCTCGTGGCCTGACGCTTTGCCCCTGGCTCTTCTGTCAACTAGGGCGACTGTACACTCTCGAGTAGGGCTCAGCCTATATGAGATTGTGTTCGGCCGTCCTGCAAATATTTGGGGGGGTTCCTAGGCCTAATGCATTCACAAATCTTGAATATCCAATGCTAATTGATTACCTTCATGATCTGACTGCTAAACTGAGGTTGATTCATCAACAGGTCTTTGAAGCACTGCCGGCGCAGACGGAGGGTCCAGGCCACCAGCTCCAACCCGGAGACTGGGTGGTTACCAGGAATTTTGGCCGAAAGCGAAACCTCGAGCCGAGGTTTATTGGACCCTTCCAAGTACTACTCGCCACGAGAACCGCTGTTCGTTTGGAGGGCCGCAAGCATTGGGTGCACGCTACCCACACCAAAAAGGTACCAATACCTTTACCAGCAGACTCGTGGGTGAGGACTGGCATCGCTGCATCTGAAACAGAAGCTTTGCTGAACTTTGTGCCGTTCAGTGACGCTCAGCCTGTGGGAGATACTTCAGTGCAGCTAGATAACTCTGTTGAACCTTTGCCATTGGAGAATTCAAGATCTGAACTATCGTCTGACCGACAGGACTCTGTTCCACCATTCGACCAATTGTTTGAAGAGCAGACTCGTCCTGGAAGAAGCAGATATTTTCTTCGTTCCAATACCAGAGACAAATAAATGATTTTTTTCCTTTTTGAAATTCACGCTACCCCCATTATCATCTTGAACATCTTGAATAATTGTGGTTTCTGTTTGTATTCTGAGTTCTTTTCCACATATGTGTTTTTTTCCACAGCTAGGAGATTTTGTATATATTGTTTGATTAAAAGAACCTTACATCCAGGTTGACCGTAGGGCCGTGCGGGTACTTCCTTCTGTTTAGTAGGTCCTGACACTAGGTCGGAGGCCGTCGATTCCTAGGAACTCCTGGGGATTGGCCATTACTACACAGAACGAAGTGCGTCAAGAACGTTGCGGACGGTTTTAGAGGATGGCATTCTCAAAGTTGTCGGAAGTGGAGAAGACTCAAGCGCAAGGATCCGAACTGCATAGGGTTGTACGTACCAAATGCTTTATGTTTCAGGTGTTCCTACTGTTCCTAACTGTTTCCTCGTTACTGGTGGGTGGAGTATACTATGCGATACAATCACTATTGCCTTCTGCTTCACCTACCCTTTCCTCTAAACCAAAACCTACTTCCACTGTTTCTCCTCATTCTTTTCACATCTTACCCCAACACGAGCAGGTTAGACGTGCGGAATTCATGAACAATTCCTTCGTTCAGCTCCTTCACCAACATCAGTTGGTGATGAACACTACCAACTGTTGGGTGTGTGGGTTAATGCCACATACCACTGATAGGGGAATTCCGTACTTGGTCCTTCCTTACAGTTCCCAGGGTTCAGCTCGAGCATTCCAAACAATGTTTCGTAGCGCACTAGATTCCTCCCCCCATCGAGAGCCACGCACTGCAGATCATGGTCCTGGCCCGTACCACAAGCCTTTGGCAAGAGCGATTGCCGATTTAGATAGGGATATCTTTGACGCATCGTTTATTCCAGAGGAAGAGGTGCGAGCATACAGAGATCTGAGTGAGGCTGAGTACAGCATGTCAGTGGGTGATCGGCAGCTTAAAAGCTCGTCTCCGATCTGGATCGTACCCCATCTTGGTAATTTCTGTCTGAAAGCGCTTGGCCGAAGCCCGCGAGCTCAGCTCGGGAGGAGTGCCTGTACCGAAACGTATGTTTTGCCGACGGCCTCTTGACCTGTTCTTTTGACTGCCAACGGTACATACTTTGTTTGTTATGACCGCGCATATACATGGTTGCCTCGTGACTTCTCAGGCACATGTTATATTGCGAATTTGTTGCCGCCGACCTTTACTGTTGGGTCGGATTATCACAAGACCAGAGTTGTGAGAGGCGTAATTAGCGAAGAGGACACTGACGGTCAAGAAGCAGGAGACTTCTTTAAGGGTTTCTTGCCGTTTTGGGGACCTATGATCAATAGTAGGAACCTGAGACAGTTGACTCGAGTGGTGGAATCGACCGCTAATATCACTGCAAGTGCCCTTGGTAACATTACAGCAGAGCTTCAGGCTGACAGGCTTATGACGTTACAAAATCGTATGGTTTTAGACGTTGTCCTTGCAGATAGAGGTGGAGAATGTAAGGTGATCCATTTGAGTTGCTGCATTTTCATTCCTGATAACGCTCCAACTGTCTATCAAGCCATCTCGAAGTTGCATAAGATCTCCGAGTCCATACACGTGGACGTAGGTGATTGGACGCTTCTAGGGTGGTTTTGGGGCCTGATGTCGACGTGGGGTTGGAAAATTCTGATGATCATTGGAGTTGTTGTAGCATTCCTGTTCACGTGTTGTCTTTGTGTGCAGTGTGGTCCTGCCTTATGTGGCCTATGTGCTACAACGTGTATAAGACGGCCATCTGTTGCCAAGGAAGCATTGATGGATAGAATAATGTTGCAGCAACATCTGGATGGTCTGATGAATATCGAGATCGATTCCGATTACGACTAATGCTTGCCTACATGAGGGCAAAAGGAGAGTCTGAGGTTCTGTGACAATTGTAAGTGGTGTTTTCGACTCGCCCGAATATGGTCGAGTCTGGTATCTATGAACCGCAAATGACGAGTTTAGTGGGTGTATGCGTTTTCGCTGTGTTAACCTAAACCGTTCGTCTGTTTCGTGGGTTTCTTCATCTGAACCCACGGGTTCCATTTTAGATACGGCATCCATTTTGTTTTTTGCCCTCAAGTAGCCAGCGAACGGACACTGTCCGCTTCGTGACCCTGGGATTCCCAAACCTTTGCGGAAGACACGTGTTCCTTTGAGGATGTCTTTATGACGAGGGGGATGACACTGCAAGGCAGATGGCCCCGCTCGAAGTCCATCTTGCCGTGCCGGTCTATTGTCTCAGTTGTGCATTCATTAGGCACGTCTCCTTTGATCTCTGCAATCGTGTTTCTGATAGCACCCCCTTACACTCTTTTCAATCTGTTCGCTATCCTCGTCTTCCTCTGCACCTGTTTCTGACTCTTCCTTGATTCGTTTACAGCCGAACGGAATGTACTAATGGTGGGAAGATGTACTTTTACAGTTGGGAACCGGCAATGCTACTGTAATTATGTTCCGGGCCCTGAATACATGAAAGCGACCCCCTATGAAATTTACTGTGGGAACCGGGTTGTAACCTTTTTTTTGCTATGTTATCTTATGACGAAGAACTGTATAAAAGAAGCGATCCACAGATACAATTCGAAGCAGTCTCCTTGAACCTACATGCTATGTACTTCTTGTGACTTCTGTGTTCCCTGCAGTAAATAAACTTCGAATCTTTGACGTCGAAGGAAGTTTCCCGTGTCTCTGTCATTTGTACGCCGGAACAGGTAACCCACAAAGGTTTCAGGTGTTGTCCCTGGCACCGCTGGGTCTTAGAAAAACCCAGTCCTTCAGGTCCTGTATTTTAGTTTCCATCAAACATCTTAAACCCCACTTTAATTTGCTTTATTGTTTAACTAAAGTAGTTAAACAAGAAATCTAATTAGATCCGCTGTACTTTCTGGCTTGGAATTTGGATAGCCATACTTGCATTTTTAATAGGAATAGCAAAACTACAAGTACCTGAATAAAATAGAAAAACGGTGACTCATTGAGAAGGTTGGAGTTCACGGTGCAGTCCCAGGTCAGGTGAGATCCTGGCTACTAAAGACCTTCAATTGAGAGCTGTGCTAGCCTATTTGTAGATTCTAATCCCCCACTTTCTTTTCAATATGTGACCATCCCCGATTCCTTTGTGAACACCAACCTCATTTCTATGGTGAACAGATTTTGAAAAACAAAACCTAGGACATTCAGCAAACAAAGAAGTAGGGCTATAATTCTGTATTGACTGAAGGGTACCTAATGACTTAATTGACAAAACTCACCAACATAGAAAGCAGAGACAAATAGGGCACTAAACATAATTAAATGACTGCAATGGTAATAATCCCCATTCGGGCCTTAGCCACTGCAGGTAGAGGTGCAGTTCTCAGATGGGTGACTCTGGATAGTTTGTGGAATGATCCACGAGTACTAGTTTAAACCCCTTGCCAGAGGCTGCGTGTGGATCTGTAGAACCTACAACGTTGGCCTTTTTTCTAAATGGGAACAAAAGATAGGCAAAGGACACGGGGGGGGCTTCCAGCTTCTGCCCTGTCTTCCGGCTGGCCTGGCAGGTCAAACAAGTCCTACAGAAGGTGTCTGAGGAAACTTTTATCTGGGGCCAGTAAAAATGGGGGATAAGCCTGGCAAAATGTCTTATCTTGGCCCAGATGTCCTGGCACGGGTTTCCCACGAACCAACTCCAGTAGGAAGTCCCTGTAGCATTGTTTCCTAATGTAGAGGTGCCTTAGGCTTACCATAGAGGAGGTTGCCCTTCAGTATAATCAGTGAGTACCAGAGGCACTATCTGCTGTCTGAGATTTGGCCTTTTGCCTCATGTCCTTCAAAGCTGGGCTCTCCTTGTGTGCCATACAGAAGTCCTCCTTGGTGTGTCCTTCTTCCACTTGCCATCCAGCAAATTCAGGCAGGTCACCAAGGGATGTACTGTCCCCTCCCCTGGGCTCCTGGGCATCCTCCTCTGGTACCATATGCACCTCAGCTGGAAGAGATTAAGGGGCTGGTTTCCCACACCCCTTGCCCTTCCCTCTTTTGGCAGCTGTCTGGGCCATTTGTCAAGGCTCCAGAACTCCTTGACTTCCTGGGCAGCCATGGACTTCCACTCAGGCAACCCTAAAATTTTCAGCATTCCCTAAAAAACAGTCCACATGGCTCAGAACAACTTTCAGAAAATCTGAGACACCCCACACTTAATTGAAACAAGGGCCACTAGACAGTGACCCTCACAGTGGTCAGCCTCTACAACCTGGTGGGATGCATTGGGGATAACTTGCTCTGGGGCCACCAGCAACTCATGTGCCCCTCAGGGCCTCAACACCTTACCCATTGGTGGTAACCCACTGCCTAAAATTTGCAGTATTGGAGGGCACATGGGTTTTAAGAATCATCTCAATGTCACCCAGCACATGCATTTTAGTACTGGTTAGCAGTGGCAAAGTGCTCAGAGTCCTAAGGTCAACAAAAATAAATCAGCAAAAAGGTGAGGTAAACAGGGAAAAAGTTTGGGGAAGACCACCCTGAGACTGTCAGGTCTCACAACACCCTTCAACTATTGTCTCTTATAATAATAATTACAAATAACACATGTGAAATTCCAATTGCTCTGTGCATTTCAAAGAGAAGCCAAGTATTGGTGGAGCATGTAGGCTGGAAAATAGTTTGACTCATTGACAGAAACTGAAAACGCAAACTGTCTTTAGCCTGATCATCAAAGCTCCTAAGCGTGTTCTGTCAAAAACAACACCCATCCAAAACCAGACACCGATAGACAACTCCTTCACAGTATGTACACAGTATCCAAAAAGAGCATATACTCCTAGGGAATGTAAAATGAAGAAAAATGTGAACTGTAAACAGGATTTGCATAGCTGCCATGAGCTTAGGGAAACGTAGGCACTGTTGAGACACTGATCAGCATCTGCTATGCAACCTGCACTCAACAGTGACCAAGGGCCACTGTATCAAGGTGGCAGGAAGATAAATAATGCTGATGACTTTCATACAATGGTGCTGCATTTCCCCATCAGAACATAAAGGCCCCATATAGGGACTGATACCATATAAGGAGAGGGACTGAGGCAGCCTGGCTCTCTTCTATAACCATGTGCCAGACGACATAAAGTAAACAAATCCTTCCCACTCTGAGATGGCTTGTTTTTCATCGCAACCAGTCACATTTCCTTAACCATTGACGTTGATTACACTTTGACGTCTGCCTGGGTCACAGTTAGGGGTGGGTGGAACTCGCTGAGTTTCACTCCAGGCAATTCCGTGTAGTTACCTAAAAACTCTGTGAGATATGACAGGTGTTCGGCAAACTGAGGAATATTGGCATGTTGTACTGCTTGTGCTGATTTTTAGCACCAGGAGTTGTTCTGCACTGTAAAATCAGTACAACTAGCACCACGCAGCGCACCAGAGGGTACCTGGAAGCATTCTAGAGCTTGAAAATCATGTTAGGGGAGCCAGATACTTGCTCGCCGGGTTAACATTGGTGAGGCAAGCATGAAGAGAAAAACTCTGTTGTGCAGCAGTTGGGGTAGGTTTGTCAGAACTGTGCATCCCAAGCGAAAGGCAGAGTGGACAAAACTCTGCAAACTCCACCAGCGGAGTGGAATTTTTCATCCACTCTTAGTCACAGAACACAGCAGAGATAAGTAAGCACTTGCTGTACTATGGCATTAAGTTGGAGGGCCTCAAGCAATTCACACAGGGAGCTTAAATATTAGACATATCAATAGTTCAATAATGGAGCAATAGGGACTAAAATGTGTTATACTAATATGGAAAGTATCGCAGGTATCACTCATTTAACTTACCAAACAGAAAGTGGAGTAAATGTATGGCATGGTTTCCTTAACAAAAGACATCTTGTCAGCCTCACATGTGGGGGGCCTCACGGCTCGTCCTAGAGCCCAACCCTCTTTAATCTATATGTGGCCCCAAGGGCTGATCTGGTGTGTATATTTGGGTTTCATGTGCTGTCATATGCAGATGATACTCAAATTATTGCATCCATTTCCAATGGCCTGTCGTTGGTGGCGGGGAGGTTCAACCAGTGTATGTCTAGAATTTCCTGTTGTATGAAAGACAATTCACTGAAGACTAATGCAGACAAGACTGAAGTGATTGTGTTTGGCTCTCAAAATTCCACCTGCCCAGAAATCTGGTGTCTGGAACCCTGTGGACCTCTCCCCACTTCTATCAAGTCAACAAATTCCTTCAGGTCATCTTTGACAACACACTGAGTTTCAATGCACAGGTCCTGTAGCACTACTGGCACTTTTCTTTACATCATTAGGACCCTGGAAAATATGTTTCTTTACATTCCACTCAGAACTGCACCAGACACTCACTATTGCCCTTGTCACCTCAAGGCTAGACTACTGTAAAGCACTTTACCTTAATATCAACAGCTTCTCCCTGAACATAGTTCAGGTTGAACACAATGCGGCAGCCCGCCTTATTCTGAACATTCTAAATGGTACTCAGTGTGAGATGGGATTCATTCCCTCCATTGACTTCAGGTCAGGAGGCGAATCTTCTTTAAGACCCTGTGCTTAGTTTTTGAGACTCTTCACAAGAGGGCCCCCAACCAATTGAATGCTCTAATCTATTGGTATACTCCTGGCAGACGGCTTAGATCCTCTTGCGGTAAAAAACGGAGGATCCCCAGATTTTAGAAGACTAGATTGGGTGGGCGTTCCTTCTCAGTAGCTGCTGCCAAACAATCGAACACTCTGCCTACATATTTTTCTGAAGCATACTCTTTTATATCCTTCAAAACACATCTGAAAACCTGCCTTTTTCCTGGTAGAATCCCTGATTATTGGCTGATCTGCTCCTGTTGATCTATCTGCCCTGCTCAAGCGCTTTGGCACCTGCGGGTTTTAGGGCACTCTATAAATGTTATCCTATCCTATCCCAATAACCACCAATAAGAAACAACAACTGTATGCCATCACTGTAAATGCATCTGTTTAGTTCAAGGAGCCATCCCCCAGCTGTAAAGACACTGCAAAGGTTAAAGTACCCTGGCTATAATGACATCTGTAAAAAAAATAAGTCTGCTGTGCTTTAGATATTTTGCAAATATATATTGTCTTACTGCACATGTTATTTTATTTATATGACAGAAATATTCATCTAAAGTGATTCTGCTTGTGTTGCATTGTAATGAAATGGTGTCCTTAAAGCCTACATTAGAAACTTATGCAGTCAGGTTCCAGTCCAAATGGACAAGGCACAACAGGATTTCATTCAACAAAATACACACAAAGACAACCAAAATTAACTGTTATAGCCTTATGTACATTACTTTTCCACAATCTGGAGTGGTGTAACAAAAGCATCACAACCATTCCCCCACATCAGTTGCATTTTGGGTCAAATATTGCTGCATGGATTACTAAACCTAATCAAAAAACAAAAAGGTGGTAAAGTTTTGTGTTTGGAAACTTGAAGCAGCCATGCCTATGTAGACGTTTGCCCACACAAAACTCACACCTGCAACTTTCCCAGTGGACTATTACTGACCTGCTTCTGTCCCTCAAAGAGGGAGGTATCCACAGCACTTGCAACACCCTCCCCTGCTCCTTGATATCCAAGCACCATCTGCAGTGGCGGCTGGTGGAATTTGAAACTGGTGAGGCATTTGCAGAACGAATGAACATATGCAAGTGGTGCGAATTTCAGCACTATTTCTGTGATAAATGGACTAAAAATTCAGTTCTTCTAGGCATTCATAAAAGAAAACTCATACATTATTTCAGAGATTTCTGGGTTGACAAGCAAGTCTGACTTCTGAAGAGGGCTAGGGTACTAAACAAGACTGCATTGGCTCTACCCTTTCCAATAGAAAACACTAGTTAGCGATGTGAACACGTTTAATGGACAAACCTGGGGTCTAGGGAGAGTCCCTCTCCTGAGAAAGAAATTAAACAAGCATTTGCAATGCAATAGGTCTCGCATTTATACAAGTTTGAGCTATTAGCATTGTAAATGACAATGCCTTTTATTTAAGTTTTGTTTTTTAAAACCTAAATAAAAGGCACTGTCATTTACAATGCTAACACAGCTCAAACTCTCGCAAATGCGAGACCTATTGCGTTGCAAATGCTTGTTATACCAAGTTTGCTACTACCGTAACCCATCATAACCTATTATGTAATCTTCCATTCTTCCCTTGCCATTATATTTCTAATGCTTGCAGTATAAAATCTCAATTTGAACAAATGCATGACTACAATCCCCAGACAACAAAAAAATAAACTGGAGCAGGTGAACATGGGTCAACTTGAGAGGTCTGAAGAGGGCATTGCCTGTCCCAGCATAGAACGGTAAAGATAGAAAGCTCATTCTAGTGAGAGTGCCCTCCTATTCCCAGCATAGAACAGTAAAGATAGAAAGCTCATTCTAGTGAGAGTGCCCGCCTATTCCCATGTTTCCTATGTTCGTGCTTGAGAAGCTCAGTCAGTCCAGGTTTCTCTCTGCATTCCTTGATATGTAGTCATTAATCACATGATAAACTCCGAACTTCAGGTCCAGAATGCAAATGTAGAAAACTGGACTAATTATGCTACTTACGCTTGGACTTGGAAATTTTACGAGCTTTGCGTTCCCAATGTAAGGGTAACATTTGAACGTAATATACCACGCAGAAAGCGGCGAAAGGCGCTGTGGGTTTGTGTGCCCCACTGAAGAACAGGACTTTGCAGCTGAGTGAGCCGGTGCTGCTCATTTGTGGCGCTTCTTGATTCAACGCTGTCCCAGCTAGTTAACAGTATTGTCCCAAAGCGCTGGTCTGACAATAGGCTCACGACTAAGCCGTCAACAGGACCTGGAGATACTTGGCTGGTGCAACCCCTCGTGCCTAACCAGAAATTCCGCTGATGCACCCCTACACGTGCCCGTCACATCTTCAGCAGTTGTATTACTACAGAGGCCGGTCGCAACTTAGGCAGTTGTGATCAGCCTGCAAGCAGCCACAACTTTCGTAGCTGCAGTCCTGCACCGAGTGATCACTGCTAAAGCAGTTGTAGCCCCGTACCTGCAATTACAGCCCGACCAGACTTCGGCATTTGCACTGTTGCAGAGTCTCGGTTCCTTCCTGGTACCAAAAGGAGAGTCTGTGGGCTCTCTGACGCCCAGGTCCTCCAGATCGCTCTACAGCAGTCTATTCTTTGCGGAGTCGCAAAACCACCATAGACACTGCCACGCAGCTGAATTTCTATTCACCACTGCAGCCCAGGGAGTTTCATCAAGTTCCCGCCGGGCCGCCGCGCTGCCTGCGGCGACCCGGAAGCGGTTGGGCAGCCGGCCAATCGCAGCGCGGCCCCAACCGGGAGTCCCGCCCCCATCGCGGCGCGAGACGAGAGAGAAGCCACTGTCCGAGGAGCCCTCGGGCTCCTGATCGAGTCCCGGTCCGCCCGAACAGGTGAGTGTGTTGCGGAGGAGGAGGGGTGAGTGGGGGTGGGATGTGCGCGTGTGTCTGTTAAAGGGGGTGCGTGTGTGTGTATGCAGTGTGTGTATGTGCGCATGCGTGCGGGAGCCTTTGTGTGAATGCGAATATCAGGCAGGGTGACGCAACGTGCGCGCTCACGAGCTGCAATCTCCAGGAGGACAGGCTCGTCACAGTCTGATGTCCACAATATTCCCAGAAAAGCGGCAACATAAGTTGTCTCGCATAGACAGCAAAAGCTTCGCTTTTGCTTTCGTCTAGGCGAGACCTAAAAAAGATTGGCAAATGGTGCATTTTAAAGCAAATGAATGCAGCGACAAAGCAAGGCTTATTAAGCAGTTGGAACGTATAGTCTTGAAATATTAAACACATAAAAAACTGCCCTGTATCTTCTTGCAGTAATTTGTTCAACAGTTACTGTAATTTGTAAATAGTTCTGCATGACAACTTTAGCCCTTTAAAATGTATGCTTGCCCAGTGTCTTGCACTGCATGCAGCATTAACTTTGAAAAAATATGCTCTCCTTGTACTAACGGGGGAGACCAGCAGTTTGTATTTGGATTGTCATATCTGCACCTAGAAATATGGGCAGGACAAAATTGCACCTCACTAGTACAAGTTTAACACCTGAACACTGCAATCGGCCACCAGCTGAAAAGACATCAGTTAACACTTGTAAAGAGTATTCCATTATGCTCTTTAATAACCTTTAACAAAACTATTTTTATTGGAGAAATCTGCAGGGAGACATCTTCAACCATGTCCTTCTCGACTTCATCAGTCAATGCAAGGTCACATATTCTTGGGGCATGTTGCCACGCTGCCACTTCACTTTACATCAAGCCCAAACAACACACCAAGGTCATGCCAAGACAGAAATAGAAACCATCGGACCCTTCAAGTATTTCTGTATGCCCAAGTTATAGGACAAACTAAGATCTCAACCAACATCACCAACCCAGCCACTTACATCAATACCCTCCCTACCCTTCTAAAATACACACTCCTGAAAAAAACATATAAAAATCCTAATAGTTCTCACTAACTTTACTAGTTGTACAGTGCTCAGTTGTGCCTGATTAGGTTTGTTCTTTATAAATACCCTCATACATACATACAAAAATAATAAATGTGTTAATAAAATAGTGTTGCTGGGCTTCCATGTAATACAGGGCTATTTTTCAGTGAATAGCAGTTTTGATGGGGTCTGTTGAATATGTACAGGTAGTTCAACAAACTGTATCATTTCATGTCACTGGACTGGATTTTGCATCAGTTTCTTTAGATGTCACAACAGCTAGACTTTGACAATACCATAACAAAATACAGCCTGTAGATACATGGACAGCTAGAAGGTCGCTAGTGAAGTGGTGATAGAACTGTGTTGAAATACAGCCTTGTTAGACCTGTCAGCCCTATAGGTGGTCCTCTCTAATTTTTCTCCCCTTTTTGCCTCCTCTTTCTTTATACTTTTGTGTTCACTGTAATTTTTGGGTTTTGACCTTAGGTCTCTGGACGCTCCATGATGACTAATTTATCATGAAGCGTAGGTGCTTCTCTAAAATAGTGGAAGAATAGGAGATCCTGACAAAATGGTGGCCTGCCAACTGTCAAGTTTTACCTCATTGCTTGGTGCCATAGAGGGACATGAGGGGTTCCGGAACCTTCTGGACCACACTGGACACTCTGGGCCCAGGTTATAAAAGGTGGAATGTTGGGCGGCCATTTTGGAGTGTGTTCAGAGAGAGAGTCCAGTTAGGAGTTTAGGCTGTTGGGCAGGGAGGTTAGTGCACTGTAGGAGGGTTTGACTGTCCTCTGGGGCTGCTACCCCTCACTGTTGACGCTATCCCCTGTGCGTTGACCTAGCCCTGCTGTCCTCAACTTGGGAAAATCGCATCTCTCTCCCTTTATCGCCCCTGTGAGAGAAATCTTGGACTGGTTCTGGGGTGTAAGGGCATACAAGCCGGCAGGAGGGGAGGTGAGATCAACGTCCTCCTGTAGGGGACTGGGTCTACTTTCATTAACCCCTTGTCCTCGCTGAATCGCCCCAGGAGTCTTCGGATTTCCGGAATCCTTATTACTCTGATAGAACCCCCCAGAATTTGCCCTCCAGAGCAGGTCCCGAGACTGCCACAGACCCTGGCTTGACCCGCGTGTACCTGAACTTGCTGCCGCAGGCCTGCTTGGAGCCCCTGTGGTGGAGTTGGTTTTGCCCGGGTGCTGGATCCGCTGGGACCCTGGTTCCCGGTCTGGCGAGCGTAGGAGAAGTGGAGAAGAAGCTGCCAGCCACCGGAGCTCCTATCCCGCTGAGGTGGATCGGCGCGGGAGGGAGAACGAGTGAGGAGGTCGGGAGCGAGATCGAGTGAAGTCCCGCCCAGCGCTGACAGGAAAGAGCGCAGGGAGGCAGAACGGACTCACAAGAGGCCAGAACCAGGGGAGGTTCCTTCCTCATTGTTAAGCGGAAGGGAGGGACGCAATGAGCAGGGCATACTAATAGAAGTTAGTGTAAATTCCTCTCTGTGAGCCAGCCGCTAAGGGCACTCCTTTGTTGAGGAAGGCGTCGGAAGTGAAGGCTTTATATCACCGACTGCCTAAATCACCGGGGCCTTCTGTTTCCGCTTCAGGTGTCAAGTAAGCTGGGAAGTGGGCTAGTGGGAGGCCAGGCAGTCTTCAAAAGACCCCTGTCGAGTCGTGATGTAATCGGCCCTTTCAGCACAGACAGGAAGAGTGTGAGAAGAGCCCAGGGAGTTAAACTAGCCGAACCAAGCTACCGGGGGAAGTTATTGGCTGATAGAACTAATAACTCAGGAACCACACCAGCAAGACTTGGGCTAATCTGAGTCTGGTACTTAGCAAGACAATCGAGGGGAACAGAATGTTGTGCTGAGATAAAAGTGAAGCCAGGATTCATTGATGAAATAAGCCCCCCCCCCAAGTTATTAATTTAATTCAAGACCTCCGTTCATTAAGTGGGTAATTTTCTCCAGCAGTCAATGCCTGTATGTATTGAGAATCTGAACTATGACCTTAAACGAATGTAAAATGGATGCAATGTAAAAATGATTTACTGTTTTGACCTGCAGACAGCATACTAGGCATTCAGCTGATTGATTCCTTTATCAAGGCACCAGTGCTGCAGAATTACTACTAGAACTTATTCTCTTTCTGATGGGAAATGTAATGAATTTATGTTTACATCTAATCTACTTCATGATACTCTAAAAAGAAGAATCGCTCATGAAATGTGTTCCTATGCTTCAACATGTGTTTACACGTGCAGGTTATCAGGAGAAAGGTCTAAATTATGATTTAATAAATTGCGTGCAACTGCTAAACTAACTGAAGGAAAGATAAAGCTTTTCTAACTTTTATAAATACGGTGTAGTGTCATTTTTGGGTGGACGTACGCTGGATTACTGTGTGAGTGTGACGCAAGTACATCAGTCAGCTTAAGAGATAGGCCTTACCGTTTGAGCCAGGCTACCCCAGGTGGACCGGTAACCCCGGGTCCAACAAGCCTGTACATACATGGACAGCTAGAAGGTCGCTAGTAAAGTGGCGACAGTACTGTGCTGAAATACAGCCTTGCAGCCTGTGCACGGAAAGTCAGAAGGTCGCTAGTGAAGTGGTGACGCTACTGTGCCGAAATACAACGTCCTTACCCAAGCATAAACAGTCTGAAGGTCACTAGTGAAGAGGTGACAGTACTGTGGCAAACTACAACCTCCTAATCTATGCAAAGACAGATGTGCATAGACAGATTCAAAAGGTTAGGAGTGAAGTGGTAACAGTATAGTGTCGAAATGCAACCTCCTACCCAATACATCGACAGTCAGAAGGTGACTAGTTAAGTGATGACAATACCACAATGAAATGCAAGCTCATACCTTTGTGCATAGACAGTCAGAAGGTCACTAGTGAAGAGGTGACAGTACTGTGGCAAACTACAACCTCCTAATCTATGCAAAGACAGATGTGCATAGACAGATTCAAAAGGTTAGGAGTGAAGTGGTAACAGTATAGTGTCGAAATGCAACCTCCTACCCAATACATCGACAGTCAGAAGGTGACTAGTTAAGTGATGACAATACCACAATGAAATGCAAGCTCATACCTTTGTGCATAGACAGTCAGAAGGTCACTAGTGAAGAGGTGACAGTACTGTGGCAAACTACAACCTCCTAATCTATGCAAAGACAGATGTGCATAGACAGATTCAAAAGGTTAGGAGTGAAGTGGTAACAGTATAGTGTCGAAATGCAACCTCCTACCCAATGCATCGACAGTCAGAAGGTGACTAGTTAAGTGATGACAATACCACAATGAAATGCAAGCTCATACCTTTGTGCATAGACAGTCAGAAGTTCACTAGTGATGCAGTGATAGTACCATGATGAAATGCAACCTCCTACCCTGTGCTCAGAGAGTTAGAAGGTCCCTAGTGATATGGGAACAGTACAGTGCCTAAATACAACCTCCTACCCCGTCATAGATAGTCAGACGTTCACTAGTGACTTGGTGATGACATCATGATGATATACAGGCAGAAGGTCACTAGTGAATTGGTGACTACCATGCATCAATACAACCTCTTGCCCTGTGCAGACATTGAAGTTCACTAGTAATGTGGTGTTAATACCATGTGGAAATACAACCTCCTACCCCGTGCATGGACACAAAGACACTAGACAAGGGGTGACAGTACAGTCCCAGCCGAAATACAACCTCCTACCATGACTGTCAGCATTTCACTAGTGATGTGGTGATAGTATCACAATGAAATAAAACCTCTACCCCGTGCATAGACAGTCAGAAGGTCACCAGTGAAGTGGTGACACTACAGTGCCGACATTCTACCTCCTACTCCGTCACAGATTGTCAGAAGATCACTAATGATGTGGTGATAGTATCATGATGAAATGCAGCCTCCTACCCTATGCATAGACAGTGAGAAGGTCAGAAGTTGTCCCAGGCAGCGAGACAGCCATTAAGCAGTTACATGGCCAGCATAATGACCAAAGCTAACTAACCCATGTTCATAAAGCCCACATGCACAAGATGCAGGGTCAGGAATGCAATGAAAGCATCTCCTTGTGTTTAAATCTGACCATGAGGCAGTGCAGCTGTCTTCTCTCACCACAGCCTCGGCACTCCTGAACCTCCTCTTATGAGGGATGGGCCACTGACACACAAGCAGCACGGCCACGTCAAGTGTTTCCTGAACACCCTGTATACCTGCTGCCTTACCGGCCCCTCCTTCTTTCACCACAGTGGTGTTTCTTTTTCACTCTAGCAGTCATTCTCCCCCTACCTGACACTCACTCGTTCCCTCGTTCCCTCACCCCTTTCCTCATTTTTTCTTTCTGACGCATTATTTCTCTTCCTCGCTCTATTTCTTACTCACATGCCTGGACATTATTTTCCTCTTTCTCAATCTCTCAATCCCTTATTTCTCCCTCAGTCCCTCTCATTTCTACCACGTACAGTCCTCGAAGGCCCCTCCTAGACACTTTACAGCAGGCTTGGCTGTGATTTCATGTCAAGCTCAGCAGCGATGCTTCGTATCTGGATGAATAAGCCTACAAGTCCCAGAAGGCGAAGCACACACCTGGACTGGAGCGGCTGGTCACAGACCTGGATTCCTTTCAGCGGGGGCTCCCTGTAACTGAGTACTTTTATTAAGGTATTAGTTAAAGATTGGATGTTTTTGTGGAATGCCATTTAGGGCACCAGTAACTTGACCATCTTTTCTTCTGCAGGAGGATCCGAGGCAGGCGACTGACCTCTCTGGAAGTCATTGGCCATAGTAATGCTGCAGAAAAGAGCTGCGCTATAACCTGTACAGTAATCAGAGAGAAGCAGCCTTTGAAGATCAACGCACACAGAGGCCCTCCCTCCAGCAGCTGTCACTCACTGCTCACTCTTCACAAGTCAACACTTCTAGACATATTACCTTTGCATTACATGTTTGTATGTACAGACACAGCTCAAGCCACCCAATAGTTCATCTAAATGATGAACACTACAATGTTATTCTATACTTCATCTGCGTTGGTTCTGTGCTTTTCTAAGTAAAAATAGCTTTTAATTTTGATGTGCGGCTCTTTTGCCACCGGCATACACATATTGGATTATAAAGAAATGGGCTTGTTTAGTTAGTATGCGATGTAATTATGTAAAATGCCTGCATTGTAAAAGCGTACCAAATTAATTGAACGCAGCCCAGGAACTTTCATGGCTTTGTGAACTTTCTGTTTGTGGCCAGGTGAAGTTTCAGGCCTGTTTCCAATTATGACGAACTGGAACACAGTATTAATTCCATAAAAGTGGCAGGTAACGCAAGACCCATACCTAAGGCTAGAGGGGTCTTAATCCCAGTTTCCAGGGAAACTCGCAGTTATTAAAGCTGCTGTATTTTGGCATGGAAGGATCTGAACTTGTGCCCTCAGACATTGTCGATATGAATGCAGTGGCTTGAAAGTAAAAGTAGCTGGTCTGTCTTCCCTCCACATCAGGCTTTTTACACTGACCCGACGATAAGGACTTAATTAGCCACAGACATTAGGCGCTTAAATGTTAAATGATTTTGCACATCCGATGTAATTTGCACAGCCCTGTAGCCAGTCGTGGCTTGCAATACTCGGGGAATGAGGAGTCGGGTGGGGGTCGCCTTGGGAAGTTTACATTTAAAAAACACAACATACCTGGTCTGCGCCACCTCTGTTTCTGGGCCGGGGTCATGCGATGGGGGCTGCTTGGCGCCTTCTGTTCTGCTCTGTCCTGGGTCGGTCCTGCGCCTTCTGAACAACAGCCCTGGCCCCTCAGGCTGCGTGGTGTCTCAGGCATTAGCAGCGCCAGGATTGGCTAGGGCATGGAGACGCCCCGCCCATTAGAGGCCGGGTGTTGCTGCATGAAGCAACCCTTGGCCTCTCGGTTCCCGACTCCCCTTCGCTCTCTTGGTTCTTAGGAGGTGGCTGTAGTACGCATGTTCGGGCTGGTCATTAAAATGACCAGCCCAAAATGGAGCATGCAGACTAGTGCAGCTGCGCTTTAGTAAGCGCTGCTGTCAGTCACCCTCCTTGCTGGCGCAGCCAGCCCCGCCCGCACCCCCTTCAGCCCCGATTAAATGCCTGCCTGAGTGGAGTGATTCACGAGTAAAGTTTGCTATTTTGCTTGCGTGCATTGCGACTTAGGGCCATGTGGCCAGGTGGGCCAACGCCCCAGTTCCCCAATGGACGCACCGCTCCTGACCATCTTCCCTACTAGTGGGCTATGTCAGGAGGGGTGAGCTAATTGCATGACACCACAGGTTGCAGAATGGAAGCATGTGATGGAGCATCCTGCTTCAAGCTCCCTGCTTTCCAGGATAGCTGTCTCCATGCCGTGAGAAAATGCGCCTTATTTCTGATGCATAAGTGTAAGGAAATTGGGATACTATTTTATTTATTTATTTTATTTTATTTTTAAAGTTTTATATAGCGTGAACATGACCACCAAGGGTATCAGAGCACTTTACAGATTATGCATCACAATGTAATAAGCATACAAAACAGAATAACCAAAACAACAAATTCAAAGTCAAAATTGTCCAGCATTCTCGTGAAGACACAGCAAAACACATCCTAAACAACAGAGGGAGCAAAAAGATCACAGTCTAGAATTGTCCGACTGACTCATGAACAAGGTTGCTGGGCAAGAGTCAACGGGTACGGACCCAGAATCAGAGGAAGGGGCCCGGCTAAGGCAGAAATGTCTTCATCAGTAGCCCTTTAACTTCTTTTTTGAAGAAGACAGTAGACAGGTTCACCCTGACCTCAGCGGGAAGGGAGTTCCAGATCCTCGGAGCAATCCCTGGGAAGGCTCAGTTATATGTCTTTTTTTGTTGATTTTTTGAGGTTTAAGCAAAAGGGAGCTGGTGCTTTTGGAGGCTCTGGAAAAACAGGAGAGTTCCAGTTTCTGCACAAGGTACAACAGCGTCTTGGAGTGGATGGCTTTGTGAGCCATGCATACAATTTTTAGCTGTATCCGAGCTTCATATGGCAGCCAAATTATTTCCCGCAAGTCCGGGGAGATGTGGTGGTATTTTTTGTGCCAGTTAAGAGCCTTGAAGAGGAGTTGAGGGTAGCCCTAAGAGGAGCTATCCTCACTCCGAGCAAGCCACAGTGTGTTGCACTATCATAGTCCAGCTTTGAGATCACTAATGCTTGAACTGCAACCTTTAGGCCATGAGCAGGGAGGAAGGGTTTGAGCTGCCTAAGTAAGCTGAGTTGGAAGTTTGCTCCTTTGGTGAGGGAACTGATGTGCTTCTACTTGTTCAAGATTGTGTCTAGAATTATGCCCAGAGATGATGCCCAGTCTACAAGGTGCGGTCTGCAGTTAAGGGCAGACAGCTGATTTTACCATTGTTCCATGATGAGGGATTGTTTGTGGGGTGAGATCAGTAGGAATTCCGTTTTAAGAGCATTTAGCTTCAGGTGATTGCATTTCAGCCAGCTCTGTGTTTCCAGCTGTAGTGAATTGAGGGACTGGATGTTTTCGGGGGGGGTGATCTTCAGGTATAGATACATATGATAGCCAATGCTGGGTGATTTTAGGATTTCTGTCAGAGGCTCCATAAACAGGTTAAAGAATGTGAAGGAACTATATTGACCCTTGTGACACCCCCCAGGTGACTGGTGCAGGGTGGGACAAGGATTGGTTCACCTTGAAGCTTTGGGATCTGTTCTGACGGAAGGAAGAGAACCAGCTTAATACCGGCCCGGACAGCCCCATCCTGTGCTCTAGGAGGTCAAGTAGATGAGCATGTTTGAGAGTATCAAATGCTGACAAAGGTCCAGAAGGATCAGTAAGCACGACTCATTGTGATCCAGCATTCTAAGCGCATCATCCACGATGTGCATTAGCACCGACTCTGTACTATGACCTGGTCAATAGTCAATGTGATGGAAAAGGTCCGTGGGAGTCGTTTCTTTAAGGTCGGGGTAACTTGACCTGCTTTAAGTAGCCCCTTGCTTAAGTAAAGCATTGGCGACTGTCATCTAGAGTGTTAGTAAGGCGGATTTCACTTCCGGGAACAGGTTCAATAGCAGGGGGTTGTTGTAGTGATTGGAAGGGTTCAAGGTCAACAGCATTTTGTGTATAGTGTATTCATCCACGGTTTGGAACAGACTAAAGGATGCTTTGTTTTTGAGGCGGCAGGGCTGTGAGGATTCAGTGATATTTGACTCTGAGGAGCAAATGGTGATCAGCGGCCCACTCAAGATGTGATCATGGGGCGAGCATAGTTTAGACTCGATCTTAATAGTCTTCTCCATGACGAAAACAGCATATTCTTCACAGTTAGGCAGTGTCCCATGACCGGGGACCGAGAGGTTAGGGTGATTTTTAGATTGGGACTTGATGATGAACAGTTTTTTCGAACTTTATTTGCTTGATCTAGTTGAGTTATGAAGAAGGTAGCCTTCGAGCATCTGATGCATTTGTTGTATATGCTTGGCAAGGATCTCAGGTGACAAAGATGATAGCCACTTCCTTTCTGCAAGTCTTAAATTCCTTTTTTCGGCATTAATACTATCATTGAACCATGGTTTGGAGAGCTTAGCAGACACTCTTTTAAGCTGAAGTGGTGCCACTGAGCCAAGTACATTAAGAATTGCATGGTTATACTGGGCCGTCAGGTCATGGACATCATACATGTTCAAATGGGGGGCAAAATATTATCACAAATCTCCATCAGGTCTTGCGAGTTGATGTTCTGTAAACATCTTTTTAACTCTTTTGCGTTCTTAGGTTGGGATCTGCTTGCTCTTACTGATTCAAGGACGAGGAAGGTGATGCAATAGTGGTCAATCTAGTTCGCAAGGGAGGATCGCCTCCAGGCTGAAGGATTTGGGCTTACCAATGACAAGATCTAACATGGCTCCTTTGATATTTGTAGGGCTGTCACATATTTGGATAAGGTTAAGGTCAAGTAGGAAGGATTAAAGGCTATTGACTAGCACATAGTTTACATCATTCCAGTGGAGGTTGAAATCACCCAGGAAGATCTGAGTGCCCTGGAAATCCACATTGGCTGAAATAACATCCATGATCTGTTCTCTGAAGGGAAGGTTGTCGCGAGGGGCGTGGTAGAACATGTGCAGTTTGCAAGAGTGATTGTTGCCCCCAGTCACTTCAATGCATAGGTATTCACAAGAGGGCGTGAGGTAGGCATGAATGACTTTCACTAGTAGATTACTACGATATAAGCATCTAATGCCTCCCCGTGACCACTGGTTCTGTCCAACCTAATGATATCAAAGTTGGGAGGCATTAGAAGGTGAAGGATGGGAGCGGCTACTAGTTGAGGAGGTGAAACCTGACTCAAGCGGCAAGTAGAATCCTTGTCAGGTTGAAGTCACCAGCAAACCCCAAATTAACCTGTGTTCAACCCTCTAGTGACTTGGCACAGAGCAGTCAGGCTTGAAGACAGAGTGTGAAGTATTTCTGCAACTCTTCAAACATTAATAAAATGAAGCCAAAGCACAAGACAATTCCCATACTAATTTAGAAAAATAAAATACATTTTAATACATACATCAAGACTAAAATAACACAATTCCAATCAGTAGAATCAGAGATATACAGTTTTTTAAACATTTCATTGAAAATAGTACCAAAAAGGACAAGTGTTAACTGTGGTTTTCTGGTCGCGTCGGGCCGGGCAAAGTCACACTTTCAGGCTGACTGTGATGGAGTGCTGGTTAGCTACAGGGACCCACTAAGGTCTGCTGAACACAGTACTTTAATCGTGGCTGTAAAGAGATGCGTAGTCCAGCACCAAGCATGCGTCATGCAGCAGAAGCAATGCAGGGTATGGGTAAGGAGATTCATCGCAGAGTGGCGGTTTCAGGGATCTGCAAAATGTGATGCAATGTCCTTGCATGGAGATGATTTGCACAGCGATGGTTGCGATCAGCTGCTTTGGGCAAGTTGATTTCATTGCTGGAGATGCATTTCGTAGCAGTGGTTCCGATGGGGTGCGATGGGTGATGCAAAGGCCTTGCATCTGGGAAGTCCACGCAGCAGAGGTGATTTGTCAGTTCTGAGGGTAGTGCATTGAGTAGCAGATGCACTGTGTCTGTTCTGCGGGAGATGCGCTGCAACACAGAGGAGATGCATCGGTTCTGCTGAATTCACAGATGTGCTGGCAGAGCACCTTCAGGCACACTTCCAAGGGACCAGGATTGGGGTGGCTCCACTTTGGAGGGCAGGGCTTACAGATGGCAGAGTCCAGGTGCTGGGTTGAAGGTAGTTGGAAGCCTTTTCTGTCTTTGAGGTTTCTGATCAGGATACCAGTCACAAACCCCTTTCAGTCACTCTGGGGTCCTAAGTTTAAAGATGGAGGTCCAGTCCTTCTCGCCCAGGCAAAAGGGCAGCAGGTCAGCACAGTGGGGCAACAGTCATTCTGGGCTGCAGTCCAGCAGAGGGGAAGTCTCTTTTCACCAGCACAGCAGTCCTTCTTCCTGGCAGAGTTCATAGTATACTGAAGAGTTCGGTCTAAGGTTCTGATATTTATACCTGGTGCCCACTTTGAAGTGGAGAAAACCTCTAGAGGTTTCCACCCTCTAGAGTTGTCAAGCATCCCCTTCCTCCCAGTCCTGGCCCTCGCTTGTCTGGGGTCACCAAATACTAGTGACAAATCCTTTGTGTGAGTGCTCAGGCAGGACCTTTGTGATGTGTAATTGTGGTAGATGACAGCTCCTCCACCTCGTTAGCTTAGAGTGGTCCATGCACATCCTGCCAGCAGCTATTTTCCCTTTCACTCACTGACTAGGAACAATACACAAAGGCCAACTGCCAACTGCACCTAGTCATGTTACCCAGGATCAGGCTTCAGGCACCAAATGGTTAGTCCAAGAAAATGCCAACTTTCTAAAAGTGCAATTTTCAGAATTGTGATTGAAATCCACCTTTACCATTACAGAGGGCTTTTAATTAAAATGTCTTGGACACCAAACTTAACCTGTCCACCTAATCCCAATTGGAAGTTACAGCTTATTAGCTTAGTTAATGCAGTTCCAAAGACACCAAACATGAAATGGTTACCTATTCTCATTTGAGCATTACACTTATGAAATGTAATGAGTTAACTTCAATGTTATCCTACGGGAATTAAGGCTTTGCAGTAGTGAAAAATTAATTTAGGAGTTTTTCACTTCCAAAGCCTGTAAAACTTAAAGTACATGTCCTACCTTTTAAATTCACTGCATGTTGCCCTCTGGGCTGTTCAAGGCTTACACTTGGGTTGAATTCTGTGCTCTAAAAAAGAAGGTTTGGACCTGGCAAGTGTTTTATTTTACCAGGTTAAAATGCCAGTATAGGTAAAAAGAATAAGGAGTGTACCCCCGTTCACAATAAATCAAAGTGCATTCCTTTCAGTGTTTTTCATGTGTTCCTTTTTTTATAGATAGTTCAATATTCTGACAGAGATTAAATGTACCACTTGATGTACAAACAGCGGACACTGGATGTACAAACAGCGCACACGTGTTTCGCACTATGCGGCTATTGAGCCTTGGGCTTTCTCAGAGCTCATTGATATGATTTATTCCTGTTCAAGTCTCATCTTTAGGATATCATCCTGGTCTGTTACATTTAGTCCTGGGTCAAATACCCACCTGTGGCTGGTACGCAGGTTGTGGTAACTATAAAAAAATAAAGGAAAACAACAAAAGGAATGCATTTTGGTTAAATGGGAATGGGAGGGGGGAACTCCTAATTCTTTTCCCCATTATATTTAAACTGAGGAACAGAAGGTCCAGACCCCATTGAAGTGCTCCACCTGCACAAAACCTAGGACATCTCAACAACAGGAAAAGTGTGTTGGGCCTTGTATCCTGCTATCTTAACCAAATGGCAGTTTGGAACTGTAGACACAGGCTGCAATGGCAGACCTGAGGCATGTTTAAAGGGCTCCTTAATTGGGTGGCACAATCAGTGCTGCAGGCCCACATAGCATTCAATTTACAGGCCCACAGTACATGTAGTACCACTTCAAAAGGGACGTATAAGCCAATGGGTGTAAGTCAATTTCATCAAGTTTTAGGGGAGAGTTCTTTAGCACTGATTAGCAGTGGCAAGGTGAGCAGATTCCTAATGCCAACAAATGCAAGTTCAGAAAACAGAAGGGTGAAGGCAAAAGGTTTGTGGATGGCCCTGCAGAAGGGGCCGCTGCTTTGGAAGGACTCCATAGGATGACTGGTACAGCTAATAGCCAATGGCATGACAGTGTGAAAGAAATAAGTTAGGCTAATAAAAAATGTAAATGCCGCCACAAGAAATGGCTGAAGGGTGCCTATTTAGGTATTTTTTCAGCAAATCGCATGAGCTCTGAGAATATCTAAAGCTGTCTCTAGATAGACCTAAAAACACTTGGCAGAGATCACTATGTACTTCCTTCAGATAATGCTCAGTATATTAGACTTTGCATTTCAGATTACATCTATGTTCCATCAGAGTGTTTTAGAATTACTTCAGCAGCCAATGTTGTTAGTTGTCTTTCATTTACATGAAAAAATCACTTACTTGAAATCCAGAGGTGGTTGAACAAAGGCTTTTCCATTATCCTGCACGATAATAGCTCTGCTTTTGGGTTTTGAGAAACCAAGTACAGCAGTATCACCAACAGGAAAGAATCCTAGGAAGAGACCACAGAAGGTGAAGTCCATGCAATCGCAGACTGAGGGGTCACTTTACTCTAAATTTATACTATGAATCAAAGGGATGGATAACTTTTTAGGTACCTCAATCTAAACAAAAACAGGTTCTTGGGGATCAATTAAAAGTCTGTCTAAGGACCTTAACTTACAGTATGGCTGAAAGGGTACTCTGTCACAATGTGGCAGATGGCCCATTTGTCGTGTTACAAGTGTTTTATAATCTATAACACCTGTGGTATGGTGGAAAGGATATCCTTTACCTTTTGAAGGAATCTGGCATCATTCATACTCTAAATAAGGTCCTCACATGTCAGTAAATGAGCCCTATCTAGACCGATATGACTAGGAAGAAATGTGTATAGCAGTAGTGAATACTTATAGGTGAGACACGGCACAAAAAAATATACAATTTACTGAGATTTTGGATTTCACTCTTTAACACTGATAGGATTTTCAGACTGAGTGAAATTTCTATGCCTTCCTTGGATCACTTCCGCTAGTTTGTGTTGCAAGGTAAACATCATATTATCGCCAACTGAATACAACACTTATGCCTGCAACATTTATTCTTCCAGAAAGAGTCACATATTATTCCATTGAAGTGGTTTAAGACTCGGGCTATTGACGTCTGGTCTGCATACTTTCGAAGGTTAGCCCTGGTTATGGATCCCTAGTGTATTAGGTCAGCGGTCCCACTATTATGGCGAACCTCCATATGTAGAGACGCTCGGGCCTTTAATAGCCGGTATAGCCGGCTACAGCTGGCTATAAGGCTTTAATAAAGCCCAATTTTCAGGGACACACCATGCACATTTTTCAATACTGAACATTTAAACCAACACATCAATCATCAGAGACTGCAGAAGACATTTGAGGCTTGCCCTCTTTGAGGGAGTAAGCATTGGCATTTTAGGCAAAAGTTAAGTACTGAAATAACTATATTTGACATTTGAGGCAGTACCTCCCTTGGGGTATTTCCTCTGCGTGCAATGTATAGCTGGGCATACCAAATCGTACCTGCCTTGGAATAAGTGGTGCAATTTGATTCAACCAATGTCTACAGAGGCAGAGGAATGATTATGTGTTTAAGGTCAAGGCTGCCAGAGCTGTCCCTAGCTGCACATAGCTGCACTGTGCATGTGTGGCCTTACCTGTGCACGGCAAGGCTGTCCTTGGCATTTGCAGCTAGACATGCAATGGCGGAAGGAGGCATTTATGAATTTTTGCCATATCTACTTTGGAGTAGGCTGCTTCAGGTTACGACCATGTACTTACTGCTGAAGGCTGCTTTGGCTCTTGGAGGTCTACGCAGCATTTAGGTCGTTTTTACAGGGAACTGAGTATATATCACCACTAGCAGGGTTGTCGCAATTATTTGATGATGCCCCTGCACTGTAGTAGGCTGTTCTGGCTATTGTTGAGCACGTGTGTGCAGGCAACACTGGACGTTATAATCTACTTTTATATTGGGCATTTGAGGCCCTACAAGCATTGGGGAAAATGCCCTTGGTATATAACACCATACCTGTTGTAAGGAGAATATACTCTGCATAAGTACTCATACTGCATCCTCGTATGTGTAATCTGGCCTGGCATTTATTTGTGAGTAAATTCATGAAATACAAAGTTGCGCCATTTTGGTGCAAACCCGTGTTACACGTTTTGTAAATATCGGTACGCATCAAAAGACATGGGTGGTTAAATGGGAACGGTAGGACCACCCATGTAACACACAGCACTTCCTTGCTTGCCTTTTTTGGTACAAGGCCATGGAAACGGGATTTGAATGGCTTTGTAAAGCCCAACATTGATTTTGCTTTGAGGCAGCACCAAATAAGTGATGCGAGTCGTATTAAAGGACATACCTCATCCGTGATTTATACACACTCTTCAACAAATAACACACATCCAATTGAATTATGCTCGTGAAAATTTCTCCTAGAAAGGATATATAGTATCAAACAGCCTTGGTATATACCAGGATGAAGGAGAGGATACACAATAGACAGATTATCTGAATCTGTCTGTCCAACACTTACCCTCGAAGGCAAAAGCCATTCCAGACTTGTAGGGCAATCAGTGTGGATGCCAATAAGTCCCACTTAATTGACTTCAAACTAAATTCATCGTATTTAGATGAATGTCAAACTAATAGGTATCTCTCCCTATTACTGTTATAGCATCTCTAAGGTTCTACCTTTTTGTTCATCTACAAAATATCTTAATTGTATTTTGCTGATGAAAACGTAATTCTTACCAGATCTGAAGGGCTTTGCAGTCCAAACTGAGACATCTTGTTTGCTTCCGCTGCCCTCATCGGTCCACTTCAGGATATAATAAGGAGTGTATTCATACATCAATTGAGCTAGAGATAGAAACAGAAGACAAGTTACTCCTTCCTAATTTTCTCTAGCTAACACGTGATCAAATGCAGATATAAATCCTAGATTAGAGCCGGGCAAGTTGAGCCTCTGGAAAGAACAATTTGATTATTTTCTCACGAAGGTTTTCTTTTTTGCCACTAGTTACATTTTCAAGAGCACATCCTCTGTAGATTTAAGGCATTTGTCAAAAGGAAAGACATTATAAGCAATAAAGAACATGCAGAAATTGAAGAATCAGTAACCATAAACGCTTGCTTGGACAAACTGAACATTTTAATTAGGAAAGAATGAAATGAAAAATGGGATGGACCTGAAATGTGGCAGAAAATGAAACAAGCATTTGCAATGCAATAGGTCTCGCATTTACGCAAGTTTGAGCCATTGACATTGCAAATGACAATGCCTTTTATTTTTGTTTTCGTTTTTAAAACATAAATAAAAGGTATTGTCATTTACAATGCCAATAGCTTAAACTCTCGTAATGCGATGTCTATTGCATTGTGAATGCTTGTTTTTAACGTTTTGCTTACTTGGACTAGGGCTAGGACTGGAGGGGTAAAGTTCCCTCCAGGTGGCAAACCTTCAAACAGCCCGCTTCATATTGCCTAATTGTAACGCATGTTTTGGTGAGAATAATTTTTAACAAATCTGTGAAAAAAGTAGTATAGTCTTTTTTTCATATTCACATAATTTCTATCACGTTTTTGGGTTAATCTTTTAAAAAGGAGAGGGGGGGGGTCAAAATATGTATGTGCCCATCCCAGAAGAAAGGCATACAAATGTATATGACAGATCTTGAGGGCAGTACACTCCTAAAAACAAGGCTTCTGCCTTAGCACGTGGCACACAGAGTGTGTTGCAGGCTCTCATTGACGAGAATTAGCACCGATTTTCACCAGCGTTCTTCCCTTTTCATTTTGGAATTGGTTTCAGTTCGTTTTGTGAATGGAGTGTGAACTATGAAAGGGAATAGAAGAGGCAGGGTCGTGGTTGTAGAAGTAAAATCCTATTGCTGAAAAAGTTCGACTCAAACTGCTGTGAAAACTTTACAGACTCATGCTCTCTCGCTGCAGTGCCATAAAATATTTCAAGGTTTTGAGCGTATTTCCTCATTTTGTTCGCGCTTGTACCACGCACCCCACTGTACACCTACGAGAATTCAAATAATCTATCATTTGACTTGAAATGTTCAAAAATGTATTTTGGAGAATGTGGGTATCGATCCTGCTACCTCCCGCTTGCTAAGTGAAAAGGCTACCATGTGAGCTAATTTCTCCGCCTGTAAGAAGTGGACATGAGCCCCTTTAAATCAGGTTGGTGCTTTATTGAACCCTTTCGGTCTGCTCATCGAGATAACCAGCTCATCAGCGAACATGTTTTGTACCTCAGCAGCCCAATAGAAAACCATACTGACATTTATTCCAGTACAAAATAAAATGTTAAAAAATGATTGGCATGAATTATGACCCTTGTTATGAAAAGTATGCTGCCCTTCACTTGTTATAATGTAACAGTAGAACTACTTGTATCTCACAAACGAACAAGTTCAATTCAACTCATCAAAACCTTAATTAGCGTCCTGCTGCTCGAAAGAAAGCGCCTACAGGGGATGCGCCTTAAGCAGACCACGTTTCATGGCTTCAGCCTCGTCATTGAAAAGAAATTTGCACTTGAACTCAGTTTTCCTGGTCTTTATCATCACCGTGCGTCGTCGAATGAATGCTCGGAGAAGTATTAACTTACCCTCCCAGAGGAGGCCTGTGTAAGGCAGCAATGGGGACAGGGTATGTCGTAGCGGCCAGAGCTACCGACCTAGGAGCTGGGTTTGAGTTTTGGCGTTGCCTCAACATGCTGGGATTCTGGGCAAATCAACATGCTGGGATTCTGGGCAAATCACTTCATCTCCCATGCAAACTAAAACAAGCCCATGCCCCAAAGCAGGTGCTGCGCTCGGGAGTGGCCACGCTGCATGTTGCAGTGGCCGTTAAAGAACAGCCACATAATGCCTATTGCCTCAATTACATACCCTAATTGCATTAGCCCGAGTACATATTTAGCCAACTCAGTGATCCAGTGAGGCGCGGCCTCATTGTGTAATGAATGGGTAGAACGTTACGAGGAAGAAACGCACTGTGAGACAGCTGTAAATACGGATGAGCATGTGCCCTGCAGGGGCAGACCTGGGAGCATGCGGTCACCCGTTCAGCATGTTGCCTCCACTGGTCCTACACTGTATGTGCTACCTGCCATTGCGATGTCTCGCTGTGCATTAGGCGTTCAGTGGCCGCACTGCACAAGGACAGCATCCACATATAACCCCGCTGTGGTCTGAAGTCTGCATGCGGAGATCAAGCCTGTCCACCGGTGCACCTGCACACTGTCTCTGCGGGAGCGTGGAGCCGCAGAACAACACACTGGGAGAATGTGCAGTACCCCTTGTCTGTGATAAAATGCGAGGCAAACACGGGCAACGGGATAGCACGGGAGAGGACAGAGGTCATGGCGAGGTCTGGTGTCTATGGGCTGAAGTGCAAACTATTAAAATCCCATTATATTGTGTTTTCCCCACAGTGTCTCAGTAAACATGAAACTTCAGGCAGTGATACGTCACCTTTCTGGGCGCGGATGCAACGAGACTGGACCCCAAGCCTGACATGAGAAAAATGTAAGGTGAAGAAAAAAAAGTTTGTACACCCACAGGTTTCGATCACATGTTTCATGCACGGCTTTGTGCAAATGTGTTTGAGCAAATATAATGCTGTAACCTTTTTGAAGTCACGAGGCAAACAAACATGACATTTAACATGGATATTTTTTGTGGCTGTGTTTGTGTTCGATTACAAGTGTGAAGTGAGTGCTACATTAAACCAGCCTGTTTATCAGCGCCGCGCACCTCGTGAACAGTGCCGCGCGCTGCAGACTCACCCTGCATTCATCGAGGCGCGTGACGCAATCCGATCCTTTCCTGCCATGCTGTGGAGAAAAGACCTGGCCGCGTGCACAACGTTATCCTATGGGGAAACGCTGCGTGTGGCCAGGTCTTGTCTCCGCAGTCCTTTTTGTGCAGAGACGCCGACTATAGTTCTCGCTTGCGAGAACGCGCATTCAGCGCGTTCTTCATAGGCGAGACCTAAAAAAAACCTGTTCCAGAATAGACAAAGATGAACTCAGTGTGTGTGCTGTTTAGCTACAGATGGCTTGAAAGTAACACGCTGTGTGGGGCTGTGCTGAGACTCCTGATGGAGAGGGAGAACCATGCAGATATTCAACATATATGCCCATGGCACAAAAGGTGGTACTCCATCCCCCATAGTTGCACTTTTGGAAGACGAACTCAGGCAATGCCACCAGAGTGCATATGTCCTTGTTGCAGGGGACTTCAATTGTAGCGGAAGACATCTTAGATACTGCTGAGGACGATATCAGGAGGGGTATACCCCTACTTGCAATTCGACCGATACTGAGGTGGTCACAACGGGCTATACAGTTGAACACGCTTGTAATGGAATTTGGCCTAAGAGCAGCAAATGGCAGAACTCTTTCAGATGCGATTGGGGCACATACGTATAATAGGGTAAATCATTCCACAAGTATTGATTACATCCTCCTTGATTTCAAGCTATGGTGTTTCATGCAGGACATGGAAGTACTTCCAACTACGGATAGTGATCACAATCTCCTTTCCCTGAGCCTGCATCCCTTGTGGCCGTGTGTGCACGGTCCTGTAATACCATTTACATCAATGATGACTAAAGAAGTGCGCCCCTCTAATTGTGGTAGGCGCTTGAAATGGTGCAAAGTTGCTTTGGACGAGGGGAAAATCGAGAATATTGGAACTATCCTCTTAGCAGCACAGACCAAGTTGCATATAACCCCTATAGATCAATGTGGCTTATCTAGGGTCTCAAATATTTTTCAAGAGACCATAGAAGCATTGGGCAATTTATTTCTTGTCCAAAACAAAGGTGTTGTCCAGAGAGAGAACCCCGCAGATCTAATGGTAAAGACGGATGGTACACAACAAAATGTCGCCATAAGAAATCTGCTCTAATAAAGGCAGTAAAGAGCAAGTCCCAAGGGCGTATCCAGTTGGCTAGGAAAGAATACAAGCGGACTGTTGTAGAAGCAAAAAAAGATTGGGAAGACCAGTACTGGTGATCACTTAAAGAGGCTAGCCTCGGGAGAGAGGCTGGCCGTTTCTGGACTTTTATAAAACTAAGAATAGACCTGGTCACGATATGATAACTTGCAATATAGTAGGACAAACATGGTTTGACCACTTCTTTAAATTGTACTCCTGTCCACATGGTGGTGAAAATGAGCCTATCTCCTATAGCCTATTGCCAATCCCGGGGGATACGAATACCTTCCCATTTACAGACAAAGAAGTGGAAAATGCGATCAAGTGCATTGTGCCACATAAAGCAGCAGGGCCCAATGGTTTTCCCGGTGATCTCCTTCGCTTTGACTCTCAAAAATGGGCAAAGCTTATCTCTACTTTATTAAGAGATATCGATAATGGGGCTCCTATTCCTGAGTCGTGGAAGGGGGCAGAGGTCGTCCCGATCTTCAAAAAGGGAGATAGGGGCGACCCTGCCAATTATCGCCCAATAAGCCTCATCGATTCCACCCAGAAGGTTGTTGGGAAGGTGATACTCAAGAGAATCCTGCAATGGGCAGAGGAAAACAGAATTCTCTCGGATTACCAAGCAGGTTTTAGATCTGGAACTGGGACAATAGAGCAGGCTTTCAGGTTGCTACTTATTTACTGAAAAGTGGTTCACATAGGGAAAGGCAGTCTTTACCTCGCATTCATTGATCTAAAGACTGCCTTTGACCTGGTGCCTCGAGAACGCTTATGGGGAGTATTGGCTGATACGGGGATTCCACCGAATATTCTGTCACTATTAGTGAGGCTCCACGAGGGTAATTTTGCTCAAGTGTGGTGGGGCCCTCAGGGGCAGAAGACCAGCAGAATTCCGGTGAACAGGGGCGTCCGCCATCGATGTGTTCTTGCTCCCACTCTGTTCTCACTTTATGTGAATGGCGTGGTGGAGCATTTGCTGAAAAGTCCATCTGATGCACCATCCCTGGCGGGCGAGCGAATTCCAACTCTCCTGTTCGCCTACGATACCCTCCTTATTTCTAAGTCCCCGGTTGGCCTTCAGAACCTCCTAGATAGATTCCAGTCTTTCTGTACCCTGCGAGGGCTTGTGATAAACACAGATAAGACCAAGTATTTGGTGTTGAATCCGCCAAAAAAACTTGGTAGGGCCCCAGTTCTGAATTCTGTATCACTAGAAAGGGTTATGGTATTCAATTATCTCGGAATACGCATTTCGGACTCAATGAAGTGGAGCCCCCATATGCAGAAGATGATCCTAGGTCACTAGAGGGTAGTGGGGGCTATCCTCAAGAAACAGCGCTCTTCCTCAACTAGACCTATCGGCCCAGTAATTGATATTTACAAGGCTAGAGGAGTAAGTTCGGCCCTATATGGAGCCGAACTCAGGGGTTTAGTAACATGGAGCAGTTGTCTAAATCTGAAAATAGATTTTTTAAAGATTTAATGACACTCCCCAGAGTACTCCTATGGTCCCCTTGCTATTGGATTTGGGTTGTCACTCGATAAATGACCTGGCAAAACTCGGACCACTTTTACTATGGGCTCGGCTATGGCGAGTGCCCGAGTTAGCAAAGTATGCGGAAGGTCTGTCGGAAGTGATGTCTATGTTGGGATGGCACAAAATTAAGTGGCTCAAAGATGTTAAATCCCTCTTATTTTTATTTATTTATTGAAGTTTTGTATAACGCTAGCTGGTCCCGGAGGTATCAGAGCGCTTCACAGCAAATACAGATAAAACAACAACAAGCAGGAAATAGAGTCTGTGTAACAGTAACTTGAGCGGAATAAGGGATGGTGATCTGGCGTGAATCAATCGTTCTGGGATCCGATAGAAAGCGGACTACCACTGTCACGTATGCGGTTCTTCTTAGGCACCAGAGTGTTCAAGGAAGAAGGCTTTGAGTAGCGATTTGAATTGCGGGAAGGAGGCAGTCATTCTGATATGAGGGGGGATGGAGTTCCAGATCCTGGGGGCATTCCCCGCAAAGGATTTATTTGAGGTTTTTCGTTTCTGTGATTTCAGAGGGATGAGTAAAAGTGTGCTGGAGCTTCTGAGGCTCCTGGACTGACCCGCCCTTTTGAGTTTGGAAGCCAGGTATTCCGGTTTGCCTGTATGCAGGGCTTTATGAGTGAGGCAAGCTGTGCGGAAGTTGACTCTTTGGACAATCGGGAGCCATTTCAGTTCTTTGAGTGCTGGGGAGATGTGGTCAAATTTCTTTGTTCCTGTGACCATTCTTGCTGCTGCGTTGAGGGTGGAGGTGAGCGGTTCCAGGTGCACCTTGGCAGTTCCCGTCAACACTGCGATGCCACAGTCTATTCTGGAAAGCACAAGTGCCTGGGTGGCCTGTTTCAGGTCTTTGGGGGGGGAGGAAGGGTTTAATTTTGTCTAGAAGTTTCAGGTTCAGGAATGCGCTTTTGGCGGTTTTAGAGATGTGTTTGTTCATGTCCAGTTTTGAGTCGAGGGTGATTCCTAAGGATTTTGCGGAGTTTGTTGGTGTCAGAGACATTGAGAGCATTTAAAGCTTTGAGCCATTCCACTATTTGTGGGTTTTCATCTTTGTTCGATATTAGGAGAACTTCTGTTTTTTCTTCATTCAGTTTGAGGTGGTTGGCTGTGAGCCACTGTTGGACCTCCATGAGTGTTGCATTTAGTCTGTGAATGTCTGCTATCGAGGTGGTTTTCAAATATAGTTGAGTGTCATCTGCGTAGAGGTGGAATGGGATGTTGGAGTTCCTTAGAAGTGAGGTGAGGGGTTCCATGTAGATGTTGAAGAGTTGTGGAGAGAGTACTGACCCTTGGGGTACTCCTCTGTTGACGGGGAGGGGGTCAGATTCAAAGCTGTTGATCTTTATTTTTTTTGGGTGCGGTTGTTAAGAAAAGAGGAGAACCATTTTAAGATTGTCTTTTCGATGCCCACTCTCTCTCGGAGGGCATTAAGTAGGAGGGAATGATCAACAGTGTCAAACGCAGCCGAGAGGTCAAGGAGGATGAGAAGGCTGCATTGGTTGGAGTCGAGTGACATGTGCAGATCATCTAGGACATTTAGGATTGCGGTTTTGGTGCTGCAGCCCTTCCTAAACCCTGATTGGTGCGGGTCCAATAGATTGGAAATCTCCAGATGTTGGGTTAATTGTGCAAGCACGCATCTTTCAAGAATTTTGGCTAGGAACGGAAGGTTTGACACCGGGCGGAAGTTGTTCAGGTCAGTGAGATCAAGGCCAGGTTTTTTTAGCAGAGGAGTGACTTGCCCTAGTTTGAGGCAGTCGGTGATGAAGCCCTCTTTCAAGGAGCTGTTGATGATCTTGGCCCAGATTGGGGCTAGAGTGAGTTTCATATCCTTTGTCAGTCTCGAGGGCAGTTGATCGAGGGAATGAGATGAGGGTTTAGCGGCAGCGATAAGATTGCTTATCAATTCTACCTTAATCGGCTGGAAGGAAGGCCAACGGATAGACGGGGTTACTGGGGGGTTGAGGTTGGGTGTAGGATTTGTGCTGAATGAGCGATCAATTTTGCCGATTTTTTCATTGAAGAAACTAGCAAAGTTTTCGCACAGGGTCTTGGATGCTACTATGTTGGCTGCCTTAGGGATGGAAGTTTGATTCCTGATGATGACGAAGAGTTCTTTGGGGCAGTTTTTGGCATTATCCAGGGCGGAGCAGAAGAAGGATAACTTTTTGCTTTTGATGTGGGTATAATAGTTTTTGCGAGCTTATGTGATCTGGGCCTCCGTGAGGCATGGGAGAACACATCTGCTCCACCGAAAGCAGTACTAAAGAAACTTTATTGGATCTGGGTATCCAATAAGTGTAAATCTGATCCCAAATTAGGAAGAATAACTAATGACTTTTTGAGGATCAAGGATGCAACATTTAGTGAGCCTTATCTTGACATTATACACGAGTCCTTTTGATAGGGCGTTGTATTTTAAATTCAGGATTGGTACATTGCCAATACAGGAATCGACCGCCCGCTGGAAAGTTCCTTTCCAAACATGTCTTACTTACCCTAATTGTGATTCAAGAGTAGAGTCAATGCACACATTTTGTTTGCATGCCCGGCATACAAAGCACCCAGGAATTATTGGCTTAAGCCATTGCGCAGAGAATTGGGTACAAGAGACCACTCTGTAGCGCTGCGCGTTCTAAAATCTGACACTCGTTTGTTGTATGTATGCGGACTGGCAAAGTTCCTGAGATGGGCCTGGTCCATCAGATCAAAAAGGCTGAGAGAACATATTTAATTCAAGATTTTACTCGTATGTATAAATAGTTTTTATTCTCCTGCAATGTGATAATTTTGATGTGTAAATGTATACTTTTTAACGAAAAACTGTAAAAAGTTGCCACCAGGGTGCTAATACCGATGGGAAAATTAGTTGTTACCCTAAAGTGTTGATTTTATACTCATGCTTTTAAGATATGTTTTTATCGAAATAAAGCCTTTTTCATACTCATACAGATGGCTTATGTGAATACATTGGTGAATTTTATCAAGCAACTCGTGAAGGGCAAAAGAGAATTGTTGGAAGATCTGGTGTATCCTTGCATGTCATATGCTTAGGACCTCACTTTGACATTCGAGTTATGACGCCGCTTATGCAAAAAGACAAGTGGACATTAATCCGTCCAGGGGTTAAGTAGACCCTAGGAAACCATGGAGCCAGAATAGCAGGAGATGAGAGAGAGGACTTCTATCATAATCGTTGTGTTCTTTGGTGCAAAAAAGACTTCAACCTGCTAATTGCTGAGAGCCCACAATGGAACACTGAGGATAGTCTCTGAAGAAATATGTGGTGGTTCATTGTATTGAAGGTCACTGACATATCTGCCATTACCACAAGATAGTCTGTCCTCTTGTCAGCCTATTGTGGTGTTTCATGGCAGAAAACCAGTGGGCCACTTTCTGTAGCATGACGGTAATTAAAGCATGAGTGACAAATTGAAAGGCCGTTGGAACTGTCCAGAATTGCTGGAGCTGAAGTACCACAGTCATCCCCATAATCTTGGCCAATGCAGCCAAGTTAAAGGTAGGCCTACAATTTCCACATAGCTCAGGGTCTATGTTAGGCTTTTTTTAAAATAAGGGCTAATGATCCCATCTTAAAGCATAGATGAAACAAAGACCTCTTAGAAGGATTTGCAGATCAATACTTTGATGGGCATGTGAAATTCAGCGGCAAGGTTCCTCAGTAGACATGCTGATCTTGTATCCATGGGGGCATCAGTAGGTGTAAGTGACAAGAGATTTTTTCTACTTTCATGGTACATTGTTAGGAAAGAGAAAATGTCTGGCCTTTAAGGCTCTTCACGGGAAAAGTCCCATGTTCATCAATATCCTAATTGTCAAGCATGAGCCTACCTGCAATCTTTGTTCTGCCCATCTGTCCCTTCTTATCCTACCCTCCTTCAAACGGAAACATCAAGGCGGGTTTCGATTTGCTTTTCTTGCCCCAAAGGTGTGGAGCTCTTTCCCCCTGTCGCTCAGGAAATGTACTAATCTCATGGGGTTTCGGGGAGCCTTGAAGACCTGTCTATTCAAGCAAGCTTCGGGATAGGTTAACTGCTTTTCAATCTTTCCTCACTGCCAGCGCCATGAAACCCCTGGGTGCCTGTGCGCTTAAAAAGTTCAGAATAACATAACATAACATAAAAAGACTGAGCAGAAAGTAATGAGATAAAAACATCAGCTTGAGAGGCCTCCAGCATATTAGAGATTTTTTTTATTTTCTCAATAAAAAGCCTTTAGTGCCTGAAAGTCCTGAAGAATGCACAACTCCAGAATGGCATAGAAATGGCGAGATTGCAGATTTGACAAGTTTAAAAGGGATGTAGTCTGTATTTGGCACTTAAATATTCCCTCTATTTAGAAGTGTGTTTTTGCTGAAATTATAACATTTAAAACTTTTTTTTCTAAGCATTTGTTGCCTTTCTTATACTCTACTCACTACTCTAGTTGTCCTTCCTTTCCCCAATTTGTTTTGAGCATTTTACACTTTTGTTTTAGGTGCTTGTTGTCAGTGTGATATCAGGGGTTTAACTGGCATTGTTAGAAGTTCGAGGTAAGGAATATGGTATAGAAAATCTGAAGGATCCAAAAAAGCAGAGACCATTATCATTACTGAGTTCACGACTTTGTTGTTTGAGAAACTGCTCAATGTTGTGTGATTAAAGTATTGCAACTTTTCAAAAGAGAAGTTCTGGGGCTTGGTGTTGGCTGGGGTATGGCATATTGATGACCCCGAAAGTCTATAAAGTATTAATATGACCATAGGTCCGCCAGCACCATATTTATAGCAACATGTATGTATGTTTTAAAGATGGCATCTAGCAAGTGCTCTTTGCAAAGCATTGGTTTATTGGTAGGGTAAAATGTTAAGTGCATTCAAAGTACTTAGGAAGGTCAGTGGCCAGGAGCTCAGCCTACCCTATAACTATAAGCTAAAATCCTGTAGAAGTAGGATAGAACTGTGTGTTAAGCAAAGATAATTAAAAAAAAAAACAGAAAAAGATTAAGCTAATTTTCGGCAAGAAGCAGTAGCATACTAGACATGTTAGTGTATATTTGGATGACCGATTTAAGTTCAATACCATCCCCTCAAAGCCCCTGGTCTCTCAAGATAGAGTTGGACTTTCAATGTATAGAGAGTATTAGTATATTATAGGAAAATGCATATTTTTACATGTTCACCCAATATTGCTTGGAGGCTCTTCTAACCAGGCTTCATTGCTAGTGGGCTGACCCCTAAAACACATCACAATTGACTGTACTTCTAATTGGCATATTTACCAAGTACCCAGTGTACCCAGGACCTGTACATTAAATGTAATTAGTGGACTGCAGCATCCATTGTGCCACCCTCACAGTGCAAATATGACTAGAGGCCTAGCATTGTAGCCTGGTTGGAGAGTTTTAAAAATGCAGATAAGACCTGTCAAAACAACGTCTTTCAACAGTACTAAACTTTACTTTCAAATATCAATAGGTCACACTTAAAGAGCCCTTACTGCTCATAAGGCAGGGTGCATACTATTTAAAAGTAGGGCATGCAAAAGATTGGTGTTAAACATCCTTACAGTTGGAAGAACCCAAAGGCTATTTTCACTGGAAAACATTGGGATACAAAATTAAATTTAATAATTGTATAATGTTATTTCCCCTAGCATGATCTCATGTAATTTTCAGCATTTGATGAATATTACGCCATTACGCCACAGCCAGTAATTGAGAATTACTACAATGGCAACACAGTCAGAATGAAACCGAACTAACCACAATTGCTATTTTTTACATCACTTGTGGTTGTGTGGTATTATTAATGCAAAATGTGTCCTCATGCCAAAAATGGCCACATGGACGGAGTTCATTCTAACAATAGTGCAAAATACCCATGCCAGCATTTCAAATCATTTTGCATAATTTTTGCAGTATTTTGGGTAATTTCCACAAGTCAAATTAGAGAGATATAAGATTTTATTTTCCATGACAAAAGAGATGAAATTATCAGTATTACATGTCCTGCTTTTACGCAGTTGTGTATTTTTTTCAGCCAAATTACACATAATTATGCAAAATGCGAAAACAACATTTTGCGCTATATTTCAGCATAAAATGCACCCTCATGTCAATTTTCATGTGAGGGTGCATTTTGTGCTAAAAAAGATTGCAAAAGATACCAAAAGCTCTGCAAACAAATGCTGCTCAGGTTCTGTTGCTTGCATACTTTCCCAGTAAATATTTGCTGCAAATGGCGAGTGTTCAGTAAATTTTAACCACAAAAGCTATGCAATAACGTGCATAAGTGCCATCATGTCGTAATGTTAGGAATTCCTAAAATTAAATTTTACACCTGCAAAATTTAAATTTCACCCAGACCTACTTAAATATTAATGATGCTACGGGAGAGGCATGTTTTTTTTTTACAGTTGACTAGCACCCTTCATGGCAATAGTGCATTTTCTGCTGTTGTTAATGCATCATATTTCAGGGCTGTCTCATCACCTACAATAACAACTGTACTACAAGCTCATAAAAGCACTTTAGTAATGTTCATTGTGGCAGAGGCTAAGACCATCAACATTAAAAGCTCTAAAGGGAAGGCACAGAGCCCAATGCGTTCCTATGGACCTCTATAAAGATCACGTCGATCTATGAATGAGGGAATGAATGAATATAGGGATTTGTAACATGGCTACTCCGAGGAGTGTCCCAGTGCTAAAGGGAAATAGGAGCCAGGAAAAGAAAATTAGAAGAAAACGAATTAGCACATGAAAAGCCAGGTCTTGCATTGTTTTCGAAATAATTGTTCACTATTCACTTGGCGGAGAATCACATGCAATTTTTTCCAAGCTAGAGGGCCCAGAAAGGAAAAAAATCTGCTTCCAGATGTAGCTCGTTTTATCCTTGCAACTTGGGCCGGATGGCCATGTGAAGAGTGCAGAGATCTGGAGGGAGAGAAGACCTGATTTCTAGAAGACAGATGGCGTGGGCCCGAATGGTTTAGCGCCCTGTGAACAACGGCGAATGTCTCAAACAAGATCTTACTTCTGACAGGAGTCCAATGAAAGTTCATCAGATGAGAGGTGATAGAGGCTCACTTGGGAAGATGTAAGGCCAGGCGAGCAGCAGCATTCTAAACAGTTCGAAGCCTCTGCAGTAAATATTTCGGGAGCCCGCTTAAAGGGAATTAGCATAATCCAGTTGTGCACCACCAGCGCTAGAAGAACAGGGACCCTAACAGGCAAAGAGAGGGTTCACAAAAATGTGGCTTTACGCAGCAGACCAAAACATGCACCGACTACCAAATGAATTCGGGATTTTAAAGTCAGTCGTTTGTTATCTTGACACCTGGATTCTTCACTACTTCAGTTTGGTCATGAGGAGAGGGAGCCTCCCGTGGCCGATGAGTTTGTAGGTCAACAGTGAAAGTATATCCAAAGCTAAGAATCTCAGTCTTATTAGTATTACACATAAGTCAGTTAAAACCTGGCAACTGAAAGACCACAGATTTAATAGTGTCTTGATTCATTGGATCATCTTTCTTAAAGTAAATGAGTAACTGGGTGTGATCGGTGTATGACACTATCTTGACCCCAAAAGACTTGGCTTTTTTAGTCACTAATGTTCTTAGGGATGCTGCAGGCAGTAAACCGGCCACATCTTGGTACAGCAGTCATTGTACTGCTAAACACGAAAGAGGGCACATCAGACCCTGTATGTCATGGACCAATATCATTATTGGATTCTAAAGTGAATGTTGTGGGGAGAGATTTGATGATGAATTTGAAAGGCTGGGTCAACAAAAAAGTATATTTTTTCTGCTGTCCAATATGGTTTTAGAAGAGGCCTAGGCACTCATCTGATTCTTTTTTTTAGGACAAGGCCTAGGGCATGTCACAGTTAGTCTCACACCCGGTCCCAGTGCTGCTCCATGCTGAGGATGCTATTTTAATGACATGAACGACAAACAGATGCAAAACCTTCTAGATTAGCTTGCATGCTTCATGGAGGATCCGGCCCTTCAAACAAATTTTACAAAATATTTAGTGAAGGTTTGTGCCTCTTGGTCTGCAAAAACTAGACCAAATTTCATTCAAAGCGCAAGTGTATATAAAGTGAGAGGCTTTGCCTATTTGAAGGTAACTTTGGACTCTGCAGGATCAGAACAGCTTGAAAGGACGATGAAAACTGGTTTTAGGTTGGATAGTAAATACGGCTCGAAGCCACTTTGAAAAATAATAGCAATCTATAAAGCCAAGTGTATCTCTGTTTTACCACTGCTAAGCAGTGCTAACGTGCTGCTGTTCCAACCTTAAAACATGGTAGAATTGACTTATACCCAATTGGCATATTTAAATAACTTATAAGACCCTCACAAAGTGGGTACTACATGCCCCCTGGCCTGTAAATTAAATGCGACTAGTAGGACTGAAGCACCGATTTTGCGACCCACTTAAGTAGTCATTTAAACATGTCTCAGGATTACCATTGCAGCCTTTGTATGAAATTTAAGAAACTACCTTTTAACTGGCCAAAACCTTTCTTTTTAAAACATTTGTCAGCCCTGGGGTAGACCCTGAAAAGCCCAGAGGGCAGGGTGCAACACATTTAAAAAGTTGGATACTTACTTTTAATATTTACATGTCAGGCCTTGTAGTGTAGTTCCTATTTTCCCAATAGGCCCTGCGCATTGGAATAACATAAACAGTAGTATCGACGTAGAAGTGCGGATCTTCCAGGCCTCTACTGACTATGCTAAACTTAAATGGGTTTGTTACCAACTAGCTCAGAGGTCACTGGAAACTTTCTTGACTGAATAGGAAGTGATCAGCTTCCCTGGTACAGACAAGAAGGGATTCAGTTTTCCAACAACCGTGCAACATGACAACTTTGCTCCTCAGATAAGAGTCAATCTCTGGAGACTTGTGAAACAATAGACAGTTATTTTACTCAGTCAGTTGTTGTGCAGATTGCTTTCACAATATGTAGAGAATAGAGAGACGGGTGTTTTCAATAAAAGGTATTATTTATTGAACAGTCTTTCTTCTCGTACAAGAGAAATGAATTGCCACAATTGCAAGACTTGTTATTATAAAAAGTACGTACAGTAAAATGAGTATTGCGAAATAATAGTGTAAAAGCATTGATATGGTTTCTTAGCCATACAATGGTTTAAAATGAATAAAACATATATACATTCATATATACATTTAGCTAACGTACTCAACTGGTGCTTCTAACTACGCCTACCCCAGTGTACCTGACCTAAGCCTAATACTTGGGAGGGAGTAAGTAAGTAGCTTTAGTTAAGTTGGTTTTGCCAAGGTTTGCTTCAAGAATTCTCTCTAAGGGTTTAGTCAACACCATACCTCTGAAATAGAATGTTGGAGGTCTGGTATCTCCTTCCGGGGACTCGATATCCCAGTCACTCGCAAGAGTGGGCTGGAAACGCCGGAGCTGGATTTCTCGGCAGGAGAAAAGACAGCGTCTCTCTCAGCGCGTCGAGGAAGAGGAGGGCCAGCGTCCGCGGGCAGCTTGCATCTGCTGGGCTCTTGCAGGGGGACAGCTGTTCAACTCCTAAGTTCACCACACCATTGTTCGCTCGTTGGCAGCGATAGCAGTAGCGATAGTAGCATCAGCGATGGTATCATCAGCAGCAGCTTCAGCGTTTGCTTAAGGCAACATTGGTAATATTTATACCTGAAAGGTGCCTGGTTTGACGTACGTTTTTGGACATAAGATGTCAATAAAGATGTCACTAGGAAGTGATCGTCTATCAGTGCTCATTAGAGTTCTATTACTAATCAAAACATAGCAAGCGGGGCTTTCCCAGGTTGCTGAGTTTTTATCTTGTTGAAGAACTCGGAGTGTTAATCTAGGAATCTTAGATAGTGTCTTCTGCTGTGTCATTTGCACTAATGAGCTGCAAAGGAAGTTGCAGAGGAAGCGATTCTGAAATGTGGCTCTGTTCGTGTGAGGCCAGAGACGAGTTTCTGAATATTGCAGCTGATCGGTTATGCCAATATAGGGGTACAAAGGGATTATAGCCGTATAGGGGCATAAGGTCACAGTATCGATCAGGGTCCTAGATTAGAACGCAACAGCCTACCTTTCACATTGAATAACATTGGAGTTACATTATTACATTTAATAAACTGTAATTTCCAAATGGGAACAGGTAATCCCTTCATGTTTGATGTCTTTGGAAATGTAATGAAAAATCATAATGCATGGTGACGTCAGGTTTTAAATTACAATGTTGAAAATGTCCCTTTTATAAAGTTGAAAAAGAATATATGATAGACGGAATGCTCAAACAATCAGACATTTACCCCCAGTCACAGATCTTGGTAAAATCCATATTTTTTTTGCTTGCCATACCATTCCAGTTTGTACTCAGCCATTTCAACGTCACAGTGTTTTAATGGATAGATCACATGCCACTGCCATATATCACAGCACTGCAGCTCAGCATATCCAAGATATTATGAAAGAGCATGAACTAATAGACGCATGGAGGATGCTGAATCCTTCGCTTCAAGAAGGCACTTTCTAATCGGGTACCCAACAGTTGTTGGATACTCAAAGTCACGCATCTAGCACCCACATACTCTTACCACTCCCCTGTTTTATTTGAGCTATATCCTCCAAATCCCAACCGTCCCAGGCAAAATAGAGGCTCCCCCGCCCTACTCTAGATGCCCCCTTCCATGAGGAACTGAGACAGGAAATACTTTTTTTGACAGAAATGAGGGCTCAGTCCTGGAATTTAGTACTATATGGGAGGCTTTCAATGTATCTATTCAGAGCATCTGCATAGCCAAGAACAGTGGGGTATTGTGCTCCATCAGAGACCAGCTGAGCAGGCCGGAGCAAGACTTGAAATCCCTAGAGGCTCAAACGGGCAACTCCACAGATCCAGAGATCTCTACACAAATCTGGCTTACACTATCTGAATTTCAGGAGACGGCTGAGAGGGAATGCCTATATTAGGGCTAATATGCCAAGGTGAAGCGTACGGCAAAGACATACACTAGCAACCATGACATACACTAGCAACCATGAAACCTTGACGCTGCTCCCCATGGGAACAGTTCAGCTGGAACTGCCAGGTCAAGTTCTCTCAGGAACAGAAACAAGCATCCTGGTACCGGTTTCGAAGTATCACCCTTCACCAGCCAGGCTAGGTTAAATCTGGTGGAATAGCCAGCGTGGTACCCATGTAAGGGCATACCCTTCCTACTTAGGGCAACAAATGCAAAAAGAACAGATGATGGACGGAATGCTGAACAAATCAAACATTCACCCCCAAGTCACAGATCTAGGTTAAATCCATTGTTTTTTTGCTTGCCATGCCATTCCAGTTTGGACCCAGCCATATGCAATTCAGACTTTTATACATTTTTGCATTTTACTGCCTTTGTCATTTAGTGTCTGTAGTCTGCCTCTGGGTCATATGACTGGGTGTAGCTGATAGTTGGGCTTTGTGTATTCCTTTTAGATAGCCACACACATAGAAAGCTTAGGTGTGCCTGGATGGGTCATCACTGCCAAGATTAGAGGGAGGAGATGGGCACAGCTCCACTTCCACTTGAATAGGCTGTGTCCTGCCTCCACACAAAAGGCTGCATACCCCCTGTAGTTAGTCTGGAGCCTGGACAAGGGATGCATGATGTCTTAGGACTTCAATGGGAATTTCTGGAAACTTCGCCCACCTTCCATAGGAAGCGTACCAGGTATAAATATTGGAACTCAGACATCAACTCTTCAGTACTCTTCTGAGGCTGTGGATACTCTCCTGGGGAAAAAAGGACTGCTATCCTGCTGACAGGGTTGCCACTCTGCTGGACTGCTGCTCTGAAGGAACAGCTGCACTGCTACACTGCCCTGCTGCCCTCTGCCTGGGTGAGAAGAACTGAACATGCACCTCTTGAACCTAGAACTCCCATAGTGATTTCACAAGATAGTCTGTTGACCTCCTGTTCTGAGCCACATGGACATGACAGGCTCCCAGTCACCTGCACCAGTACTCAGATCCATCTGGAGCAAGGCCCTGACATCTAAAAGGTACCTCTCAGGTCCTGGACACTTGATGTGGCATCAAAGAGCCTGAATTAAAGTCTTTGGTCTTTTTGCAACTGTGAATGGGTCCAGTAGTGGCAAATCCTTGTCACTCGCACAGCCCAGCAAAGTGAATTTCTGTTATCCTGACCCTTAGTACTACAGCATTGACCTCTTGGGTGGAGCAACACCATGAAGCACCAGCCTAACCGTCTGGAAGACATCAGGATCTTCATGCCACAGCGATGATTGCCCAGAACACCCATCCTGTCCTTCCCGCAACATGGATGCCAATCCGCAGCTCTTCTGTGCTTTTAGTTTCCCCCACCATAAACAGGACACTTAGCACTGGACAACGAAAAGCACCAGCCCGACCAACCTTGACGACATCAGGCTCTTCCTGTTACAGCAAAGAGCACTTGCAATGCCCGTTCCGTTCCACCTGCTTCATGGACAATCATCTGTGACTCTTCTCTACTTCTAGGGGCACCCTTTACTATGAACGGGACTCTTGGTGCTGGACTGAGAAGCTAACTTTTAAGCAGGATAACACTAGTCACTTTATCTGACCCGTGCTCCATCACAGTCAGCCTGATAGTGTGACTCTCTCCCAATCTCACACAACCAGATAACCACCAATGGCGCTTTGTGCTTTTTGGCTCTCTTTTAACCTAAAACCTCAACAAATTCGTAACTGATTGTATTGATTATGTTTTGTCATTTTGTTCTGGATTTATTTATTGAATTTTACTCTATTTTCTGAGCTGGTGTGGGATCATTAAATGGTGTGATTTCACTGTGTTACTCTTTGAAATAGTGCACAAATACATTACACACTGTCTCTGAGTTAAGTCTCCCTTCTCTGTGCCAACCTACCCGAGGTTGAACCCAGGTTCATTTAGGTTGGCTTTAAGGTTTATGGTTGCTGCTTGATGAGGGCCCATACCCTAATTTATTTATTTATTTATTTATTTATTTTATGTAGTTTATAGAGCGCACAGCTACCCCCGAAGGGGTGTCCCGGAGCTAAAAACCTGAGCCTCCATGGGAGAAGAGGGAGCATAGAGCAAGGAGAAACAGTAGGGTGAATCATAGTCCGGAGAAGAGCCAGGTTTTGAGTTTGGCTCGGAAGATGGGTTCGGAGGGACAGAATCTCAGCTCGATTGGCAGAGAGTTCCATAGTTTAGCAGCAATAATACTGAACCCTCTGCCACCCATTCTAGATAATCTAAAACGGGGGGAGATCAGGAGGCGGAGGTCATTGGATCTCAAGGATCTGATGGAGCGGGATATCGAGACACGTTTTTTCAGGTAGTTGGGTCCGCGGTCGTTGACGGCTCGATAGGTGAGGGTAAGGACCTTGAACTGAATACGGCTAGCCACTGGTACGCAGAAACAGATTGGCGGTAGGGGATATTACCAATCAATCTGGCCGCAGCATTCTGGACAATCTGCAGCCGGCCTACCAGATACTGGGGGGCACCAGCATAGAGGCTGTTAGCATAGTCCAGGTGGGACGTGATGAGGGCTTGGGTAACTGTACGGCGGGAATGCAGAGGGAGATAGGGAAGAATTTTTTTGATCATGCGCAACTTCAGGAAACAGGCAGAGGTCACTTTGTTGACCTGAGTTTTGCATGAGAGGGAGTCATCAAACTGGAAACCCAGATTCCGAGCAGAGTGAACGGGAGAGGGGGCGGGATCAAGCGCCGTGGGCCACCACCAAGAAGAGGGGATGGAAGCTTTCTGATTGAAAAACAGTACCTCCGTTTTGTCTGCATTCAGTCTGAGGTGGTTAGCGGTCATCCAGGCACTGATGTTGTTGAGGCACTGGCGGAAGTTGGTGAATGCGGAGTCCGAGTGGTCTCTGAAGGAAAACACCAGCTGAGTGTCGTCAGCATAAGAGACCACCCTGACTCCGTAGGACTCCACAACGTCGGCCAGTGGGGCAAGATAGACGTTGAAGAACAGGGGGCTAAGGGCGGAACCCTCTGGCACACCGCATGACAGGGGTTTTTTCTCCGACTTGAAAGGCCGCAACAATACCCTCTGACTTCTTGTCAAGAGGAAGGACTTGATCCAGCTGAAAGCAGTGCCGCCAATGCCTATCTGTTTAAGTCGGTCAAGGAGGATGGGGTGGGAGACCGTATCGAAAGCTGCGGACAGGTCGAGGAGGACCAGCATGGCCTCCTCGCCCCTGTCCACGCATTCCCGAATAGTTTCCGATACTTCCAACAATGCCGTCTCAGTGCTGAATCCAGCTCTAAATCCGGATTGTGATTCGTGCAGTAGAGAGTGGTTTTCCAGATATTCCGTGAGTTGCATTCCTAATCAACCACCAACCCAATTTCTTTACCTGTAAAACTGCTGTGTGAGATTTATGTTTAGAGACAATTAATATTAAGTGTCACTTACACATTTACATTAACTTGAACCATAAATAATACATTTGAACAACATGTCTTATCTCTATATAGTTTAGTTATATAAATTAGCTCATCTATAGAACCAAGTGAAGACATGTGAATGATCAGTGGCTGATTTATTAGTATCTGTAATATTGCTGATGCTCATATATTATGTACATATTTAAGACATAAGGGTCAGTTTAAATGGTTCAATGCTGATAAAGATATATTAAAACACTTGCTTTCTTTCCTTAATTATTTTTTATAAAACATATACATTTTATAGGCATGTGATGGTTCTTTTAGCAGCCATCACAGCCAGGTCTGTAAATTACAATTTTAAATTCCAACGGGACTCCCCAGGTTTCCACCTTCACATCCTGTATTGGCTGTGACTCTACATAGGTTCAGTGAGATTTGTGTAGACATTCTTGTTTTGAAGGCGTTGCTTTTAATTTGTTTTTTTAAGACATTTCTTTATTGAATGTGTTAAGTTTAATCCACAAACAGTCATAGGACTAAAACACAAAACAAGCAGATGTGCAACATCTCATCACTGAGCAGATCTGTTATATATTGACAGTACACTTCTCACTTTCCTATATATGTAGTTGTAGCTTGTAAACATTTTTAAATCAGATTATTGGCACACAAAACATCATGGATTCATGAAGCATGTGTTGGCACTGTTGACTTGGCCCTTTTTGCAGGGTCATCCCAGAACATTTTGCCTTCCTCCTGTATTGTTTCTGACCTGGTTTTGTACTTTTATGACTCTGAGTACTTTACCACTGCTAATCAGTGCTAAAGTGCATATGCTTTCCCTGTAAATTGTTGCTATGGATTAGTGATTCCATGATTGGCATATTTGATGTACTATTTAGTCCCTTGTACAATGCAGCATCAGAGTGGCTAAATCACCAATGTGCTATATAAGAAAAGAATGGTGAGAGAGTTAGAAGAGGTAGAGAAAAAAGAAAAACGCAAAGGGAGCAGAAGATGTGGGATGGGGAAGTAGAGAGAACAAGTGAAAAGTAAGGGAAAAGCTATGGAATAAAGAACAACTTTAGTAAGAAAAGAAAACTGACAGTCCAAGTTACCAAGTCTTGAATGAGTTTGAGGTATTCTCTAGGGAGGCATCCAAAGTGACAGACAAGTGTATCCGGGAGAGGATTAGGACCCACATTTGCCCGATCATATGCTGATGCGGGAAATATAAGGAGAAATACGACCAGAGATTCCATGTTATAGGTCTATAATCAGCGTAATCCGCTGGGTGCCTCTGTAGTCTACAGTTAGGGAGCTGTTTCACCTGTGCGTCCATGAAGTATAGCATCTGTGTCACCAAAATATTGAAAGGAGTAACAGCTTAGCAGTGTCTTTAGATCACCAGATCAGCTTAGTTCTGATATTGGTGACAATGTTCTGGACACTGTAAGCGAGGGCTTTGTTGGAGACATGCATAAAGAATTGCAGCGCATGAAATCACCAACCTGGTGTTTGGAAATAAATAAATTATGTTTTCCTTTTTAGGAAACACAATGACTGGCGGAGTAAAGCATTGCATAGGATAAATCAGACCTTCTTAGCTTCTGCTTCATGGGTGCAAGGCTTATCCAAGCTTCCAGGACTGCTGCAGTGACTTCTGGATATATAGCGACCACATTGTCTTCAAACTGCAGATTCCAGTTATCCCTTGTCTGGTGAAGGGCAGTGTCCCAGTATCGATAGTTCAGGAGTCTAGCAAGAATTAGCCTCTCCGGGGCCCACAGGTAGAGGATGGGCCAGTAACGCTTGTTAAGCATGTTCAACAATTAGCATTTTGGAGATGGCCTCTGCACCAAAGAGTGTGGTAGGTAATCATTCGGTATACCCCTCCATTTTCCCAGTGTATGTGGATTTGTGAAATCCAAGTGTCGGTAGGTTGCACCTATGAGATCTTGCCTCCAAATCTTCATTTTTGGTTGATATGAGCTTGAGAACCTTCTCCATATTGAGTAATTGTTCACTGCAATTGGAGACAATGTCTTCAACTGTGGATGCAACCATCCTGCTTATCCAGTTTGTGCTTCATAGAGTCCATTATGGTGCACATGTTATCCATTTTGGTCTCATTGGATATAAGGCTTTGTTGCATGGCAACAACATAAATTAAAGTGACAGTCTTAAACAGTTGTTAACTCAGAAAACTGAAATGAGATTTATTGTGCTTGCTATTTGCTTTATTTCTGCAATTTGAAGCTGCAAGAACTGTTGTGGAATTTTTTCAATTATTTTAAATTTATTTTATGCAAAGGGAAAATTATGGACATGAAAGGAAAAAAACACTTAAATTGTTGATGAAACGGAAAGTATTTTGCTCATGGTTACTTACCTGGACATATCTGAAAGCATTTAAACAGTGCAGTAAAAAATAATTTTCAGGTTGAAAAAGGCTGAGTGAACAGCCGAAATGCATTCCTGTGGCAAGCAGTGGCTTTAAATGAGTGAAAAATGCTTCAATTTGAGTGCAGCTTTTCTCTTCGTGAAAATTGCAGTGATGTTTTTAGGGCATAGAGGCATCGTCCTTTTGGCTTGCACCACCGAAGTTCTGGATGCACGCTGGCAAACCACAAACCCAGGAGTGATTTAATAGCTGGTGAGCCCCCGAGCACCGCATTGGAAAAACAAAGGAGGACTGGGAAGAATGCAGCAAGATTTATTTGATGCTGGGAGTCACATGGGCTACCCCTGGCGAGGGCTAATGAACTGTGGTAAGCCCACATATTCTTGAACAAAGAGGTTGCTCTGGGCCGGGCACAATTGACGGCATTTGCTGAGCAGTGAGAAGAGAAAGGCTGGGCCCCGCATCTGTGGTGGGGCGTGCCCGTCGCGTCATAATGACGCGGCGGGCGCGCCTTAACACTGATTAGACCCTGGGTCTCCTAGTGACCCGGAAGTGATTGAATCACTTCCGGGTAACTTAGGAGCAACGGCCAGGCCGGTAAGAACCGGCCTGGCAAGTGAGGGAGTGCCTCTTTTGACTCTGTGCTCCACGACCTGCCCCTACGCTGGCCTGTGGCAGTAAGGTCATGATTGGTGAGCAGTAAATTTAAGGTCCTTAGAGGGCGGCGCCATTCTTGAATAGGGTCGCCCAAGGGGAGAGACAAGTGGTCTCTCCTAGAACTCCAGGGGCAGTACCACCCTCGCACGTGCACAATGACGTGAGTAAAAGGCGCAGAGATGCAAGGGACCCCTTTAATGGAGTTAATAGAACGTACGGGGGTAACTGGGAGGGGGGAGTACCCTCACGGTAAACGGGCCCTCTGCGCATGTGCACTGCGACTGGAGGGCGAGGTTAATTGATAAGGATCTGACACCAGTTAGTGACCTTGCCATAGGCCCAAATAGGATACGCAGAAAAGTAATTACTGTATGATTATGGTTCATATGTTAAATTCGGATAGGAAATACCTTGTACTACAATTATGTTAAGGTTAGCGGTCTGATATCTGTGTATTTCAACTGTAATCAAATGTCATGGAACGTTTTCTGTGTAATTGTGTAAATATTGTTTATTTCAATTTTGTTTTATTTTATGTTTTAATAAATACGGCCGGGGGTTGTACGACCCCCGCCTCCAAAGAAATCACTCTCATTTCATTTTAATATGTTTGGTAAAAGAAGGGGTGTTCTGACAGTCCCTGGCCATACTAAAGACTCTGTAAGCGTTGACAGTGATTGTTGAAGAATTACGGTGCTCTAGCGGTTTGGCATGAATTATTGGTGATGAGCAGCATGAGGGATGTTTCTGTAAGAGTAAAAAGTAAAGTATCTCTGTGACTTTGCACATCACACTGCTCCTGAACAAGAATAACACTTACTAAGGAGCTGACAAAGAGCAATAACTTAAATGAAAGCGGCAGTCTCAAACAGTTGCCAACTCAGAAAACTGAATAGAGATTTATCATGCTTACTATTGGCTTTATTTCTGCAATTTCAAGCTTAAAGAACTGTTGTGGAATGTTTTCAAATATTTTTAATTCATTTTATCATATTAATGTAGAATTGTGCACACAAAGGGAAAAAAATAAATAAATTGTTGTTGAAACGGAAAGTATTTCATTTATATGTACTTACCTGCACACATGCGAAAGAATTTGAACAGTGAAGTCAAAGAGACATTTCAGGTTGACAAAGGCTTGGTGAACAGCCAAAACGCATTCCTGTGGCAAGCACTGCTTTTAAATAAATGAAAAATGCTTTAGTGTATGAGTGCAGCCTTTTCTCTGAGATTGGGAGAAAATTGCAGATATATACATACATATTCCAGGTAAACTTTTTCCATTTGATTCAATTGCGACGTGAATCTGAAAGCAGGAACAAACACCTCTTCTTTTGTGCAGATTATTTTATTTTATCATTTTTAGCGCTATGCCGCCATGACGCGTTTTGGTCCACAAACCGAAACGCGTCAAAAACGAGTCACAAGAAAACAGTAAAACAAGTTGGAAAACAAGAAAGGGGGCAGGATAGAAACACCCGACCCCCTAGGCATGCTCAGCGGGTCCCACAAGGAACCCCAGGTCCAGAAAAAGAATTTTTATTAAAAAGAAATTCAGCGAAATTTGTGCTGGGGTCACAAATCCCGACGAATTTTTTTCAAAAAATGAAGCTTCATTTAATTGAGACCTCTGTTGTGCCCGGTCCCAGGGGCATTGCCCAAAATTTTTAGCAGGAGCCCCTGCAGCCCAGGGGACGGCCACATCCAGAGGACTATGTTTATAATTTGCCTCCAAGGGCCCCCCAAGTCCCAGGGACCGCCGCCACTGGGCTTTTATCAAATATTTGCAAGGGGAAACATGGCCCCTCACAGCCTCAGGGACCGCCACCCCGGGGCTTGTTTGTGGGGGGCCTTCAAGGACCCCCCGAACCCCATGGACCACCACCCCTGGGGCTTTTCTCAAATATATGCAAGGGGCAGAGAGCCCCCCCACAGCCTGAGGACTGCCAACCCTCTGGGCTTCTTTTTTAATTAAATATTAAACCTGTGGGGGGGCTTGAGCCCCCACATGCCCTGGGGACCGCCACCTCCCTGGGGTACTAATCATGTAAATTTGGGGGCCCGTTATGGACCCCCGAACTCCGGGGACCCCCACCTTCCCGGGGCTTCAATCACATTGGCAGGGGGGCCACTCAGCCCCCCTGCTGGAGCCCTCAATGGCCCTGGGGACTGCCCCCATCCAGGGCCAGCTCCTGCATAGCACTGCTGTTTGCTATGTTAGGGTGGGAGCCGTGCTGCTCCCCCCTATCATAGCAAACTTACTTTGGATTTTTGAAGCAAGAGCAGGGAAACCTGCTGTCTCTTCCAAAATCCAAAGCAGATTGCTTTTCCACACGGGGAGCTGCAGTCAACAGCTCCCCATGTGGAAAAGCAATGCCGGCTCTCGCAGGAGGCAGGGAGCCGGCAGGAACCGCGGGGAATTGGGTCTACCACCACGGTCCCTAACCATGATGCTAGGCATCAGGGGATGGGGGCCTATGTTGAATGTAAATTAATGAAAGTGGACGGCTTAAAAAAAATATTTGGAGTTCCGACCCTAGCGCGGTACTCACTGTGGCCCCCTTGTGTGAATGTAGGGGGTGCGAGGTTTCCAGCATGGCCCCCATGATGTGAACATGAGGGGTGCATGGCTCCCAGCGCAGACCCCCCTGGTGTGAATGCAAGGGGTGCACGGCGCTCAGTGCGGCCCCCTTGTGTGAACGAGAGGGGTGCGTGGCTCCCATTGTGGCTTACCTGGTGTGAACACGAGGGGTGCATGGTGCTCAGAACGGCTCCCTGGTGTGAACGTGATGGGTGTGCAGCTTTAAGTCGCGCTGGGTGCGTGACTCCTGGCAAAAGTAATTTTTTTTTTTATATAAACCTAGATATATGTTGGGTTATTGGGTGGTTCTAAAAAGAGCCCTTGTGTTTATTATGAGTTTCTTGCAGCTACAAGTAAGTGCGGATGCAGAGCTTTAGGTTGTTGGGAAACACTCTGTTCCCATTATCAGTGAAGTGTACTCCGTCACTCCTGTAGATGTCCTCCATATGGAAAAGTAGATTGTTGTTATATATGGAGCCAAATCTATGGTCTCTGAGGTATGCAGAAACAGCTTTATTGAAATTTTTTCTAGCTTTCTCAATCTGTGGACAAAATTGATTGGACCACTTCCATTTATGTCTTTGGCATATGTTAGAGTATACAACGGCAGTTTGGGGGAAAAGCAACATCAATTCTGCAAAGGTGTCCTACATTAGCATTTCCATACCTACCCCAGTCAATGTGCCTAGGTCATTGCCACCACAGTGCACAATCATGAGGTCAGGGGGTTGGAGATGCAAACATGTTTTAACCAAAGGCATCAATTGGTGCCACTTTAATCCATTTCGTCCAATCCATTTAATGTTTACATTTTGCAAAGCTAGGTCTTTGTCAATACCTCTGCTTTCAGCATACCTTTTGCACCAGAATACATAGCTGTGCCTAACAATCCACACTGAAAGCTTCTTGAAGGGATCTCTGTAGGTAATCAAAAGATGTCTGTAGCTGAGGTAGTCAGTTGGTAGAATGAGAGATATCTAAAATGGTGGAGAAGATGCTGTTTTTAAGAAAGTAGAGATTTGATTGGCTGTGTAAGAAGATCATACATTCAAAAATAGGGTGCATTTTACTTTGTGTAAAAAGCATGTTTCTTATTAGTTTGTAAAAAATGTTTGAAAGGTACAGCAGAAAGGATAAGGAAATTTTTTGCAAAAGCAACCACACTTGCAGTTCTTATTTTCAACATTTTGTGGTGAACTTGTGACCTGCCAGTTAGGTTGAATGTTGTAAAAACTGTTGCTATGGAAACTGGCATTAAGCAGAAGGGTTGAAGAAGTCAGTTGAAAAGTGTTATTATGTATGACCAATGGAAATGTGTTTTTCAATCTGAAAATCTCTGGTAAGCAATGTGATTTGTTGCTTATGTGTATTTGTATGGCAAAATAGAGGGAAATCTTGCCATTACTAGTTTTACCTTGCTGGTGATCTATATTGACTGTGTGTAAAAGAACATTCTGTCCGAGTGTGTGAGATGTTTCATTCAAAAGATTTATTTGAAAGGTGAGTTATATATTTTGAGGTTTATTTAAAATAGATCTGACATTATTGTAAAACGGTGTTGTTTGAAATAAATTATTAAATGTAGAGATGTATAATGAGATTTTTATTGTACATGAAGTTTGTTTAAAAACAGTCTGTACAGTAATATATATATATTTTCCCTCCTGAGGCGGAAGCCGGGAGGTCTCTGTCTTTACTTTGTAGTTTTTAACCATTCCCCTGAAAAGTTTTTAATTTTGTGTATTTCGCACTTTATTTGGTGTATTTCGACCGTGCTTGAATAATTAAGCGCCATAGATTAGAGACCCCCCTTAGCGCTTCAAAGTGCCTTGTGCTCATTCCCCCCTCCCCTACCTCCGAACCACCCTCGGCCGAGTATCGACGCTGAGGGCTGGTATTGTGATCTTGGCGGCCATATTGGGTGCGGGACACGCAGATCACGCGCTCTAGCAGCGCCATAAAAGGGAATCAGGAATATCCCCTGGTGATTACGACCAGAAACAACCTTTCCCTCCTGAGGCGGAAGCCGGGAGGTCTCTGTCTTTACTTTGTAGTTTTTAACCATTCCCCTGAAAAGTTTTTAATTTTGGGTATTTTGCACTTTATTTGGTGTATTTCGACCGCTCTTGAATAATTAAGCGCCATAGATTAGAGACCCCCCTTAGTGCTTCTAAGCGCCTTGTGCTCTTTACCCCCTCCCCTACCTCCGAACCACCCTCGGCCGAGTATCGACGCCGAGGGCTGGGATTGTGATCTTGGCGGCCATATTGGGTGTGGAACACGCAGATCACGCGCTCTAGCAGCGCCATTAAAGGGAATCAGGAATATCCCCTGGTGATTATGACCAGAAACAACCTTTCCCTCCTGAGGCGGAAGCCGGGAGGTCTCTGTCTTTACTTTGTAGTTTTTAACCATTCCCCTGAAAAGTATTTAATTTTGTGTATTTCGCACTTTATTTGGTGTATTTCGACTGCGCTTGAATAATTAAGCGCCTTAGATTAGAGACCCCCCTTAGCGCTTCTAAGCGCCTTGTGCTCATTCCCCCCTCCCCTACCTCCGAACCACCCTCGGCCGAGTATCGACGCCGAGGGCTGGGATTGTGATCTTCGCGGCCATATTGGGTGTGGGACACGCAGATCACGCGCTCTAGCAGCGCCATTAAAAGAACAGGCATGGCTCCGCGTAGCGGACGCGTATTGAGGTCGCGCCGGACCTGCGCCGGAGTCGTGCCAGAGTCCTGCCCGTTTGCGCCCGTTCACGCCCATTCGGGCCCAGGGCCCAGGACCCCTGCCTCACCAGCCTTATCCCCATTAACATACTCCCGCTCGACACTTCTTACACTAAAAGGGGGACTTCCACCTACCCGTAGCCACTCTGTGGACCCTGCGCTTGGCTGCTTCTCTTGTCAACATTGTCCTTTTAGGGCAACCAAGATAATTACTAAAATAAGGAAAGCAGAGGCTGCTCTGAAAATGGCATTGGTAAATTGCCGCTCCTTACCAAAACATGCCACTGAAATCTCCCTACTAATTCAAGATCTGAACCTGGACATTCTTTTTTTAACAGAAACATGGCTTGGATCCACCTCTGGCCCAGACATTGTCCGAGCTCTCCCCCCTGGATACCTGATCCAACACAGGGATAGAGGACCTAAGGTTGGAGGAGGGATTGCTATTCTCTATAGGGAGCATCTAATCTGTCGTATGACTGATAGTTCTACCCCAGACTTTGAGAGTATACAGTTCTCTATTACACTATCCTCAGAACGGTCACTCTCTGGCCTCTTAATTTACCGTCCACCTGGCCCAATAGGACAATTTGTGGAAGGACTAATTGAAACCATCTTGGAGCTAGATAGTACGGTTTCTAATTTTATAGTGCTAGGAGACCTGAACCTCCATTTTAATAATCCTTTAGATACCATTGCAATGGAATTGACCAAAGATTTAGCCGCTGGCGAATTGGACCTACTTGTTCAGCATCCCACTCATTCTAAAGGAAATCTGTTAGACCCCATATTCTCAAATGTTGCAGAATTGACCTCAGCTGAACCATACTTGATTCCCTGGTCAGATCACATGGTAATCCCTTTTACATGGAAGATAAGCAGACCCAGCTCTACCAAACCTCCTCATAAAGCTTTAGGTAGGCGCTGGACGAAACTAGAACTGAATGATTGGCTAGAAACACTGAAGCAGAGCGAGCCTTTGGCCAACCAGGACATCGATAGGGCAAATAAAGACTTCAACCAATGGATTGAACAATCACTGGATAGCGTGCTCCCAAAAAAATGTATCACAAATAAAAAAGGCCCCAATAAACAACCATGGTTCAATGCAGCCCTAAGGTCCCTTAAACAGGAATGTAAACGGGAGGAGAGGCAGTGGCGAAAACATTTCGATGAGGAGAAAACAAATAAATACAGATCTACCATAAAGAAATATAAATCTGCCCTCAACACAGCTAAATCTACCTTTTAAGCAGAAAAAATTGATAATTCTGCTAATGCCCCTAGAGAGATGTTCAAGATAAGTTGGCCATGGTTAAGGCCCTGTTGAAAAAACCAAATCTTGACCCCGACGATTTTTCCAACTACCGCCCCATCTCCCTTCTCCCTGGCATTAGTAAGCTCACCGAAAAATGGGTGAATAAACAGCTGGCATCTTACCTAGAGACCCATGATTTGCTACACCCTACTCAAACAGGATTCAGTAGAGGACAGGGAACGAGACAGCACTGTTGAGGGTGGTTGAGGATTCCAGGAGGATTTTGGACGCAGGTGGCAGCGCAGCCATTATCCTCCTGGACCTCAGCGCCGCTTTTGACACGGTTACCCACCGTCTGCTTTTATCTCGCCTGGAAAGGATTGGGATCACGGGCAAGGCCCTTATGTGGCTCGGGTCCTTTCTTAGCGACAGAGTCTTTAAGGTTTTCTCAGAGAACAGCTGCTCCCTTCCAGTGCCATTACAGTGTGGGGTAGCACAGGGTTCTTCCCTTAGCCCCACACTGTTTAATGTGTACATGGCGCCTTTGGCAGAGGTAGTGGCCCCCTTTGGAACCCAGTTAGTAAGTTATGCTGATGATACTCAGCTAGTTGTCTCCTTAAATCAGGAGGAACCCCTTCCGACTAACCTCTGCAGCTGCCTGGAGGCGGTTGCTAAATGGATGGATGCGTCCCATCTGAAGTTGAATGGGGGGAAACTGAGCTGATGCTACCAGAAAAAAAGCCACATTTAATAATTCCACACTGTGGCCCTCCTGTATGGGGCTTTGGCCCATTCCAAAGTCCGAGATAAAAAGCCTCAGCTTCCGGCTGGATACGGAGTTGTCTTTTAAAACCCAGGCAAGAAAGACAGTGGCCACCTGCTTTGGCCTGTTGAAGACAATTCGTAAAATCCTCCCTCAACTACCCGAAGCAGCCAAGAAAACCATAGTCCAGTCCCTTATACTATCTAGGCTGGACTATGGAAATGCACTCTACCTGGGAGCCCCCGCCTCGGTCACTCGCCAACTCCAGACTGCCCAGAACTCCGCAGCGAGGCTACTTACGGGTACCAGCCGCCGTACATCAGCAGTACCCTCGCTGAGTACCTTACATTGGCTTCCAATAAGGGAGCGGGTTCACTTTAAAACCCTTTGTCTGGTCCACAAAACTCTTTATGGGAAGGGCCCTCCCATCTTAAATGACATGATCAGGCCATACAAACCACCCAGGAATCTTCGCTCAAACCAGCAAAACCTGCTAATAATCCCCAGGATCAATATAACCCGCACAGGGGGCCGCCTCTTCTCGCAAAATGCGGCTAAGTTATGGAATGCTCTCCTCCCACCTCTCCGTCAAGAGCCTAACTTACTCACTTTTCACAAAAAGCTAAAAACTGTACTGTTCCCCAAGATCTAGATGAGTTAGGCCTCTGTACCTTCTGATATCTTTCTCCCTCTGGTTAGTACTAAGCGCTGGGATGCTCCTGAGTAGCCATGCACTATAGAAGAACCTTTACAATTACAATTACAATTACAATTAAGTCTGTTCAAATGTATAGCTGAATGATGCCTCTTATTTTTAGAAAGTTGGTTGAATATGCACTACAAATTTGTATTTTGAAAGATGTTCATTTAAGGTGTAGTTTATTAGGCATCATTGTTCTTCTTTCTACAAAGGTATAGTTTAAAGATACTGCATAATTATAGATAGTTTGGTAAAATGTAGCACAACTGAAAGATGGTCATATAAGGTGTTAATAATTTAGTTTATGTTATTAGTTTGCATAGAAGTTAAAGTTTAATGATGCCATATGTTTTAAGATAAGGTGTTGTTCATTATGCTTCTTTTTGAAGTTTGAGATAAGGTATAGGCATAGTTGAATGATGCCACACAATTTTAGATATGATGCTGAAGATGTATAATAAAGTCTGGTTTAAAAATGCTCATTAAATGTGTTGTTTATTAGTCTTCTTTCTTAAGTCTGTTGAGAGGTAAAGTTTGATGATGTTGCATGATTCTAGATTTAATGGTCAAGATGTAGCTCAAAAGTAAACCAGCACATTTTACTCTTTCTGGTATGGTGTAATTATCTACTCAACTAGATAGTATGTAATGACTCATGTATGTGTTCAGATTGTATTTATATAGTTGTATGTATATTTATTGAATTATTGGAATGCAAAGGTAGAGAATATGTGATGTTATAAGTTCATGAGAAATGATTTACTGATTCCATATTGTGCAATCACCCAGTTAGTACCCTAGCACTACCCATGCATTCATGCAATGACTCATGCACTAACTCTTCAAGTGGTAAAATCTCCAAAGCATTACACATGCACAGCAATCCCATGTCACTCCCTGTTGACTCAATTCAATTTAATAAAACTTTATTTCGGTTTTTGTTCAAAACCATAAAAGTACATATACAATAACAATGTGAATTCATAATACTTTTGTTAAAACCACTTATCATAACAAGGTACAGAGGTACAAAAGTGTGATTTCTTCATTACATAAAAACCAGGAGATTGGAAACATTCATCACGTAAGGCACATTACAGATCCATACATTTTCTATATTTGACAGTTAATTTTAAAAATTCAATGACTTGGAGAATACTATCATTGTGCAAACGTTGTAAATACATCAGGGCCGGCCTGATCTGAATAAAATTAAGGTTTTTTAAAAGAGTCACCAGATAGCGCTTACGGGGATATTAAAAAAAACTACATAAAAATATAAAATGCAGCATATCCTGCGGAGACTTTCCATTGCAGCCGCAGGGCGCTGCGGTCTTATTAAAATTAGCAGTTCTTGGCCTAATAAGCAAATGATGGAAAAGATTCAACCTGAACCTAGTCAGTAGAAATTTTTCATGAGAGGTCAGGGAACGCAATAGATATGGCTCAGTAGATGCACACGTTTTCAACATGACATATTTTCTGACACTCGGCTTCTGGAGCTCTATGCCTTCCCTCTGGGTCTTCCTAACCATGAGGAAGGCCTGTTTCATTGCCTCCAGGTCCCCCATAACAATACGACTGGGATTTTTAAAGAATTCGGGACGCACCAGTCTAGAAAAACAGGACTTCAGGTATTTTGATCACTCTGCCATGTATTTATGCAATCACTGCAGTGCACAATCGATTTTGCACTATCCATTCAGTCCTGTAACGATCTCCACACTACTAATTAAGTCCTCCAATTACCCAGGTCGTACCCATGCAGTACAGCAATCACACTGTCACTCTCCGTCCACTCCTCAGATCATCCAGCCAGTACCATGTCCTTATATATTCACTGTGTCAAAAACACAAGCTCTTATAAATTCACCGTCCTGTAAAATTGCAGCACTCTAAGTATCCATTCACTATCCATGCACTTGTACAATGACTCAGGCATTAATACATGCAGTGTTACAATCAAATGTGCACTATCCATGCTCCACCTCCACTTTACTGATTCACTCTTCCATGCTGTCCAGTAATCACACTGTCACTCTATGCCCACTCCTTCTATCATCAAGCCAGTACCATGTCCTTATGTAATAACAATGCATAAACCCATACACTTATAAATTTACCATGCTGCCCCAACTTGCAGCATTCTAAGTATCCAATCACTATCCATGTACTTGTACAATGACTCAGGCATTAACGCATGCGGTGCTACAATCAAATGTGCCCTATCAATGCAGTCCCCTAACTACCTCCACACTACTGATTCACTCCTCCAATTACCCAGGAAGTACCATTGTCCAGCCAGTACCATGTCCAGGTAGTGCCCATGCAGTCCAGCAATCACACTTTCACACTTTGTCCACTCCTTCAATTATACAGCCAGTACAATGTCCTTATCTAAGCAATGCGCCCAAACCCAAGAAATTCTCAATTCACCATGCTGTCAACTTGCAGCACTTTAAGTTTCAAATTACTATCCATGTACTTGTGCAATGACTCAGGCATTAACACATGCAGTGCTACAATCAATTGTGCACTATCCATACAGTCCCCTAACTACCTACACACTACTGATTCACTCCTCTAATTACCCAGGTAGTACCCATGCAATCCAGTAATCAAACTGTCACTCTCTGAGCACTCCTGCAATCATTCAGCCAGTACCATGTCCTTATATAATCACGGTGCCAAAACCTAAGCACTTATCAATTCAGCATGCTGTCAAATTGCAGCACTATAAGTATCCAGTCACTATCCATATACTTGTACAATGACTAAGGCATTTACACATGCAGTGCTACAATTAAATATGCACTATCCATGCAGTCCCCTAACCATCTACACACTACTGATTCATTCCTCCAATGAACCAGGTAGTAAACAATATCCAGCCAGTACCATGTCCTTATATAATCACTGCGCCAAAACCCAAGCACTTATAAATTCATCATGCTGTCAACTTGCAGCACTCTAAGTATCCAGTCACTATCCATGTACTTGTACAATAACTTAGGTATTAACACATGCAGTGCTGCAATAAAATGTGCACTATCCAAGCAGTCCCCTAACAACATCCACACTACTGATTCACTCCTACAATTACCCAAATAGTACCCATGCAGTCCAGCAATCAGACTGTCAATCTCCGTCCACTCCTCCAATCATCCAGCCAGTAAAAGGTCCATATTTAATCATTGTGCCAAAACCCAAGTACGTATCAATTCACAATGCTGTCAACTTGCAGGACTCTAAGTATCCAGTCACTATCCACTTACTTGTACAATGACTCAGGCATTAACATATGCAGTGCTAAAATCAATTGTGCACTATCCATGCAGTCCACTATCCACCTCCACACTATTGATTTACTCCTCCAATTAACTAGGTAGTATGCACACAGTCCAGCAATCACACTGTCACTCTATGTCCACTCTTCCAATTATCCAGCCAGTACCATGTCCTTATCTAATCACTGCACCAAAACCCAAGCACTTATAAATTCACCATGTCGTCAACTTGCAGCACTCTAAGTATCCAATCACTATCCATGTACTTGTACATTGACCCAGGCATTAACACGCACATTGCGACAATCAAATGTGCATTATCCATGCAGTCCCCGAAGCACCTCCAGACTAATGTTTCACTCTGCAAATTACTCTGGTAGTACCCATGCAGTCGAGCAATAACACTGTTACTTTCCGTCCACTCCTCTAATAATACAGCCAGTACCATGTCATTATCTAATCACTGGGGCAAAACCCAAGCACTTATTTATTCACCATACTGTCAAGTTGCAGCACTTTAAGTATCCAGTCACTATCCATGTACGTGTATAATGACTCAGGCATTAAAACATGCAGTTCTACAATCAAATGTACACTATCCATGCAGTTCCATAACCACCTACACACTACTGAATTACTACTCCAATTACCCAGCTAGTACCTATGCAGTCCAGCAATCACGCTGTCACTGTCCCTCCACTCCTCCAATTATTCAGCCAGTACCATGTCCTTATCTAATCACTGCACCAAAACCCAAGCACATATAAATTCACCATGCTGTCAACTTGCAGCACTCTAAGTATCTAGTCACTATCCATGTACTTGTACAATGACTAAGGCATGAACACATGCAGTGCTGCAATCAATTGTGCACTATCCATGCAGTCCCCTAATGACCTGCACACTACTAATTCACTCCTCCAATTACCCAAGTAGTACCAATTATCCAGCCAGTACCCTGTCCTTATATAATCACTGCGCCAAATCCCAAGCACTTATAAATTCAGCATGCTGTCAATTTGCAGTACTCTAAGTATCCAGTCACTATACATTTACTTGTACAATTACTTGGCGTTAACAAATGCAGTGCTACAATCAAATGTGAACTATCCATGCAGTCCCCTAACCACCTCCACACTACTGATTCACTCCTCCAGTTACCCAGATAGTACCCATGCAGTCCAGCAATGACACTGTCACTCCCCATCCACTCCTTCAATCATCCAGCCAGTACCATGTCCTTATATAATCACTGTGCCAAAACCCAAGCACTTATCAATTCACCATGCCGTCAACTTGCAGCACTCTACATATTCAGTCACTATTCATGTACTTGTACAATAACTCAGGTATTAACACCTGTTGTGTGACAACCATTTGCACACTATCCAGCAGTCCCCTTACAACATCCACACTACTGATTCAGTCCTAAAATTACCCAGAGAGTACCCATGCAGTCCAGCAATCAAACTGTCACTCTCCGTTCCCTCCTCCAATCATCCAGCCAGTAAAATGTCTGTATTTAATCGTTGTGCAAAATCCCAAGTACGTATCAATTCAAAATGCTGTCAACTTGCAGGACTCTAAGTATCCAGTCACTATCTAGTACCAAATATCCAGCCAGTTCCATGTCCTTATATAATCACTGCGCCAAAACCCAAGCACTTATATATTCATCATGCTGTCAACTTGCAGCACTCTAAGTATCCAGTCACTACCCATGTAATTGTACAATGACTCTGACATTAACACATGCAGTGCTACAATCAATTGTGCACTATCCATGCAGTCCCCTAACCACCTACACACTACTGATTCACTCCTCCATTCACCCAGGTAGTACCCATGTAGTCCAGCAATCAAACTGTGACTCTCTGTGCACTCCTGCAATCATCCAGTCAGTACCATATCCTTATATAATCACTGCACCAAAACCCAAGCATTTATCAATTCACCATGCCGTCAAATTGCAGCACTCTAAGTATCCAGTCACTATCCATATACTTGTACAATGACTCAGGCATTAACACATGCAGTGCTACAGTCAAATGTGCACTATCCATGCAGTCCCCTAAGCTCCTCCACACTACTGATTCACTCATCCAATTTCCCAGGTAGTACCCATGCAGGCCAGCAATCACACTGTCAATTTCCGCCCACTACTCCAATCAACCAGCCAGTACCAACACCCAAGCACTTATCAATTAACCATGCTGTCAACTTGCAGCAATCTAAGTATCCAGTCACTATCCACATACTTGTACAATGACTTAGGAATTAACATATGCAGTGCTACAATCAATTGTGCACTATCCATGCATTCCTCTAACCACCTTCACACTACTGATTCACTCTGAAAATTACCCAGGTAGTACCCATGCAGTACAGAATTCACCCTGTCACTCCCTGTGCACTCCTGCAATCATCTAGCTAGTACCATGTCCTTATATAATCACTGCGCCAAAACCGAAGTACTTATAAACTCACCATGCTGTCAACTTGCAGCACTCTACGTATCCAGTTACTATCCATGTATTTGTATAATGACTCAGGCATTAACACATGCAGTTCTCCAATCGAATCTGTACTATCCATGAAGTCCACTAAACATCTCCACACTACTCATTCACTCATCCAATTACCCAGGTAGTACCCATGCATTTCAGCAATCACACCGTCACTCTCCGTCCACTCCTCCAATAATCCAGCCCGTACCATGTACTTATGTAATCACTGCGCCAAATCCCAAGCATTTATGAATTCACCATGCTGTCAACTTCCAGCACTCTAAAGTGTCCAGTCACTAATGATGTACTTTTACAATGACTCAGGCATTAACACATGCAGTGCTACAATCAATTGTGCACTATCCATGCAGACCACTAACCACCTTCCCACTACTTATTCACTCCTCCATTTACCCAGGTAGTACCCTTGCAGTCCAGCCTCAAACACACTGTCACTCTCGGTGCACACCTGCAATCATCCAGCCAGTACCATGCCATTTTCTAATCACTGAGCCAAAACCCAAGCACTTATAAAACCACTGAGCTGTCAACTTGCAGCACTCTAAGTTTCCAGTCACTATCCATTTACTTGTACAATGGCTCAGGCATTAACACATGCAGTGCTAAACACAAATGTGCACTATCCATGCAGTCACCTAACCATCTCCACAACTTTGTAGAGATTATGGAAGAAAATTGGAAACTTTAATAAAAAATGTTGCAGCAAGTCAACTATCAATATCAGGAAGAACTTTCATAGCAGTAACAATTGTTTTCCACGATGGACCTTCTACTACATCTAGACACTAGACTGTCTATTTAAAGTGCAATAAAGGATGGATGCCCATTTGGTTTTCAAATATTTTTTGCCTAACAAATTACCAAATTCATACCTAATATTCTTAATGCCAAAGTTCTGAGAACATAATTTGGCTGACTGGGACTATGTCAATATGAATTAAATGAATGAGATGATTTTGGATAATTTCAATATAATCGATTTCAGGAATATCATTCAGCCTAGTGGGAAGATATTGATATGAATTAAGAAGTTTATTTTTGATATTCTCACAGCAAATTTTTTAAAGAACATCATTTAGACTATAGGGAAGTTATGAAGAAATGCTGATTCAATTATCATTTCTGTTCTTTGATATAGTATTTAGAAAATTCTCTTAGAAAGAAGCATTTTATGTATTTGATATTTGTATTATATGCAATGTTATTGAGGATGTTTATTTTAGGAAATGTGAAGAGATAGTTGACTTTGTTGTAAATATTTTGGACTCTGATTTGTTTTTTTATTTAACAATCTTATTGATTGCATTTTTTTGCCTACTGTTATATGATGAGTAACATTGAAATCACTGTCTAAGGCGAAATTCAATACAATGTGAGAACAGCAGAAACGTAAACTGAATATGTTATATAATGGTAAAATGATATTGTGTTCTTAGAATTATAATATTATATGTTATGACTGTATTTGTTCTTCTCTTTCACAGACTCTAATTCTAAAGTTTGGAAGTTTTTTAAATTTTAATTATGAAACATAACTGCAAAAATGATTTTGAATACTTTGATATCGACTATTGTAAAGGTAAGATTAAGTAACTCAAACACTATCCATGCACTACTACATTCACCTCTGCACTATCCATACAGTCCTCTAATCACCTAGACGCTGCTCATTAGCATTTTAAATTCCCCAGGTACTATCCATGCAGTCCAGCAATCACTCTGACACTCCCAGTGCACTCCTTGTACTAATCCAATACCTCTGCCAATACCCAAGCACTTATAAATTCACTCAGACGCTCTCCTTGCTGTACTCTAATCATCCAGTCACTACACATGTAGTCATGCAATGACCCAGTTACAAACACATGCACTGCTGCAATCCTTTGAGTGCTACATATACAGTTAAGTGCTCTCCCTGTTACTAAGAATGCACTCCTCCATTCACAAAGCCAGTCCCATGTCCTTATTCAATCGCTCTGCCAAAACCCAAGCACTTATACATTCACCATGCACTGTCCTTACAACACTCTAAGTATCAAGTCACTAGCCATATACTCATGCAATGACCCAGGCTCTAACATATCTAGTGCTACAATCAGATGTACACTATCCATGCAGTCCTCAAACCACCTCCACAGTACTGATTCACTCCTCCAATTACCCAGGTAGTACCCATGCTGTCCAGCAACCACACTGTCTCCTTCCGTGCACTCCTCCAATCATCTAGCCAGTACCATGTCCTTATCTAATCACTGCGCCAATACCCAAGCACTTATCAATTCACCATGCACTCACATTGCAGTACTCTAATCATCCAGTCACTACCCATGTACTCATGCAATTATCCAGGCATTTATTCATGCACTTCTACATTCATTTGACAGCTCCCTATATAGTTTACTAATCTCCCTGTTACTATCTTTGCACTCCTTCAATTACCCAGCCAGTCCCATGTCCTTATCCAATCACTCTGCCAAAACCTAAGTACTTATTAATTCACCATGCACTCACATTGCAGTACTATAATCATCCAGTCAGTACCCATATACTCATGCAAGGACCCAGACACTAACACATGTAGTGCTACAATCAGATGTGTACTATCCATGCAGTCCTGTCACCACCTCCACACTACTGATTCACTCCTCCAATTACCCAGGTAGTATCCATGCAGTCCAGCAATCACACTGTCACTCTTTGTGCACTCTTCCAATCATCCAGCCAGTACCATGTCCTTATCTAATCACTGTGCCAAAACCCATGCACCATGCTGTCAACTTGCAGTACACTAAGTATCCAGTCACTATCCATGCACTCACATTGTAGTACTCGAATTATCTAATCATTACCCATGTACATATGCAATGACCCAGGCACTAAGGCATGCAGTGCTACAATCACATGTGCACTATCTATGCAGTCGTCTAACCACCTACACACTACTGATTCAGTCCTCCAATTACCCAGATAGTACCCATGCAGTTTAGCAATCACACTGTCACTTTCCGTGCACTCCTGCAGTCATCCAGCCAGTACCATGTCCTTATCTAATCACTGCGGCAATACCCAATCACTCATAAATTCACCATGCATTCACATTGCAGTACTCTAATCATCCAGTCAGCACCCATGTACTCATGCAATTACCCATGCACTTATTCATGCACTTCTACATTCCTTTGACTGCTACCTATACAGTTTACTAATTTCCCTAATAATACCTATGCAATCCTTCAATTACCCAGCCATTCCCATGTCCTTACCCAATCACTTTGCCAAAACCCAAACATTTATACATTCACCATGCACTTCTACATTCATTTGACTCCTACCTTTATAGTTCACTAATCTCCCTGTTACTACCAATGCACTCCTCCAGTTACTCAGCCAGTACCATGTTCCTATTAAATCACTGTGCTAAAACCCAAGCACTTATCCAGCCAGTATCCATGTACTCCTATAATAACACAGACACTAACACATGCATATCTTTTTTATTTTTTATTTTTTGTGTGTTTTTTAAACAATTTTGATATTTTTTTAGTGGGTTTTACTTTTGGAATAAAAATGTAATTCAAAATAAAACAAATTAGCAGCAATGATTTCTTGCTGCTGAACACATACAGCATCAAATGATTGCTCCCCACAGCATAAAATGTCATTGCATTTTATACATTGATGTTTGAGCGTCGCAAAGTGGACGAATGTCTGGACCGCGAGTTGCAGAAGATGAGCCTCCAGAAGTGCTACGACCAGCTCCCTGGTCAGTTCGTATGGCCTCTTGAGCACGTTGCAGTTGTTCTAGTGCAATTTGTCTCGGATGTATTGTCTGTAGATGCTTAAACATACTAGAAGTGCCACACGAATACTTCTTCTCGCTGCCTCTTGATAGAACTCTGGGACAGAGCATGCAGCTCACCTTCCTTGTATTCTTTTTTCTTTATACCTCTAGAATGGTAAAGAATTTCGAAACAATAGACTCTGGTCTTTTTTTTGGAGGTGGTCCCAAATCTCCATCATCATTGGTGGATTAGAAGAAACCATTGCAGAAGTTTTTCAAGTAAACACCTAAAAAACTCTCACTATTGCTCCAAAAAACACAGCAGGCGTTTCTCCTCTAATGCAGCAGAGAGAATGACTAAAAAGGGTGGTGTCCTCCAAGTTCTATAATGAAAAACCTTGTAAATCAATGAAATTGTTTCTTTCAAAGTCACATGGGAGTTGCGCACCCAGCGCACAACTAGCGCGCTTCCAACATGATGTTGCAAAAATTTATTTAACAATAATATAAGTTTATTACAAGTACAAATATATTATTTTAATAAATAGTTTAGATAATCTCTTGTTCTGATATGTGCATTAAAGTTATATACATATCGTTTTAAACATACATTTTTTCAAGGGAGTCGTGCACCTGGTGCGACCCAGCACTTATATGATGTCACGAGGGTCCCGGCACCACGCACATATCGCATTTGAAATGCGCACATGACAGGAACACGTACATATGTGACGTTACGCGGGACATGCACCGGGCACCCACCGCTTACTAATCGCGCACATGACACGATCCCCATACGTATATGATGTTACGCTGGGCCACGCACCGTGCACTCGTCACAAAACAAACGCAGCTCCTTCCTGACTTTTCCAATATGGCGTCCTGAATTCGCACACCCACCATGATAGGTACACAATGGGTACGCGACTCCAGTATTTTTTGTAAAAAATAAGATACAAATATTTTATAGGACATTACATAATTAAATGAAAATGAAAATAATAAAAGAAAATATTTATAGAATATTAGAGTTACAAAATATCTTTTTTTTAAGAAACTTGCAATTTTCAGAAAAACATAAAAGGTTATATACATTTTAAATTTACAAATAAGAATTTAAAAGCCCTACAAATTCACTGAAAAAACATATGTTTGAGGCCCATTATAGTTAGAAATTAGCATTTAAAAAACCTTAGAAATTCACTGAAAAACCATAGATATCAGCAACTTTAAAGTTAGGAATTAGCATTTAAAAACCTTAGAAATTCACTAAAAAAACAACAGGTTTCAAGGACGTTCTAGTTAGAAATTAGCATTTTAAAAACCTTTGAAATTCACAGAAAAAAACATAGGTTTCATTGATGTTATAGTTAGTTGGACATTTCACTCGTACAAAACTAGAGAAATTCCACCATTATAGTTAGTTCAGCTAACTATAACTCATGCCCCTGCAATGCACTGCTGATGACGTCACATATACATCATTCATGACATGGTAAGTAACATCACTGATGACATCTCAAAAGACATCCCCGAATACATCACTGAGGATATCATCTACGTGAAAATCTGATGCACCTCCTCACACTCTAATATAACCTTTGATACACGCACTGTAAATTTTCCATTTCGAAACCATCAACACACCAATACCAGTTACTACATGCGCACTCGCTGATTCCTATGTCTACACACACATCTACTCATTCACCCATACAATCACTCATAAATGCAGTCACTCTTCAATGCAACACTATCATATGCACTCATACACCTATACAGACACTGACACTCATCAATGGAGTTACTCACACACCTAGTCAGTCATGCAAAGAATCAATCACACTCCCATTTACTCACCTATACAGTTATGCACACCACCTCACCTATTCGTACAGATACTAACGCATACTTACTCTCTTATATAATCACTGATACAAGGACACACTCATCTATACAGCCACTCTCAGAACCACTGACTCTCACGTATAGTCATTGATATACTCCACCTCTCACATACACTGCCTTTTACATATGTAGTTCCTTTGACATGTACCACTGAGACATATATTCACTCACCAACACATCCATACTCACACTCTTGAACCCATACACCCAGTAAATCAACCACTCACACATCTATGAACAGAGTCACACAACCCACACCCACCCACACTCAGTCTCCCATACAAATACTCGGGCAACCAATCAATAACCCATATAGACACTCATGTAGCTACTCACCAACCCATGCAGCAGCTTATACAACAACAGACGGACTGATACAGATATTCACACAGTTTAGTCACTAACCCGGGCATTCAGTAAGACACATTTAATCACTCACTTTTACAGTCAATCACGCACCAACTGAATCCTTTATCCAGACACTTATACACCCACTCATTCTTCAATACACCTTGGCATATTTATAAAACATATTTAAACTTTAAACAAACACACAGTCACTGGATGATGTCATCAGTGATGCCATTTGAGATGTCATCAGTGATGTCACTGACTATTTAATAAATGATGTAATATGTGACGTTATCAGCAGTGAATTGCAGGAGCACGAGTTATAGTTAGCTGAACAAACTATAACAGTGGAATTTCTCTGGTTTTGTAAGAGTGAAATGTCCAACTAAGTATAACGTCAATGAAACCTATGTTTTTTTTCAGTGAATTTCTAAGGTTTTTTAAAAGTGAATTTCTAGCTATAGCTGTTTGAAAAAGAAAGGAAAGGATAGGTCTTTGCACGGTTTTGATTTACTAGTCCCACTACAATCTAAGTAGCAGTAGGCAGAGTGTTGGACGTCAGAGGGTTAGGATACAGTATTCCCATTCCAACCAGAGGAGCAGTAGATAATATGTTGGGTGCTTGATTTAATATTTACACTCCAGTCTGATCAACGATAGGGAATATGTTCGAATTTAAAGGGGTCAGATTTGTTTTTCCCACTCTGAAATAAGCGAAAGCTGGAAAAGTGTTGGACTTACAAGCAGCAGTGGGCCGTGCACGTAAGAGTGGTGGGGCTGCTGGTAGGGATTTCAACAGATGACGAGGGGAAATTTATATTATTTCCCTCTTGGTTGTCTGTCGAATCCCCTACCGCCCCACAGCTTTTACCTGCGCGGTTAGCTGCTTCTTTTCAAGGAGTTAGATTCACTATGCCCACTCCAACCTGTGCAACCGTAGGGACAGTGTTAAAATTCAGAGGGGTTAGATTTACTATACCTACTCTAATTTGAGCAACAGTAGGCACAGTGTTGGACTTCGGAGGGGTTAGAATTACTATACCCACTCCAATCTGAGCAACAGCAGGGAAAGTGTTCAACTTTGGAAGGGTTAGATTTACTATTGCCATTCCACTCTGAGAAACATTATCAAGTGTTGGGCTTTGGAGAGTTCAAATTTACTATTCCTACTCCAATGTAAGCAAAAACACTGAAGGTATTGCACTGGGGAGGGTTCACATTTACTATTTCAAATTATAAACATTAAAACAATATATTTTTACAACAGAAAATGTTTAAAATAAAAATTAACTCATTATAAATTAATATAAATTCAGTTTAAACGCTGACGCATGTTTCCGTGTTCGACTCAAGTTTGGGTCTCACATTCCTCAGGGCGTAAACATCATAAGAAAAATGGCCAAGGGACGTGCCTGTATTCAGCAGGAAAGAACATACAGCAAAGCGGTAAAAACGATTCAAAAGGGGTAAATATGAACACAGGTACCAGGTGAAAATCACTCTAGGATGCCCGACGGTAAAGTAAGAGGTTAAATACTCAAAAGAGCATGTGGTCCATAATAGGAGATGCAAATAGGTCGGGTGAGTTCAAGTCTCCCGTGTCTACATGGAGGCTACAACAAGATGCTCATATGGTGCAAAAAACTCGGCACACTGAGACGCCTCAGAAGGGCAGAATCTGCATAGTCCACACAAGCTAGCCCAAAAAGTGCTTCCGGTAAGGACTCTCGAGGGGGGGTTGCATGTAAGCATTTTACAGCGTCATTTAGGGGAAAGGAGGCTCCGATGTGTTCATCTCCATACGACCAGCAGGTACTCCACCCACAAGTAATCGACCTTGTTGGTTGGCCAGGGATTCAGAAGTTTGTGGTTGTGTGACGTTGTGCACTCCAGTGTTTGAATGGGTGGAGAGTTCCCTCTTTTGAGTGGTATGTGGGAATATGCCCAGCTGTAACACACAGAATGCTGTCTATGTTATTGCTACAAGCTGTAATGCAGTGTCATGTTATAGGCCGATACAGATGTAAACTTTAATAAAATCAATAAACACATAAAAAAAAAAATATATATATATATATATATATATATATATATATATATATATATATATATATATATATTTAAATTCAAAGTACAAATTTCATAGTAAAACAAATAAAAAAATTAAAAATAAAAATGGTAAATAAATACACTTCCGTTCTTACTCTTGAAAAATCCAACAATTGTAATGAATAAAAAAGTAAAAATAATCATTAAATAAAACAATTACAATTAAACAATAAATAAATATGAAATGTATTTACAAATAATTATAATTAAATGATAAAAAACATAATAGATGAATATTATTTTTTGTCACTATATTAAATTGAACTGTATTACATACACAATATTTAAGAAATAATATCATATACCTAAAAAATGACACTCTTACCTTTTATGTTTCTGTTCCACAATATTTTTGACACAATATTCTTGTAACACAGTATTGCCTCACGATATTTTGGCTGAATGACCCTGCTAATACTCAATGCATGCATGAAGAAAAGATATATACAAAAAGTGACTTTGGGTCAGCACACTTTTGCTTTTTGAAAGTGAAATTCATATTTTAATCTTTAAGATAGAGACAGCTGTAGCTGTGGGCTAGAGTTGATAGATATGTTATTATATTACTGATATTGCTTGGTAATTGAGGGTCATGTTTGTGTGTGTGTTTGTGTGATGTTGTATGGCTGGATGAGCTGCTGAATTTGGGGAAGTTAATATTTGGTAAATGTAGGTGGCTGGGATAGATTAAAGGTAAGTGTTTAGGTGCATGAATGGGTGTCTGTATTGGTGACCAGCAGCCTGAAAGGAGTACAGCTTCTAACCACCAAAATGATTGTGATTATCCGTGCAACCTCAGATTAACTTACCCATTCATCCTGCTATGGATTCATTCACCCATTCACACATCCCAACATTCATACACCCATTTATCTAACAAAGCACTAATTAATTCGTCCATTCACCCATTCACCTATCCTCATAGGCAAAAGAAGTCTGACTTCAAGGCTTGTTTTGTATTGATTCATGAATTTGTTGACCCCAATCCTTTACTTAACTGTAGAGAAAACATGTTATTAAATTTGAAGTTGGTAATATTACAATTAATAGTAGTTCTTATAACTTTATGTTAATGTTACGTGAAATAGATATGTTATGCAATAGTTATTAAGTGTCACCAACAAATAGACTTAAATTAACTTGCACCACAAATACCGTATTTGGGAAATCTGCCATATCCCAGTATATGTATCAATAAATAGGCTGTGTATGGAAACAGTAGAAGCTATTAAGGGGTTCACCAACAGACTGTTTGGAGACTGTGAACTTTGGCTGATGTCTGTATGATGTATACATATTTCAGCGTTCTTGTTTTCAGTTTATATGCCTAAATACAGATATAATGGACAAATGCTGCTCGGCTTTCTATATATAACAGAACAGTCTTTTATCTGTATCTTTTGGATTCCATCAAATTTAAGCTTGTCACTTGCAGATTTAAAAGTGCATTAAAAAGACGTATATGGTTGTGTGACAGAAATGTTAGTGCAGTGAAAGGTGTTCTGTGGAATGGGAGCTTTAGCAAATTCCAGAGCACTATATCCTTTTTAGGTCGAGACTCAACAGCGCTTGCGCTGTCTGCAAGACCTGTTGTACCTCTTCTGTGGGCTTTTGGCAATACACTGAATGCCATTGGTTCTTTCCTGTGGCATTCCAAAATGCAGACTTTCTATTGGTCCATTGCTCCCAATTGTCCCTCCTGTGCATGCTTTTTTTCCGCGGATGCAATTTCACTAAGGGATTGTTTTTGTTGGCAATGCATACTTCTTCCTGGCACAGCCTTTGATGGACCCTCCTCCCATCTGGGCATGCAGCCTCAGGGTTCCTTGTCATTGTCTATCTGTTTGCTTCAGGAGGCTGCACCCCTTTCCGAGAATGCCTTGTGTGTATGTTCTCCAAATCACAAGAGACCATTGAATACACACCTCCTCCCTAAAATGATCCATAAATATTTACACTTTTTTAAACTGGTCGGCAAAGTATAAATGCAAAACATGCCTTTTTTCCATTGTTCTGATCTGTTTCCTCGTAATACTTTGTGAGATCCTCCAATGTTTCCAAGCATTCAATACTATGTGTCCTCTTTCTAGTTCCATGACACAGTCTGGAGAAGCTATCTCTGATTGGCTCCCTGTCTCTGCTGACCTTCCATGACGTTCCGTGCCTGTCAGGGTTGTTTACGTTTACCTTTGTATATATTACAATGAACAAAATAGGTGCACGTGCCACTACCAAGTTAACCTGACAACTATTTGGTCATAACATATGATCAAAACAATATGTTTATTGGTTTTAATTACAATTACTTTATTTATTTCTTATTTTATGATTTTCACTTCTATTTGAATATGCGATTTATCAAATTTTTCACAAAGTTTAAAAACCATATATACACAACAGAAAATCATACCAGTTCAAACAAAACAAAGATACATCAATAATTCGATATATGCTGGAATCTAAATATTCACAACAAAAGCCAATATATGTTTTTAAAGAAAAACAATATATATACAGTTTACTGATTCCTATCACTTTCTAATTCTTTGATTTTGGCTGGTTTCCAAAAGTCTACGTGTTTCGAACTCGCACCAATTAGGAGTTCTCATCAGGACCAATATCTGTAATGGAGAACAAGAATGGCTTTTAGAATTCAAGATGTTGCCTCTACGTTGCCTTTCCCCAAAACTGTAAGTCTCCAGTCCTACCTCTCACTCATCAGAGTATAACTGGAATGTCCACGACGTCACACTACAATAAATGCAGGAAACCATAATAAAAAACCAATTCAAACCACATACTCCAACTTTCTATCATATGCGTGTCCACAAACACTTACTTGTTGTCTTATTCTCGTTCTCGTGTCTCTAGCTGCCTGACTCTCAGCATTCTAACAGGGGGGGCCAAAAGTAATGACTCAGTCAGCTCGATTGTCCTATACCAATTGGAACTGTTCATTATAAGCTTGTGGCACGCTGTGCGGTTGGGAGCCCAGACTCAGTGGTGGTTTTTCTTTTGTATATATTACAGTTTAGGTCATGTTTGCGCCGTGCAGACTGCGAGTTCCCTGCCTTCCCTCCCGTCAGAACCATAAAGGACTCCGTTGTTATCTCTCTGCCTGTTTACCTGGGTACAGAACATATAGGATTCTATATTCACTAGATCTAACACGTTACGGGGATATTCTCAAGAAGGGGCGATAATTATCGCTAACCTAGGTTAAAGCCATTTTACATAACGCTGTCTATCGTGGGAAACAAACGCCATGTTAACGGCATACTCTCAACACGCTGGCAAAAGGCAATAGTTTCCTGATAACGCATCAAATGTCCGTGTTAAAATTACACCGATAAAACAGGAAAACCGAACGTGAAAAAAGTTGCGATGGGCCCAATAGCGATACAAATATCAGCAATAATTAGTGCCAGGCTTGCAATTCAGGTGGGAAAATTCACTGTAAAAGCTAAAAAAACAAAAAAACAACTGCGAAACACCATGGAGGAAGCTGGAGCAACTACAGAGACCAACCAGAACCCCCGGAAGACCAGCCAGGGACGTTGACGAAGGAGAAGGGCCAGGTGAAGAAGAAGAGGAACCAGCAATTCAGTCTGCAGGAAAACAAGATCCTGACCACGGAGGTGATAGAACACCACCAACAACTTTTTATCACCTCCAATGTTCCATTGGCAATTAAAAATGCAATATGGCAGTCCATCTTGTCCAAGGTGAATGCAGTCAGAGTGAAGACAAAGGAAGTGGATGACTGCAAGAAGCGCTGGAATGATGTGAAGCGCAAAACCAAGCTGAAACTCTCTAACAACCGGAAAGCATGGGCTGGAGGTGGGAGTCCAGCGCCACAGCAGGAGCTGGATGAGATGGAGGAAATGGTGTCCAGAGTCATCAGTGGGGAGACGGTGGCAGGAGTTGGGAGACTGGGCACTGCTCAACATGACTTGACCCAACAGCAACAGGGTAGGTAATGACCAGGGACTGGGGGGACGGCTGAAGATGGGGGAAGATGGGCACAATGGCATATATATGCAGAATTAAGTATATCACAGTGCACACCCACAATGGCTCTCGATCATGTCCCTGATCTCCTTGGCATACTGCAGCACACATAGAAACAGCAAGTAGGCCCCAGTCAACAATGTGCCCAGAGGGGGTCCTCCCCACACATCACTAATCTCACATCAAACCCATGCACATGTGCTGAACCCAGCAAAGCTGCGAGGCCATGAGCGACACTCACAATGCATGTGACACTGCATGACAATTAGCATGGCTGCACTCCAATCATCATGACATGGTGCATGCCACGACACTGAGGTGGCTGAGTGTGGACCACATCCATAAAGGAGTAGGTCACATTATGACACATCCATGTGCACAAACAACCCCTGACGTCACAAGACGTCTGCGGACAAACCATGCCCAAGAGTTTAAACTCCCACCAAGAGCCCAATTTACCCAAATCTGCAACATCTCAGCAGTGTATGAGCACAGAAGTGAAAGGGACACCGCCTAAAAGGGATAAGGGCCAGCAAAATCAGGGCTGCAGGGGCTACTCTCCCACAATGCAGCACACACAAATAGGAATCAGAGCACATCAACATTGACAACAATGGGGTACAAACTGCAACACTTTCACAACAGAAGAGTGGACACAACTGCTGCCAATTTTGTGTATAAACTGGCCAATCCCATTTTGCATAGCAGGAACTTGTGAGATAATAATGTACAAGTACAGCCTCACATCCCTGATGGTGTAGAAATGTACACTGTCCCACATCAAATAGGCATCTCCTCCCAAACAGTCACAATGTACATTGTCATGCAGTCTTTCTGTAAACTTGCTCAATGTGTGAGCATACATGGAGCGCACTGTTAAACTGCATCTCCCGTTTACATTGTAGAGGGAGAATCAATACCTCCTGCAGAGCAGACCGTAGATCTCTTCACTGATGATGAAGAGGACCTCCACACCATCGACACCAAGGCCCTCCAACAGCTCAGGGACACCTTCAGCACCCCACTCCCAGGAGCATGGTAGCCCAGCTGCATCGGGGAGACCCCACCCCTGCAAAGACTACACAGGAAGAAGCACCCACCACAACGGCTGTATCCCAGGACCCCCATGACCAACACATGGCATTCCAATGTTGTGTGTTAGAGGGCCAGAAGAAGAGGCCTGATCAGGTGCAGCTGGGGTTCGACCTCATGGCAGCCAACTTAGATGCCATACGTGGGTGTCTAAGTCCCATCAGAGACCACTTACAGTCCCTAACGGACACCCACAGCTCACTCCATTCTCTCCAACAAGCCATTGCTGACATTGCTGGAATCATGACTCTAAGACAAGAACAACTGTCTAGTCAGAGTGGCTCTAGCGATGTTGGGACACATGCGGAGGATCATGGAGAACATGGAGAAGATGCAAGTGGAAAGAACAGCTGCCACGGCTGCACACCAGGGAGATCTAACTGGGATCTTACATGCCCTGCAGATCCTCATCATGACATTGCTGCCACAAGGCCTGGCACAGAGGAATGCTGCTGCTTCTACTCCATCCACATCTCTGCCCCCTGATGTGGCAGTGCCTCACAGTGCAGGAGACAATCCACCTCTGGCCCCTGATGTGGCACTGCCACACCGTGCGGTAGACATTCCAACTCCGGCCCCTGATGTGTCAGTGCCACAAAGTGCTACAGACAAAACACCACCACCCACATGTGAGGCACATTACACATCAGGGGACGATGATGTGGGTGATTATGCCATTCTGGTAAGAAGGAATTGGTAGCATTCATCTCTGGTATATGGCCTGTTTCAGCTTGGTTCTGCCCTCTGCATCATGCCCTGGAATAACACCTTCCACTGTTCCCAGAAAAAAATTCTCTGCAACGCTCACCTTGGCCCTCGACATGGACTGACATATTTGGTTTGGTTATCAATGGCACAGCAATCAGACTGCGGACTGAACTCCTCCTCTTCCGATGAACTTGTCAATCCCTAAAGGACTCTTGTTGGCCCTCCATGGGGGCAACAATGTAAAGTGAGGTTTGCATGGCCATGTACTGGTCCAGCTTCAACACTCCACCGAATGTGATTAAATTATTCTAAGTCACACAGATGTGTCATGTCTATGATCAAGCAAGTATGCGATTGAGGCTAGGCCTTTGGCTTATGCTGCGGCAATGAAGATATGCAGACAACAATTGGCATGTATGAGCCAAGACCCCGAGCATTTTTTGCTCCTTTATTTTTCCATTTGAGGGAGCCCGCCCTCCGGGTGCATGCTACATTGCAACATTGTTGATTAACGGCCGGGTGGCGCCGACACCACAACAGATTTTTATAAACAAGACAGGAGTATAACCCATAGACCAAGTCAGGACGGGGTAGGTAAGATGCAACTAGAACACAATGTCCTGAAAGGTGAAAGTCAATAGACAATTATAGATAGCATGCACATAGCTTTACATGGGTGGACAAGAAGGAGATTACTCATTTCTTAGTCAAAAGGTAATTATTCATCGTTATGTGGTAACATTAGTTTCAAGGTCGGATACATACAGTTAAGAACAGCACTGCATAGAATGTAATGACCACCACATGGAACTTGGTGCAACAAACGTGAATAAAAAGTGCAGGTGGCGACGCAAGTGAAAGGAGAACAGCGTTGTTGGCGCACTGTGCATGAGGTGCAAACTATTTACAGTGAGTGGCTTAACGGCGCATGTGATATTGTGATATCACAGTGTGCACAATTGATTTAATTTGAATTTAGAGCCATGAAGAAGAAGTGCGCCTATTGGTCAGGCTGTTAGTTTGTTGCACCAAGTTCCATGTGGTTGTCATTACATTCTATGCAGTGCTGTTCTTAACTGTATGTATCCGACCTTGAAGCTAATGTTACCACACAAAGATGAATAATTACCTTTTGACTAAGAAATGAGTAATCTCCTTCTTGTCCACCCAAGTAATGCTATGTGCACGCTATCTATAATTGTCTATTGACTTTCACCTTTCAGGACATTGTGTTCTAGTTGCATGACACCACAACAGAGACACACACACAGTTACTTTTCTGGCCAGCCTGGAACTGAACCATGCACAGAGCCCAGAACTGACCCACGCCCACAACCCCAGGCAATTTCTTCACACTCCTCACATGGCTACTCGTTGACCTGCCTGGTACAGGGGTGGCCCTGTGACTGTGAAGGGCTCCAGTGGCGTTACTGAGGGCATGCTGTTGACTACTGCTGAAGGCTGACTTGTGGGGTAGCCCCACAGGGCGATGACTTGTGGTGCACTGAACTAGGCCCACCTGAAGAGCTGTACAAAAGGAAGGGGTCCCATACAAGAAACAAATGATTCAAACTTTATCTTAATATACAATTAATTCAAAGAGCAAAGCTATTGAATGCAAAAGAGTTTAATTCAGATTTGCATGTATTTCGTTTCATTGGTTAGAACTCATAATGCATTTTTTAATGGTGTGTGTGGTATCTCTCAAATAGGTAGTAGTGGCCTCCGCTAGAGGTTTGAGAAAAAAGTCCACGTAACGGCATAGAGGCTCAAGAATGGATCCACAACCCGAGACGATAGGGCGTCCCGGGGGGTTGTGTATGTCTTTGTGCACCTTTGGCAAGGTATAAATGGTTGGTATGCGGGGATGGCTCTGATTAAGGTACTGGTATTCATGATCCGTGAGGAAACCTTGTTGAACTCCTTCCTGCGTAACCCTCTGGATTTCAGCCGCAAGGTCTTTTGTAGGGTCGAATGTCAGTTTTTTATAGCTGACGCCATCATTTAGTTGACGCCAGATCTCTTCTTTGTATTTTAATACATCCTGGATTATGATGGCCCCACCCTTGTCAGATGGCTTCACCACGACATTGTGATTGGACTTTAAAGTTTCCAGGGCTGTTCTTTCGGTCTTCCGAATATTGTATTTCACATAGGTCTTCTCACTCAAGATCTTCTTGACTTCTCCAGTGATGATGTTTTCATATGCCAGTATTCGGTGGCTCATTGTGTTAGTTGGAGGTACAAAAGTGGATGGTACCCTAAATCCGGTTACAGATATGTTCTTGAGTGGTGGTCTATTCTTGCAGAAGAATCGCAATCTTATTTTTCGGAAATTTTTTGAAAGTTCCATTAGTGTGTTGAAGCAATTTGGGGGTGTTGTTGGGACAAAGGACAGGCCCTTACTCAAAACCCTGAGCTCATCTTCATTGAATTGTTGAGATGACAGATTGATGACTGGTGTGTCAGTTGTTTTCACCACCTGTAATTCTTGTGCCTGGTTGAGCGTTCCCCGTGTTCCTCCAGTTGAAATTGAACCTGTTTCATCCCGCGACCTCTGCCGCCATCGTTGTCCCACTGCATCGGGGGGCCTTGCTGACCACGTCCTGTCCCTCGGTTCCAGTTGTTGCCTCGTCCACGGGGCGGTCTCCATGTCCCCTGCTCTAAAAAAGAATTGGATTGATATTGGGGACGATATGTATCCTGATAACCGTAGGAGTTACTGGTGCCCGCTTGGTCAGAGTCTTCTCCAGAACTATAAGAAGAATCTGAAAATGTGGTGAATCGGCCTCTCGATCTGCCGCCTCTGTAGCCACGATTTGTAAAACGGCCCTGTTGGTCCTGTTGGAAATAGTCGTTGGATAGGTAGGGATAAGTTTTCTTTTTATCATAGAACTTGAGATCTCTGGCTAATTTGTCAAGCTTCTTCTTGATGGTTGTGGTTTCGAAATCTTGGAGGGTAGCGACAAGCTTAGTTAGTGCCTCTTTGGAATTGGTGAGGGTACTGTCACCCGAGATGCTTGCCTTCAATTCAGGTATCTGTTTGTTAAGGGCCAGGACCTGTTCTGCCGCGGTCTCTATCCCCAACACCATCCAGTGTCAGGAACAATTATTCGCAACAAAACTGAACCCCTCACGAAATTTTGGAATGTCTACAAAGATGGCAGGTTCGACTCTGACTTGTAGGCCTGAAGGTATGATTTTTTGTTGAAAGCACTGTGCGAGAAAATGACCATGTAATTTTGTGCAAATTAATTTTTTCTCTAGTCTCTCTAGCTGGAGATTTTATCATTGAGGGTAATGTCAATAATAGGTGTACTAGCTGACAAGAAATTATTGGCCGGATCATGCAATAGTTGATCTATGTAGTCTTCTGTGTAGGTAAGTATTTCCTTATCTACCATGTTTGTGAATCATAAACAGTTAAGCAAAATGACAACACGTAGGGACCTCCAAGATGGAGGTGGCGTAACCTCACAGGCAAGCGCCTGTACAGAATACGTTATAGGAAACAGGGTTATACCCACTAGAGTCATAGGGACCTGGGTAGTTATCAGTACAAAAGGAAGGGGTCCCAGACAAGAAACAAATGATTCAAACTTTATCTTAATATACAATTAATTCAAAGAGCAAAGCTATTGAATGCAAAAGAGTTTAATTCAGATTTGCATGTATTTCCTTTCATTGGTTAGAACTCATAATACATTTTTAATGGTGTGTGTGGTATCTCTCAAATAGGTAGTAGTGGCCTCCGCTAGAGGTTTGAGAAAAAAGTCCACGTAACGGCATAGAGGCTCAAGAATGGATCCACAACCCGAGACCATAGGTCGTCCCGGGGGGTTGTGTATGTCTTTGTGCACCTTTGGTAAAGTATAAATGGTTGGTATGCGGGGATGGCTCTGATTAAGGTACTGGTATTCATGATCTGTGAGGAAACCTTGTTGAACTCCTTCCTGAGTAACCTTCTGGATTTCAGCCGCCAGGTCTTTTGTAGGGTCGGATGTCAGTTTTTTATAGCTGACGCCATCATTTAGTTGACGCCAGATCTCTTCTTTGTATTTTAATACATCCTGGATTATGATGGCCCCACCCTTGTCAGCTGGCTTCACCACGACATTGTGATTGGACTTTAAAGTTTCCAGGGCTGTTCTTTCGGTCTTCCGAATATTGTATTTCACAAAGGTCTTCTCACTCAAGATCTTCTTGACTTCTCTAGTGATGATGTTTTCATATGCCAGTATTCGGTGGCTCATTGTGTTAGTTGGAGGTACAAAAGTGGATGGTACCCTAAATCCGGTTACAGATATGTTCTTGGGTGGTGGTCTATTCTTGCAGAAGAATCGCAATCTTATTTTTCGGAAAAATTTTGAAAGTTCCATTAGTGTGTTGAAGCAATTTGGGGGTGTTGTTGGGACAAAGGACAGGCCCTTACTCAAAACCCTGAGCTTATCTTCATTGAATTGTTGAGATGACGGATTGATGACTGGTGTGTCAGTTGTTTTCACCACCTGTAATTCTTGTGCCTGGTTGAGCGTTCCCCGTGTTCCTCCGGTTGAAATTGAACCTGTTTCATCCCGCGACCTCTGCCGCCATCGTTGTCCCACTGCATCGGGGGGCCTTGCTGACCACGTCCTGTCCCTCGGTTCCAGTTGTTGCCTCGTCCACGGGGCGGTCTCCATGTCCCTTGCTCTAAAAAAGAATTGGATTGATATTGGGGACGATATGTATCCTGATAACCGTAGGAGTTACTGGTGCCTGCTTGGTCAGAGTCTTCTCCAGAACTATAAGAAGAATCTGAAAATGTGGTGAATCGTCCTCTCGATCTGCCGCCTCTGTAGCCACGATTTGTAAAACGGACCTGTTGGTCCTGTCGGAAATAGTCGTTGGATAGGTAGGGATAAGTTTTCTTTTTATCATAGAACTTGAGATCTCTGGCTAATTTGTCAAACTTCTTCTTGATGGTTGTGGTTTCGAAATCTTGGAGGGTAGCGACAAGCTTAGTTAGTGCCTCTTTGGAATTGGTGAGGGTACTGTCACCCGAGATGCTTGCCTTCAATTCAGATATCTGTTTGTTAAGGGCCAGGACCTGTTCTGCCGCGGTCTCTATCCCCAACACCATCCAGTGTCGGGAACAATTATTCGCAACAAAACTGAACCCCTCACGAAATTTTGGAATGTCTACAAAGATGGCAGGTTCGACTCTGACTTGTAGGCCTGAAGGTATGATGTGTTGTTGAAGGCACTGTGCGAGAAAATGACCATGTAATTTTGTGCAAAAATAATTTTTTCTCTAGTCTCTCTAGCTGGGAGATTTTATCATTGAGGGTAATGTCAATAATAGGTGTACTAGCTGACAAGAAATTATTGGCCGGATCATGCAATAGTTGATCTATGTAGTCTTCTGTGTAGGTAAGTATTTTCTTATCTACCATGTTTGTGAATCATAAACAGTTAAGAAAAATGACAACACGTAGGGACCTCCAAGAAGGAGATGGCGTAACCTCACAGGCAAGCGCCTGTACAGAATATGTTATAGGAAACAGGGTTATACCCACTAGAGTCAAAGGGACCTGGGTAGTTATCAGAACAAAAGGAAGGGGTCCCAGAAAAGAAACAAGTGATTCAAACTTTATCTTAATATACAATTAATTCAAAGAGCAAAGCTATTGAATGCAAAAGAGTTTAATTCAGATTTGCATGTATTTCCTTTCATTGGTTAGAACTCATAATACATTTTTTAATGGTGTGTGTGGTATCTCTCAAATAGGTAGGTAGTGGCCTCCGCTAGAGGTTTGAGAAAAAAGTCCACGTAACGGCATAGAGGCTCAAGAATGGATCCACAACCCGAGACCATAGGTCGTTCCGGGGATGGTTGTGTATTTCTTTGTGCACCTTTGGTAAGGTATAAATGGTTGGTATGCGGGGATGGCTCTGATTAAGGTACTGGTATTCATGATCCGTGAGGAAACCTTGTTGAACTCCTTCCTGCGTAACCCTCTGGATTTCAGCCGCCAGGTCTTTTGTAGGGTCGGATGTCAGTTTTTTATAGCTGACGCCATCATTTAGTTGACGCCAGATCTCTTCTTTGTATTTTAATACATCCTGGATTATGATGGCCCCACCCTTGTCAGCTGGCTTCACCGCGACATTGTGATTGGACTTTAAAGTTTCCAGGGCTGTTCTTTCGGTCTTCCGAATATTGTATTTCACATAGGTCTTCTCACTCAAGATCTTCTTGACTTCTCCGGTGATGATGTTTTCATATGCCAGTATTCGGTGGCTCATTGTGTTAGTTGGAGGTACAAAAGTGGATGGTACCCTAAATCCGGTTACAGATATGTTCTTCGGTGGTGGTCTATTCTTGAAGAAGAATCGCAATCTTATTTTTCGGAAAAATGTTTTGAAAGTTCCATTAGTGTGTTGAAGCAATTTGGGGGTGTTGTTGGGACAAAGGACAGGCCCTTACTCAAAACCCTGAGCTCATCTTCATTGAATTGTTGAGATGACAGATTGATGACTGGTGTGTCACTTGTTTTCACCACCTGTAATTCTTGCGCCTGGTTGAGCGTTCCCCGTACCTCCGGTTGAAATCGAACCTGTTTCATCCCGCGACCTCTGCCGCTATCGTTGTCCCACTGCATCGGGGGGCCTTGCTGACCACGTCCTGTCCCTCGGTTCCAGTTGTTGCCTCATCCACGGGGCGGTCTCCATGTCCCCTGCTCTAAAAAAGAATTGGATTGATATTGGGGACGATATGTATCCTGATAACCGTAGGAGTTACTGGTGCCCGCTTGGTCAGAGTCTTCTCCAGAACTGAAAGAAGAATCTGAAAATGTGGTGAATCGTCCTCTCGATCTGCCGCCTCTGTAGCCATGATTTGTAAACTGGCCCTGTTGGTCCTGTCGGAAATAGTCGTCGGATAGGTAGGGATAAGTTTTCTTTTTATCATAGAACTTGAGATCTCTGGCTAATTTGTCAAGCTTCTTCTTGATGGTTGTGGTTTCGAAATCTTGGAGGGTAGCGACAAGCTTAGTTAGTGCCTCTTTGGAATTGGTGAGGGTACTGTCACCCGAGATGCTTGCCTTCAATTCAGATATCTGTTTGTTAAGGGCCAGGACCTGTTCTGCCGCGGTCTCTATCCCCAACACCATCCAGTGTTGGGAACAATTATTCGCAACAAAACTGAACCCCTCATGACATTTTGGAATGTCTACAAAGATGGCAGGTTCGACTCTGACTTGTAGGCCTGAAGGTATGATGTTTTGTTGAAGGCACTGTGCGAGAAAATGACCATGTAATTTTGTGCGAATTAATTTTTTCTTTAGTCTCTCTACCTGGGAGATTTTATCATTGAGGGTAATGTCAATAATAGGTGTACTAGCTGACAAGAAATTATTGGCCGGATCATGCAATAGTTGATCTATGTAGTCTTCTGTGTAGGTAAGTATTTCCTTATCTACCATGTTTGTGAATCATAAACAGTTAAGAAAAATGACAACACGTAGGGACCTCCAAGAAGGAGGTGGTGTAACCTCACAGGCAAGCGCCTGTACAGAATACGTTATAGGAAACAGAGTTATACCCACTAGAGTCAAAGGGACCTGGGTAGTTATCAGTACAAAAGGAAGGGGTCCCAGACAAGAAACAAATGATTCAAACTTTATCTTAATATACAATTAATTCAAAGAGCAAAGCTATTGAATGCAAAAGAGTTTAATTCAGATTTGCATGTATTTCCTTTCATTGGTTAGAACTCATAATACAATTTTTTAATTGTGTGTGTGGTATCTCTCAAATAGGTAGTAGTGGCCTCCGCTAGAGGTTTGAGAAAAAAGTCCAAGTAACGGCATAGAGGCTCAAGAATGGATCCACAACCCGAGACGATAGGTCGTCCCGGGAGGTTGTGTATGTCTTTGAGCACCTTTGGCAAGGTATAAATGGTTGGTATGCGGGGATGGCTCTGATTAAGGTACTGGTATTCATGATCCGTGAGGAAACCTTGTTGAACTCCTTCCTGCGTAACCCTCTGGATTTCAGCCGCCAGGTCTTTTGTAGGGTCGAATGTCAGTTTTTTATAGCTGACGCCATCATTTAGTTGACGCCAGATCTCTTCTTTGTATTTTAATACATCCTGGATTATGATGGCCCCACCCTTGTCAGCTGGCTTCACCACGACATTGTGATTGGACTTTAAAGGTTCCAGGGCTGTTCTTTCGGTCTTCCGAATATTGTATTTCACATAGGTCTTCTCACTCAAGATCTTCTTGACTTCTCCGGTGATGATGTTTTCATATGCTAGTATTCGGTGGCTCATTGTGTTAGTTGGAGGTACAAAAGTGGATGGTACCCTAAATCCGGTTACAGATATGTTCTTGGGTGGTGGTCTATTCTTGAAGAAGAATCGCAATCTTATTTTTCGGAAAAATTTTGAAAGTTCCATTAGTGTGTTGAAACAATTTGGGGGTGTTGTTGGGACAAAGGACAGGCCCTTACTCAAAACCCTGAGCTCATCTTCATTGAATTGTTGAGATGACAGATTGATGACTGGTGTGTCAGTTGTTTTCACCACCTGTAATTCTTGCGCCTGGTTGAGCGTTCCCCGTGTTCCTCCGGTTGAAATCGAACCTGTTTCATCCCGCGACCTCTGCCGACATCGTTGTCCCACTGCATCGGGGGGCCTTGCTGACCACGTCCTGTCCCTCGGTTCCAGTTGTTGCCTCGTCCACGGGGCGGTCTCCATGTCCCCTGCTCTAAAAAAAGAATTGGATTGATATTGGGGACGATATGTATCCTGATAACCGTAGGAGTTACTGCTGCCCGCTTGGTCAGAGTCTTCTCCAGAACTGTAAGAAGAATCTGAAAATGTGATAAATCGTCCTCTCGATCTGCCGCCTCTGTAGCCACGATTTGTAAAACGGCCCTGTTGGTCCTGTCGGAAATAGTCGTCGGATAGGTAGGGATAAGTTTTCTTTTTATCATAGAACTTGAGATCTCTGGCTAATTTGTCAAGCTTCTTCTTGATGGTTGTGGTTTCGAAATCTTGGAGGGTAGCGACAAGCTTAGTTAGTGCCTCTTTGGAATTAGTGAGGGTACTGTCACCCGAGATGCTTGCCTTCAATTCAGATATCTGTTTGTTAAGGGCCAGGACCTGTTCTGCCGCGGTCTCTATCCCCAACACCATCCATTGTCGGGAACAATTTTTCGCAACAAAACTGAACCCCTCACGAAATTTTGGAATGTCTACAAAGATGGCAGGTTCGACTCTGACTTGTAGGCCTGAAGGTATGATGTTTTGTTGAAGGCACTGTGCGAGAAAATGACCATGTAATTTTGTGCAAATTAATTTTTTCTCTAGTCTCTCTAGCTGGGAGATTTTATCATTGAGGGTAATGTCAATAATAGGTGTACTAGCTGACAAGAAATTATTGGCCGGATCATGCAATAGTTGATCTATGTAGTCTTCTGTGTAGGTAAGTATTTCCTTATCTACCATGTTTGTGAATCATAAACAGTTAAGAAAAATGACAACACGTAGGGACCTCCAAGAAGGAGGTTGCGTAACCTCACAGGCAAGCGCCTGTACAGAATATGTTATAGGAAACAGGGTTATACCCACTAGAGTCAAAGGGACCTGGGTAGTTATCAGAAAAAAAGGAAGGGGTCCAGAAAAGAAACAAGTGATTCAAACTTTATCTTAATATACAATTAATTCAAAGAGCAAAGCTATTGAATGCAAAAGAGTTTAATTCAGATTTGCATGTATTTCCTTTCATTGGTTAGAACTCATAATACATTTTTTAATGGTGTGTGTGGTATCTCTCAAATAGGTAGGTAGTGGCCTCCGCTAGAGGTTTGAAAAAAAAAGTCCACGTAACGGCATAGAGGCTCAAGAATGGATCCACAACCCGAGACGATAGGTCGTCCCGGGGGGTTGTGTATGTCTTTGTGCACCTTTGGTAAGGTATAAATGGTTGGTATGCGGGGATGGCTCTGATTAAGGTACTGGTATTCATGATCCGTGAGGAAACCTTGTTGAACTCCTTCCTGCGTAACCCTCTGGATTTCAGCCGCCAGGTCTTTTGTAGGGTCGGATGTCAGTTTTTTATAGCTGACGCCATCATTTAGTTGACGCCAGATCTCTTCTTTGTATTTTAATACATCCTGGATTATGATGGCCCCACCCTTGTCTGCTGGCTTCACCGCGACATTGTGATTGGACTTTAAAGTTTCCAGGGCTGTTCTTTCGGTCTTCCGAATATTGTATTTCACATAGGTCTTCTCACTCAAGATCTTCTTGACTTCTCCGGTGATGATGTTTTCATATGCCAGTATTCGGTGGCTCATTGTGTTAGTTGGAGGTACAAAAGTGGATGGTACCCTAAATCCGGTTACAGATATGTTCTTCGGTGGTGGTCTATTCTTGAAGAAAAATCGCAATCTTATTTTTCGGAAAAATGTTTTGAAAGTTCCATTAGTGTGTTGAAGCAATTTGGGGGTGTTGTTGGGACAAAGGACAGGCCCTTACTCAAAACCCTGAGCTCATCTTCATTGAATTGTTGAGATGACAGATTGATGACTGGTGTGTCAGTTGTTTTCACCACCTGTAATTCTTGCGCCTGGTTGAGCGTTCCCCGTGTTCCTCCGGTTGAAATCGAACCTGTTTCATCCCGCGACCTCTGCCGCTATCGTTGTCCCACTGCATCGGGGGGCCTTGCTGACCACGTCCTGTCCCTCGGTTCCAGTTGTTGCCTCATCCACGGGGCGGTCTCCATGTCCCCTGCTCTAAAAAAGAATTGGATTGATATTGGGGACGATATGTATCCTGATAACCGTAGGAGTTACTGGTGCCCGCTTGGTCAGAGTCTTCTCCAGAACTGTAAGAAAAATCTGAAAATGTGGTGAATCGTCCTCTCGATCTGCCGCCTCTGTAGCCATGATTTGTAAACTGGCCCTGTTGGTCCTGTCGGAAATAGTCGTCGGATAGGTAGGGATAAGTTTTCTTTTTATCAAAGAACTTGAGATATCTGGCTAATTTGTCAAGCTTCTTCTTGATGGTTGTGGTTTCGAAATCTTGGAGGGTAGCGACAAGCTAAGTTAGTGCCTCTTTGGAATTGGTGAGGGTACTGTCACCCGAGATGCTTGCCTTCAATTCAGATATCTGTTTGTTAAGGGCCAGGACATGTTCTGCCGCGGTCTCTATCCCCAACACCATCCAGTGTTGGGAACAATTATTCGCAACAAAACTGAACCCCTCATGAAATTTTGGAATGTCTACAAAGATGGCAGGTTCGACTCTGACTTGTAGGCCTGAAGGTATGATGTTTTGTTGAAGGCACTGTGCGATAAAATGACCATGTAATTTTGTGCGAATTAATTTTTTCTCTAGTCTCTCTACCTGGGAGATTTTATCATTGAGGGTAATGTCAATAATAGGTGTACTAGCTGACAAGAAATTATTGGCCGGATCATGCAATAGTTGATCTATGTAGTCTTCTGTGTAGGTAAGTATTTCCTTATCTACCATGTTTGTGAATCATAAACAGTTAAGAAAAATGACAACACGTAGGGACCTCCAAGAAGGAGGTGGTGTAACCTCACAGGCAAGCGCCTGTACAGAATACGTTATAGGAAACAGGGTTATACCCACTAGAGTCAAAGGGACCTGGGTAGTTATCAGTACAAAAGGAAGGGGTCCCAGACAAGAAACAAATGATTCAAACTTTATCTTAATATACAATTAATTCAAAGAGCAAAGCTATTGAATGCAAAAGAGTTTAATTCAGATTTGCATGTATTTCCTTTCATTGGTTAGAACTCATAATACATTTTTTAATGGTGTGTGTGGTATCTCTCAAATAGGTAGTAGTGGCCTCCGCTAGAGGTTTGAGAAAAAAGTCCAAGTAACGGCATAGAGGCTCAAGAATGGATCCACAACCCGAGACGATAGGTCGTCCCGGGAGGTTGTGTATGTCTTTGTGCACCTTTGGCAAGGTATAAATGGTTGGTATGCGGGGATGGCTCTGATTAAGGTACTGGTATTCATGATCCGTGAGGAAACCTTGTTGAACTCCTTCCTGCGTAACCCTCTGGATTTCAGCCGCCAGGTCTTTTGTAGGGTCGAATGTCCGTTTTTTATAGCTGACGCCATCATTTAGTTGACGCCAGATCTCTTCTTTGTATTTTAATACATCCTGGATTATGATGGCCCCACCCTTGTCAGCTGGCTTCACCACGACATTGTGATTGGACTTTAAAGTTTCCAGGGCTGTTCTTTCGGTCTTCCGAATATTGTATTTCACATAGGTCTTCTCACTCAAGATCTTCTTGACTTCTCCGGTGATGATGTTTTCATATGCCAGTATTCGGTGGCTCATTGTGTTAGTTGGAGGTACAAAAGTGGATGGTACCCTAAATCCGGTTACAGATATGTTCTTGGGTGGTGGTCTATTCTTGAAGAAGAATCGCAATCTTATTTTTCGGAAAAATTTTGAAAGTTCCATTAGTGTGTTGAAACAATTTGGGGGTGTTGTTGGGACAAAGGACAGGCCCTTACTCAAAACCCTGAGCTCATCTTCATTGAATTGTTGAGATGACAGATTGATGACTGGTGTGTCAGTTGTTTTCACCACCTGTAATTCTTGCGCCTGGTTGAGCGTTCCCCGTGTTCCTCCGGTTGAAATCGAACCTGTTTCATCCCGCGACCTCTGCCGCCATTGTTGTCCCACTGCATCAGGGGGGCCTTGCTGACCATGTCCTGTCCCTCGGTTCCAGTTGTTGCCTCGTCCACGGGGCGGTCTCCATGTCCCCTGCTCTTAAAAAGAATTGGATTGATATTGGGGACGATATGTATCCTGATAACCGTAGGAGTTACTGGTGCCCGCTTGGTCAGAGACTTCTCCAGAACTGTAAGAAGAATCTGAAAATGTGATAAATCGTCCTCTCGATCTGCCGCCTCTGTAGCCACGGTTTGTAAAACGGCCCTGTTGGTCCTGTCGGAAATAGTCGTCGGATAGGTAGGGATAAGTTTTCTTTTTATCATAGAACTTGAGATCTCTGGCTAATTTGTCAAGCTTCTTCTTGATGGTTGTGGTTTCGAAATCTTTGAGGGTAGAGACAAGCTTAGTTAGTGCCTCTTTGGAATTAGTGAGGGTACTGTCACCCGAGATGCTTGCCTTCAATTCAGATATCTGTTTGTTAAGGGCCAGGACCTGTTCTGCCGCGGTCTCTATCCCCAACACCATCCATTGTCGGGAACAATATTTCGCAACAAAACTGAACCCCTCACGAAATTTTGGAATGTCTACAAAGATGGCAGGTTCGACTCTGACTTGTAGGCCTGAAGGTATGATGTTTTGTTGAAGGCACTGTGCGAGAAAATGACCATGTAATTTTGTGCAAATTAATTTTTTCTCTAGTCTCTCTAGCTGGAGATTTTATCATTGAGGGTAATGTCAATAATAGGTGTACTAGCTGACAAGAAATTATTGGCCAGATCATGCAATAGTTGATCTATGTAGTCTTCTGTGTAGGTAAGTATTTCCTTATCTACCATGTTTGTGAATCATAAACAGTTAAGAAAAATGACAACACGTAGGGACCTCCAAGAAGGAGGTGGCGTAACCTCACAGGCAAGCGCCTGTACAGAATATGTTATAGGAAACAGGGTTATACCCACTAGAGTCAAAGGGACCTGGGTAGTTATCAGAACAAAAGGAAGGGGTCCCAGAAAAGAAACAAGTGATTCAAACTTTATCTTAATATACAATTAATTCAAAGAGCAAAGCTATTGAATGCAAAAGAGTTTAATTCAGATTTGCATGTATTTCCTTTCATTGGTTAGAACTCATAATACATTTTTAATGGTGTGTGTGGTATCTCTCAAATAGGTAGGTAGTGGCCTCCGCTAGAGGTTTGAAAAAAAAAGTCCACGTAACGGCATAGAGGCTCAAGAATGGATCCACAACCCGAGACGATAGGTCGTCCCGGGGGGTTGTGTATGTCTTTGTGCACCTTTGGTAAGGTATAAATGGTTGGTATGCGGGGATGGCTCTGATTAAGGTACTGGTATTCATGATCCGTGAGGAAACCTTGTTGAACTCCTTCCTGCGTAACCCTCTGGATTTCAGCCGCCAGGTCTTTTGTAGGATCGGATGTCAGTTTTTTATAGCTGACGCCATCATTTAGTTGACGCCAGATCTCTTCTTTGTATTTTAATACATCCTGGATTATGATGGCCCCACCCTTGTCAGCTGGCTTCACCGCGACATTGTGGTTGGACTTTAAAGTTTCCAGGGCTGTTCTTTCGGTCTTCCGAATATTGTATTTCACATAGGTCTTCTCACTCAAGATCTTCTTGACTTCTCCGGTGATGATGTTTTCATATGCCAGTATTCGGTGGCTCATTGTGTTAGTTGGAGGTACAAAAGTGGATGGTACCCTAAATCCGGTTACAGATATGTTCTTGGGTGGTGGTCTATTCTTGAAGAAGAATCGCAATCTTATTTTTCGGAAAAATGTTTTGAAAGTTCCATTAGTGTGTTGAAGCAATTTGGGGGTGTTGTTGGGACAAAGGACAGGCCCTTACTCAAAACCCTGAGCTCATCTTCATTGAATTGTTGAGATGACAGATTGATGACTGGTGTTTCAGTTGTTTTCACCACCTGTAATTCTTGCGCCTGGTTGAGCGTTCCCCGTGTTCCTCCGGTTGAAATCGAACCTGTTTCATCCCGCGACCTCTGCCGCCATCGTTGTCCCACTGCATCGGGGGGCCTTGCTGACCACGTCCTGTCCCTCGGTTCCAGTTGTTGCCTCATCCATGGGGCGGTCTCCATGTCCCCTGCTCTAAAAAAGAATTGGATTGATATTGGGGACGATATGTATCCTGATAACCGTAGGAGTTACTGGTGCCCGCTTGGTCAGAGTCTTCTCCAGAACTGTAAGAAGAATCTGAAAATGTGGTGAATCGTCCTCTCGATCTGCCGCCTCTGTAGCCACGATTTGTAAAACGGCCCTTTTGGTCCTGTCGGAAATAGTCGTCGGATAGGTAGGGATAAGTTTTCTTTTTATCATAGAACTTGAGATCTCTGGCTAATTTGTCAAGCTTCTTCTTGATGGTTGTGGTTTCGAAATCTTGGAGGGTAGCGACAAGCTTAGTTAGTGCCTCTTTGGAATTGGTGAGGGTACTGTCACCCGAGATGCTTGCCTTCAATTCAGATATCTGTTTGTTAAGGGCCAGGACCTGTTCTGCCGCGGTCTCTATCCCCAACACCATCCAGTGTCGGGAACAATTATTCGCAACAAAACTGAACCCCTCACGAAATTTTGGAATGTCTACAAAGATGGCAGGTTCGACTCTGACTTGTAGGCCTGAAGGTATGATGTTTTGTTGAAGGCACTGTGCGAGAAAATGACCATGTAATTTTGTGCAAATTAATTTTTTCTCTAGTCTCTCTACCTGGGAGATTTTATCATTGAGGGTAATGTCAATAATAGGTGTACTAGCTGACAAGAAATTATTGGCCGGATCATGCAATAGTTGATCTATGTAGTCTTCTGTGTAGGTAAGTATTTCCTTATCTACCATGTTTGTGAATCATAAACAGTTAAGAAAAATGACAACACGTAGGGACCTCCAAGATGGAGGTGGCGTAACCTCACAGGCAAGCGCCTGTACAGAATACGTTATTGGAAACAGGGTTATACCCACTAGAGTCAAAGGGACCTGGGTAGTTATCAGTACAAAAGGAAGGGGTCCCAGACAAGAAACAAATGATTCAAACTTTATCTTATTATACAATTAATTCAAAGAGCAAAGCTATTGAATGCAAAATAGTTTAATTCAGATTTGCATGTATTTCCTTTCATTGGTTAGAACTCATAATAAATTTTTTAATGGTGTGTGTGGTATCTCTCAAATAGGTAGTAGTGGCCTCCGCTAGAGGTTTGAGAAAAAAGTCCACGTAACGGCAAAGAGGCTCAAGAATAGATCCACAAACCGAGACGATAGGTCGTCCCGGGGGGTTGTGTATGTCTTGAAGAGCTGAGCAGGTGTGCAGCCTGCGATGATGCAGTGGACTGGAAGCTGGACGGTGACTTGCAGTTCACTAAGTTAGTCCCACCGGAAGAGCTGAGTGGATGTGCAGCCTGCGATGATGCAGTGGCCTGGAGCCTGGATGGTGACTTGTAATGCATGCAGGTAGTGGCACCTGAGGCACGGCACCCGGCACGGGTCTACAGCCATGTGGAGATGGCTTGCCATGGACTGAGGTAGGCCCACCTGAAGAGTTGAGTGGGTTTGCAGCCTGCAATGATGCAGTAGGCCTGTTGGGCCGGACTGGAATGGATTTGTCTGAGACCTGCTGGACTGCAGTGTCGGCCAAAGTTAGCAGCACACACAGAACTCTGCTGTGCAGTACCGCAGGGTGCGCTGGGGGCCTGTTGTGCAGAAGCTAGCGATCGGCTAAGGAGTCTGCCAGGCTCTTGGGCCTCAGACCTGAATATTGCTCCAGCACGTGGTGGGCCCTCTTGGAGACATGCTGGTGGTGGCAGGTGAGCAGTGAGGCTTGGTTGTGCAGAGGAGGGCAATCACCGCTGGACGCCGGACGTGTCTGGGAACCAGCAGTCTGGAGGGCAACAGGCGCACAGGATTTCACAGGCACCACCGGTCACAGCGGCGGCCACTTGGCAGGGTGAGGTGCACCACCCTGGCAGACACGCCACTGCAGTCAATGATGAGATGTTCGCTGGGTGGCATGTGATGTAGCCACCTCATCGCTGGTGTGAATTTGGCCATTGAAAGCCACGTGTGTGAAGGCCTATGGTCAGGATATGGCAGACACAGAGACACATGCAGAAGGTTCTCTGTCTTGTACTGCGCTGTCTCAGTGGTAGTCCGGGGAGGGGGTCCTGGGGGTGGGGAGGCAAGAGGCGTGAGGCGCGAGGCTTGACCGTGGAGGCGCGACCGTGGAGCCCACCCGTCAGTCCGCCAGTCCCGCCGTGTGTTTACAATACACGCTTCGCAACACTGCTCTGCAACACTGCAACTTCACCTTGCACACCCTGACGACTGGAGTTGGGTTGGACGTGCACAAGCAAGCACATGTGAGCGCAGCTGCCATTAGAGGCAGCTGCCAAGTAAGAGCCGGGAGGCAGTGAGCCTGGCAGTGCTGACTAGGCTCAACACTGCCTGAGGCCGGCACCCGCATGCCCCGCTCGCTATTTATCTACTTTGCTTTCTCCATTCCGCTATTTGCTGCCCACTAGCGGGCCCCTTACCAAAAGAGCCCCCCACAAAAACTCCACAAAAGTCTCCTCTGAAGTATCTAAAGCATTAATACCGCCTTCCAAGCCTCTTCAAGCAGAGAGCATCAGTGCAAGAGTTCTTCAGAAATTCCCATCAATCTCCAAAGACTGCAGGCGACTATTACATCTAATCAACATTCCCATTTAAAAAAAAAAACTTTCAACTGCTCCCATAACTCGGAGCGACATTGGCTGCCCAGATATCTCGCTACTTTGTTATTCTACTATAATGCGCACTAGGAGCAGCTCTCAACTTTCAAATACTCACCGCCCTCATAAGTCCGCCAAGCGCCAAAAGACGAAACTGCTATACACACAAGAATCTAGCAGGGGCCCTCAAACCTCCCCATGCCAACTGTACCCGAAGCGAGCAGAAGAGGCGGACGTGAGCCCTCCACAGCCCTCGCAGGGACGCTCCAAGGGCGATAAAATGGTCATTAACCATCCACAACCCGCTAGCCTACAACATCCATCAAAAACCAAAAGCAGTAGCACCTCTGACATTAGAGAGCATTTTCTCCGGATCAGTAAATTAAATCAAACTGTCCCACATCTTCAACATGGCATGCATGGGAAATCCCCTCAACAACCATCAGCATCATCAGCTCCCCCCATTTCGATGTCGCTTTACCCTGAAATTATCATCCAATGCAAGACTACAGCCTCTGCAATTGCACTGGAAAAATCACTATCAAGGCATCCCTCCTCCGAGGTGATACCCTCTCTGCTACCTCCAGAGCACCAATCACCTCGGCTAAGCACCAATAAACGGCTTGAAAACCAATGTTCCCTGGTAGTGCCAGCTCCGCTCGCCCTGCCACCCTCCGAGAGCCACATCTCTGCCTTTCCATCAGAGAACGAACCCTTAACTCTCGAGCTAGAGAATGGAAATTGCAAACATAAGGTCGAAAACATGGCAGGCCACAATGATGACTCTATAATCTGGGTCTCAACAACCCATCGACTCAAAGCATTAAAACCCTCGCCATTGAAACCTGACCTAGCGCATGAAGAGGCGATAATTTCATTGCGGGGCCCGCTGTACGATCCCCCCCACATATACAGTTTCGATCTTCCGTCACAAACATCCACTCCTTTTCTTAGAGGGGCACCAGACTCTGTCTGCTCCAGAAACAATGGTTCACCCGAGGAGGCGATCAAAGCAAGCCCACTAAAAGAGATGTCAGTAACTAGCAGCAGTCATAATGTTGGCACCAAAGATCTCAGTCGTATTTTCAGTCCAAGCAGTTACTTCCCAAAAGAACATATCAATGCATCAACTAACTTATCTTTGGCCCATAATTATTCCACTGTAAAAAATGTACTCGTAAAGGACCCCGGGCAAGGAGTTTCTCAACCTGACCCTGGAATGCTTAAAATTGAAGCCCTTCTGGCCGTCACCAGCAGAGCCCTGAACTCTATGACCTTTGCCGCCCACATGCACGCCGATAAACTTGACACTCAGATATCCATCCTACAACTGGTTGCCGACTCCATAATGGGAATTGACTCAAAACTTGATCAACTAAATTCGCTAATACGAAGAGTTCAAAATAATGTGGCCCAAAATCTCGCCCCCGAGGCGAATCTAAGTCTGGAACCAATTGTAAACGCAACTGCGCACCTAAACCATGCCCAAAGTGGATGTACTTGTGAGCCTTTATTGAGCAAACTTGAAGCACTACCTGAAATAATGTCAATGTTAATAGAGGACCTGAGGCTGAAGGCCGAAGCTAGAATAAAAAATCGTAGTATTCCACCTATCCATCTCCGAGCTTCGGAAACTCACAGACCATTAGAATCACGATCTAAAAGCTTAACCCGTTTCAACACAACCCACATCAGCTCAAAATTGTACCACTCTTCGCTTAAACTGACAACTAATATTCCTCCTGAACAGCTTTTCCCCGCGTCCCCGGACTCAGTCGGCGACTCCGAACGCTGCAAAAGCAACCATGCAACCCAATACCGTAGTGTCTTCCTTACCTCACTAAGACCTCATATGCCTGCTACTTAGACCGATAACAATTCAAAAACAGGCACCTACCTGTCCAGAAAGAACAAGAAGAAGCTGAAGAAATTAAATAAATTAAAATAGAAAGGGGAATGTACTAACACAATGGCTTGGCAAAAATGTAAGCAAGCAGCCCACCGATCTGACCGAAAGGTCGAAAAACTAGCAGATTCCAAAAAAGAAAACACTGAATCCCTGGAAACTATACTAAATCACGTGCAGCCATCAGTGGACCGCAAGTCTTCCGGCAACTGCCCAAAGCAAAATTACGATCTCGCTAAACCTTCTGATAACAGCTCCTTGTTTCCAGCTGTCAAAATACACAAACCCATTACCAAGGATCAGAGCCCAAAAGCAAGAACAGCGATGGGAGGTATTCTATTGACATGAACAGAAGAGGAAGAAAATCAGTCCAAAGCAAACACAAACACAGATAGCACTGTCAGTAAGGCGCCCTCCCACCAAAAACTTCCAACGTGCGGCGATGCTTCAAAAATGGTCTGCCCACTAATGATCAAACCAAGTACACATGCCAATTCTGAGTCCTTGGGTAATGACCCCATTGGACCCAGCACCAACCCAGCTCTATTGTATCAAGACCCCTGCCCTGGACAGCAACATCATAGAAAAATACTGCTCTATCCGGAGTACGAGTCTCAGGGACAATGGGACATTTCAAATAGAGGTAACATCTTAAGGCTATGTCAGCACTTGCCGGACTTAGAAAGTGTGAACTCAACGGATATTGAGACGGTGGCCTTCATAGACCCTGTGTCTGGACAAAGAAACAAGTCTAGATTAGTAACCTCTAATCCAGAATGGGGGGCAACACTGATTTAAAACAAAAAACAACTGTCTGAATGGGGCATCCAGGCTAGCTCCTACACTCCCACCAATTACCCGACTTTCCTCAAAAACTCCTCCGTCGTAGCAACGACTGCTTCTACCAGACCAGACCTAAAACAGGATAAACACTTCACCGAGCCATCGTAGATGCTTCGGGGATTCCAACAGGAGCCAAAAACAGCTTTATGGATCGGGCACCCACTGCAAGTATTTGCCTCCACAGCAGGCGGCCCACGCAAATGCATACAAAAACCTCATAAATCGGAAGACTTGTCCTGGCTCTCCCAGGTGTTAGGGTAATGCGCCGGTACCAGCGCATAGTCACAAACCAACCCACGAGACGGCCCATCATTTAAACATCTGCTCTTGGAACATCCGGGGCCTAACAAAGGAAAAATCGGAGCGATTAACCTTAGGCCTGCTGAAAACCCACGAAATCTTTGTCCTACAAGAGACCTGGGCCCTGGAAAATACCATCTGGGAAGACTTTACGGTAATAGAATCTATTGCCACCCTGTCCAAGGTAGGGGGCCAAGCGTCTGGGGGAGTGCTGCTCGCCGTGAACAACTCACGGACTACGAAGATAGAAACCCTCCACAGGGGAGGTGGCGACCACGTCTTCATTAGTATTGAGATTAAGAGAGAGGCAAAGGGGAAATCAAAGCAAAAAATTATCCTTGGCTGTGTCTATCTAGATCCAACAAAAGCAAGGCGAGAGCTCACTCTGAGTATTATACTCCCAATAATGTATAACCTCGAAATTCTATACCCTCCCGACTTGTGGCTGATAACTTTAATGCAAACCTAATGGAAACCGACCCAGCCCGATCCTCCCAAATAACATCTTTTAATGCAATGTGGGCAATTCCAGAGACAAAATCCCAGTATCATCGAAAGGATGTGAATGGAATACAACTGGCAACAAAACTGAACCATCTTGGTCTGCGCACTCTCAATGGAAGGATCGCTACAGATCGACCGGCGGCATACTCACATATATCCTTTTTTTCGAATGGCCACCCTAGGCTATATGTGGATATTGCTAACGGCCTTCCATCTGGTACGCCAATTCCTGGTAACACCTTCTCCAGATAGTGACCATGCCATTCTAACATGCAGCATTGCCCTGGGCCCTCTTCAACGCCCGACCACAAATCCGATAGGGGCGGCTTCTAGCCTACAGAGTGTGAAGAAACTCTGATGGTCAGAAAGTAACCAGGACACATTCAAAACGGAGGTGGACAAGCTTATGACCAGAGGGCTCCTGGCTCGTATTAGTCATGTGACAACCCCCACTTGGGAAACTATACTGACCAACTTTAGAGACCACCTCACCTCAAAACCATCAAACATCTGCTCAAAGGATATTCCGACCCCGACAAGTCTGTCAGTGAAACAACAACACACAATCACTGCCAAGAGTAAACTAAATAAGCTGCAACGAATAATTGTTTACAATGAAAGCGATCATAAACTTCTGAAGGAGGACATTATCGCTGCACGAAAAGCCTACAGGAAGGCTCGCTTTACTCAAAAGAAATTGGAAGAAGAACAGCATTGGGCAACAGCCTTTGAGATTATAAAATCTAAAGATCAAAGGAAATTCTGGAATTGGGTTAATAAGGCTAGTCAAACAACTAAACCTCCTACCGCAACTAACATCTCCCCGCGGAGTGGAAGTCCCATGTTAAAGCGCTCTATTCTGCACCAAACGGCCAGAGTACTAATAGCCCTGCCATTTTTGATCAACTAGTTAATCAGGACAGAACCACAGCCCTCATCAATACACTAACGGACGACATAACTGGAATAATAAAGAAAATGCGCTCGGGCGGCGCCCCTTGTCCCAATGGAATCCCGACCCAAGTATTTAAAGCCTCAGCCGGAAAATGGGCCCAGATTTTGACACCCCTTTATGAGGCTGCAATATTGGGTGGCCCTATCCCAGAGTCTTGTCAAGGATCACTTCTCGTTCCCTTCCACAAAAAAAGGCTTGCGTTCCAACCCCGACAACTATCGGATGATAGCCCTCCTAGATGTGGACGGGAAGGCATATGCTAGCATCCTTTTAACTGCACTCTCTGAATGGGCGGAAAATAACAACTTGGTCCCCTTCACCCAAACCGGTTTCCAAAGAGGGTGCCACATTGAGGACAACCTGATATGTATTGCCCATCTGATGGAATCCACCCTAGTCACAAAAGGTAAAGCTCTACACCTTGGGTTCATCGACTTTTGTAAAGCTTTTGACAGCGTAAGTCGGCCAAAACTATGGGAAAAACTTGCAGGATGGGGCATTCCACAGTCACTACTGAAAGCATTAATCGCCTTACACACTGACACATGGGTTAAAGTGCGAGTTACATCAAGCTGGTCGACTTCTAATAAAATCTACACCACCAGAGGTTTAAAACAAGGGTGTACCCTTGCACCAATGCTCTTCAACCTGTACCTCGTGGATCTTCCTGAATGTTTGTCACACATTCGTGCTTCCCCTCCAGGAATAGAGTCAAGAAAGATCCAAACTCTCCAATATGCTGAGGACACCATTCTGCTAGACCAAACCCAGGTGGGTCTTCAAAGACTGTTCGATTCCCTTGCTCAGTACTGCAGCAAGAACATGCTCGAGATAAATGTGTTGAAAACCAAAGCAATGACAATATCTTCTGGAAAAACTAAAAAAAAACACGTGGCTCGTTGAAGGGAAGAGATTGGAAACCATTACTGCTTATAAGTATCTGGGGGTGTGGATCGACCACAAAGGGAGATCCTCTGTGCACACAACTGAAATGCAAGTTGTTGCTCGCTCCCTGGAAGGGGCCTTTATAAGATCGAAAAGCGCTCTGCACTCCCAGGATCTAGTGCCATTAATAAAACTGATCTCAGAAAAACTTCTCCCCACAATCTCCTTTGGTGCAATAATATTTAAGGACAAAATGAACAATTAGTTGGACAGAGCTCAATCGTCGTGCTACCGCAGGGTTTTTCGACTGCCAACTTCAACCGCCCATGCCCAAATCCGGAAAGAATTTTAATTGTCATCCCAGAGATGGATAATGAGCGCACGCTACATCAGTTATTGTTTAAAAACTAAGCATGCTAGCCCTTACACACTAAAGAGCTGTTTATGGTCAGTCTTCAGTGACCACAAAACCTCCTGGAATTAATATTTGACATCATGCCTTGAATCCCTCAAAGCAAAGGACATATGGTCATCCTCTCTGCCCATCAACGTGAAAACAAAACTCCTAACCAAACAAGGAAAAATTCTATCAAGCGAACTCGACAAGCAACGTGTCGCCCAGCTCTTTCATGATCCTTGGGTCTCCAAATTATATGCCCCAAAAACTCTTCTGTCCTATCTTGCATCTTCTACGAAAGTCCACACAAAACTCCAATTAATGCGACTTCGTTTCGGTCTAATCCCGCTGATGGCCTATAAGTTTGGCCAAGGATACAAGAAAGAATTATCATCGCAATGTCGCTTCTGTAAGCTGGACGATGAAAACCTTATCCATATCCTGTGCATATGCCAAAAACACCAAGCTCAAAGAAACTTCTGGCTGCGTCCAATTTGGCTGCTTCTTAACATCAGGACTTGCCAAGAAACATTAGACGCTTGCATGAGAGGCGATTCCCCTCAGTTGGCGGCGCGTTTTGTTAAGTTTATCTCAGAAATCAATTTCCCTAATTATGTCTTTTGACCCAGCTTGAGTTCGTTTTTCCCCTAGTGACATTATTATACGTCCTTTTAATTTATAATTTCTCTATCTTTGTAATTGATCTGTGTAGCTCCTCCCTTTTTTTACTATGTAGTACTCATTTCTGTGAGTGCACTTTGCAATGTTTTTAATAATCGTGCAAATAAAACTTTTACTTACTTACTTACTTACTATTGCCTCTCGGCGATGAGTCGCTGAGAATATGCCCCTACGTTTTTTGTGTGTTTTTTTTTATATTGAACCAAGTCACTTTTTATTGGCTTTTTAAAAGCATTACAGCAAAATGGTGAGTATTTATCACACATGTTCTCTCAATGGGGACCAAAACAATAAATAAATACTCTGGCACACTCTAGACAGGTTAAGGAACTTTAAAAGCATGACATATTTTCACAAGTGCATGCCTCGCTAATCTTCCCATAAATCTGTAAATCTGCCCTTTTACTTGTCACCTGCAGCTGACTTGAGCTTCTCAGTCAGTCATTTGGTCTAAACAGTATATAGATCTTCATCCGTCATTGTCAGCACTTCATGGGACTCTGTTTCATTTAGGGCACGGTAAGTTCATCTGTTAATCAGTTATGCGTTTCAATTTGGATCTTTTGGTGTGCAATTTAAAATGTCCACTACAAATGTGAATTTCAGATTTTATTTTTGTCTAATGTGCTCCCAAGTCATCTCTGTAAAGCACTCTGGTGCCCTCAGGTCTATACAGGGCTACATAAAACTCTTAAATAAATAAATAAGTCTTGCTTCACAGAAGCACACTAGCCAAAAGTGTGAAAACCTAACATATTCTTGTTTTAGCTCCATTATGCCAAGTTCCTTATGCATCAATCCTTGAATTAGCATTTTCCCTATGTTCCCTTTGTTTGCATTTTTGACCATGGAGAAGTGTGGCTCAATGATTAGAGCGGCAGACCCTGATGCAGAGATCTAGCCTTGGACCAGGGTTCAATTCCCTGCCTCGGCGGGTCTTGGGCTCAAAATTCCACGGACCTGATAATTCTCGCCTCGGTGCCAATTCCAATCATGGAGTCCCACTCTGCAACTCTGGGCAATAGCTTACTTAATCTCCACAATGGCCCCCACAATGCTAAGGGTGCCTGGCCTCCACCTTGGGGGTGCCCAGGAGTGGACGCCTCACAGGGAAAGCCAGGATGGGTTCCACAGCGGTATTCTTACAAGCGCCTTGAGACCCTTGCTGGTGAGTAGTGCGCTATACAAGTATCAATTTACATTTACATGTCTATTGTTATTTATTTCCTGCCATGTAGTCATGGGCTCCATGTTAAACATGCTCTTGTTTCACTATAATAGGTCTTTGGGGGGCATGGTGGTTCACATCCCAGGGTTTTTGGGCCAGGAGCTGCAGTCTGGGCCCAATCGGCCTCCTTTTGGGCTCCCTTTGGTCTCTGGGCGGGGATACTTAACCGGCAATTATGGGAGCTATGTCACCATTTTGGAAGGTGACACAGCGACCATTCTCGATAGCTTAGGGAAAGGTTTTTTCCTGCCCACCCACCCATTTAAAAGGGGGCGAGTGAGGGAGGCCTGTTTGCTGATTTTAACATTTCTGGCCTTTTTTCATTGGGGTCAGGTGCATCACGGGGAAAATGATATGTATTTTGGTTGTCACTTGAAGCAGGTGTGTGGTGTCATTTAGATAGTTTTGACCAGTTTCACTGTTTCATTTTATGTTTGGGGACAAGCAGGTAATGAGGTTAGGACAGGATATACTTAGTAGATAGATCTTTAGATAGGCAGAGAAGAGATTACAGGGTTTTTAAAGGGTTAACAGTTATGTATTGAGTAGATAGATTTTTAGACAGGTTGAAAAGAGGTTACAAGGTTTTAAAGGGGCGAAGGTCGTTGATCATGTTGGGGTCTGTTAAATAAATTGCAAATGGAGTTTTGTGAGGCAAAAGCCAATGCTATATTTTTGTAAGGTACACCTCTCTTCAATAAAGCAGCCTTTTTCACACATATGGAGGATCAATTGTGGTACTGTTCTGCGCACTGCAGCCCAAAGCACACTGACGCCCTCGTCTTTGTATGTACAACTGCATAAATTAATAAATTGATTTAGCAGGTAGACGTGTTTTTTTTGAGGATTAGACATGCTGTCCCTGCTGGAAGGTGCTTTGGGCTCTTTTTCTCCTTCATGACCTCTGTTCAATGTAGATGTGTGCCACATTATGTTTTTTAATTGGTGCTGTGTCCCAAAAATACAATACAAGATCAGTTTATAGTAAGCAATTGAGGCTGGTTTGGCTTTCCATTTATTTACCAGGAAGTTTTGATTCTTTATAGCTTTCAGTGCATCCATTAAACAATTCGAGTTAGGAGGCATTGACTTATCGTATACTATCTGGTATACATCGAGTTAAGATGTCAGCTGTGGGCGGTGTACCGGTTTCAATTTCTATCCCCAAAATATGCCACGCACTTACAGGTGCAGGGAGGTATTTAAGAAGGACTTTAGATACGGGTTCATATCGATTGCAAACGGAGCATGCCAAAAGGGTTTTAAGTCCTGGTCCTTGCAATTCAGAACTAGGGTAAGACCTTTATAAATACTACATCTAAGGGGCATTGTGATTTTGGATGGCATACCTAGTATGATACTTGGTCTGTACATAATCATTGTTTCTCATTGGTCCCGGAAAGAGCGTTCAACGACTTAACTGCGGCCGTTATTTTGGCGCAGTGCGGGCGTTCTATTAGGTGGGCGGGGGCCCGTTGGGCAATTGGTCGACGGCAGCACTAGGGAGGTAGTGCTCCCGTTGGCCAATGGCCATCGGGAGCATGGAAGGGGTTAAATTTAAGTGCTTGCAGCGATTTAATCCAATGGAAGTTTATCGACCATTTAGAGTTATGGGTGGTAATAAAACTTTCTCTCAACAAATCTATATCTAAAGAGGCCCTTTTTGTAAGATTGCATGATTTGAGCATTCCGACTAGCAGTTAGCATACAGTGCTACTGCGACTAGAGTCAGTGCTATTTTTGAAACTGGCGGCATAAATTCATTGATTTTTTTAATGGGAATGAGGTAATACAAGTTCAGGCTGTCTTTTATTTACAGTCAGTTTGTCTCTGCATTTGGTATTAGTAGTGGACAACGTAGCTCTATCAAAATATTGTGAATCAACCCATTTCAGACCAACTTGATTTCACGAGTGGTTTTGAGCCTCAACTAAGGTAATCCAACACAAAATTCCTAAAGCAAATGCAAATAATAAGGCAGGAATGTCGTTCTCTGATAGTTGTTTCATTTATTCTAGGGCGTCAGTGATTTGTGGATTTAGCGATCAGCTTTTTATTATTGTAGACCATACGAATCAGATGATTTGAAATCATGAGGGGAGATCAACCACCTCAGTCATATAAATTCTAATATTACGAATTGGGGTGTGTATCTACCTCGTTAGCTATTTTCATAGCAAGTATTTAGAGCGGAGAAAGATTTTACCACATTTGTATAACTGCTCTATAACTGCCCTATTCTTGTTGATTTTTAGAGCAGTGGTGGGATTTTACATCCACTTTTTTCATCCTCTATATAATGTGGGAAAACTAGCAAAAATATTGGATGTGCTGGAGACACTATGTCCCCGGTCAGAAATCCAACACTACCAGTCCTTGGTGGGTATCCTTTCCAGAGCTATTTGGATAGTCTTGTGTGTGAATATGAAATATGCTCTTGCTGTTAAACGGTGTGTGTGAGCCAGTATATAATCTCTTGGTCCAGAGCTATTTTTATGGTCTGGTGTGCAAATATGAGATATGCTCTTGCTGTGTGACTCAGTGTGATTGTAGAGAATCACCTGGTCAGAGCCAAATGTCTAATATAGGTGTTTTCAGTTATATGTATATTATAATGCATTGCAAAATATATAAAAAGTATGATAAATTATTGTGAATTTGAAGATAATATGTTTGTTGGACTTGGCCCTTTTTCCTGAAATTTTTCGCTTTTCGCTCCCCTAATTCTGGATGTCCCCCCCTTGTAATAAAGTTGTATAGGCCCTGTGTAGTTGAGATGCCCTGGGTAATGTTAAAATCAATGCTAAGGTGCAGGTGGTCTCTTCCCCTAACATGGCTGCCACTGACCCCTGCTACTGCAGCGCGGTCTTGGTAGACGCACTCTGGTAGCCAGGAGCTGGCTGGAACCCTTAAACAATGTTGCGATACCAGCCTGCCAGCCTGCATATAGCTAGAATGAGGGAAGCTCCTGGAACCTTCTAGAACAGGCGAGGTGACACCAACTGCCACTGCCAACTGCCAACTGTCGCTACATAAGGAAAGGGAGGGAAACTTTCTAGTCAGTTGGTGCATCACTGACCTGGGGGACCCACGCAGGAGACCTAGGCGGTAGGGCCTAGTCTGGGACCTATGCCACTGGGAGTGACAGGGCTTAGGTGCTGCCTTTCAAGTAGAGTAAGGAACCCTGAACTAGCCCACTGATCTGGCCCGGCAAAAGGGGAACCCAGAGACCATCTACAAGGACCTGCTGAGGAATCCTATTAGCAGCCCTCAACTCAACCCCCCTTCAAGAAACAAGGAACTATCCACAAGGGCGCCAGAACCATCAAGCGCCAAGAAGAAGTCTAACTGCACTCACCAGGACTACTTGGGATCAACCAGGTACTGGGCTGTGCTCCTTCTGCCCCCTTTGTCCATACCTGGATCCCTGCGCTATCCAGCCACTGTCGTGTGGCCTGTCCTGCCTCATACCCTCAGCTGTCCTTTGCTGCCCTGCATCATCTCTACCATGGTGCTGCCTGCCCTGCCTACCCAGCGCTCTCCTACTGTGCCCTTTGAAAGCGCTGTGATTAGCCTCTCAAGCGCTGTCCTGAGCGTTGTGCTGCGTGGGACTCGCCTGTTCCACCCCAGCGCTGTGATTCCTGAGAAGCGCTATCCCTGCGCAGTGCTCGCACCCAGAACTGCCTCAATGGCCTTAGCTGTGTGCACCTCTCACGCGCTGATGTCGACGAATATATGAGGAACTTCCAGCGCTCCCTTACCTCACGAGGCGCTGTGAGGGCTGAGCGCTGTGTGCCCTGAGGAGCGCTTATCCGGCCGTCAGCTTTCCCCCTCGGCAGCCCCCGAGGTCAGGAGAGGGCCGCCGCAGTGTTGCCGCAGGCCGCACACGGCCCAAGAGAGTTATCCCCACGTGGCGCTGTCATCCAGTGCGCCTAGGGGCCTGTTACACCGCTGCAGCCCCGGTCTGTGGTAAGTAGCGTCGCGGCAGCCCCCGGTGCCAGGAGGGGGCCGCCGGAGTCTAGGGAAAGGACTTAGCAACCGAAGGTATGCCGTGAGGCGGAGAACTCCCATTACGTGATGGGGGTGCGTCACCAAGCCCTGCTCCATTGGCTGCCATGGCCACACCCTCAGGAGCTGCTCTGCTATTGGCCGCTAAGGCCAAGCCCCGCTCGCGCCACATCCTGATTGGTTCCCAGGCTGGGGAGGCCGCGGAAGGCTGGGGAACAGTCTCTTGTCATCGGGAAGGGCTCGGAGAGAGTCCGAGCCCCCCCCACCTGCCAGCGCACCGGAAGGCTCGAGCCCTCCCGCACCACCTGACCATGTTGCAAGAGAACGGGAAGGGCCGAAGAAATCAAGTAACCCCCGGGGAGAAGGGCGGAAGGCGCAGGAGGCCTCGAGTTCGCCCCTCCCCTGGGAAAGACTGTCGTGTTTATATCTAGGACCCTAATTCTATATTCCCGATTTATGCCCTTGTGAGGTTATAATCAATAATTTCCTGATAAAGGCATAAGAATCAGATCCATATTCAATAATAGCCCATGCAGTCCAAAGCACAGCACGGCTACTCCCATTGACTCCTAGAAAGCACAACGCGTTCTTTAAACAAACCAAGCCTCCAGCAGCCTGGGAGCTCCCCCCTGCTTTTGTTTTGATTTGAACAAGAACTCCTGAAGTCCAGAAAGAACTGTTAGTTCTTAGTGATGTCTTATGTCCAACCTTACGTCAAACCAGGCACCTTCCAGGTATAAAATACCAACAGTTGCCTTAAGCAAAGACATGGTGGTTTGGAGCAGAGCGGCCATCTGCTTGCCCGAGAGCCCAGCTGATGCGAGAGCCCACGGAAGCCGCCCCTCCTGTTTGATGCACTGAGAGAGACGCTGTCTTTTTCTCCAGCTGAGAAAATCCAGCTCCGGTGTTTCCAGCCTACCCTTGCAGGTTGCTGGGATATCGAGTCCTGAGGAAAGAGATACCAGACCTCCCACATTCTATTACCAAGGTATGGAGCTGTCTAAACCCTTAAGAGAATTCTTGATGCAGATTCTTTGCAAAATAATCTTAACCAACTTAACTTAAACTGCTACTTACTCATCCCTTCCCACGTATTAAGCTTAGGTCAGGTACACCGGGGTAGGCTTAGTTAGAAGCACCATTTGAGTACGTTAGTCAATGTATTTATGTATGTATATATTTTATCCATTTTAAAGTATCATATGGCTAAGAAACCATATCAATGCTTTTACAGTATTATTCCATAATACTACTTTTACGGTACGCACTTTACTTCACTTTAAGTATTGCAATTGTGGCAATTCATTTCTCTTGACTAAGAAAGAAGACTGCTCAATAAATAACACCTTTTTATTGAAAACGCCCGTCTCTCTATTTCACTCTGGTGAAACTAAGTATGCACTGCTGACTGAGTGAAATAACTGTCTATTGTTTTCACACGACTCTAGAGATACACTCTTATTCTGAGGGAGCAAAGTTGTCATGTTTATGCGGTTGTCGGAAACTGAATCCCTTCTTGTCTGAGCCAGGGGAGCTTGTCCCTCCCTATTCATTCAAGAAAGTTTCCTGTGACCTCTGAGCTAGCTGGCGCAAACCTAAATTAAGTTTAACATATTCAGTAGAGACCTAGATGACCTAAGTCCTACGTCTACACTGCTGTTTTATGTTATTCCAATGCGCAGAGTCTATTGGGAAAATAGAAACTACACTACAAGACTATTGTTGGGCCCCGTTGGCCCTGAATAACTCCCCGGAGAGTGAGCAAACCCCCAGGGAGGAGGGCGGAAGGCCCCGGGAGGCCCGGAGCTCGCCCCTCCCTGGGGAAGACTGGTGACTGGGCCCTGTTGGCCCCAACCCAAGTCCTAGAACTGGGCCAATGCCCCAAAAGACACGCTGGGGGCCTGGAGTTAGTAGAATGCACCCCTAGCTAGGGGTGTGTTACTGGTATCACATGTTGCCTGATTTCTAATAGGTTTTACTCCTGATACAGGGAAAGAGTTACTCAAGTTAAATGCCGGCTAATGTAGACCCTGATGCCTGGGTTATTTGTTGATTGATAAAGTACTTTTGCCTGGTGCTTTATTTAATCTTAATGAGGAGCACATCTTTACCTGATGAATTGGTTATTTCAGATCTGCTGAAGTGTTTCTTCTTGATGCAATGTTTAGTCCCGTATAATGTGGAGGTTGCCTGTCCTTCCCTAAAAGGTTTTACTCCTGTGTAAAGAAGTGTTCTATACTGCTGCCTAATGCAGTGTTTCCTGGAGGCCTTTAGTTACTCAATGAAATGTTTACTGCAGAGCAATCCAACGTTGTTTCTCTAAGGAAATGCTTGAATGAAGATATTGATGCCTAGTATATCTATGTTCCTTTTACCTTAGGCACTGTTTATTCTTGCCTCTCTAGTTATTCAGAATTAATGAAACGTTTATTCATGCTTGCCGGAAGGTGAACTACATGCCCATAGTTATGGAGCGAAGTGCTCCTTGCTTTAATGGAGTGGTTGCTTAACCGCTGAAATGGTTATTTCCTCATGAAATATTAGGCCTGATGTGCAGGGATTTTATTATCCTTGATCCCTACAATGTTTTACCTTCAACAGAATGGTGAGTTCTGCTCAGGAAAGTGCTCTACTTCTGCCTAGTGAGCTGCCTATTGCTGGGTAATGACACGCTTATTTCTTTCATGAAATGTGTTCCCCATGCTATTGGGATGGTTTGCCTATGCTGAACCCACTGTTCTTCTACCCCTAGTGTTCTAACGTCTACCTCCCAACAGGATTACTCTTGGGTGCTGAAATGTTTATGCCTGTGTAGTGTAGGTCCTGCAATATTGATTCTGACCTACTGACCTGGGGATTGAAGTGCCTACAGCTCTATAAGTAAGAGGTTGCTTACATAATGAGAAGGTCGTCCCTTTTCAATGAAATGTTGGCATTACCTAATGAGATGCTTGTTCTCTTGTAATGAGATCTTGCCAATGAATTAATTACCTATGCTTATTCGGAAGGGTTATTCCAGCTAAGGAGTTTTCCTATCTAATGGAAGGTTTATTTTTGTCTGATGCAAAGTTTCCTGAATGCCGTTTAGTCCTCTAACAACATGGTTGCTGACCTAAGGAAATGTTTATTCATGTTTAATGAAATGTCCACCCTTGCTTGGTGAGTTAAATGATTTGCCTACTGAACAGGTTACTTACCTGATGACATGTGGACTCTTGCTACATGATATGCTCATCCTTGCCTGATGAGTTGGTTGTCCATGCTTAATGAGAGGCTCACCTTCGCGGGGTGCCTTGGTAGTTAATGCTTAATTAAATGTTTACCCTGGTTTATCGTGAAGTAATGAGATGCTAATCCTCTAATGAAATCTTTACTGCGACGTGTTAAATTGGATATTGAACTGCTCCCTTTACTCCCCTCTGATGAAATGCTTTGATGAGTAATTGATACTGTGATTTTTGATTACCCTAACCTTGATCTGATATAAAAGCATATTGTTTTAAATCAACTCACTGGTGTGGTCTCGGTCATTTTCATTTGGGTTCTTTATTCGATGATTAAAAATCACCATAAAATTACAAACATTCAATATACATTGAGAACATTTCTTTTAGAAATAAACCGTCAAATTAACATGTAACCTGATGTAAGTGCAACAGCAAGGTCCCAGTGAGTAATTCATACTGTGATTTTTGATTACCCTAACCTTGATCTGATATAAAAGCATATTGTTTTAAATCAAACTCACTGGTGTGGTCTCAGTCATTGCGTGCGTTTTATTGTCTCAGTGGATGCGTGTGCTGAGTAGTCACTTAACACCTAAGCTTTCAGGTGCCTACCTGCTCGTGCCAGGCTACCCGTGGGGAACTGGTGACCCCAGTTCCTACAATGTTGTTTTATGTAAATCTAAAATTAGGTCTTTATTGGAATATCTTTTTTAAAATAGATAAAAGTGCTGGGAGACATCTCATAATAAAGCCTGAAGAAGGAGGTTGGACCTACTTATACCACCGAGGTTGGACCTACTCATACCACCGAAACGCATCACTTCTTGGTTTTTAGAACTACCAAACCACAGGGGTTCCTATGGATAAAACTATAGAAGAATATTACCATTTGTTGAACCATTTATGATCATTGGTGTGGTGGTTTTGTATATTGACTGGCACCTTTATATTACATGTATTTTTCCATATTTTGTATGGTATAAAAACTTTGACTAATATGTGCTTTTAGCATTTACCTTATTCTCTATTTTGTATATTTTAATCTTTTTAACTTCATTGAATAGATCTATCAAATAAATATTTATAATTGCTTTTTTGTCTACTGGTACACTTGTTAGTGATTGGCTGAGTGTTTAAATGTGGTGTGCAGACATTATGGTATGCTTTTGAGGAATCCCAAAGTGAATCTGTTTCTGACTTAGTGTCAGTTTTTGTGCCCATTCGATTAATGAGTCTTTTATTCTTTATATACCTAAAGTTGGGGCTGCACCTTTTTAATTGTGGGTTTTGCATCAGTCGCACTCTTAGGTGGATATCACTTTACGGAACAGGACTGACATAAGACATGTGAAGCGAAAGCAGAACCCTGAACTGGGGGTATAATGCTAGACTAGGGGTGCCGGTGCTCTAGGCGTAAAGGTTGAGGGGGCTGTTGGGGGTGTGATGTCAGCACAGCAGGATTAGTGTTTGGAACAGACAGCTGCATCAGCCTTCAGAACATCATAAGGAAGAGACAGACACTATTCACCCTCTGCATGTGCTTAAAAGCAGAAGGGCGCACTACAAATCCTTAACAAATACCTAAGAGGCCAGCCCTTACCAAGCTCAATACTTGTAAGGTTCCAAATCTGAGACCTACTGGCTATGCAAAAGTGCTTTTTGATCGAGGCTAGTGTATCTGGCTTTAGAGCAGTGGTTAAAGCTGCTACATAGCAGGGTATGAATGGGGGTCTTTGATACAATGTCCCTGCACTTCTGGAACTTAAATCTGCTTTACCGAAGAAAAACACATCAGTTTTGAGGCCTCTGCAAGCGTTGTAAATAAATCAGTTTGCAGTAATTGCAGCATCGCCCTGAACAGACCGACAATGGTTTGATCTATTCATCCTATTTTTGTTGTGCTTTTCAGCCCTGCTGTTTACATCCTGAAAAGAATGTTTTACCATTAACAAGTTTATCATTTAATCCGATAGGTTAGCTCTGGATATTAGCATGCTCTCTGATAGATGCAGGTGCAACTGGAGGAGCCCAAACAACATTGCTATATGTAAGATGTTATTTAAAAAAAATAAAAAATTATTAAAGCACATATTTGGTCGGTGGCCGTGAGCCCCTGCTGCTCTGGTGCCTTGAGCACAAGACAGAAACACACACACACAGACTAATTGGGGAATCTTAATTGTGTGACTGCAGATCCCTGCTCTAGTTTTTATAATGCTAGTAAAATGAGTTACTCTAACTTGCAATGGTTGACACTTTGACTGTCTGACTGGGACTTTTAAATTGTCCTCTGCTACCTGTGTGTGTGGCGTCCTGCATTAATGTTGGTTTGACCCCTGACCCTGTGTGTGCACTTATATCTATTCTTTAATCTGATCTGGAGCATTTGAGGGGCTTTCCCAGTTCCTCTGTAAACCGGGCTATAAATACCGGCATCTGGTCCCATTTGCACACCCACCCTTCATTCACAGCCATTTCATATGAGGAATGGAGTACAGCTAATGAACCAAGGTCCAGTGACAACCATTATAGGAAGCAGCAATTATTTTAAAATCATTTGGTGTACAAAGTGTCATGACAAATGTAAAAAGTGTAGGCAGGTTCAAAGAGACTTTGGCTAGAAAGCATATCATAAAGAGTACATCGCAGACAGTACATTTCAAGGTCCGATGGTGGCAATCTTGGAAAAGAGCATATTGTTTAAGTCTTCTAGAATATATATAAAAAACAAATAATTTCAGAGGCTTATACAAGTTTAAGGAATCTCCCAAAAATGGGTGGACATGGGTAATCGCTAGCCTTGCAGTAGGAACGACCTTCAGAAAGTGGCCGGGAGTACATGGTATGGTCTAAGAAATAGACTGGATATCACAGTCCATAGAATGATAGCGACCTAACTAAAGAGGAAGCAGTATGAAACCCTGTGGAAAAAAAACAGTGCCCAGCGAGAGATTTAAATAGTATGGAAGAATGGTACAGACCCATAGATCTCTAAGACCCTGTAGTAATTTGGACCCACAATAAATATTGTGTAAACCTATTGTGGCAGTAATAAAATCACTATCATGGAAATAGAACACAATAACTGGATTGGCATAGACAGTAACAATGTTGCATCTAGTGATCCACAACAGTTAATAAGGACATGGTTTCTTAATATGAAACAGACAATCATATATCGGATTCTGCACTTTTGCATCAGCAATAATGATAAGCAAGATTCATGAAATAAGTGGGCAACCGTATGGCAGTCAGACCTAACATAAAGCATATTGGGGATATATTTTTTCTGGCCTTTAACAGTCATATGTAGGCAAAATACATTGTGTCTCACAAAAGATTTATGTCAACAGAGAAAGGGCATGATAGCTTTAGATATACCTTAAGTTCTTCCAGGTTCGGAATCGACGTATAGATAAGCAATACAGTAATACTTTACACTAGGTAGAATGAGCTATCCCGATCGTAGGGGAGTTCTTATCTAACCATAGATAGTATGTTCCCTTTTATTCATTGTTCTTTTTGTCCGGATCAACATGTGATGTCTACAGATTGTTGCAACCCAGTTATTTGACCTACTATGAAACTGTTTTAGCTGGCTAAACCGGTACAGAAATACATCCAGATGTTGCTAATCTATAGGTTACTCCAATAAAAACACATGTAACACTTTATCAATAGTAAGACCTCTTTCCACAGCTTGTAATTTGAGAATCCATTGTATCTCGGTTCTCCTCAGAGATAGTAATCTGTCCCCCTCTAGGGTTACACTGTACGTGTGTGATTCCGTGAAATCTGATGCCAATCATATCGTCTGAGGAGTGTGTGTTGTTGAAGTGAACCGCAAAATGGTAGTTTGAGTTGCAATTCCAAATTGCCCTAAAGTGTTCTTGTATTCTTTCTTTAAGAGGGTTTAGAGTGCTCCCTTTGTAAATAAGTCCACAGTAGCAAATAATGCAATAAACTACAAACCTGGTATTGCAGTTCATCAAGTGTTGTATGCAGTGTTTCAATTTATAGAGTGTTGTACTGAAAATCCTTAGTTTGTTACATGCAAATTGACAAATGTTACATTGTGTGCATTTGTAGAAACCATGAGGGTTGTTAGCCAGGCAAGTGGCACCTGTGCCAGTGGGTGACAATTATTTGGACTTAATATCTCCCATAGCATAATTCCCCTTCTGTGTGGTACTAGGGGTCTTTTAGATATGTATTTTTTCACTGATTTATCCAATCTCAATAAATGCCAACGTTTATGTAAAATCTTGTAAATTTGGTGGCTGTGTGTATTATAGCCAGTAACAAAAGCTAGTTTTCTGTCCCTGCTACCTTTTGTGTCCTCGTTCTTATTACATAAAAGAGAGTTTAGTTAGAATTTCCTTTTTCGAACTATTGAGTACTTCTTGTGAGTAAGCCCTGTTGACAAAACGTTCTTCTAATTTGCTCAGTTCTTTAAGAAAAACAAAATCCTCACTACAATTCCGTCTAATCCTTGTCATCCCTCCCACTGCGATGGAATTTATCTGTGAACTGGGATAATGGCTAGTGGCATGTAGCAACATGCTGTCGGTTTTCTAAACAGCCTTGACATGATTCGATTATCCTTAACATACAGCACTACATCTAGGAAATCTATCTCTGACTTACTGATTTTATGTGTGAAGCATAAGTTATAGGAATTATTATTCTAATGATTCCAGTAAGCAGGTCTCGCTACCCGACCAGATATTGTCGATGTAGGGGCATACAATAGCCCAGTTGAAGTCATCTGCGAATCTGAACTTCGGCCATCACCATCTGTTACTAACCAGTTAATTATATGTAAATTCCCTTTTTTGAAGGCCTTACTGACTGAAACCATTCGTAATTCGGATCAGGTCAAACAAGTGCCCCTCGATATAACCTTGAACTAAGCACAAAATGCAGTGGGCATGTAATGTCCTAGCACATCCATAAATTCATTGTCGTATTAACTCATCTTGCTCCTATTTTAGCCTTTAAATCTACTCCGAACCTGAAACTCAAAAACCACTATGTGGAATAATTGGCAAACTACCATCTTCTTCTAATAAAACACTTCTTCCAGAGGTTAGAGTTTTAAAGTTGTGTATACTAACAACCAAATCCTCTTTCCTCTCATATATGTATATTAAGTTACACTTTTCTGTTTAAGTCTCACTGCGCATGATGGTCCTGGATCCCTTTGGAGTATCTTATTCTCATCTTGTGGAAGTGGTTCTATATTTTCAAATAACACCTTGTCTATTACACAATATGTCTTTTTCACTTGGGTTAAGCACTTTTCATTTTTTCATACAGTTACTGGACCTTCTTCTTTCCTAAAATCCTTACCTATATTTCGCTTAGTCTCAAGGGGGCATATTATCAAGGGGGTTTATCTCTGCTTTTTTGGCTTTAAAAGCCAAGAAAGCGGAGATAAAATTATCTCCCTATTACCTAGCTGTCGCTAACACCAGTTAGCGACAGCTAGTAGGAGATAGCGACCATCTTGGGCCCCACTTTGCATGTCAGTGATATTTATCACTAATGACATGCAAAGTGGGCGTGCCAAAATGTTAGCGACTGGAAACAGTCACTAATATCGCTATCTCCTATTACCAACTTTTATAGATATTCGCGCTAAGCGCAAATATCTCCAAAAGCTAACACCTGCCCTGAGCAGTTCTTAGCCATGTTATCCAATGGGAGGTGGATAGCATGGCTAAGAGCATTAGCTCGCTAATGCATGAATATCGCTGACTTATCTCAGAAGTGATAAAAATCCTCACGCTAACTGCCACTTGAGAGATTATCACTGGAAAACCAACAATAATCTCTCAAAGTTTGCCGTTAGCTTGATGATAGGAGCTCACAAACTTAGCCATGATATCCACCTTCCATAGGATATCATGGCTAAGTCAGGAAAATACCAGGTGTAAAAAAAGCAGTGCAAACCGCGGTTAGCGCTGCTTTTTTATCACTAACAGGGTTAGCGAAATCCTTGATAATAGGAGAAATGTCGCTTAACAACATTTCTCCTATTATTTTTCTCTGGAACGCCCCCTTTGCATCTCATTAGAGATGCAAGGGGAATCGTAGAGAAAAAATGTGCTAACATGCGAATTTGCATGTTAGCACCCTGTTGCTGATAGGGAGATAATTTTATCTCTGCTTTCTTGGCTTTTAAAGCCAAACAAGCGGAGATAAATCCCTTGATAATATGCCCCTATATGTGTGTATTATTGTCTTTACCGCCTTGAGTAAGTCATGGATGTGATGAAACACTTGTTTGCTGTTCTTGTGTTCTGTTACAAGGACTGGATCACGATATTATGATCTTAGAGACCTCACTGTGTAACCACATCTCTGAATCTTAAGTGTTTTCAGTACTGACAAATATTGTATAAAACGCTTTCAGCTCATTTTGAATATTTACTGAATACATCAAAGAATGTTTTGATAAGTAAATCTCTTGTGTTTCCTGTGCAAAAGATAAATATGGCCTCATTAGTCTTGACTAAACAATGTCGTAAATTTGAATTTTGAACACTTAGGAGTGCCGGGAATTACCCTGTTGTTGTATGTCTTTGTATACCAGTGAGAATTAAAGTCTAATGCTTCAAAACGTCTTGAATCCCCACCAAAAATACAAGCCCGTTCTTGTAAAGATTTTAGGCAAGTCTGAATGTTTGTGACCCCCACCAACAACTCTTAAACTCAACATTTCGAAGAGAGCTTTGTCATTTTCAGCAAACTTCCGTCAGCTATACAGAAATAATGCAGGACTGTTTCTGTAGAAAAATAACTAATGGAAAGCACACAATCTTGTTGAACGAGAAACGAGAGGTTACTCACAAAAGCCAGCTAGTCATACAACAACCATAATAATATGTATGCCATCACACGCCTGCTGGCGCCATGATGCAGCAACCACAAGAGGCTTGTTATTTGTCTTGAAGAGATGATCATTCCTTGTAATATGTTGAGACCTTTTAGGATCTTCAAAGTATCCAACATTTAAAGCAGTTAAGTCATTTTTGACACCAAAGACCATTCTGGCTCTGTTACAACTCCAGTAAAAATATAGCATAATTACCTAGGGGCAACATTTTGGGCAAAGAAGTAGATATGAGTATTTAACACTTGCTCCCACTAAAAACAGAAAACGGTATGGAATTTCAATGTTGCTCCTGACTAATGCAAAAATGTTTCAATCAAATATCTCCCACAACAGTTTTTTATAATCCTGCTCTTATTATTAATGTTCCTTTCTGTCTTGTAGTAAAATGCATTTAGCAACGTAAGGAAATGAATCACTTCACGTTTCCCACATTTTTTCTTTCCAGTCAAAGGCTGCTCATTGTCATTTATCACGACGAACTGGGTCCAAGAGTTGAAAGTATCTTTCAAAGCATTCTGGCATGTTCACTCTCATTTACAGATGAATATATTTTGTTTAGGATGCTTTGAATCACTATGGCGAACTTCTATGTCAATTGTCACATGGATAGAGCAAGGTTTCACATATATCGAAACTTGCTTGTATTCAGCCATCTCTAAAGAACCTGTAATATATTAACCAACATGTTTTGTTTAGCTAATTTGCACAAACACGACATTTCTAGTATCTAGGGGAAGCTTACCTATGTGCTTTTACTAATAATAACTCGAGTGTATTAAAACGGCCGCTGAGAACGCAGGAACTTTACTGCGCATGCGTCTGTCACATCTACGTGGCATGAAGTACCTTTATGCTTGGTGCGAAATCTTTGCTTCTGCGCACTAGTGCCAAAATGGCCGCTTTAAATTTCACCAGCTAACGCCATGCTGCTGCTTGTACTAAAACTTGTACGTCTTGCCTAATCAATAAAGCACAAGTTAAAATAAAGTAGTGGGGTTAGAGTAGAGATAGGGGGTATACAGTGTAATCATTTATTTTTGTATTCTGATGTGTCTTTCTTTTACTTTGCTGCTAGCTCGTATTTGGGCCTGAAAATCCTGAATGTCCCCATCTTTGTCAGCCCTGCGCAAGTGATTACATCTCCAAAAGTGCTGAAGCATTGTCATTGAACTACCGCCAAGACTCTTCTTATCCACGATGTGCCTGGGAACCTGCTCTGCTGACCTCTAAAAAGCAAGCAAGAAGACTCAGACAAATACAATGTATATAATTTGTTTGACAATATTGTTGGGCGGAATAAAATCATGGGAAAGTAAATTATGGGAGGGGATTCAATCAATATAAAACAAATTGAAATTACCTCATCTTAGTATGGTGTGATGACCTCTCCTCATCTTTACAACCAATCACTGAAGGGGAACACATAGATTTGCAACATTTAGGGGTGGTATATTGCCCTCGAAATAGTATAACTAAGGTAGGTTTGGATAGAGAAAGTGTCTGACTTGTCCCAATAGCTGACCTGTCACTGACCCAACGACTGCTATAGGAGATTGAGAACAGAGGTGCTGATGGAGCACTCTGTCAGAAAATTCGAGGTTATCGATTACCCAATCGGGGTATTAAAATTGGCTTATCAAGAGAGAGGGGTGTTACGCTGGCGTTGCACTTTAGTGGAGGTCACCTGTTCTGACGTGCACCTGTCTTGCCCCGTGGGCACCTGATTTGTCTGGTGCCTGGTCCTGATATTGCCCCAGCCCATGACAAGGATTGGTCATTGCATCATTCTAGGTAAATATAATAGGTGTGGGATGTCTTTGTGCTATTTCCCTTTCTCACCCTTCCCAGGTACCAATATCTAAAGGTGTTACTGTGATTTCTTGCAAACTTTACCTTTTAATAATCATATTCTTACTCATGAAATTCATGATTTCTGTGATTTGGTCAAAGACTCACTTAAACCTTGCATAGATACAACTTTTTAAACTTTCCCTGAGTCTGTGGTTATTTTAGGATAGGATAAAATGTTTAAGTAAATACCTGTTTTATTCTTACTGCCTTTGATCCACAGGACTTATAGCCAAGGTGACAAGGATTGGTAAGTCATGATCTACAGATATAGGTCCTGAAAATACCTCAATTTACTGTTAGCCGTATAAAAGAAAAGTTAGTTAAGCAGGATTACTAGTTCAAAGGTGTGAATGTGTTATGGGCCCAGGTGAGTATGTAAAATTGAGCTAGTGATCCCCGCGCTCTATCAGTATACTTTTCTGCTAGCAGAGAATATTTAGGGTTTAGTTAAGAAATAGGTAGTTAGTTGCATGTTGATTATTGATTGCGTATTATTGATGGATTATTGATCTATTGGTTTATATGTACTAACCAAAGTTTTTCGCGTGTTGTTACGTGTTTGGAATATCCTGGGATACAGAAAGCAGTTGGTAAATAGAAGCCACACTGCTGTGAGGTTACTAGCCTTGAAGAATAAGTGCCTAAAGTTAGGTATAACTTGAAGCACTAGTTAGGGATTATTTCTGGTATAAAAGTCAGAGTGCTTGGTAGCAAAGGAGTTCGCTGGTGAAACTTTGGTCTTATATCACCTAGAAAGAGTAATTCCGAAGGAGTAGCAGGTTCTTTTTGCTTAAGGATAGACGGAATTTGATTTACTCGTTGTGAAAAAAAACCTGTTTTTTTAGTCAATCAGGCACAGTAGCAAATGTGTGCATGTTGTCAAATAATGAAATGTGTAATTGAAATCTAAAGAAATTCAGTTTTCTTATTACCTTGCAAAGGAGGGAGTCAGTCGCGGGTGCTGTATTTACGTCACAGTGAGCCACGCTGGGATTGGTAGAAACAGCGGGTGTGTAACCGTGAGATAGTTGTAAAGGAGGGGTGAGTGTAGAGAGTGAAATTCACGTCACAGAAAAGCTGCGCAATCATTGATTAATGCTGTTTGTAAGTTAAAACTTAATTGGTCAATAAAAATAAAAGACGCGCTGGTATTTGAGAAATTTTTCTGCAAAGGTAAACAAACTAAATTAATTGAAATTACTGAAAATAAACAGCAGTATATGTGGCATCTAAATCCAGCATTTATAGGAAATCTCCCTGATAGAAAATATTTGGGTTTTGCTAGAGAACAACAGATTAGAGGAATACCTTATATCATGTACAGCAAGAAAAGAAAAATGTCATTTTTCAAGAGAATCAAAAATTATTTTTAAAAAGACAAAGTTATTAAAACAAGAGAAGGGATTATCATTCCTTCACCTAATACGCCCGCATCATACATGATGGTAGAAAGGGGCTACCACACATGTGTGTGGTTAGAGAATTGGATAGAATATACAAAAGACGACGGTGTTTTAGCATTTCCAGAACATGGTACCTTTTAATGGTAGAATTTTGTAAAACCTAAGAACTCGCATGAATAAATTAGATCCCAGACCTAGATTAACACAGTATGAAGCATTAGAGGAATGGGAGACAGAGGCATTTGAGCGAGACAGATCCAAAATTGACCACAATTGGAGTACATTTTATCCCAGATTTCCTAAAGAGATAAGCAATTGAAAAAATGGAGACAGTCTATGTTAGTGGAAGGATTATATCCTGTTTTCCCCATAGAAGAATGGACAGGAAGTGAAAGTACTGAGAAAACCAAACATCTAACGACTGGTGGTAGTGATTCGGATGATGATTATTTAGATGATTTGTTAATGAAAATTCTGCCACCTTATCAAGAAGAAACTAATAGGGTTACTCCCAGTGCTCCGTTCTTGCAACCACCTTTAGTTCCGTAAATTGAACATGAAACCTCACTAGAAAAGGTACTACAAGAGTGAGAGAAAGACGCTTCAAACAAACAGCGTAGTGAATAAATTCAGAAAATAAGCGAATGTGAATCAGTAGTTTCTCTGATGGATTTACCTATACGAGAGCCAGTGAATGACTCGATCAGAAAAATTACTCCCAAGGGTCAAATGATGTACCAATAGCGAGATCTTCAGGAACAAGAAATGCAACAGTAGTAAGTCCAGAGGAAATGGACAGATGAACTCGAGACATAGAAAACCCCAAATCACAGCCAAAAGTATAGGACATATTCAAATTAAGGGTTGAATGAGAAGAAATGGTTGTAGGAAATTCAGGTCTGGACAGATTGAATACATTCAGTGAAGATGAATTGTTGTTTATATGCAGAAGTATTACTCGAAATTAAGGGTGGGCGTAGTTCGCGAAGTAGCGCTACGCGAAGTTGCGCGAAGTGCACTTCGCACTACGCGAACTTCACATAGCACTACTCGAGCTGCGAAATAGCATGTTCGCACTGTGCAAGATGCGTTTTCAATGATTGCACAGTGCGGACAAGCATCCGGCACTGTGCAATCATTGAAAACGTCATCTTGCCCACTCGCAATGAGAAAACTGAACTCCCCGCGTTGAGAATCTCGCCGGAATGTAATTTTGCTTGCTCGCGGTCGCGAACATGACGTTGAAGACCGCGAACAAGCAAAAAATGACCGCTGCACTATGCGTGTTCGCACTGTGCTACGTGCAGCTCGCGTAGTGCGAAGTTGCGCAAACTTTGCAAACTACGCGAGCGTAGCATACTGCTTTGCCCAGGGTTACTCGAAATACAAAAATATATCTTGAAAAATTAATGCATTTGGCTAATGAAATGGGAATTGACATTGGAAAATAAAAAGTGTTACAGAGACCATATATATTACTGAATTTTCTGACAAAGATTTAGAAAACATGAATGTGTCAGGACGAAAATAATAGATAAAGGAATTGTTGTCATTGTTGCAAAAATGGGGTGATCTAGACAAATTGAAAGGTAGATGGACAAGAAAAAGGAAGAGGCACAGGCAAATAAAACAACGTCTGAGTATTTACTAAAAGAATCGGAAAAAGTCGAAAGGTTGTGTCCAATGAGGGAAGTGCCAGGAGGAGGTTATGTACATGTCCCATGGTCCTGATAGGATATTTTGTCATTTACTAATGTTTTTCCAAAGCTTAGAGAAAAACCTGTTGAATGGTATTGGCAAATCAAAAGGTTTGTGAAAGTATCAAATGTATTGTCGAAAGATTTAGATGGATTTTTTGACATTGTTGTTCCAGCTGATTTGTTGTCCGAGTGCCAAATAACCGTAGATTGGCCTAGTGACGAATACCCTCGAGACCCAAAGACAGGAGCCCCTTCAGGAGAGGTGGTGAAAAAATACAATCAGGTGATAATTTACCTAAAAGGAAAGATTCCTCCAAAAGAGACAGATTGGACTAAAATTGACAGAACCACCCAAAATAAAGAATGTATACATGCCTATTAGGAATGCCTTTTGCAGGTATTTAAACAGTGCAGTGGTCTAGAAATCATTCATAATAAGGACATGACACATTTTATTTATCGTTTTGTGTCCGGATTAAAACCTGAAATTTCCCAAACAATTAAAGAACATAAATTGTGTTGGCAGGCGAAGCCTGTCAACGAGATTCTCAAGTATGCAAAATACTTTGAGGATGAAATCGACAATAAACGAAAGAAATTAGAAGAAAAAGTAATGTTGGCACAAGTAAAAATGGCAGAAAAGCAGGAACTACAGTTAAGTCAGCAAGTAAGCAATCAGAAGAAAGGGGAGAGCCAAGGGGGTGGAAGTTGAGGAAACCCTAGAGGGAAAATGAGTAGACAAGCGGGAAAGAAAACGTTTCCTTGTCATGGGTGTGGAAAGATAGGGCATTGGAGAAACAATTGTAAATTAATACAGAATATTAATGTCCAAAATCAAAATTTAAATCCACAGACGCAGAATGAGGTGTCAATGAGACAGCCGCAACAGGTAATACAGAATCAGTCATCTCAAGCCCCTATGCCAGATTTTGTGAGTCAACCAAAATACAGTGTGGACACCGGATTTAGGGAAGGGAAGTGGTAACAAAAATACGGTAACACCACAGTTTCTTTTGCAGGACACATTTTTTAATGACGATGAGTACTGACGGTGCCTGAGAGGGGGGGAGGAGGATTGCGTACTTTGTGCATCCTTACTGGTAGATCAGTTAGGTCCTTACATTAAGGGAAAAGTAAACGAAAATGATGTTACCTTTTTGTTGGACACTGGTGCTAACCATTCTACTGTGAGAACAGCAAACATCCCAAACCTTCCCCTCTCGGGAGAAGCAATCCAAGTAGTGGGCGTTTTTAATTAAAAAAATTAGGATCCCTGTTACAGAGCCGATGGAAGTTTGCATTGGCAACTATAGAGAAATGCATACGTTTGTAGTTTTGTAGTGTGTGACTGTAGTCTGGAAAATTTGTTAAGGAGAGATTTACTGTGCAAAATGAACTGCACAATCTTTTGCACACCCAGTGATGTGGAAAGACAAACCCCAGATGAAGATGGAGTGTACAAACTTACATTAGCACAACAAGAACCAGAAGTTAAAAAGATGTCTAGAAGATTTACCAGGAGAATTAAATACCTTTGTCAATCCCGATGTGTGGGATTTTACAGGAAAAGAAGTAGGCCTGATGGCAGTTATAGACCTAATTAAAGTGACAGTGAAAGAAGGTGCAGTTTACCAAAACATTCGACAGTACAAGATGAGTCCCGAAATAAAGGCAGGAGTGGCACAAGAAATACAGTGTTTGGTTGAAAAAGGCATTTTAGAAGAAATAATGAGCAGTCCTTGTAATTCACCTATAATTGGCATAAAGAAACCAAACGGAAAGTACAGGGTGGTCCAAGACCTCCGTAAAGTAAATAGGATTGTCGACCCATGTTGCCCAGTAGTACTGAATCCAGCAGTAATCCTGTATCAAATACCATGGGGAGCAGGGTGGTTTACTGTAATTGATTTATGCCATGCTTTCTTTTCCATCCTGCTGCACACAGACAGAACATTTTTATTTTTGTTCAAATTTGACGAGCATATTTACGTGTGGAATTGTGTTCCTCAGGGGTACACGGAAAGCCCATCCATTTTTAATCAGATTGTGAAAAAATTTCTTGAACCCTTGGTGCTGCCTGCACAATCAGTCCTGGTGCAGTATATCGATGACCTATTGGTGGCATCGAGAACCCGAAATGATTGCATGATCAATACCATTACATTATTGAACTATTTGGCAAAAGGAGGACATGAAGTGTCCCCAGAGAAATTGCAGTACTGTACCACCTCAGTTAAGTATCTGGGACACCAGATAGAAAGAGGGGTCAGGCGAGTGACATCTGATAGAATCAGGCTAATTCAAAACATGAAGCTGCCCCAAACTCAGAAAGAAATCAGGATGTTTCTCGGAGTTGTAGGTTACTGCAGGCAGTGGATTGTGAGATTTGCATTACTAGCCAAACCAATGATTCAAATGACAAAAGAAAGAGCAAGGGACCCTGTCAAATGTGATGATGAAAGCATGACTGCTTTTCTAAAATTACGTAACAGTCTGTGTGAAGCTCCAGCACAAGGGATGCCTGATTACTCAAAAGAGTTTGCACTGTTTTGTGACACAAGAGAAATTTGTGCTCTCTCAGTCTTAACCCAGACCCATTGATTGATGCGACGACCCGTGGCATATTTTTCTGCCACATTGGACTTAGTAGCAGCAGCTTTGTCAGGTTGTTTGAAAGCAGTGGCTGCAACATGTACGAGTCTTGAGCAAAATGAAGCCATTATATGGGACACCCTGTAACAGTGTATGTTTCACATTTGGCCGTCATTCTGTAAACCAGAACACGTACTCAGCATTTAACACCTAGTTGGATGACTAAATACAAAAGAAATATTGTGGGTTCAGAAAATGTGACAATTGTGAGGTGCACTGTTCTAAATCCAGCCACCTTATTGCCAGATTACCATTTTTCACAAGTGAGAGAAGAAGTCGAAAATGATTGTCTCAACTTGACTGAATTCAGTTCTAAACCTAAAGAGGACATACAGGAAGTACCTTTAAAAGATCCTGAACATGAATTGTTTGTCGATGGCTCATGTATGCACCATGAGGATGGAGGACTAAGTGCTGCTTATGCTGTGTGCACATTGGCAGATATAGTCGAAGCATCATATTTACCAGGAGTCAAGTCTGCACAAGTAGCCAAATTGATTGCTTTAATTTAAGCGTGCAAAATTCGGAAACATTGGAGAGTAACCATTTACACTGATAGTCAGGATGGTTATGGGGTTGCGCATGACTTTGGCCAGCTCTGGATGCAAAGGGAGTTTTTGACTTCTTCAGGAACTCCTATCAAAAATGGACAATATGTAAAAGAATTCATTGGAGCAATTCAACTGCCAAAAGAATTGGCCGTGGTCAAATGTGCTGCTCACCAATCGAGAATAGACAGAGTAACAGCTGGAAATAATTTTGCTGAAAAAGTGGCCCAACATTGTGCCAAATATAAAATGGCAATAAACAAGAAAATAGAATCATGTGGAAACAGCTGCCAACTTATGTTGTTGTGTGGTGTGAATACTTGGGAAGACTTACAAAATGAGGCAGAACAGAAAGAAAACTGGTAGAAAATAGGGTGTCAAGTGAGACCTGAAGACGGAGTGATAATCTACCTAGATGGGAGGCCAGTACTACCTGACTGTATGATTGCACCAATTGCTAGAATGTGCCATGTGGATACACACATAGGGAGAGATGCTATGGTCAGGTTATTCAGACAGGACTGCTTTAATGCGAAGTTCAGGAATTTAGCAGAGAGTCTTTGCCAGAAATGTCTAACCTGTCAGCGACTTAACCCTGGGAAGAGAACAGTGGTTTGCCCGGGAAAAATTAATAAAGCAGAAGGCCCTTTCATTAGGTTACAAGATGATTTCATTCAGTTACCTCATTGTCGAGGACTAAAATGTGTTTTGGTCATTGTCTACCTATTTTCAAAATGGGTAGAAACATTTCCCACCCGTAGAAACGATAGCCTAACTGTAGCCAAACTGCTTTTAAGAGAACTCATCTCACGGTTCGGTTTTCCAGTCACAATTGAGTCAGACCGAGGAAAACATTTTAATAGTGAAATAGTTAAAGTTATCAGTGAAGCATTCAAAATTGAACAAAAGCTCCACTGTTCATACCACCCAGAGGCTTCTGGAGTGGTAGAACAATTAAATGGCACAATAAAAGCAAGATTGGGAAAGATGTGTGACTCTACCCAATTAGATTGGCCTGATGCTTTACCTCTTGTCCTGATGGGACTCAGAAGCATTCCAGACAAGAAGACAGGCTTGAATCCTCATGAGATTCTCATGGGAAGGGCAATGAGGCAATCATGTGTACCAGGACATCAGCTGTTAACTATATCTGATGATTTAGTGTTGGAGTACTGCAAAGAATTGGCTGACCAAGTTCGTTCTATCTCTCACCAGATTGGGGAAGACACTGAAGCCAGGCATTCAACTCCAGCACATGATTTGAACCCTGGAGATTGGGTAGTGATAGAAGATCACACCCCAGAATCTTGCCTGGCACCAAGGTGGGGAGAGCCACATCAAGTGATACTGGTTACCACCACAGCTGTGAAGTGCAAGGGAATCTCCAACTGGATCCATGCAAGCCATACCAAAAGGGTGCCAGAATCTGAGGATGAAGGGTGTGCAGCTGACGGGTCTCAGGAAGTTGATCCTGAAGTAGTTGATGATGAACAACCGAGCACAAGTCAGGATGAATGGATTCCAGTAGTCGACATACCTGAAATAAGAATAAGAACATGAAGCCAAACATATCTAGATAGTCAGACTGATAGTGAGGATGAGATAGGCATAGAAGAAAGTACTCAGATTACAGAAAACAAAGCCAATGGTAATAGTGAGGAGGACCAGATAAGGAAAGAGCAATACACTCAGACCAACAAAACCCCTATAAGACCACCTTTGTCTGAGGTGGGACAGATAGGCACTAGCCAAAGCGTTCAGGCAGAAGACAATCAAGATTCAGTAAAACCTATGCAGGACCAGACAGGATTAGCAAAACGGGTTCAGGATGAAGAAAAAATTCCAGGCCCAACGAAGTCATATCCTGAATCAGGTCAGATTAGTCTAGAAGAACCCGTCCAGGCGGAAACGTCAACGATAATAAGCCCCTGACCAAGTTGACAAAAATTAAGTTGTGACACAACTTAAAGAAAACAAGAGAACATTTGAAGAATCAGAAAGCACAGTGCCAGCTAAAAGACTCAGGAAGGGCGATAAATGTTCTGGTGGTGTTAAGAGACTGCTATATTGCCTAGTCACAATTGATGAGGAACCTGAACAGGTGGATGAAGTGACAAGTCAAACTGAACCGTCAACCAGCAATCAGAGAAGGAGAAGTTCACGCCTGAAAAGGCTGAATAACAAATTCAAAGGCCCCTGAATGGACATATTTCATCCTTGAAGATTTCGAGAATCTGGAAATCAGTGATGAAAGTGAAGAGGAATGATTGCTGATCAATATATTGCAGAAGTGAGGTCAATGTGAGATAAATTCACAGGTGTATTCTGTGTAAAATTCTCAAAGAGGGGTTAAGCCTCCTTAGACAAAATGGTTGATAAAAGAGTTGCTGGAAAACCAAAAAGAAGTGGTATACAGACATGCTGTAGAATATTCATATGTAGTGTACCAATAGTGCTCATAGTATGGCTAGGACTGACAATAGCAATATCGTACATAATGGCTGTTATGCAAAATGCCACTGGTATACACAGAAAAATAGCGCATCACATACAAGATTGAGTAGACTTAGAAGCACCAGATGATCAGATTTACATCACTTTAGGAATAGAAATGAAACATGCTTTACCCCTATAATTGCATGGTGAACAGTGGTGAAGCTGTGGGTCGTTTCACTTTCTGTCACCCTAGGTCTCAAATAGGCATAAGGAGGATTCATAGGTGATGGTAGTTTCAAGGCTATTTTCCAACCTAAGTGTCATGGGGGTGTGGTGGAACCAAGAAAAAAAGCATTAAATCAAATGTTATTCTGATTCTACCTATTTTAGTTTAACCCAATGTATCTTTTGAAACTGTTATTACTGGTAAGGCACAGTTTGACTGAATGGATCTGTATTGTCTCAGTAGTGCACACTGCTCAATGCCACCTGCTTGAAGATATTGTAAAAATTACAACTTTTAGTCAATGAGATCTTACCTTTACTGTGAGCTATCTTTACATTCACAAAGCAGACGAGCAGCATTAATAGTCCTGAAAAAGTTCCCATTATTGTTTGTGTAGATTTTCAGGTCTGTTCCTGAAAAGAAAATGTTAAGTATTGAGAATAGTTTCAGATGCACAAGATTGCAGAGGCCTAGGCCAATTTATGAACTCCTAATATGCATTTCACAAAAAAGTCCACATTTTCACAAAAATAGAACAAAAGAAAAAGAGTTTGTTTTTCAATCATTATATGCTGCAAGATGTACGTACAAAAGGGGGTGGTGATGGACGGAGCATCTGAATCAATCAAACACTCAAACCCAGTCAAAAGATCTGGGTTTAATCCATCACGGTTCTTTAGCCCACTCTGCCACCCCTGTTCAGGCATGGCTGTATGCAAATCAATCTGACCCTGTGCCTCATGGGAACAGTCCAGCCCGAACTGCCAAGCCATGTCTTGCCTGGACCGGAAACAAGCTTCCGAGGACCGGTTTCTGGCATTCCAGCTGTCTTCAGCCCGGCTTGCTTGAATCCAGTGCCAAAGTGAGCAAGGGACTCACGTCTGAGCATACCCTGCCACACTTATGGTGGCCAAAAGTGGTACAAAAGGGAGTGGTGATGGACGGAGCATCTGAATCAATCAAACACTCACACCCAGTCAAAAGATCTGGCTTTAATCCATCACCGTTCTTTAGCCCACTCTGCCATCCCAGTTCAGGCATGGCTATATGCAAATCAGTCTGACCCTGTGCCTCATGGGAACAGTCCAGCCCGAACTGCCAAGCCATAGCTTCCCCGGACCGGAAACAAGCTTCCGAGGACCGGTTTCTGGCATTCCAGCCGTCTTCAGCCCGGCTTGCTTGAATCCACTGGCAAAGTGAGCAAGGGACTCATGTCTGAGCATACCCTGCCACACTTATGGCGGCCAAAAGCGGTACAAAAGGGGGTGGTGATGTACGGATCATCTGAATCAATCAAACACTCAGACCCAGTCAAAAGATCTGGGTTTAATCCATCACCGTTCTTTAGCCCACTCTGCCACCCCAGTTCAGGCATGGCTATATGCAAATCAGTCTGACCCTGTGCCTCATGGGAACAGTCCAGCCCGAACTGCCAAGCCATGTATTCCCTGGACCGGAAACAAGCTTCCGAGGACCGGAAGATGTACTTAGCTCTCTGTGAGCCCTGAATCACGCAACTGTCATGTCTGCCTGCATATGTCCATGTATAACTCATGAATTTATTTTCATACATAAGTCAAACCTACTCGCTTTGTCAGTATTTCTCAGTAATTTTTTTATTAAGACTTGGGGGCATATTATCAAGAATGGCGTTAAAAATTATTGCTGGTTTAGTGGCTAAAAACTGCTGCTAAAGCGGGGATAATGGGCCTGATAATGATAATATGCCATTGAGAATTCCAATAGAAGTTCATGTTCTGGTGTGAACATGGGCTTCTATTGGAATTCTCCAGGGCATATTATCAAGCTCATTATCGCAGCTTTATCAGCAGTTTTCTGCCGCTAAACCGGCGATAATTTTAACGCCGTCTTTGATAATATCCCCCTTAGTGAGTGTGGAAAGAACAATAGGCATTGCCTTGCTACACTCATTAGCAAATATAAACAGGTCAACAATCTGTAGAACACACATGAGGTGCATCCTCAAGGAAAAGATAAGGCTGATGGCTTATAAATGTAGAGTTGATGCTTGGATTTATGCATGACAAAAACCCAGCCTCAAGATGCTAATAACTCTTGTCAAGTAGGAAACACAGGAGCAGATTTACTAGGTTCTCAAGAAGTGCAGTGCAGCACCCCAAATGCTGTGCTGCTTGAGAAGGAGAGAGCATAAGAATGCCATATTTTTAGAAATATGGCATTCTCCTCCACTCTCCCTAAAGTTGAAGCAGAAATGTGATACCTTGCACCACGGACACAACTTTGCACCATAGTGTAAGGGTGTCTCAGTGAGTCTAGCATAGGTTTTGTACTGGAAAGGAATCCTTTTAGTACAAAATACCATGCTTAGTGTAACTTGAAACTTTTTCCTACTTGTATGTGTGCTGTACAGTGCAGCAAACACACATACTAAGTCAGAAAAAGAAAGGAGAAATTAACACATTTCTCCTTTATAGTACCTATCTGAAATGTGCGCTATTTCTCACACTAAACCCTGTCTACTTTTTTTTTATAAATAGGGCTTAGCCTCATAAACCTTGAGTGGTTTGCATGGGAATGCCCTTGCACCACCCATGGTATAGCCCCTTGGCGCTGCTTTGCATTACTGGCAAGTGTTTTCCAGCACTTCTGGAAACTATATTAGTAAAAAAAGATTTAGCATCAAATTGCATCACTTTTGTAACCCAGACAGAGCGCTAAAATTGGCAAGTTACCCCACAGTCTGTGACAAAACTAACAGTAGTTGATTGCTATGCAGTTGAAAGCATCCTCCTCGACCTAAAATTATGGAGTTAACTGGTGGATATGGAGGTGCGCTCAACAACAGATAGCGACCATAACCCCCTCTCACTGAGCTTACACCCCATTTGGATGGGAGCCGAAAAACATGCAATGGTGCCACTCATGCTTACAAAGGTAGTTACCCCATCCAACTGTGGTAAGCGCCTAAAATGGTGTAAAAATATTTTAGACCCAGGGAAAATGGAGAATATTGAGGATAACTTGTCTGCAGCGCAGGTTAAAATGCAGGCAACAGACTTAGTCCAATGCGGCCCGTCTGAGGTAACAGACATATTCAATGAAACTATCAAAGCACTAGGTAATCTATTCCTGGCCCGAAACAGAGGCTCTGTGCAGAGGAATCCCTGTAGGCCCACTATTAAGGAGGGGTGCAAAAACATTATTGATAAAAGCTGTGAAAAGCAGGTCCCAAAGATCCCTCCAGCTGGCACGCAAGGAATATAAACAGGCTGTAATTGAGGCCAAAAGAAATTGGGAAAATGAGTACTGGAGCTCGCTTAAGGAGGCTAGTCTGGGGAGAGATTCAGCCCGCTTCTGGAATTTAATTAGATCAAAGAACAGATCCTCCAGTGAGACCATGACCTGCAATATAGTGGGTGCAGCCTGGTTTGACCACTTCTCCAAATTGTATTCTTGCTCCCAGAATGGACACCCTGCCCTAACCCTCCAGACCTACTTGCCATCCATAAGGAACGAGGATGGAACCCATTTTACGGACAGGGAGGTGGAGGACGCAATTCAAGCAATTGTCCTGCAGAACGCTTCTGGGCCCGATGGCATCCCTGGTGACCTTCTCGGTTCTGACCCCCGTAAATGGGCAAAGATCATTTCTACCCTTCTTAATTCCATCAATAATGGGGGTCTCATCCCCGAGTCCTGGAAGGGGGCAGAGGTTGTCCCTATCTTCAAAAAAGGAGACAGGGGCGACCCCGCGAATAACCGTCCAATCAGCCTTATTGACACCACACAGAAGGTGATTGGGAAGGTGATTCTTATGAGAATCTTGTTATGGGCTGAGGAAAAAAGGATTCTCTCGGACTACCAGGCGGGCTTTAGATCTGGAACAGGAACAACTGAGCAGGCCTTTAGGCTCTTACTTATCTATTGGAAAACGGTTCTTGTGGGGAAGGGAAGCCTCTACCTGGCATTTATAGACCTCAAGACGGCCTTTGACTTAGTGCCTCGTGCCCGACTTTGGGGAGTGCTATCTGAGATGGGAATTCCAGCATATATCCTGTCTTTGCTGGTGCGACTCCACAATGGCAACTTTGCCCAAGTAAGGTGGGGTACACCGGGGCAAAAGACCAGAAGAATCCCGATGGACAGGGGCGTCCGCCAGGGATGCGTCCTTGCCCCCACTCTGTTTTCACTTTATGTGAACGGAGTGGTGAAGCATTTATTGAAGATCCAGTCTGACACACCATCCCTGGTGGGCAAGCGGATTCCAACTCTCCTGTTCGCCGACGATACTCTTCTTCTTTCTAAATCCCCAGTTGGGCTCCAGAATCTCCTTGATAGCTTCCAGATCTTTTGCGCATCGAGGGTGCTTGCGATAAACACCAGGAAGACTAAATATCTGGTATTGAACCCGCCGAGAAAGCTGGGCAAGCCCCCTGTTTTAAATTTGGAGCCTCTTGAGGGTGTCATGGAATTTGATTATCTCGGCACCTGACTTTCGGATTCCATGAAGTGGAACCCTCACGTGCAGAAGATGCTATTGGGCCACAAGAGGGTTATGGGGGCCTTGTTAAAGGAACAGCGCTCTACATCTATCAGACCTATTGGTCCAGTAATTGATATATACAGGGCCATGGGGTTAAGCGCGGCCCTTTATGGAGCAGTACTCTGGGGCTCCAGCAATATAGAACACCTGGCCAAATCTGAAAACAGATTCCTAAGGGAATTAATGGCACTCCCATGGTGCCACTGTTGTTTGATCTTGGGTACCATGCCATTAGTGACCTGGCAAAACTTCGCCCACTTCTATTGTGGGCGCGGCTCTGGCGGGTCCCAGAGCTGGCCAAATATGCAGAAGGCTTGGCAGAGGTGATGTCTACTATGGGCTGGCAAAAAATCAAATGGCTCCAAGACGTTAAGTCCCTACTATTTGACCTAGGTCTTAGTGAATCATGGGAGAATAGATCAGGTCCACCAAAATCAGTAATAAATAACCTCTTTTGGAATTGGGTACAAGGAAGTGGAATTGTGACCCTAAGATGGGAAGTGTAACTAATGATAAAGGACGTTATGTCTACTGAGCCATATTTAGATACCATCCGTAAACCCCTAGATAGGTCACTGTACTTTAAATTCAGGATCGGTACCCTACCCATAAGGGAATTTACTGCACCCTGGAAAACCCAATTCCAAACATATTCTGGTTGCCCTTGTTGTACACTAGGAACAGAGTCTATGGCACACTTCTTGTTTGCTTGTCCGGCCTATAGAGTTCCAAGGGGTTACTGGATCAAACCGTTGTGCAAAGCACTGGGTACTAGAGACTATGTTGTAGCACTACGTATCCTTTCATCGGACTCTAGTCTTTTGTGTGTCACTGGCCTGACCAAATACTTAAGCTGGGCTTGGACGATTAGAGTAAAATGGCTGAAAGAAAATGTTTAATTCTTATTTTAAAGCTTTTAATGTATAACTGTTCTTGGGAATTATTAATTTTCCGCAATGTGTACATTTTTCTAAATTTGTCCTTTAGAGTAAAAAGTGAAAGTTTGTTGTAATTCAGTGGAGTATTAGAGCCCCAAGCTGTGTTTTTACTGTGTTTTAATTGTAAAATGCTAATGTTGGTGCTTTTAAGATATTTTTTATATCGAAATAAAGCCTTCCTACTACTACTATATGGTTTACATTCTCTATTTTGATATGTGGTGTGAAAACATTGAAGACAAAAGCAAATCTGGAAAATAGGAAGAATTTGTAGCATTGCAGATAGGGACATGGGCAAATCAACCCTTGGACTACCCTTTGGACGAGCATATATATATCATATATAGTATGCTTAATATTCTTTCATGATGTTTATATACATCATAGTTCTGAGTCACAAATACGAGGGGAAATAAACTCAAATGCATGTATATCTGTACAAACTATGGCAAAGGGCATGGTACTGGAACAAGCAGCCAATGGTGTAAGTGAGCCGAAATATCTATATTTACCTCTGTATGGAATGTAATGCTATTGAGAGAGGGTTGTTAATGTCCTTGATGGTGCTCCAGGTACATAAATAATAGGTTTATGATATCGTGGAAGTCGTGAATTTCTATATGAACACACCTACTGCATTTAAATAAATGAGATGAAGTTTGATGAACAGTGGAACAAAGAATTCCTTTCCAGAGTCCATTCAACTCCCTTCTCCACATTAACAACCCAAAAGTCACTATGTACATTGTTTTTATGTTGAAACCTAAATATTTGCTTACTGGCCTCATGCAACCTGAAGCGATTTGAAAAATTGGCCTATGGCAAAATAACTGAGAGCTTAACCACTATGTTTTTAGTTGAATAGCTCATACAACAGTTAATTTGTAAAATTTTCCTAATCTCTGAAACATAAACTCCCACATCGATATTTATAGATATTCCACTTTACTGTAGCAAGACTGCGCTTATAAACCTTTGAAAGGTGATTTTAAAAGAAAAATATAATGAGCATTATGTAGCATAATCGAAATGTGCGTATGTCTGCACAAGGTCTTTCTTTACCCAAATAAGACCTATCTAGAGAGAGTATTGACTAGCAAGAAATCATCAGTTTTAAACCTATATGAATACATTGCAACAGCTTTTTTTCATTCAAATATAAACCTAGTAGTTAGAAAATGCACAAAAGCTATACATTCCATCCTGGTTTTTAAGTCACCTCCTATTCATCATACATGACTCCAGAGGCATCTCTAAGGTAAGCTTAACTTCTGCCATCTTGACAGAGGGCCACAGGTTTCCCACAAGGTGATCCAAAAAGAAGTGCAAAACAGGGCTGCATTTTGATGGGAATTATTCCATGATTGGGCCTGAGGAATTTTCCAGTCAACGAAGGATAAAAGGATACCTCATCAGCAACTCTTCAGAAGATTTCTGGACCTCGAACAACAACTGAAGCAAGACTTTGTGACTTTCTCGAGGAAGTGTCATAAAGGTCTCCTAAGAAACTACTGTGCAGTTAGTAGTGGTTGCACTGTGTGAACCTTGACTGGAAAGAAACTTGGTCCTTTAAAGCCAACTCACTGACAGCAACAATACTAGACTAGGGGCCAGATGTAGGACCCGTTTTTGCATGCGCAAACGGGTCAGCGACCTGGTTGCACAAGCAAAAACCCTACAGGGCCATTGTACAAATGCTATTTAGCAAATCGCAATTTATTTATGACTCGCTCAATAGCGCATGTGACTCGCAATTAGGAAGGGGCGCTTCAAGTGCATCTCTTACTAATTGTTACTCTGATCCCTATGTATGACTCTTTTACGACTGCAATTGCGGTAAAAAACAGTCACAATTCACAACCTACTTCAAGTAGGTGGTAATGCAGTCACAAATGGGAAAGGGTCCCCAGTTGACACCTTCCTCTTTGCAAATGCATGCAAAAATATTTTTTAAGGGCAGGCAATGGTAACAAGGGACCACTGCCTGCCGTTAAAAAATGAAACAAAAACGTTTTCATTTAAAAAAAAAATGAATCCTGTTCATTTAAAAAAGAAGCTGCTTTATTTAAAAACAGTCTAAGACATGGTGGTCTGCTGAGCCCAGCAGGCCACCATCCCTGGGAGGGCCAGCCATTCTCAATGGGGTAGCAAAATGTGAGTGCCTCATTAATATTGATGAGCCTAGCATTTTGCAACCCCATTGGGAATCCCTAACAGTGTCTCTGACACTGTTATACAATTGGAATTGTGACTCGCAAATTGTGACTCCCTATTTTTCGCAATTTGCGAGTTGCTATTCCAAATGGTTGTACATCTGGCCCTAGATATTTGACTCTATACTATAAACTACAGCATACCTGCAATATGAACACGAATATATAAATAAACTTGATTTTTTAGTAGAGGAGAGACTACAGACACTTCGGCCCAGACAAAAGAGATAAGCAAATGCAATCAGCGCAAAAGACGGAAACAAAAACACGAAAAAGAAAACGCAGTGGCAACAAAAAAAACGGTGTTGAAAGATATCAGTGTTGTCAATTTATCTTCAGTGGTACTCACAAAGGCAGAAGAACAACTATTAACCTTAGGCCTTAATTATTGACCAGGAGATGATTTTAATTATGCACGCAAACAAATTAATGTCTATTGTTACATTAGAAAGTTGAAGCTAAAGAAATTCTTTGCTCTTAACAGTCATAAAGAGAAAAGTGGCACAGATATGGGGCAAGAGGAAGAAACGGAGCCCATGCTTGCAGCCTCTGACATTCCTAATTTGGTCATGATATATGAACTCAATTATGAAAGTGATGCACTAATTTCACAAGTGGACATTGATGTAACAACTCAGGAAAGACTAAGAAAATAGGGGCCCGATGTAGGTGGCCATTTACCGGCCGGTAACGGCCGATTTCGGCCGTTACCGACCGGTAAATGGGTTTTTTGGGTTTTTTGGATGTAGGGGGCCAATTTTACCGATTCGGTAAATTTACCAAATCGGTAAATCTGTAAAATTCCGAATCGGTATTTTTACCAATTCGGTAACTCCTAGATGTAGGTGGGAAACTTCTGAGTCCCAAACGCCTTTCAGATCCAGGTGTGCATGCACATGTGTGCATGCACACCAATGCCATGTGACAGACAGACATGCCCTTAGGGCATGTCTGTGTGCCACATGGCACACATGCCTGTATTTGGGGTGCTAGAGGGTGTCAAAGTGACACCCCCTGCACCCTTGCTGGAATCGGTATTTACCGAATCGGTAAATACCGATTCGGTAATGCCCATTGATTCCTATGGGCTTCAATGCCCTTAGGAATCAATGGGCATTACTGAATCGGTATTTACACAATCGGTAAATACCGAATCTTAACGATTCAGTACTTAACGATTCTGTAATACCTACACCCCCCCCTCTATTTTACCACTTCTTAAATACCGAATCGGTAAAATTCGGTATTTAAGAAGTGGTAAAATAAAATTACCTACATCTAGCCCTAAATCATTTGCAAAAAGGAGCTGGGATCAAGTCCTTTCAAGTCTAAATCCTGCTTTGTGCCACTCATGCCAAAAGACAGTATGGATGTATTTCACAATATGATTACTAACGATTTGAAAAAATTAAATCATACTGTGCACAACAACAGAAAAGAGAGAAATCTATTTTTCAAAAAACGTGCGTACAATGAGTTGTTAAAAAAACTGGATAAAAATCATGATGTTGTTGTCAAAAAATCAGACAAAGGTGGTAATTTGCTTTTGTTACCTAAAAAAGATTATTTTTTGGAAGCACAAAGGCAGTTTAATGAGGCAAGCTGCTACATAAAATCAAATACTATAGAATATGAAAAAGCCAAAATAACACTACAGAAACATTTGGCACAATGGAAAAGACAGGGCCTTAATTCTAATGAGGAATACAAGTTCATGTACAATGAATTCCTAGTGCTACCTGTTTTATATTTAATCCCCAAATTACATAAAAATGTTTTTCCAGTTCCTGGAAGGCCAATCACTTTTGCAATCAGTAGCTTAGGAGAGAACGTTGGCCAATATGTAGATTTCTTTTTACAAAACTTGGTAAAAGATTTGCCAAGCTATGTAAAAGATACCAGAGACTTCCTTAAGAAAGTTGAAAATCTAATTTTGACAGATGATCTATGTTTAATTTCCCTCGATATAGATTTGCTATATATGAGTATAGATCACACACAAGGAATGATAGCGGTAAAGCATTTTTTGGATAACAGGTCAAGTGAATTCAATGAACATAACAAGGTAATTCTTGAGCTCATAAGTTGGTGCCTTAATAATAACTTCTTTCATTTTGATAAAGATATATTTTTTTTTTGTAAAAGTTGTTTTTATTGACATTTTGAAAATATAAAACCACAGATAGCGACAATCCCGCTTAACTTCCTTCGCAGGGGGGTACGGTATCGGGTATACAGACGTCAATGAACTCAGCTGATTAGTAAACCCGGGCCCAAGGTCCGCAAGCTGTGCATTGAGCAGAGGAACATAGTTCAGATCAGGCTCGAGGGCCCAAGGCCTGCAGCGGGCTTCAGTTCAGGGCGGCGTACCGCTAGCTCGCTGAGTAGATAGCCTGGCAGTCATAGTCTGCATCCCCTACCCTTCCGCCAATGTACTGTGAGGTCGTCGCCAAAACTTCCCCCCAACAACCCTGCCCACCCCCCACCCGTTCCCACCCCGCTCCCCAGTGGTGGTAACACACATTCATTCACAGAATCATACAGTCAGAGCAACTCAGGTCTGGAATAGATGAAGGCCTCGCAAGGAGGGAGGACAAACCGCAGAAGGCAAGCCGCTGGATAGGAAGCGGACCAGAGGGCCCCAGTGGAAGGAAAAGTTCTTGAAATCGCCCCGAAAAATGTCCGCCATCCGTTCCATACTTAGCAGCCTCCAAAGTCTCGCATGCCATAGAGCGAGCGCCGGGGCCTCCTTTTTCTTCCAGGCTGCAGCTAAGGTCAACTTGGCAGCGCCCGTACATAGCCAAAGAATCTTTTTATCAGCTTGTGTCTGGTGTTCGAGGTCAGGGTCTCGAAGGCCTAGCAGAACATGGTCTAGCGTGTCCTTGATAGGGTAGCCCAAGATCTCTTTGATGTGGGAGAGGATTTCGGCCCAATAAGGACGGATGATCGGGCAATCCCACCATATGTGGCGAAAATCGCCCAGCGATCCACTGCCCCTCCAGCACCTATCCGAAGAGTTCGGAAAAATCCTCTTCAATTTGGCTGGGTACATGTACCAGTCCATCGTGGTTTTAAGATGGGCCTCCCAGAGGTCCAGCGAGTGGTTGTGCTTCGTGATGTCATGCCACAGATGGGACCACTCCTCGTCTGATATGGGGTGGCCCAGGAGGTCCTCCCAAAGGCCCATATACCGTGGCCTAGGAGATATAGAGGTGGAAAGCAGGAGGTCGTACAAGAAGGAGTACCTCGCATGCTGGAAGTTTTTGCAAGAAATGCCTCAAAAATAGTGGGCGGCCTGGTAGCCGCATCTTTAACTGATGGCGATAACACCCAGTGAAGCATCCGGGCGTGGCGGAATTCCTCCAGTGGTGGGACCGAGTAGTCCCGCATACAATTGGCGAACGTCAGTGGCGCATCTCCATGGAAGAGGTGTGTAAGGGCCTAACAGCCCCCAGCCCTCCAGGAGTCAAAAGGGCCCTCACGCTCCGCAGAGGGAAAGGCGGGATTAAAATGAATCAGTGTATATGGGGACAGGAAGGACGTCCATCGTTCATCATGGGAGACCCTCAGGGTGGTACTCGTGGGGGTACTGATGTACGCATTTTTGGGTCTATCCCCTTTTGGTTTCCACACCAAGTCCCAAATTGTCCTCCCCGCCACTGAACGGTCCATATGCAGCCAATGCTTCTCAGACATGGGCTGCGACCACTCCACAAGGACCCGGAGCTGTGCCGCCTTGTAGTACAAGTGCATATCCGGAAGGCCCACTCCTCCCTTCCTCTGTGGGCGCCGGAGGGTGACGAAGGAGAATCGGGCACGACCACCCTGCCAGATGTAGCTAAGCATCATGGATCGGAGGCGGCCAAAGAAGTCGCTTTCGGGAATTATGGGGATTGCCTGGAAGAGGTACAGCAGTTTAGGTAAGAGGGACATTTTGATCGCATGGACCCGCCCCAGCCACGAGATAAACATAGGTTTCCAGCGGGCTAGGTCACCTTGAATCTTCCATATACAAAAAAGTACAAAGTTCCCCGGGGGATAGACAAGAAAGTGTATGTGTGTAAAGGAGGAGAGTAAAGGCAGGGAACAGGTTGTTCCCTTTTTGGAACTAGAAGGCCTCACACACCCAGTGAGCTTGATGTCATGCTTCATCATTGGCCTCCTGCTCCTCGTCAGACTGGCGCTGCAATGTCTGACGGGCGCTTAACAAGCGCTCTTTGTTGGAGTTCTTTTGTTCCAGCCAATGGTTGAGTGCGAGTGAGGGGTCAGGTGAAGGTGTAGTCGTGAGGAGGTGGTGGTTAAAAAAGGTGGGTCAGTTCACAAGGACCTTTATTCACGTGGCTGACTCCCTTGATTAAAAGAGTGGGAGAGGAGATAGAGACTGTAAGGGGCACAGCGGACTACCTCAAACCCTCTGATCTGATCAGTTCGACATGTTTCTTGCCCAACTGGCAATTCTTCAGGACCTCAGGTGCTCAGTACTACACAGTGATGAAAAACAACAAAGAAACATAAAAGATACAACCTCTGTGGGTCAGTAAAGGGGCAGGCCAGGAGGTCCTGCTGTAGTGTGGTGACCCTAGAGGTGTCCCTAATGGGCCCCGCAGTCTGTTCCCGTGGGGCAGCATGATAAGGTACGGTACCTCTAGTGCGTGCAGCCAGGGCTCGTAAACCTACCCACACGCGTGGCGCTCCAAATATAGCGCGGAACATCTGGAATCTTCGTCAGGAGCGGGGGAAAGTTGGCGGCATACAGCTTCCCAATAGTGGGGGTCAGGTGGACACCTAAGTACATTAAGGATGTTAGGGACCATGGAAGCAGCGATAAGAGTCGAAGGCGGTCGACCTCAGCAGTGGGAAGTGTAAGGTTGAGAATATAGGATTTATTCAGGTTGACTTTAAATCCTGCAACATTCTTGAAACTCTCCAGGGCCTCCTGGACATGAGGAAGGGAGTGGGCGGGATCCGCCAGAGACAGCAGAACATCGTCCGCGAAAAGAGTTATCTTATGTTGTTCCCCCGTGAAGGGTAATCCCCGGATGTCCGGGTTCTCTCTAACCGCCACGGCCAAAGGTTCGATACTCAGGGCAAAGAGCAGGGGTGAAATGGGGCAGCCCTGCCGCGTGCCGCGGGAGTGTGGGAAGAAGGTAGAGCAGTGACCGTTCACCATGACCCTCGAGCAGGGGCTGCTGTAGTTTGCCCTGAGCATCGTAAGAAACTAAGCTGAAAAGCCAAACGCCTCCAAGGTCCGTAACAGGAAGTTCCAATCTACACGATCGAAGGCCTTCTCGGCGTTGAGGCCTACTAGGACTGCCGGGATCTTGAAGCGGGTGGCCTTCTCAATGAGGTGGACCACTCTTCTGGTGTTATCATGCGTCTGACGGCCCTTGATAAAGCAGGACTGGTCCGGATGGATTAGGGCCGGCATTAAATCCTGCAGTCTACGTGCTAAAATGGATGAGTACAGCTTGGCATCTACGTTGAGTAGGGCGATGGGTCTGTATGATGAACAAGCGGCGGGGTCCTTCCCTGGCTTCGGGATGACTGATATAGCCGCCTCCGCCATGGAACAGGAAGTCATTCCTGTGTCACCCATGGTATTGGATAACCGCATCAAGAAGCCATTAACGTCCGAAGTGAAGGTCTGGTAGAACAGCGCGGTGTAGCCGTCCGGGCCCGGCGCCTTATGCGGTTTCAGCGCTTTTATTGCATCTCTAACCTCTTCCTCCGTGATGGGGGACGCAAGAAGATCGTTCCATTCCGGGGAGACCTGGGGGAGCGGATGCGCCTGCAGGTATTCCTCCTGAGCGTTCGGGGATAAAGCCTCCTCCGAGTAGAGGGTGGCATAGTTGTCCCCAAAGAGGTTTGCCTTCTCCCTGTCTCGGTGTGTCAGGGCGCCCGAGGGATCCCAGACACCTCCTATGTACTCCTTCTCCCTCTTGTCCCTAAGTTGGCGGGCCAAATGTTTCCCAACCTTGTTCCCGTGGGAGTAGGAGAGGCGCCGCAGTCTCAGTAGGGTAAACTCCGCCCGGTTATTGTAATGGGCTCTAAGTTTACTCCGAACGGCCGTCAGAGGATGAAGCGTTACCCTAGAGGGGTTCTGTTTGTGTGCCTGTTTAAGTGCTGATAGTTCCTGCTCCAGATCCTCCCGTTCAGTTTGTCGTCTTTTGTTAAGCGCGGAGTTAAGTGCTAAACACTTACCCCGTATGGTGGCCTTGAAGGCGTCCCATACTGTGAAGATGGAAGTGTCTTCCACTCGGTTGAGGTCAAAGAATTCGCGGATGCTCTTCCCCAAGTATATGTCGTCCCGGATTAAGGATGGTGGGAAGTACCACTTGCGATATGCCGTTGTCCTGGGGGACCATGTCAGGCAAAGCGCCAGTAGGCTGTGGTCCGATACCGATAGAGGGAATATGCTGCCTTCTCGGAGATCGCCCCGTAAGGATTGACTCACAAAGACATGATCCAATCGAGAGTAAGAGTGGTGGACATGCAAAAAAATGTGTAGTCCCTAGTCTGAGGGTGAAGGGCACGCCACCCGTCAATAAGGCCTAGGTCCCCAAATTTGTCCTGGGTGTCTGCGGCAAAGATGCCGGCGTCGGACCTCAGACGATGGGAACAATCCAAGTCTCTGTCCCAGACCAAATTAAAGTCCCCTAATACCACGAGCTCTCCCCCTACAAAATCCTCCACCTCCCGCAGAAGATCACGCAGGAACCCGTTTTGGCCCACATTCGGGGCGTAGAGGACCAGGAACGTGCACGGCCTGCCGAGGAGCACTCCCTTGACCATCAGCCAACGTCCTTCTCTATCATTCCGGACCCCCACAGGTTGGAAATGGAGGGTGGAGCGAAACATTAAGGCCACCCCTCTATGCTTCGTAGCAGCTGAGGACCGATAGATGAGGGGGAATTGTTTATGCTTCAGCCTAGTTTCATCTTTGCGGGCAAGGTTTGTCTCTTGGAGGCCCACCACATCTAAGTGATGGTCAACTATGTACTTACAGACCTTCTGGCGCTTCTGTGGGGAATGCAGGCCCTTAACGTTCCACGTGCCTATGACCAATGGCATTACAGAGCAGTCAACCCCCCTCGCTCTTCCAGATGGTCCACAGAAATCCATACGCGACCGCTCAACCCAGAGCGGGCAAGCCGCACGTCCCCCCAAATAAGACCATGCCTGTCATTTTCCAGCACCGTATAGGGAACCGCTGGGAAAAGCCCATGCGCCAGATCTCAAGTCTCCCTCTCTTCCCCGCCCCACAGTCCTCCCCAGCCAGCCCCGAGCAACCAGGCGAGACCCCCACCACCCCCATCTCCACTCTCAACCACCCCACACCCCAAAACAGCCCCCGATACCAGCAGGAGGGTCACTCCACTGGGGCTCACAGTACATCCAAGGGACCACATCACAGGCAGCCTCAGCCACACATCAGAGTTGAATCGTATGCAAACACACCAAACGCGGTTAACACCACTCCCTCCCCCGTCCCCCATTGCCCCCCTCCCCAACCCGCCTACCCTCAAGAACCAAACTACCCCAACCAGAAATAGAAAAAATGTCAAAGGACCCAGGTAGCGTGTTACATCAGTTACTTCCGAACCCCATGGGTCAAGTACGCAGTCAATGTTTCTCCAGGGCCCCTTTCTGTGGTCCTCTCCCACAGAGAACATTAAGTCCCACAGTACCTGAAGGGGCGGGAGGGGGCCCCCCCCGGCGCCAAGTCGGTGCCCCGTTCGGGATCAGGCCGCCGAAGAGCTGTGCAGCGAGGGAGACACCGTCGCTGATGACACCGCTGCCACCGCTGTCCCACGTTCCTGTAGGCCTGCTGTGGGATCCAATCTTGCCGTCACCGTGGGTCCCCCCACTCTCTGCCAAGACGAAGATCGCTGCCGCCGGCGCGACCAGGGGCTCCCATCCCTCGAGGTGGAAGCAGCGTCATCCAGGCCAAGGAGATCCTTGGCAGCCTGTAATGACCTGATCTGGACCAGCCTGTTTTGCCACCTGAAGATGAGTCTGAATGGATGGCCCCAGGAGTAGGACACATTCTGCTCACGGAGGAAGGTTGTAACCGGTCGGAAGTCATGCCGCTTCTGGAGCGTAGAAGTCGCCAGGTCCTGGTATAGCTGGAGCCGATGATCCCGAAATTGTATAGTGGCGATCCCTCTAGCCTTCTGCAATATTCTTTCCTTGAGCTGGAAATCATGGACGCACACCAGGATGTCCGGAGGCGGAGCTCCAGCCCCTCTCGACAGGCCCACTCTGTGGACCCTATCCATGTGGATTTCTCATAGTTCATCCTCACCCAGAATCTGTAGGAAAAGGGCCTCCACGTAGCCCCGTAGGTCCCCGGCCTCCCCTCCGCACGGCACCGCCCGGATGCGGATGTTATTCCGGCGGGAGCGATTCTCCAAGTCCTCAGCGTGAGCCTGGAGATCTAGGTTCTGTTCCGTGAGCCTGATAACATCTTGCTGCAGCTGATGCACATCACCAGCTAGGCCCAGGTCATGCTCCTCGAGCGTCGCCACCCTCTCACCAATGCCATTCACGTCCCTCCGAAACCTCGCGGAGGTCCGAGGCAAGCTGGGTGCGCAGCTCCGAGATATCCTCTTTTATTGCCGCAAACAGTTCCATCATAAAGGCCTTGGAGGCCGGGGCATCGCCGTCCTTCTGCTTGGGTGAGCTACTGGGACCTGGTTGGGTCGATGATGAGTCAAGTCAAGTCAAACCACTTTATTCGATTAATTAAAATCATAAAAGTATACTATACACTATACAAAACATTATAAAATGTATTATACAATATAAAATACAATTAAAAAACATCTAAAAAGTCAAATTCATTTGTTAAAGACCAATAATCAATGTACATAGACTTATATTATATGATTAGACATTTCCAGTAGAGCTGCCTGTCTAATCCTCCTACTTCTGACAGAAGCAACTAGAAAGCTAGCAACTCTAAACATGATTTCAGGGGATTCCATCAATTGTAGGAACAATAATGCAGGTTTACATTGTATAAAGTCCATCTTTTTCATTAGAGGAAAAATAAACCTTTTTCTGGCTTCTTGAAAAAAAGGGCAAAGGAACATAAAATGCATGGTGTCTTGGGTGGAGAAATCATCACATTTACACAGGGTTGCGTCTTCTAGCCTAATCGAACCCTGCAGATCCCATAATACCAGGTGATGAGTTCCCCCCTGGCAGGCCATCTTTGCCCGGCTTGTCCTTCTATTTGCGGAGCCTGCCTGCCATTCCGCAGTCTCTGACAGGTCACTCCTGCCAATATGTTCCCCGCACCGCACCGCGTGTCTCTTTCAGGACTCTGGGCAGATAACCCCTCCGATCTCCGCGTCGGGAAGACCAAGTCTCGGGGCGGCTGCAGTCGCAGGCTGCCTGAGCAGACCAAGTGGAGGCAAGCCCTAATGGCGCTGCGAGCTGTAGGCCACGATTGCGGGCCACGGCCCGCCAAAGTCCCACTCCACTCCGTCAACTCACCCCCCGACCAGTTCCAGGGGGAGCTCACCTCAGGGGGCCCTGGTCGCTCACGGCCCGTGCTGCGCTCAAGGTCCGCCTCAGATTGGTCGCCGTCCCGGTGGGGAATGCTGGGTGCAGGCATGAGAGTACCCCCACCATCCGTCGCCGCGTCAATGATGTAGCTCATGGGCAGCCGGGAGCTCCCCGCGTGGCAGTCCCCGCGCCGACTTGGCCTCTAATCCCCGGCTGCGGGTGGATCAGGCCGCCGGTTCCCACCTTTTGCTGCTAGTCGCCCTGCCCCGGCCGTCCCGGTCGCGAGGGTCTTGGTTGCAGCGGTTCTCCACTGCCTCTCTCTGCTTCTGGGCGGCAATTCCTCCAGTGCCCCACGGGGCAGGGCCCGTGCCGACCAGGCCACAGATCCCCGGCCTTGGGTGGTTCAGGCCGCCAGGTCCCACCTCTCGTCACCAGTCGTGCGGCCCAGGTCGCCCTGGCCCAGGGGTCCCGGTGTCAGCGCTACTTCACAGCCGCTCTCCGCTTTGGGGCAGCTATTTCTCCAGTGCTCCACAGGGCAAGGCTCGGGGGTCCCGGCGGCGGTGCCTCTGGTGCTTCCCCGCTCTTCCCGCTTCAGGGCTACCGGGCTCCAAGGCCAGCAACGGCCGCTCCCGCTAACTCCGCACTCCGGGCAGCTAGACACACCGGAAGGGTGTCGCTCGGGTCAGGACCACCTCACGGGGCTCCCCCAGTCAGTCCTACGGCAAGTTAGGCCCCCGAGAGGACGCTGGTCAATGCTGTAGATATCATGGCGCCGGAGGGACCTGGAGAAACGTCCTACTCCGTCGCCATCTTGGACACGCCCCCAATAAAGATATTTTTAAACAAGTGAGGGGTGTGGCGATGGGGGCTTGCTTCTCCCCCAGCTATGCATTCTTACATGTTGGCTGGTGGGAAGAGATGGTCCTCAAGACCACCCATCAGGCGCTCTTTGAATCTCACGTTGTAACATACTTGAGGTACGTTGACAATGTTTTTTTATTATGGCGGGGAAATGAAAATAAAGCATATAGCTTCATAGATGATATAAATAACTAGCCCTTAAATGTCAAATTCACTTCCCATATCCATAAAAATCGGATGTATTTTTTAGATGTAAGGCTTTATGTCAATGACGGTAAAATTGAAGGTTCGTTATACAGAAAACCAGCTTCTGGTAACATTACTTTATATGCAACAAGCTCACACCCTAAACACCTCATTGCTAGCATACTGTATGGAGAGATCCTAAGATTAAAACGTATATGCAGCAGTGAGGTAGATTTTAACAAATGTCAGTCTGACCTAGTGAATAGATTACAAGCCAGAGGGTATTCATATAAAGTGATCAGAGATTCTATAAGGAAGGTGAACACACGATCGAAAACAAGCCTTTTTGATAATCAAAGTAAAGAGGAAGACATTGTATCTCCAACTGCATTTAGAAACATGAACACCCCCAGACTAATTACAACATACAATAGGGAGGAGCATAAAATAAGATCTATCGTCAAGAAACATTAGCCAATAGTACTCACTGATAATACTCTTCTAAACAGATTGGCAGATACACCAATAATCACATTTAGACAGGGAGTACTATGGGTACTATTCTAGATAAAGCCTCACCTGATACTAGAAAGGCTGCCTCTTGGCTACAACATGCAAAGGGATTCAGAAAGTGTGCTACTTGAAGAGCATGTAAGTTTGGCCGAAACATGACTCAGTTTTCCACTCCTTTCAGTGAAACACTTTCTTCTATTCAAGGTTCTTACAATTATAAAACCGAATATGCTGTGTATGTCCTGACGTGCACCTGTGGCCATAACTACATTGGTAGTACGAAGCTTCAGGTGCACGTCAGGATATTACAGCATATAAGGGCCATTTTCCACAGCGATCAGGCATATCCTGTGGCACGTCATTTTAAGCGAGCTCATGCAAATTATATAAATTGCCATTCTTATTATGTCATCAATGCTGTAGCAAAATCTAGAATAGGAGGCAATAGAGAATGCCAACTTAGGCAACTGGAAACAAAAATAATTTTGGAGTTTGACAGCAAAAGGCCCAATGGTCTAAATACTACAGAGGATATGCATAACCTTTTGTGATAAATCTTGATGAATTTCGATTTCCTTCTTTTCCCTCATGATCTGATTTTAGTAGAATAAGAATGATTTAATGCAAACTAAGGCTTTTTATATGTCTTTTAATAGTATTTTGTCCAGCTGTGGTAATTTTACTGTTATTAATATATTAGCTTTCAGATGTTTTGCACTATTATTGTACTTTATCAGATCTTTTTTTGTATATAAATATATGTCGTTCATTCAGCACTTTACATTTGCAATTTTTTCACACTTTGCACCTATTTGCACAAGAAAACAAAAAAGAAAAAAATAATGTTGCACATATACAGTGTAATACATGGCCGCAAATGGATTTATCCTATGACACAAGGTTTAATATAACTACATTTGAATGCATTCAGTGGATTTATCCAGTTATATATATTTTTATCTTAAAAAGCGTCAGTGAATCTTTTGCACATATTTATTAGAATGTTAATCATTTACCTGCATATAAAATGTGACGTTTAGATAATATAATAATGAATGCTTATGGATTTGTTTACATTGACAAATGGCGTATGAATGTAGTCGTGTTTCTCTGACTATGGCCATGTGACCTGTGATGGTGGTCAAGGAGGTGTATCCACTTTAGAAAAATAAACGAAAATGGCACGTGAGCAAGGGCTTGGAGCTTAAAATGTGTTCTGTTGGGTGGAAAATAAATTAAGATCTTGCCTGAAGTTCTGAGGGGTCTGCGCCTCCATCTTAGCCACCGTGTGGGAGTCGGAAGTTGTGGGAGCAGTCGAGTGTGGATATATATATACATATAAATATATTAGTTGCACTAACTATATATCGCGCACCCGCAATCCACTGCTGATGATGTCACATATTACATCATTCATGACATGGTCAGTGACATCACTGATGACATCACTGATGACATCTCAAATGACATCACTGATGACATCTCAAATGACATCACTGATGACATCACTGATGACATCTCATTTGACATTACTGATCACATCACTGATGATATCATTCATGTGATAATACGATGAACCTCTTCAGACTCTAATATAACCTTAGATACAATCAGTGTAAACAGACACTCACAGACTGTCACTCATCCATGGAGTTACTCACACACCTAGTCAGTCAGGCAAAGAATCAATCACACCTCCATTTCCTCAACTATACATTTATACAAACTTTACTTATTCAAACATATACTAACACATATTTACTCTCTTATACAATCCCTGATACAAGTTCACAATGATTCATACAGCCACTCACACATTCACTGGCTCTTATGCACAGTTATTTATATATGTCAACTCTCACATGTACTGTGTTTTACATATGTACTTACTTTGACATGTAGCACTGAGATATCCATTCACTCACCAATACACTCATGCACACAGTCAACCGCCCATACAGCTGTTTCCACATGCACTTTTGAAACCATACATCTAGTGAATCAACTGCTCACACATCTATGCACAGTCATACACCTCCCAGCCACCCACACACACACTCAGTCTCCCATACAAATACTTGGGCAACCAATCAATAACCCATATAGTTACTCATATAGCTACTTATCAACACATGCAACAGTTTACAGAACAACAGACATAATGATGCACAAATTAAGACAGTTTAGTCACTAACCCATGCGAGACACATTTAATCACTCACTCATACAGTCAGTCATGCACCTACTAAATCCTTCATCCAGACACTTATACATCCACTCATTCTTCAATATGTAAGACATATTTTAACTTTACAGAAACATACAGTCACTGGATGTTGTCATCAGTGATGTCATCAGTGATGTCATTTGAGATGTCATCAGTGATGTCATCAGTGATGTCACTGACCATGTCATGAATGATGTAATATGTGACATCATCAGCAGTGGATTGCGGGTGCGCGATATATAGTTAGTGCAACTAACTATATATGGAATTTCAATGGTTTTGTGTGAGTAAAATAAGGTTTTGTAAATGCGAATTCCTAACTATATATGGTCTATAACCTATGGTTTTTTCAGTGAATTTTCAAGGTTTTGTAAATGCTAATTCCTAACTATATATGGTCTATAACCTATGGTTTTTTCAGTGAATTTTCAAGGTTTTGTAAATGCTAATTCCTAACTATATATGGTCTATAACCTATGGTTTTTTCAGTGAATATATATATATACATACATATATAAACATATATCATCTGTATATCTATATAAATACAAACATAAATGCATGCATACATATACTTATATGTATACAGATGCATGTTATTTACATGAAAGTTGAAAAAACACTAATAAAAGCAAAGCTAAAAAGCCACCACATTACAAACAGAATGGCTTTAACTTAAACGAGGGCGAGATCTATTGCATTTTCAATGCTTGTTTACTTTGGTTCCATCAAGAAGGCATTCAGATGTGTCACACATTTGCCATAAATTCTGAATGTTAGCACTCTAGTTGCACATTAGATCACTGTAGTAAAGCTACTGCTCACCAGGGACGTCTGCTGCTGGTATTCAAAGTGCATGTTTCAGTCTGCATGTCAGAATTTTTTTAATGAAATAGAAGAGGATTTGAGAAGTCACTCAAAATGATCCCTAATTTTTCTTTCTGAAGCACTAATCATACTTTCTATGGCAAAATTAACCCCCTCATGTTGTTCCTTTTTAAATTGAGTGTTTTCAGACTTACCACTTCATTCCAATCAAGATGGCTTCTGGTGTGCCATACTTTTGTCATAAGTAAGACTGTTAGCGTTCTAGTTGTTCTTTAGAACACTCTGGGACATTCTGTCATTGGGCTATACTTGGGGTACATCTGGGTGATATTTGGGCTACATTTAGGCTCTTTTGTCTCTGGTGGCCATCTTGGGAGACTGTATGTCAGAATTTTTTAATGAAATTGAAGAGGGTTTGAGAAGTCACTCAAAATGTGCCCTAATTTTTCTTTCTGCAGCACTAATCATAATTCATATGGCAAAATATACCCCCTCATTTTGTTCCTTTTTAAATTAAATGTTTTAAGAGTTACCACTTTATTCCAATCAAGATGGCTTCAGGTGTGCCATACCTTTGTAATAAGTAGGACTGTTAGCGCTCTAGTTGTTCTTTAGAACACTCTGGGACATTCTGTCATTGGGCTATACTTGGGCTACATCTGGGTGATATTTGGGCTACATTTGGGCTCTTTTGTCTCTGGTGGCCATTTTGGGAGACTGCATGTCAGAATTTTTTAATGAAATAGAAGAGGATTTGAAAAGTCACTCAAAATGTGCCCTAATTTTTCTTTCTGCAGCACTAATAATACCTTCTATTGCATAATATACCCCCTCATTTTGTTCCTTTTTAAATTAAATGTTTTAAGAGTTACCACTTTATTCCCATCACGATGGCTCCAGGTGTGCTATACCTTTGTAATAAGTAGGACTGTTAGCGCTCTAGTTGTTCTTTAGAACACTCTGGGACATTCTGTCATTGGGCTATACTTGGGCTACATCTGGGTGATATTTGGGCTACATTTGGGCTCTTTTGTCTCTGGTGGCCATTTTGGGAGACTGCATGTCAGAATGTTTTAATGAAATAGAAAAGGATTTGAGAAGTCACTCAAAATGTGCCCTAATTTTTCATTCTGCAGCACTAATCATACTTTCTATGGCAAAATATACCCCCTCATGTTGTTTCTTTTTAAATTAAATGTTTTAAGAGTTACCACTTTATTCCAATCAAGATGGCTTCAGGTGTGCCATACCTTTGTAATAAGTAGGACGGTTAGCGCTCTAGTTGTTCTTTAGAACACTCTGGGACATTCTGTCATTGGGCTATACTTGGGCTACATCTGGGTGATATTTGGGCTACATTTGGGCTCTTTTGTCTCTGGTGGCCATTTTGGGAGACTGCATGTCAGAATGTTTTAATGAAATAGAAAAGGATTTGAGAAGTCACTCAAAATGTGCCCTAATTTTTCATTCTGCAGCACTAATCATACTTTCTATGGCAAAATATACCCCCTCATGTTGTTTCTTTTTAAATTAAATGTTTTAAGAGTTACCACTTTATTCCAATCAAGATGGCTTCAGGTGTGCCATACATTTGTAATAAGTAGGACTGTTAGCGCTCTAGTTGTTCTTTAGAACACTCTAGGAGGCTGCAGTAGAACACAAAGGAATCAACTGACAGTCTCTGTCCTTGTTGGATGTACATGTTTTACTGAGAATGTCAGACTTCATTTTCACATGACTGAGAAAGATAATGTGAATTTACAGAAAATATGCTTTCAGTTTAGCTTATAGATCCCCTTCCAAACCACTGTGGGAAAATCATGAGATATTAGTTTTCTTTCAAACAATATTCATGATATCACAGCAGAAGGTTTTTTCACATGGTAAAATCACCTTAGAACCCACCACAATTCCTAAAACGAGTATGGTACCATCAACAAATGATTTATAATGTAACTAAAGTCCTAAAACCCTCTATTAACTACAATGCTTTTTAATGAGGTGCTATCATGTATATTGGTCCCAAGATGGCTGCCAACACTTCTTGGATGAAGTGCTGACAGCCAATCAGATCAGATGTGTGGTTAGGCCCAGATATATATCTTTTTTTGAACCTAAATTACTCAAAATCCACTGGAGCACATATATTGAGACCTAGCAAAGGCACATTGGGCTAACAGTCCCTACAATTTTGCCAAGTTTCATGCAAATCCATTCAGCCGTTCGAGCTAAAAGTGAGGCCAACCGCCCTATGGAAATTAACATGGGAAAAACGCGTTTTGGGACCCCCCTTTTTTCTCGGCCCCCCCTTGATGAAACCCCCCCAAATTGTCAGGGGCTGCTCAGAAACAAAATGTTCCATTTTCCTGAAAATTTCAGCCAATTCCGTCTACAAACGCCAAAGTTATTAGACATAGAATTTTCAAAAATCCCATAGAGAAAAAATCCTAACTATATATACCTACTGGCGACCGCCAGTAGGTAATATATATACATATATATATATATATATATATATATATATATATATATATTACCTACTGGCTATAGCCAGTAGGTATATATAGTTAGGATTAATTCTCTATGGAACTTTTGAAAATTCTATGTCTAATAACTTTGGCGTTTGTGGACGGAATCGACTGAAATTTACAGGAAAATGGCACATTTTGTTTCTGAGCAGCTCTTGAAAATGTGGGGGGGTTTCGTCAAGGGGGGGCCAAGAAAAAAGGGGGGTCCCAAATGCGTTTTTCCCATGTTAATTTCCATAGGGCGTTTGGCCTCACTTTTAGCTCGAACGGCTGAATGGATTTGCACGAAACTTGGCAAAATTGTAGAGACTGTTAGCCCGATGTGCCTTTGCTGGGTCTCAATATATGTGCTCCAGTGGATTTTGAGAAATGAACGTTTTAAAAAATTTATATATCTGTGACAGCGTCCCGGGTAGCGCTCCAGATCGCGTACTTTTCGCGTCACGGAGCTTTGCGAAGCGATGCTGATTGGCTCTCCGGTGTCTGTCAACATTCTAAACAGTCCGGTGCGGCCGCCATCTTGTCTCTCGGTAGGATCGAGAGACAAGAAGAGGTGAAAAACAAAGGGGGAATTTAATGAAAGGGGGCAAGGTAGACCCCTCTTGACCCCCTAGGAATGATGTTGTGGTTATTATAGGGTCCCGTGGGGAAAATAAAAAAAAATTGATTTTTCACGGTAGAAGCGCTTCCCGGATCGCGAACCGGGCCGCAAACTGGTAGCGAAACGGGAATTCGCCATTTTGTGTTTCGATTTAATTAAATTACTAGGTATAAGGGGGTACGGGAGACGTATCCTGATCCCTTATGTTTTCTGAGGGTGGCTGAGGAGGCTCATATATGTTGATGCATGTCTTCCAGCGGCTGTGCGTGAGCATTTTATTTTTTTTGCTGCGTGACATCTGTTAACGTTCGATTCGATGGAAATCAGGAAGTGTTGACCGCCATTTTGTCACTGCGATAAAATATTTTGTTAGAAATTAATCCTTATTGATAAACATTGTCTGCTCCATCTTGCCTTTTTTCCAATGCCACACTTTTGTCGAGCCCGGCAGCCATTTTAGATGCCTTGACCAGACCCACTGTCTGCACCCTCGCAAGCATCTCCCCCACGCACTGGTCACTCCCGCTCTTTTTCTCATGTATGGGCTAGAAACCTCCTCCCATCTGTGCTGTTCTTCTCTGAGAATCACACCCTGTGCCCGCCCGACACCTGCCTTTCACCCTATTCACTACCGCACCCTCTGACACTCCTCTTCCTCTGTGTCCGATTGCCCAGGCCCGTCCCAGGCTATCACCTAGCCCTGCAGATGTAGTTTATGGCCTCAACTGTAAAGAATCACCCCTCTTCAAAGAAGTTACAGTAGATCAAGGCCCCCACCCGATGAGATCCGTCACACTACACGCGTTCCTGCAATCTGATAACCATCCTGTATTGTGATTGGAGAGGGGATTCTCACTGTGAGGGTGTGTGGGACCGAGCCTGAAGCGGAAGATTCCAGGGATGCCTTTTTGTACATCAAAGTCTTCACAATTATGTGTCACATTAGAAATATTTAGCACTCCAACAAAGTAGAAGGAAAATAACACTTTAATAACTTATAAATATATACATCGCAACAAAAACAGTAAACACCTTAAAACATTTTTTATTAAAACAGAAGCAACAATGGTTTATGACATGGGGAACAGTAGTGATATCCTGGGCGGGTGATGGAACTGGGTTTGTTAATGGAAAAACATCTACAGAGAAAACTATTGGTAAATTATACTTCTCCGGAAATTTTAAACTCACAAATGTTTCATTTGTGTAATCGTTTTATGAACATGTACATTAAAAAACTAAAAGAAATGCCAAGAACGTCCCATGTGAAAGTGAATTTAAAGCAGAGCAGGCTGGAACTGTAAATGGGGGGGGGGTATTTATTTGTGGAAAACATAACAGAGTAAGTGGTCGTTGATTTCATAGTAAAAAGTGCGACAAGTGCAACAAAATCTTATCGATAATTCATTGTGAGCAAGTACCAAAAGTGTCGACAATTCTAACCTTCAATAAATACAGTAATCAATGATGCATTAGAACTTAATATCAATTCATTGTCCGAATGTGTAATCAGTACAAGTCCCATGTCAATTTATTGTTCGAACGTATAATCAATACCCATCCCGGATCAATTCATTGTCCGAACATATAATCAGTCTTATCCCATATCAATTCATGTGCTAAAAACTGCATACATATCTCATGATATCAAGGCTGAGCAATCGGGGCACAATAGTTTCATTTGTACCGGCGCCATTTTGGGTGAGGTCAGGAAGGTCCAAGTATAGTCAAAATGTCTCCACCAACTCGTGGTTGGACCGGGACCTCTTTCGGCAGTCCAAAAGTTTTCGTTGAAGGGTAGTAGATGGGACTGGCGACATGAACCATCAGTCAAAGAGGGGTGGGAGGCAAAAATCTCTCCTACCGGGTCATACTGGTGTCCCACCGGAACTGATCAAGTTGGTAGTCTTGCAGGATTTTGGTGATTTCAAGACTGAGGCCGGCGCCGGCATGAGCGCGCCGACGTCCCGCGGCTACGTCGTGGTCGTTCCGTGGGTGATCATGGCAGTCATTCCCCATCGGGGGTCGGGGGCCCCCGTGGCTCTTATAGAATCTTCAAAGTTGAGGAGAACGTTTCTGGATGCAGGACTCATTTTGTAGTTGAACTCAGAAGCGCCGTTGCACCGCAACAGTGGACGAGACCTCCGCTGGGTGAGCGGAGCATCATTGCCTCGCAATAGTGGACGAGACCTTTTGTCGTGTGAGTGCAGCGTTGCTGCATCGCAAAAGTGGAGGAACCCTTTTGTTGGGTGAGTGGAGCGTCGCTGCATCGCAAGAGTGGACGAACCCTTTTGTTGGGCGAGTGGAGCGTCGCTGTATCGCAAGAGTGGACGAACCCTTTTGTTGGGTGAGTGGAGCGTTGGGGGTGCAGCTGAGGGGCCGCCACCTGGGGGGGTGAGAGAGGCTCGTTTGCGCCGCCTCTCCCTCCCAGCGCACCCCACGCCGACACCTGGCGTTGATATCCGTGATGTCCGGACCAGGCGATAAGAGGGGGGGGGTCGGAGGCAGAGGCAAGACATCCCCCCCCGTGGCCTGCAGGGCGCCAGAAGAGAATGGGAAGACCAGTACATTCCGGGCCGACCATCCCACGACTTCTCCGGCTGATGGCGGCTAGTCGGGCCCCGCCCTGCACGTGTCGAGGCCTCATCTTCCGGATGGGCGTAACCGTGGACCTGTTGCACTTCGGGAGTTTCCGGAATGGGGGAAGGTATCTGCTGATTTGTATTTATTTCATGTTACCGTTATTGGGCGTGGCGGGCGGTGGGACAGACATGCTTGGAGCAGTGGGGGGGGGTGGCTGCCGTAACGTCAAGCTTGGCTTCTTTCACCACTTTCATGTTTCTTATTTCTAGCGAAGTCAAACACTCATCAGAGGCCTACTGATTTTGTTCGATTTCTTTCCCTTCCTTTTCAAGTGTGTTTCATGCTAAAGTTTCTGTTTAACAGGATACAGGGATTACTTCGTATTTTACATATGTCTTCTTTATTAGGGGTTCTCTCCGGTTGAGTCAGATGATGTACCTCTAATAAATGGTCCGGGTGGAAGTAGTTTCTCAATCAGTGGGGAGTAGATGGGCATGACAGATTACAACGGGGGGCAAAGGTCCGCATTACCCACCCTTTACTACTTGCAAAGACTAGACAGAATATTTCTATTCCACGTTATTTGCAAACAGAGAGTACCTCGAAAGAACTATTCCTTGAACAATAAATGTCCAGCCAATCAATCAATCAGGCATGACGGATTACAACGGGAGACAAAAGTCCGCATTACCTATCCTTCACTATCTGCAAAGGGAGACAGAATATTTCTATTCTTCTCTGTTTGTAGACAGGGAATATCTCAAACAGCAATAATCGATAAAAAAAATAGTAGGATTATAACACTTTAATAACTTATAAATATATACATCGCAACAAAAACAGTAAACACCTTAAAACATTTTTTATTAAAACAGAAGCAACAATGACAACTAACAATAGTGATATCCTGGGCGGGTGATGGAACTGGGATTGTTAATGGAAAAAGATCTACAGAGAAAACTATTGGTGAATTATACTTCTCCGGAAATTTAAAACTCACAAATGTTTTATTTGTGTAATCGTTTCAGGTCAAACGGATTGTGGGACAATGTTCACAATGGAAGAGTCACCAAAAGGCATTTGGATCGATGTTGCAGCAGGCTGCCATGTATATAGTTATTTAATAAAACGTTTTACCCTGTTACTTTGCTGGTGTGTTGTATATATTTATAATATTTGCATAGGGTTTGTCGTTATTTTGGGTGGGGTGGGGTGGGTGGCGGAGTCGAGCTGTCTTGTAGCCATCATGGTGTGGAGCTAAGTTCATCTTACTAGTTTCGTATTTCTCATGAGGGGTTGTTCTTAATGTTTCTATTTTAGCGAGGTCAAAAACAGATCCCATTAGTGGCCTACTGATTTTGCTCGATTCCTTTTGTTTTTTTAAACTATTTTTCACTATCTGCAAAGACTAAACAGAGTATTGCGACTCTGTGCTTGTTTGTAAATACAGAATGAACCAAAGAGAACCAATTCTAAAACAGTAAATGCTTGGATAGCAATCAATCAAATAGAGAGAGAAGCAGGCACGACGGATTACAACGGTGGCAAAGGCCTGCGTTAACTACCCTTCACTATCTGCAAAGAGAGAGTACTGCTAAGAGAAAAGAGGGGGGGGCAAGGGGGGCAGCGTTCAAAGCACATCAGCGTGCATAAACACGAAAATGTTTTTACCTATCATGTACTTGACATTTGACAGCATTTGATATTTGGTATTAAAAAACCATTGAAATTCACAGAAAAAACCATAGGTTTTAGGCCATATATAGTTAGGAATTAGCATTTACAAAACCTTATTTTACTCGCACAAAACCATTGACATTCGCATATATAGTTAGATGCGCTAACTATATATCGCGCACCCGCAATCCACTGCTGATGATGTCACATATTACATCATTCATGACATGGTCAGTGACATCACTGATGACTTCACTGATGACAACTCAAATGACATCACCGATGACAACTCAAATGACATCACTGACAACATCACTGATGACATCAATCATGTGATAATACGATCAACCTCTTCAGACTCTAATATAACCTTAGATACACTCAGAGTAAACAGACACTCACAGACTGTCACTCATCCATGGAGTTACTCCAACACCTAGTCAGTCATGCACTGAATCAATCACACCTCCATATCCTCAACTATACAGTTATACACACCTTACTTATTCAAGCATATACTAACACATATTTACTCTCTTATACAATTCCTGATACAAGTTTTCAATGAACCATTCAACCACTCACACATTCACTGGCTCTTATACACAGTAATTTATATATGTGAACTCTCACATGTACTGTGTTTTACATATGTACTTACTTTGACATGTAGCACTGAGATATCCATTCACTCACCAATACACTCGTACACAGTCAACCACCCATACAGCTGTTTCCACATGCAGTTTTGAACCCAAAGATCTAGTGAATCAACTGTTCACACATGTATGCACAGAGTCACACACCTCCCAGCCACCCCACACACACACTCACTCTCCCATACAAATACTTGGGCAACCAATCAATAACCCATATAGTTACTCATATAGCTACTGATCAACACATGCAGCAGTTCATAGAACAACAGATATAATGATGCACAAATTAAGACAGTTTAGTCACTAACCCATGCACTCAGTGAGACACATTTAATCACTCTCTCATACAGTCAGTCATGCACCTACTAAATCCTTCATCCAGACACTTATACATCCACTCATTCTTCAATATGTAAGACATATTTTAACTTTACAGAAACAGATAGCCACTGGATGATGTCATCAGTGATGTCATCAGTGATGTCATCAGTGATGTCACTGACCATGTCATGAATGATGTAATATGTGACATCATCAGCAGTGGATTGCGGGTGCGCAATATATAGTTAGCGCATCTAACTATATATGCGAATTTCAATGGTTTTGTGCAAGTAAAATAAGGTTTTGTAAATGCTAATTCCTAACTATATATGGCCTAAAACCTATGGTTTTTTCTGTGAATATATATATATATATACATATATATATATACATATATATATATGAAGAAGCAATCCCAACCCGTCAATGGATGACAGGCAACGGCAGGGTGCAGACCTCAGTACGCCTCAGCAAACAGTCGTAAAGGAGCTCACAAAAGATCCAACTCGAGTGAGTAGCAGGAATAAACGTTTATTTTATAAATGACGCGTTTCGCTCCACAAGGGAGCTTGTTCATATATATATATATAGTCAAGTCAACAAAGCTTTATTTCGTTAACAATAAAAAAAGAATTTCATCTGAAAGACTTTTTACAGCTGGTTAATAGAAGATTAAACATTAGCAGCTTTGCAAATGATTAAAAACAGTTAATTACACAAATTCTTTATAAAACCTTTCGTCTGATCAACCATGCCCAGCTTATGAATTTAGCCACCCCACAGGCTAGAGTTGTACTAGGATCAGCCTTAAGTATTCTTAGTGCAACAGAGTGGTCCCTAGTTTAAAGCTGCAGGCACACAGGTTTAAGACATTTCAGTCTGGGTTTTGTATAGGCTGGGCAGTCAAAAAAGAAGTGAGGGATATGTTCAGCGACTCCTGCACAATTTGGACAGTCCGCATGCGTTTAGTGTGGGGGCTTCCATTTACTGGTACGATCACGGAGAGGAAGGGTACCCATCCTAAACTGGATAAAAAGAGTCCTGTCTCTCGGCTTTGTAATAAAGTCCAGATAGGGCTCCAGGCGAGGTGTATGCTTATGTTGACGAAATACCTCTGTCAACCTGCCTTGGTTTGGGTCCCTCTGCTCTTGGTCGTGAACCCATGCCCAAAAGGCTCTCTTGGTTTCTACCTTTGATAATACTGCCCCAGACTCCCAAGCAGTTGAGAGGCCCGTGGCCAAGAGGAGCTTCCTAATATTAGTTAACCATGTGATCTTGTAGGATCCTTGGAGGTTCATGTCCTCTCTTAGGCCCTCGGCATACTTGGAAAGCTCTGGAGTACGCCATAGCCGGGCCCAATATAAGAGAGGACGCACTGTGACTAGGTCCTTAATTGAACGGCGACTCAGATCACTCAAAAGTGGCTTAGTTGGGGTGACCCTCGGGAGTGAGAGAAGTTCCTTAAAGAACTTGTTTTCTGAGGTGACTAGCACATCCACACATCCGAAGCCCCAGAGTTCTGCACCATATAGGGCACAGCCTACGGCTTTAGCAGCATAAATTTTCAGAGCAGGAGCAATGGGCCTAGTAGTGGACACACGATGTTCACTCCCTTAAACTCCTACTACCCGTTTGTGGTTTAGAGCCATTTTATCGATATGTGACTGCCAGTTGAATTTATCAGAAATTTTGATCCCCAGATAATCAAACACTTTAACGCGCTCAAGTGGCACCCCATCAAGAGTCAAAGTAGATCTAGACGATCTGCTTGGATTGAAATAGAGAAGCTTACTTTTGGAGGTGTTAATGACAAGACCCCTCATCTTACAAAACAAACAAAAGCGATCCAACAGCTTCTGCAACCCTGCAGGGGTTTTAGATACTAACAGCGTATCGTCCGCAAAGAGTAAAGCGGGAATTTTATCACCTTCCAGGACCGGGGCGTCAGCATTAATTTCAAGCAGGAAGGAGACCACGCCGTTCACAAAAGCGTAAATAGTGTGGGAGCCAGTACGCAACCCTGGCGGACGCCTCTACTCACAGGAATTTTCTTAGTTTTTTGCTCTTGTGATCCCCACCTAATGCGGGCATAGTTTCCATCGTGCATATAGGCCAGGAGGTTCAGAATGGGTGAAGGGATCCCAATCTCCGGCAGGACCAGCCATAGGCGGTCTCGGGGGACTAGGTCAAAGGCGGTCTTTAAGTCAATGAACGCCAAATAAAGACCGCCTTTGCCAATAGTACCCACCTTCCAATGCAATAGTGCCAACCTAAATGCCTGGTCTATTGTACTTGTGAAGGCCCTAAAGCCCACCTGGAACTGCGAGATGATATTATTTTCTTCTGCCCATTAAAGGATCCTCTCCAGGAGAACCCTACCAACCAGCTTTTGCCCAGCGTCTATAAGACTTATTGGCCGATAGTTGGCCGGGTCCCCCCTTGAACCCTTATTATAAATGGGGATTACTTCGGCCCCCTTCCAAGAATATGGGACCGGTGAGCCTTCCAACAGGGCATTGGTGAGAAGTATAAAAAATGTAGCCCACTCTTCAACGTTAGCTCTAAATAGGTCACCCGATATGCCATCTTGTCCCGGGGCCTTAGCGGGTACAATCTAATTAATAGCAGCCACCACCTCCTTCTTCTCTATCCTAGGAAAAATACCCTGAGCAGGGATGCTACCATAACACCGCTTGTGGGCCCTGTGCTATCTGTTTCGTCAACCCCACTCCCTATTGGATATATGGTTAGGGATTTGGTCCGATTCGTGACCGTTAGATCTCCTCACCAAAGCCCAAAAGAGCTCACCATTCTTGGACTGGCTTGCTGTTTTTAGACTGTCCCAGTGTGAATCCTCCCAGCCCCTCTTTGCATCTAGGATCGCTTGTCTATACTCCATTCTTGCTAGCCTAACCACAGCAGGATTATTGGTTTTAATAGCAAGAATCAGACTGTTTTGTTTTAATCTACAGTTTTTGTCAAACCACTTCTGCGCTGGATTGGCACTCATCGGGTGCTTTTTGCTAGAATTTATGAACAAAGTGCCAATCTTATCTATTGTGTCAACATAGATAGTTTCTGCTGCAACGGACCAAGCCTCTTTCATACATGCCGAAGAAAGCCGAATGGTCTGGTCACTAAGTATTTCACCTAGGGTGCTTAATCTTTGCTCATTCATGATAAACTTTGGCCATTTGAGGAACCTATTACAGTTAGAAGGTAGGACTGCCTTTGTTAGCATTCTTAATCCAGTAGTAGAATCGTCCACCTTCCTTTTCCACATTTCCAACATTGTGAGGGACAAGGGGCTATGATCACTGTCTATTGATGGTATAATGATCATATCAACCACAAACATCCATGACCTCCTATCAACCAATATATAATCAATTCTACTTTGACAGGAGACCCTGTTGTATGTATTTGCCCCCATTACGTCAGAGGACATACGACCATTTACAGCTCTTAGCCCAAATTCTAACATTAAAGCGTTCATTTGAATGACCACCAGCGACCATTTCTTCACTGGCGCAAGTGACAGAGAGGGGATGCTCCACCTAGCATCATCCTCATAAGTTCCTAAAATGTCTTCCGTTGCCAAGGGCTCAAATGAGCAATTTAGAACACCGGCGACCAATACAAAGGAATCAGAAGGACAAGAGAGGAGCATTTCAGAAAGGACAGTAATGGTGGAAGATTTAGCCCCCCCTTGGGTACCTCTAGCATATATATTAAAAAGTTCCCAAGTAATGTTGCCCTTGTTGCCCTTAAGAGAGAGTCTCATTACATCTGGTGAGGTACATGAACAGTGGGTAATCTTGAGATTAAGCTCTGCCCTGATCCAAACCATAAGTCCTCCAGATGGGCGACCTTGACCAGACGAGGTAGCAGGTACATGAAAACAAGTGAAACCAGGCTTGTACAAAGGTTCAAGGCACCATGTTTCCTGAAATAAACACAGATCATATCCATCAATAAAATCATTCCAGTCCGGTAATGAAAGCTTATTACGTAAGCCTGCAACGTTCCATGAGATGAGTCTGGGATTACTAGTAAGACCTTTACGAGGGATTAGGACACTTAAGGATTGATCTGAGACCCAGCCATCAATGTTGTTAACCCTCTGAGGAGATAAGGCAGAAGTTAGTATTTCAGAACCCGGAAACTCTGGTGCGACGGGGGACCAAGAGTACAGCTAACTTTGGGAGAGGGAGAACTAATTGGTGCTCCTTCTTGGACCTGAAGTCAGTCGACAGCCTCCAGACAGCTGAATCGATTATGAATGGGTGTTTGGTTTGCAAAAAGGAGGCTTAGACCACCCCCCCGGGGAATCCCCCTTCCATTTCGCTGCACAAGTGTCCACCCATCCGCTACTGAGGTAAAGTGACCTGGGGGATAAAAGTAGGTCAGTGGGAGAGGGCGAATGGTAACTCCTGGGCAGGGATATCTCCAATTACAGATATACTCAACCATTCTCGTATCATTAAAATTGACCAAAACACAATCCCCCCTTATGTTCTTAGCCAAATGACCCACCCATGGCACTCTCCAGAAAATCAATAATTTACACACTATATGTGGTGGCAATGGTCTATTTTTATTCAGCCAGTGGGCGACCCTGTTCCTCAGCGCTGGGGGAGATTCAATTTTGTGCTTACCTAGTTCCGGGACCCCTGCAAGTACTACCACAAATGAACAAACTTCCGGGTGTAGATTGAAAATATTTTCATCCCTGGGAACCTGAACTATAGGGTCTCCTCTACCCTCGCTAAGTTGAGGTATGCTGTGCTGAGATGAATTACTAACAGCAGCTGCAGCTGCAGCTGCAGCTTTATCTTTGCTGGGGGCTATTACTGGTGCCTGATGGACCATGGGCAACGTCAGCGGGTCCCTCGAGGCAGGCAGGGTATTCCCCCCTCTCCCTTTTTCTAATGGGTGGTCACCCTTAATTGGAACTGCCTTTTTTGAAATATCAATAAGTCCCTTTAGATCGAACTCCATTTTTTCTATGTGTTGTTCGATTCTGCTGAGTCTATCCTCTAGTGGGAGAAAAGAAGAAGTCTGATAGTGTCACATATATCAGTCAACAAAGAGTACATCCCCTCTGCACTTCAAATCAGGCTTATCCCCCCACTCGCAGCTTGTGATTGTAAGGAGGTTGGCTCAGCTATGGGTGTAGCTTCAAATTCCAAGGCATCCACAGCGGGCTTTCCTATAGCGGGAGATACTTTTGCGATGCTTTCTTTTTCTTCCCGCCAATGTTATTAGACAACCCTTGCTTATACTTAGGAATAGACCCTGGGTGTCTCGTACCTAATTGTCTGGTGTTATGCTCCTCTACAGTGCAAGGCACAGATGGTAACTTGTGGGGACATATCAGCAATGATTCGGAGACCGTGGACTGGTCCCCAGAGGAAACATGATTAGTGTCTGGAGTTGGTCGATGTATGATCGGGGATTCTAGAATTGCTAGTGCACCAATTCCACTGGTTTGGCCTGAATGAGCAGGAGTCCGTGCATTGGCAAAATGCCCCATCGAGGACCTTCTGGCAAGCATTAGATCCTGGGATACACGACGTTCCATCAGCGTAATCCCCTGATCTATCACACAATTAACACTAGTTATGAGCTGGTCCATTGTTCCTGTAATATTATCAGTGTTCACTCTACCTCTGGGCTCCTTTGGGGGCATTATAAGGGCAGTGAATCGAAAGAAAACAATGAAGTACTCACAAAGCAATCCCCCGGAGTGGAATGAAGGGGGGTGGCCCGTCTTGTCCTTGTCCGCTCTTGAACGGGCTTAAACGGACCTGCCTTTGCCCCGGGCTTTGCCCGGCGTGTCCCGCGAAGCGGGGCTCAGCGCCTGCTTTATGCACCTCATGGTGCGGGCGCGTCGTCAGCGCTGCGCACCACCGCTGTGCCTGCCGGGAGTTGTGGTCCCGGGGCGGCGGCGCGAGGAATGGTGCAGCTGACTCTCGGCCAGTGGCGGCGTAGGAAATGGCCAGCTTGACTCTTGGCGGCGTCCTGGCGTGCAGAAAAGGTAAGGTAAGGTTGTCAGCGAGGTCCCCCTGCCTCAACTCGATAACATATCCCTTCTCCTCTTGCTGTTTCGGGAAAAGTTTTTCTGTTTCGGGAAAAGTGTTCCCATATATATATTGAATAAATTGGAACCAAACAATTTCATTACAAAAACAAGAAAAGACATCCAGGTAAGGCTAAATAAACAAGAAGAAAAAATCAAATTGCGCAAACAGTTTAAATTTGCCAGAGATAAAAAAGACTATGCAGAGGGGAGAATTTATGTATGGAAATACGAACAAGCAAGAAAATCAAAAGTCAGTACAAAGCCTAATGCAGTGACAGAAAGCCAGGTACAAAGTCATAGAATTGCTGAGGGGGCATCACTATCAGGGGCTGAAGGAGAATCCCTCACAAGTGATTCAACATCAGATAGTTGTAGCTCTTACAGCCTGGGTGAAACGAACAATATGAGAAGGCTGGACTTAGGGGAGGAGGTGGATTTTTTAGCTATAGATCGCCGTTAGACGCTGAGACCCAGGAACTAACCACCTCAACAAAAGCAAACAAACAATCAAAAGAAGAGAAAGGCGCAAAAAGAGAAAATGCAAAACCAAAGAAAAGGAACTATTGGCGCAAAAAGTAGATGACAACACAATAGTTAACCTTTCATCGTTAACACTATCTGAAGCAGAAAAACAACTGTTATCCCTAGGACTGTCATTCTTCCCGGTAAGTGACTTTAATTATACCAGCACAAGGGTGGATGTCTTTTGTTTTATCCACAAATTGAAATTAAAGAAATTCTTGGCTATCAAAGATGGCTTGAAAGAACCGCAACAGAAAAACATTATAGCTGGAAACACTACAAAATCTTTACAGGTGTCTGACATCCTTATGCTACAAACAATGCAAGAGTTAGTAGATGAGGAAAAAAGTGATGTTAGAGAAAAAGAACTGCAGACATCACAAGACACATTGAGTAATGCCAATATCAGACAACAAGGAGCAGGCATCAGCCCTTTCAAAATGAAATCAACTTTTGTACCTACTATGCCTAGGGACGCCATAGATATCTATCATGAGTGTGTCACTAATGAAATAAAAAAACGTAACCATCAAATCAGACATAAAAGACGATCACGAACATATCAAGAAAAATCATATACCAACTTAATTAAAAAATTCAGCAACAATCAGGAAACAGTGGTGAACAAGTCTGATGAAGGCGGAAACATAGTGATCTGGCCATGTTGCAATTATATCATGGAGGCACACAGACATCGAAATGATCTGGAATGCTATGCTAAAGCAAGCCTTTCAGAATACAGACAAGCCCAAGAAAATCTAAAAAAACTCCTTGCACGCTGGAAGATGGAGGGTATGATTTCGAATGAAGAACATAAATATCTAAAGGTGGATTTCCCTATAGTCCCAAGACAATATTTTATTCCGAAAATCCACAAGAAATGCACCCCAGTACCAGGAAGACCGATCATATCGGCAATTGCGAGTATGGGGGAACATGTGACTGAATATGTTGATTATTTCTTGCAGAGCTTTGTCAAAAAAATTGGCAACATATATTAAGGACACTAGTGACTTTTTGACCAAATTACAAAAAGTGAAATGGGCAGTGGACTTTCTATTCATAGCATTGGACATAGAATCACTATATACTAGCATCCAACATAAAGATGGTCTGAGAGCTGTGAAAGAATTTCTAGACCCTAGACCAGCGGAATGTTATAAACATAACAAGTTATTGATGGAATTGATTAACTGGTGTTTGACCAATAACTTTTTTGTTTTTAATAATGACATGTATGTGCAAAAGAGGGGTGTTGCTATGGGGGCCTGATTCTCTCCCAGCTATGCGTGTCTTCATGTAGGCTGGTGGGAGGAGCAGGTCCTCAAACGGATACACTCCGTAGAGTATGAGAACCATGTACAGCACTGGTTCAGGTTTATTGACAATGTTTTTATTATCTGGAAAGGAGATGTCAAAAGTGTACTAGATTTTATTGATAAAATTAATGAAAGTCCAGTGAATCTTAAGTTCACCTCTCAGATAAATGATGAAAGCATAGCATTCTTGGATGTCGGGTGTTTGTGAAAGAAGGACAAATTGCAACTACATTACATAGAAAAAGCACTGCTGGAAATACGACTCTGCATGCCAACAGTGCTCATCCCAAACACCTAATAGACAGTGTTCCCTATAAAGAATTACTTAGACTCAAAAGAATCTGTACTAACAAAGAGGACTTTACTATATGTTGTGAGGAGGCCTTGGAGAGATTTAGAAAGAGGGGATATGAGGAAAGGAGATTGCAGGAAGCAGTTAAAAAAGTGAACAAAAAATCATGAGAATACCTTTTTTCCACACTTACAGAGGAAAAGATAGATGTAGAGGATGAGATACCCAGGCTTATCACCACATAAAACAGACAAGAAAGGAATATCAGGTCAATTATCAGGCATAATTGGCCGATAATATTGAAAGATGGTGTATAAGCCCCAGGCTTCCTGACCAACCAACGATTACTTTCAGAAAAGGGCCATCTATGCGCACACAGTTAGTGAAAAACAGTCCAGTCAATTGGTTGACAAACAGACAAGGATTTTTTAAATGTACCTCATGCCGAGCGTGCAAATTTGGGGTCAACACATCTGAATATACTACCCCGTTCAGTCCCACTGCCATTAAGATAAAGGCTAATTTTTGCTGTAGAACAGAATACGCTGTGTATGTTCTGACATGCACCTGTGGCTTAAGATATGTAGAAAGTACAAAGCTACAGGTGTATGTCAGAATTTTACAACATCTGCGTGCCATAGTCAACGATGATCCGACGTATCCAGTGGTGAGACACTTCAAGGCAGTGCATAACAACGTTCTTAACTGTCTGAGGTATTTTGTCAAAGCTGTACCAAAACTGGGAAGCGGTGGAGATAGAGAGAAAAAGCTACGAAAACTTGAATCCACCACCATTCTAGAATTAGACAGCAAAACTCCAAATGGTCTACACAACACGGAACAACACGGAAACAACACGGAAGATCTCCACTATTTCCTATAAAAATATATTATTTACCCCTTATAGTACCTTATGAAACCTTTGAAATATGCTACCAAACACATAGATAATCATCACCTTGCGGATTAAGACATTATATGCATTTATGTAGGATATAAGCTAATTTACATGCTTCATTGCACTTTAGTAATTTATTCATATATTTTATCACATATGCACTCAATTTTATATTATTTTTAATATTATAAAAATAGGTATCTTAGGTAGCACTTGCACTTTTTTAGAATAACACTATATCATCATGGAATTTTCAATTACAGCATGATGAAATTTTAATAGTTTATAGGGTCAGTCAACTTGCCCTTAAATAGAGCAGGACAACAGTCATGACAAACCAATTATCACATAATGATAACATTGCTAATTTGCACAATTACAAAATATTATTACTATGTTCTTAAATCAATATTTCTACATGGTTTTAACTTTGGAAGTATAACTTTAGTCTGTGATAAAAAGAGTATAATATCTGTTATTATATGTAGATTATATATCTTTGTTATGGATCCATATATTTATTTGTTTATTATGAATGTGAATATTTATTATTGCATCGTTATCAATTTTAAAATCAAGTATTTTACTGTGATTTCGAAAATAATGTTATGTGAAACAAAGGACCCAACTTAGAAAACAGACTATAAGAACATATTGTGTGCCATCATGATGATAAGTATGTTTTTTATGTTCATTAATCACGTGGTGTTGAAATGTAATTTTAAAATGGCGAATGGCTTGTCCAATGTGAGTGTGATCAAGGACTGGAGAAGTCTGAAACGCGTCACTGAGGGGAAATAAAAACATCTAAGCCATACCTTCCCGTGGTCCGTGTCTCTCTTGCGCTCTGCGGGGATAGCAGGAGAGTCGTTTGGAGGTGATTGATATATATATATCCTGCCACTGTGCTCATAAATAATATATGGACATTTACAACATATGGGCTCCATATCGTTTCCACTACATGCACTTGATGGCAAGCCTTGGCAATGCAGGCTTATTTACCACGCATTGCACTACATTAGGAATCAAGAAGAACACTATAACTTATGCTGCACTTTCAAAAGAAACTAACTTCAAGTTTTGAATTTTATAACACTGTTTTGTTTATTGCACTATCACAAATTTTTTAGGATATGGTTTTTATACTCACATGCTGAACAATATATCTGTTTTAAATTACTGGAGAAGAAAAGCCGTGCTGAACAAAGCAAATGGTGGGAGGCAAGGTCGCTAAAAATGTACCTGGATTTAGATAGGGTCCCTCGTGGACTCCGCATCCTTCTAGCGCCCAGCTGTGAAAAACCAAACCCCATGTTGGTGCGCGAGTGAGATGACTGTAATCTGGACTCCTCCAAAAGATTAATGCATATTTTGGTAAAACATGCAAGTCGGATAGAACAGAATTGTTAGAAGAGATCAATAAAATCAATGAGGAAATTGAGGCACTGAACGAGGAAGAAGAAGCAAAGAAACTCAGGAAGGAAATATGCACAAGATTGAAAAAAGGAAGACATCATAAAAAATAGAAAAACATATAAAATTTTCCGTGACAAAACGGACTATGAAACCGAACAAATTTTCACCTTCTCTGGGAAATATGAGGCCTTAAGAAAAAACAGACAAGCAGGCAAACAAGCTATGACAAAGCCTATAACTGTGAGGTCTGAAAATACAGCGATAGGCTCATCAACCTCAGAAGACAGCTCCAATCCAGATAGTGACCAGGAAAAAGAAGAACAAGCAAGGGCAGCAGGCAGCAAAAACACACTGGATGAAGAGTTGGCCCTTTTTTTCGAGGACAGAAGGAAAACCCTGCGCCCTCGGACAAGGCAACAAAACTTTACCGCTCAAAAAACTGCAAGCGGAGAGAGCAAAAGAAAGCCGGCAAATGTAGGGGCAACGCGCAAAAAGAAAGGGAGATGGGGCAATAACAATTAACCCCCACAAATCTTGATAAAACTGTGATTAATCTTGCAGGAATTGAATTGAGTCAAAAAGAGAAGGAAATACTTAGCCTGGGTTTGACATACTGCCCTAGGAGGGATTTTAACTATGTTAATACCAGACTGGATGTGTTTAAAAGTACAAGGAACTAAAACTTAAAAAGTACTTTATGGTGAATAAATTTGGCAAAGAACAAACAGCGCCATTAAGTGACATTAACACAAAAGATATTCAAGTTTCACAATCCAGGGAGATCCTAATGGAGGAACTCCAAGAACTGTGACAATCAAACTCACCAAATGAGAGCGGCATAACGCGAACACAACCAGGACAAACTGCCTCACTGTGCCTCACACCAGTCACCCAACAGAGAAAATCCCTAACGAATTTTAAATCCAAATCCAACTACAATCCAGTTATGTTAAAAGATGCAATAGGCCTCTTTCATGATCAAGTTACCAGTCAACTAAAGGATCTGAATATAAAAATTCACAGGGGCAGACACAAGTACAACAAGAAAACAGCTGATTACAGAGCTTTAATTACTAAACTACAGAAAAATCCTAATGTTATCATTCGAGCCTCAGACAAAGGAGGAAACATTGTACTGATGCATAGAGAAATGTATATAAAGAAAGCCCATCTACAATTAAATGACATAACCTGCTATAACAGATTCACTGGGATAGAACTTAAGACCAGGTACACGAACTGTTACAAGAAACTGTCAAAATGGAAGACGAAGGGCTTAATTACCAGTCAAGAACATAAATTCCTCAGGAATGATTATCCAGTTGTACCAACCATGTACTTTTTGCCCAAGCTCAACAAAAATGCAACAAACCCCCCGGGACGCCCAATCATCTCGGCCAGGAACAGCTGTCTGGAGCATATGTTGCAATATTTTGACTTCTTTCTGCAGGGTGAAGTAAAAGGGCTACCATCCTATGTCAGCGACACCAGGGATTTCCTCAATATAATTAAGAACATTGAGTGGCAAAATGACTATTTACTAATTGCCCTGGATGTTTGTTCACTGTATACCAGCATTATACATTCAGGTGGTCTTAATGCCCTGGATTTCTACTTAAAGAGATCCCTACCTGACATGCCAGAACACAGAAGGATGTCAGTGGATATGGTAAACATGTGTCTGAACAACAATGTCTTTATGTTCAATAACTTAATATACAGGCAACTACAGGGTGTCGCCATGGGGGCCAGTTTCTCCCCCAGTTACGCGTGCTTGCACATGGGAGGGGGGAGGAGCTGGTCCTCATGGTTGAACACTCAGAAATAATGCAATCACGAGTAGTAACATGGTTACACTTTATAGATGACCTGTTTATGATTTGAAGGGGGATATGACATCTGCAGAAGCCTTTGTGTCAGATCTTAATAGGAATAATTTAAATCTCCAATTTACAGCTACCCTCAGCTAAACATCCATAGGATTAGCAAATCATTTAACATGTTATATGAGTTTTAGGTTGTTATTTATACAAATCATGTATTATTCGTCTTATACTCTACCATCTTTTAACAATCATATTATATGTGATGGTTTTTTAGATATATTGATTATGAATTCATTTTTTAGCCATTAAATAACCATTTTAAAGATTTTTATCTAGTGGCGTATTTATGAATCCTATGACTGTGTATATTTATTGATTACCATTGATTGTTATTTATATATGGATGGAACATAACAACATGCCTAAAACACATGCGTTATTTGCACATTTACCTACAAAACAACAAGAATAGTGGCCCAGCTATCTGGCTCATGTTAGGGGTGTTAAGGTATTTGACTGGTAACATTTCCCCCTAAATAACAACTGGCAATAACCCCTCGCCTGGAGGTGGTTCAACTTGCACATCGCACTTTTTCGACTGCCACTGTGCTCATGAATAATATATGGACATTTACAACATATGGGGCTCTATATCGTTTCCACTACATGCACTTGATGACAAGCCTTGGCAATGCAGGCTTATTTACCACGCATTGCACTACATTAGGAATCAAGAAGAACACTATAACTTATGCTGCACTTTCAAAAGAAACTAACTTCAAGTTTTGAATTTTATAACACTGTTTTGTTTATTGCACTATCACTAATTTTTTAGGACATGGTTTTTATACTCACATGCTGAACAATATATCTGTTTTCTTTTTTGGGCGTCAAAACATTTAATATAAACCACATTGTACAAAATGCAAATGATGAAATGTTTTCTGTAGTTTTGGGCGCCGAAAATTCTTCTATGTCTATGTCAATTGTAGGCCTTTTGAATCATGTGTTGAGTGTATTTAAACCAATGCCTGGTGACAATCTGTGTCATGTGATCAAGCGCTCTGGGAAGCGCGAAACGCGTCGTGATGACTGGGAGCACCGTAACTAAATAAATCAATTTTGCACTTATCTTGGGTCCGAGTCCGTATTTGCAGCCTGGAGAAAGCCTGCGCCTTGCCGGATTACCCAGTAATTCTGGAGGCCACCAAGAGACATTACATCTCCTCACTTTGGCAAGGTATTTCAGCGCGCACCAAGCAAGATCCCCGTATTTGCACTTTCCACTCAGGTGCATGATGGAAGCTGTAGTGCACAATATGGAAAATTGAAGCTGCTGGTGACCGGACGGGGTCAGCTGACCTTCTCTGCAGAGTGGAGGACCTTAGAAGGACTAAAGGAGGGGCTTGGCGGCATACCAGTGTTTGCAATGGCGTCCGACGAAGGCTCTTCATGCCGAAATGCATCACGCTGCGCAAATGGTCCAATAAAATGCTTTCTCCAAAGCTCCCCACTGGGCCTCTGACTTCTTGAGTGAAAGGGGTCATTGTGGCATATTTCGTGCTTGTTGGCGGCGTGAAGGGGCCCTCACTCACCAATTGCACTGTGGTCTGGCTAACAGAGTGGCAACACTTCTTTTGAACTTTCCCGAGGGATCGGGCACAACAGAGCAGCCTGAAACACTGGCTCGGGTGAGAGGCTCTGCCTGGGGCAGCACAACATTGATGGAGCGTGGGATCACTAAAATCCACACGTTCAGCCCTACCAAGGATAGACGTTTCCAGGTGGAGTGTTGGGGAGCGAAGGGGAAACAGGACAGTAATTCTGGAGGCCACCAAGAGACATTACATCTCCTCAATTTGGCAAGGTATTTCAGCGCGCACCAAGCAAGATCCCCGTATTTGCACTTTCCACGCAGGTGCATGATGGGAGCTGTAGTGCACAATATGGAAAACTGCAGCTGCTGGTGACCGGACGGGGTCAGCTGACCTTCTCTGCAGATGGGAGGACCTTAGAAGGACTAAAGGAGGGGCTTGGCGGCATACCAGTGTTTGCAATGGCGTCCGATGAAGGCTCTACATGCCGAAATGCATCGCGCTGCGCAATTGGTCTAATAAAATGCTTTCTCCAAAGCTCCCCACTGGGCCTCTGACTTCTTGAGTGAAAGGGGTCGTTGTGGCATATTTCACGCTTGTTGGCGGCGTGAATGGGCCCTCACTCATCAATTGCTCTGTGGTCTGGCTAACACAGTGGCAACACTTCTTTTGAACTTTCCCGAGGGATCGGGCACCACAGAGCAGCCTGGAACACTGGCTCGGGTGAGAGGCTCTGCCTGGAGCAGCGCGACATTGATGGAGCGTGGGATCACTAAAATCCACACGTTCAGCCCTACCGAAGATAGACGTTTCCAGGTGGAGTGTTGGGGAGAGAAGGGGAAATAGGACAGTAATTCTGGAGGCCACCAAGAGACATTACATCTCCTCACTTTGGCAAGGTATTTCAGCGCGCACCAAGCAAGATCCCCGTATTTGCACTTTCCAGGCAGGTGCATGATGGGAGCTGTAGTGCACATATGGAAAACTGCAGCTGCTGGTGACCGGACGGGGTCAGCTGACCTTCTCTGCAGAGGGGAGGACCTTAGAAGGACTAAAGGAGGGGCTTGGCGGCATACCAGTGTTTGCAATGGCATCCGACAAAGGCTCTACATGCCGAAATGCATCACGCTGCGCAAATGGTCTAATAAAATGCTTTCTCCAAAGCTCCCCACTGGGCCTCTGACTTCTTGAGTGAAAGGGGTCATTGTGGCATATATATATATATATATATATATATATATATATATATATATATATATATATATATATATATATATATATATATATATATATATATATATATATATATATATATTCACTGAAAAAAACATAGGTTATAGACCATATATAGTTAGGAATTCGCATTTACAAAACCTTATTTTACTCACACAAAACCATTGAAATTCCATATATAGTTAGTTGCACTAACTATATATCGCGCACCCGCAATCCACTGCTGATGATGTCACATATTACATCATTCATGACATGGTCAGTGACATCACTGATGACATCTCAAATGACATCACTGATGACATCTCAAATGACATCACTGATGACATCACTGATGACATCTCATTTGACATTACTGATCACATCACTGATGATATCATTCATGTGATAATACGATGAACCTCTTCAGACTCTAATATAACCTTAGATACAATCAGTGTAAACAGACACTCACTGACTGTCACTCATCCATGGAGTTACTCACACACCTAGTCAGTCATGCAAAGAATCAATCACACTCCATTTCCTCAACTATACAGTTATACAAACTTTACTTATTCAAACATATACTAACACATATTTACTCTCTCATACAATCCCTGATACAAGTTCACAATGATCCATACAGCCACTCACACATTCACTGGCTCTTATGCACAGTTATTTATATATGTCAACTCTCACATGTACTGTGTTTTACATATGTACTTACTTTGACATGTAGCACTGAGATATCCATTCACTCACCAATACACTCATGCACACAGTCAACCGCCCATACAGCTGTTTCCACATGCACTTTTGAAACCATACATCTAGTGAATCAACTGCTCACACATCTATGCACAGAGTCATACACCTCCCAGCCACCCACACACACACTCAGTCTCCCATACAAATACTTGGGCAACCAATCAATAACCCATATAGTTACTCATATAGCTACTTATCAACACATGCAACAGTTTACAGAACAACAGACATAATGATGCACAAATTAAGACAGTTTAGTCACTAACCCATGCACTCAGTGAGACACATTTAATCACTCACTCATACAGTCAGTCATGCACCTACTAAATCCTTCATCCAGACACTTATACATCCACTCATTCTTCAATATGTAAGACATATTTTAACTTTACAGAAACATACAGTCACTGGATGTTGTCATCAGTGATGTCATCAGTGATGTCATTTGAGATGTCATCAGTGATGTCATCAGTGATGTCACTGACCATGTCATGAATGATGTAATATGTGACATCATCAGCAGTGGATTGCGGTGCGCGATATATAGTTAGTGCAACTAACTATATATGGAATTTCAATGGTTTTGTGTGAGTAAAATAAGGTTTTGTAAATGCGAATTCCTAACTATATATGGTCTATAACCTATGTTTTTTTCAGTGAATTTTCAAGGTTTTGTAAATGCTAATTCCTAACTATATATGGTCTATAACCTATGGTTTTTTCAGTGAATTTTCAAGGTTTTGTAAATGCTAATTCCTAACTATATATGGTCTATAGCCTATGGTTTTTTCAGTGAATATATATATATACATACATATATAAACGTATATCATCTGTATATCTATATAAATACAAACATAAATGCATGCATACATATACTTATATGCATACAGATGCATGTTATTTACAGGAAAGTTGAAAAAACACTAATAAAAGCAAAGCTAAAAAGCCACCTCATTACAAACAGAATGGCTTTAACTTAAACGAGGGCGAGATCTATTGCATTTTCAATGCTTGTTTACTTTGGTTCCATCAAGAAGGCATTCAGATGTGTCACACATTTGCCATACATTCTGAATGTTAGCACTCTAGTTGCACATTAGATCACTGTAGTAAAGCTACTGCTCACCAGGGACGTCTGCTGCTGGTATTCAAAGTGCATGTTTCAGTCTGCATGTCAGAATTTTTTTAATGAAATAGAAGAGGATTTGAGAAGTCACTCAAAATGATCCCTAATTTTTCTTTCTGAAGCACTAATCATACTTTCTATGGCAAAATTAACCCCCTCATGTTGTTCCTTTTTAAATTGAGTGTTTTCAGACTTACCACTTCATTCCAATCAAGATGGCTTCTGGTGTGCCATACTTTTGTTATAAGTAAGACTGTTAGCGCTCTAGTTGTTCTTTAGAACACTCTGGGACATTCTGTCATTGGGCTATACTTGGGGTACATCTGGGTGATATTTGGGCTACATTTAGGCTCTTTTGTCTCTGGTGGCCATCTTGGGAGACTGTATGTCAGAATTTTTTAATGAAATTGAAGAGGGTTTGAGAAGTCACTCAAAATGTGCCCTAATTTTTCTTTCTGCAGCACTAATCATAATTCATATGGCAAAATATACCCCCTCATTTTGTTCCTTTTTAAATTAAATGTTTTAAGAGTTACCACTTTATTCCAATCAAGATGGCTTCAGGTGTGCCATACCTTTGTAATAAGTAGGACTGTTAGCGCTCTAGTTGTTCTTTAGAACACTCTGGGACAATCTGTCATTGGGCTATACTTGGGCTACATCTGGGTGATATTTGGGCTACATTTGGGCTCTGGTGGCCATTTTGGGAGACTGCATGTCAGAATTTTTTAATGAAATAGAAGAGGATTTGAAAAGTCACTCAAAATGTGCCCTAATTTTTCTTTCTGCAGCACTAATAATACCTTCTATTGCATAATATACCCCAAAAGCTATGGAATCAGCACCCATCAACGAAGTACATTAGCAAATAATGTCCTCTGAAACAGTAGTACACATCCGTATCAAATGAACAGGTCCGAGCTTGGCAATCATATATTTTCAATCCTTTATTTTGATTTCATAGTAGAAAAAGTGATCCAATTCACAAACGATTTTCTTTTTCTCTTTTTTTCTCTCTAGCCAACGCGTTTCGTCTCTACAAATGAGACTTCTTCAGGGCTCAAATATCTGTCTTATGGTATGCAGTATGAGCTGGCGAGTTCTTAATATACTTGAAAACCTTGTGAGAGATCTGTCATGTCACACGGGTATTCAGAAATAATTAAGGGACGGCATGGTGGCCCACTCAAACGAACAGCACGGATTCAGAATAGCGATTCAAGTATATTGGGCTATACTTGGGCTACATCTGGGTGATATTTGGGCTACATTTGGGCTCTTTTGTCTCTTGTGGCCATTATGGGAGACTGCATGTCAGAATGTTTTAATGAAATAGAAAAGGATTTGAGAAGTCACTCAAAATGTGCCCTAATTTTTCATTCTGCAGCACTAATCATACTTTCTATGGCAAAATATACCCCCTCATGTTGTTTCTTTTTAAATTAAATGTTTTAAGAGTTACCACTTTATTCCAATCAAGATGGCTTCAGGTGTGCCATACCTTTGTAATAAGTAGGACTGTTAGCGCTCTAGTTATTCTTTAGAACACTCTGGGACATTCTGTCATTGGGCTATACTTGGGCTACATCTGGGTGATATTTGGGCTACATTTGGGCTCTTTTGTCTCTGGTGGCCATTTTGGGAGACTGTATGTCAGAATTTTTTAATGAAATAGAAGAGGATTTGAAAAGTCACTCAAAATGTGCCCTAATTTTTCTTTCTGCAGCACTAATAATACCTTCTATTGCATAATATACCCCCTCATTTTGTTCCTTTTTAAATTAAATGTTTTAAGAGTTACCACTTTATTCCCATCACGATGGCTCCAGGTGTGCTATACCTTTGTAATAAGTAGGACTGTTAGCGCTCTAGTTGTTCTTTAGAACACTCTGGGACATTCTAATTGAATTTAGAGCATTTCCATCAGCTACTGATGAAACACCATCCTTCACCTCCTACTGAAGTCTCCCGGGGCTATGATACTTTCTGCGAATGGCTCAATCAATCTTTAGATATGCTCATTCCGGCCAAGTGGAGTAAGACCAGATCGAGTCCTTCAAGCCCTTGGTATGATGAATCCCTTAAAGCCCTTAAAGTCTCCTGTAAAAAAGCAGAACGCGCTTGGCGTAAAACGTATGATACTGACCTCAAGGCGGCCTATAGGGCTTGCACTAGAGTGTATCATCGGGCCATATGTACTGCTAGGGCTGCTTTCTACGCTCAGGAGATTAAGAATAGTACTAACCCCTCTAAGGTCATCTTCAGGGTGTGTAAGGACCTTACAAGCAAGAGGACGGACATTGCTACTATTGAGCCCTCCTTGGCACACTGCGAGGATCTAGCCTCGTTTTTTGTTGAAAAGGTGGAGGCCATCTACAGGTCATTTTCTCAGCTTCCCATCAGGGAGGAAATATCTACATCTATGGCTCCTAAATCATTGCTAACCATTTCCAGTCCGACCTGGGATGAGTTTTTAGCTTTGACAACAAAAGTCAAATCCGGTTCTCCGGATGATCCCTTGCGACCCGCTCAATTCCGGGAACTTGCTGAATGTTGCTATCCTGCCCTACACGATCTCATCAATCTGTCTTTTAGTTCGGGCAGTGTTCCCAAGGCCTGGAAACAGGCGATGGTCATTCCGATCCTTAAGAAACCTACCCTCGATCCGACTAAGCCAGAACACTACCGGCCCATTTCCCTTCTTCCCTGGCCAGCCAAGCTAGCGGAAGCACATGCTAACCGTATTCTATCTGCTTACCTGCAAGAAATGAATCTACTGGACATTTCCCAGAACGGATTCCGTGCAGGTCATAGCACCGAAACAGCTCTCTTGGCTGTGGTGGAACATATTAGGAAGATGTTGGATCAGGGTCAGACGGCGGCACTGATCCTTTTGGATCTCAGTGCCGCCTTTGATACGGTGTCCCATCAGATTTTATTACATCGTCTGATGGAGGCTGGAGTCGGAGAGACGGCACTCGAGTGGTTTCGCTCTTTTCTTAAGGATCGAGGTTTCAAAGTGTCCACTCCTCCTTTTGTTTCTGCTTCACGTCCTATTCTCCAGGGTGTTCCCCAAGGTTCGGCTCTCAGCCCCACTTTATTTAATTTGTATGTTCAGCCTTTGGCGGAGGTAGCCCACAGTTTTGGTCTTTCCTTAGTGTCATACGCCGATGACACGCAGCTGGCGGTGGCACTAAATGGCAACTCCAACATGGACGCCTCCACCTTCCAGTCAGCGTTAAAAGCTGTTTCTGGCTGGATGGCGGACAACCGGCTTCAACTAAATGCCTCTAAGACCGAGGTCATTATTTTCGGTAAGGAAAGTGGTTTATGGGGAGATCAATGGTGGCCTACTGATCTTGGCCCTGTGCCTACCCCTGTGAGTGAAGTCAGAAACCTCGGGGTGTGGTTTGATGACAAGCTTTCATTTATCTCCCATACCAAACGCGTGGCTGGCATATGTTTTGGTACTTTGCATTGTCTGAGACCCATTTTTAAATTTTTCGATGCTGAGACAAGACAGATTATGGTCCAGGCTCTGGTTCTTATCAGACTGGACTATGCCAACTCTCTGTTCTTGGGTCTAAATCAGGCCGAACTATCCCGTCTTCAGAGGGTTCAGAACGCGGCTGCTAGGATGCTTGTCGGCCTCCCGAAATTTGTCTCAGCTCGCCAAACCATCCGGAATCTTCATTGGCTTCCGATTGAGCAAAGAGTTAAGTTTAAAGCCCTCTGCTTAACTTTTAAAATTCTTAAACTAGCCTCTCCCCCGATCCTTTCACAGACTATTCTGCACTATGTTCCTGCTAGAGCTCTTCGCTCTGCTGGATTGAACCTCGCCACAGTGCCCCGCTTTAAACGGGCTAGAATGGGTGGTCGCTCGTTTTCAGTGCTGGCGGCTGCCCTCTGGAACTCTCTTCCAGCTCCACTTCGTTCAATCCCAGACCTGTTTCTTTTTAGGAAGACCTTGAAGACCTTCCTCTTCTCCACAGTCTAGTCTGTTTTCCTGTCTTTGCCTTCTCATTCGTGTTGTGTTATTCAGATCTCCAAGCGCCGGGACGCCTCTTAGCTGCGGCATCCGTGCGCTATATAAAAAATTAATAACATAACATAACATAACATAACATTCTGTCATTGGGCTATACTTGGGCTACATCTGGGTGATATTTGGGCTACATTTGGGCTCTTTTGTCTCTGGTGGCCATTTTGGGAGACTGCATGTCAGAATGTTTTAATGAAATAGAAAAGGATTTGAGAAGTCACTCAAAATGTGCCCTAATTTTTCATTCTGCAGCACTAATCATACTTTCTATGGCAAAATATACCCCCTCATGTTGTTTCTTTTGAAATTAAATGTTTTAAGAGTTACCACTTTATTCCAATCAAGATGGCTTCAGGTGTGCCATACCTTTGTAATAAGTAGGACTGTTAGCGCTCTAGTTGTTCTTTAGAACACTCTGGGACATTCTGTCATTGGGCTGTACTTGGGCTACATCTGGGTGATATTTGGGCTACATTTGGGCTCTTGTGTCTCTGGTGGCCATTTTGGGAGACTGCATGTCAGAATGTTTTAATGAAATAGAAAAGGATTTGAGAAGTCACTCAAAATGTGCCCTAATTTTTCATTTTGCAGCACTAATCATACTTTCTATGGCAAAATATACCCCCTCATGTTGTTTCTTTTTAAATTAAATGTTTTAAGAGTTACCACTTTATTCCAATCAAGATGGCTTCAGGTGTGCCATACCTTTGTAATAAGTAGGACTGTTAGCGCTCTAGTTGTTCTTTAGAACACTCTACGAGGCTGCAGTAGAACACAAAGGAATCAACTGACAGTCTCTGTCCTTGTTGGATGTACATGTTTTACTGAGAATGTCAGACTTCATTTTCACATGACTGAGAAAGATAATGTGAATTTACAGAAAATATGCTTTCAGTTTAGCTTATAGATCCCCTTCCAAACCACTGTGGGAAAATCATGAGATATTAGTTTTCTTTCAAACAATATTCATGATATCACAGCAGAAGGTTTTTTCACCTGGTAAAATCACCTTAGAACCCACCACAATTCCTAAAACGAGTATGGTACCATCAACAAATGATTTATAATGTAACTAAAGTCCTAAAACCCTCTATTAACTACAATGCTTTTTAATGAGGTGCTATCATGTATATTGGTCCCAAGATGGCTGCCAACACTTCTTGGATGAAGTGCTGACAGCCAATCAGATCAGATGTGTGGTTAGGCTCCGCCCAGATATATATCTTTTTTTGAACCTAAATTACTCAAAATCCACTGGAGCACATATATTGAGACCTAGCAAAGGCACATCGGGCTAACAGTCCCTACAATTTTGCCAAGTTTCGTGCAAATCCATTCAGCCGTTCGAGCTAAAAGTGAGGCCAACCGCCCTATGGAAATTAACATGGGAAAAACGTGTTTTGGGACCCCCCTTTTTTCTCGGCCCCCCCTTGATGAAACCCCCCCAAATTGTCAGGGGCTGCTCTGAAACAAAATGTTCCATTTTCCTGAAAATTTCAGCCAATTCCGTCCACAAACGCCAAAGTTATTAGACATAGAATTTTCAAAAATCCCATAGAGAAAAAATCCTAACTATATATACCTACTGGCGACCGCCAGTAGGTAATATATATATATATATATATATATATATATATATATATATATATATATATATATATATATATATATATATATATATATATATATATCACAACATTTTCCATTCTCTCGAACAGACGTACCCGACTCTCAAAAGGTTGCTGTGCACGCAATTTTATTCAGCAGCTGCTGAATAAAATTGCGTGCACAGCAACCTTTTGAGAGTCGGGTACGTCTGTTCGAGAGAATGGAAAATGTTGTGATTGATGGGTGACCGGGAGCCCTACCCCGACCCACTCGTGAACGTGACTGGTGTACTACCGGGACTTGGATTTGTGGATATATATATATATATACACACATATATATATATATAAATATTAGTGTTTACAAGTTTCAACAAACGTTCGCCATTTTTAAAGGAGAAAGCATATCAATTCATAATTACAAACAAGAGACCTACACGCTGTCTATTACTGATGAGCGCCATCTTAGTAGAGAAATCTCTAATTATACATGATGTATTCATTGCACGAGAATTCATCTCAGGTTAAAAATAAAACCTGGTATTTCTCTTTATGCATTTTATGTAATTCATAGTGCACCACATCTCGCCGTGGATCGGCATTTGCAACCTTTCAAGCCGGTTGCTGGCATCCCGCCCCATCATGCCAGCAACATGAGATGTCATTTGAGATGTCATGAGTGATGTCACTGGCCATATCATGAGTGATGTAATATGTGACGTCATCAACAGTGCATTGCAAGGGCGCGAGTTATAGTTATCTCTACTAACTATAACAGCCAAATTTCTCTGATTTTGTTTGAGTGAAATGTGCAACTAACTATAATGTCCCTGAAACCGATGGTTATAGTGAATTACAAAGGTTTTTTAAAAGCGTATTACTAATGATAACATAGCAGTCACGTTTGCAGAGGGCTGGAGAAAGGTGATCATGGCCTCCGAACACCTCTTAGCAATCCCACTGTGTGAGATTAACTGGAGTTAACAGGAGGGGTAGTTAGCCCTCAATGTCAAACTTGGGGGCCAACTATGCATCCTATTATCTCCAGTAAGTCGCACCCAGCAGGGTGCTAACATGTTGTATTAGGCCCGCCCCATCGGAGGATGAAGTCCACACACAAGAGGACCTCATCGCTAAGTATGGGTGAATTTTGCAGATCTGCGGTCTGCGAATTTGTGCGAAATCGCAAAAAAATCTGCGAATTTGCGGATTTTCCAGCGAAATCGCAGATTGTTTGGCGATTTGCATTACAGTACTTTCTGGCAAATTCAGTAAGTGCTACCTTGTTGGGTAAATGTATAGTGCTTTTCCTACACTGCAGCTGCGTAAAGGGCCAAATGATTTGTCTCCACTGATCATGTGTGCCTGTAACTTTGCCGCCATGCCAAAAGGCGCTGAGGTCCCTTGAGTGAGCTGTCCATTATAGTTGGGAAAGGGCGGGAAGACGTTTGATACCGCTAGTGTGTGGTGCGGAGCCAAACGGGCGGGGCTTCTATGCGTGTCAACATGCCTCTTGTGTATAAAGGGTCAGAGAGCGAGCAGGGCAGCAGATGAGGAGAAAGCAGCCTCCTGGTCACAGGAACTACACGGTGATTGCACTCACGAAACTCATGGATGCAAAGACCTCCCTCAAGTATTACAGTTAATTTTTGACGGCAGATATGGGGTTAAAGCACACTTGCCCAGCCTCTACCGTGCTCACTAATGTTTTGAGCTGATTAAAACGTTACTGAATTTGAGCTTCAACTTGGGCAACTGCTTTTTTTATATCTGTAAGTGCTTCCTGTTGAGGTTTAATGTTTGTGATAGGAGCCTCGTGCCAGAATGAATCCTGCCCTGCATAGTTATCCACAAGGATGCCACCGTTTTGTCATGTGCAATACCTCTACTCAACTGGAGTACTTTCTACTGGCTATAGAGTAAGTGCTACCTCGTTGGGTAAATGTATAGTGCCTTTCCTACACTGCCGCAGTGTAAAGGGCCAGAAGATTTGTCTCCACTGACTATGTGTGCCTGAAACTTTGCCACCACGCCAAAAGGGGCCTAGGTCCCTTGAGTGAGCTGTCAATCATAGTTGGGAAAGGGCGGGAAGACGTTTGATACCGCTAGTGAGTGGTGCGGGGTTAAACGGGCGGGGCTTCTATGCGTGTCAACATGCCTCTTGTGTATAACGGGTCAGAGAGCGAGTAGGGCAGAAGGTGAGGAGGAAGCAGCCTCCGAGTCACAGGAACTACACGAGGATTGCGCTTGAGAAACTCATGGATTCAAAGACCTCCCTCGAGTATTACAGCTAATTTTCAATGGCAGATAAGGGGTTAAAGCACACTTGCCCATCCTCGACCGTGCTCACTAATGTTTTGGCTGATTAAAACGTTAATGAATTTGAGCTTCAACTCGGGCACCTGCTTTATTTATATCTGTAAGTGCTTCTTGTTGAGGTTTAATTTTTGTGACAGAAGCCTCGTGCCAGAAAGAATCCTGCCCTGCATAGTTATCCAAGAAGATGCCACAGTTTTGTCGTGTTCAATACCTCTACTCAACTGAAGTACTTTCTACTGGCTAATCAGTAAGTGCTACCTCGTTGGGTAAATGTATAGTGCTTTTTCTACACTGCAGCTGCGTAAAGGGCCAGAAGATTTGCCTCCAGTGACCGTGTGTGTCTGTAAGTTTGGTCCCTTGAGTGAGCTGGCCATCAAAAAAAAAAAAATCCGCCCGCAAGCAAATTTGCGAATTTTGCAGCAATTTCGCGAGATTCACAGATTGCGAAATTGCCGAAAATCCGCACATTTCGCGAGCGGAACGGATTTTTGGCCCATGCTTACTCATCGCCCCACCAGCAGTAACCCAGAAGGCGCGTTTGCAGAGTGGTGTAAAAAGAGGCATGGCCTTGGACTACCTCTCTGCAACGCAGTTCTGTGGCACTTACTGGAGATACCTGGTGAACTAGTTGGCCCCCAGGTACTCTTAGGATTGAATTGGACTCAACCCCCAATTTTCAACGCACCAGGGGGTGCATTTGCACACTTGTTATATCAAGCCCCGCTCCCTCCCTGAACCACTCTGCAAACACGCCCCTGACAGTTTATAAGTTGTGGGATTAGGTCCCCTTGAATTGTAAGGGTCCCTGGGGGCCAGGTAGCCTGCTTCTGTTTCCTTCTCTCGCTTCCAAAAAGCAAAGGAGAGTTTGCTTTTTCTTAATTTATTCATTTGAGTTTTATATAGTGCTGGCTAGACCTGGAGGTATCACGGCACTTTGCATAGGGAAACAGCATGTGACAAGTGAAAAACATATTTAAATTGTAACAATTGCGTACTGGAATTATAGAATTACAAATATTCCAAACACAAAACACAACTATTCTAACGTGTTCTGCAGTCATCTTCAACAAAGATCTTTATTTGGTCCAATGACCACAAAAACACATTTCAAAACAATTCATTCATAAGCACATATAAATACAAGCCAAGGTCATGTTAGTGAATATAATCTAAAATGCCGGTTGAAATCGCCATTTACAAGTGTTTTCCCCTGAATCTTCCTGGGACCAGTATGCTTTTGGACGTTGTATTGCATGCAGCAGGTAGGAAGAAACATCAGGCAAAATCTTCCAATGAAACAAAAACCCCAACGACGAGGAAAAGACCTCCCTGAGCAGAAAGAACCGGGCACACGAAACCAGCGCAATGAACTGGAATTTTTTCTAAGGGACATTTCATCAAAGTTCAAAATTACATATCTCCTAATCCGATTCCAGCAGATTCCATCCGAAACTGGTCAAAAGGAATTTGTAACTGGGTGCAGAGCCATGGGAGGACGTTTCACGAGCACGGACGTGCTGGGCATATCATCAAATACATGATGTATGTTCGGATTCTGCACCAACACCCGGTGCAATGCTAAATGTGTTTACAGGGTGAATCATGGAAGGGAAACTGGGTGTCTGGTAGTGAGATGCATATGTATTCAGCAATATTATGCTTGTATTCAAAACGCATGTACACACATCCCTGTTTACATGCATGCAGTAAACTTGTTTACAAACACAGATAAATGCATGTATGCAGCTACACCTACATGCATGCATGCATGCTTTCCAATACATATGTATGCGCACAGACATATTCACATACATAAATGCACATACAGTATTCCCACATACACTCTTGCGTGCATGCACTAAACACGTATAAACGAACATGTAAGTAAAACACACATGGATGTCTGCACACACATGCAGACATCCATGCGGTCTAGTGCCTGCATATACTAGCCTACGTGCATTAACACTCGCATGCATGCTCATACACTAAACATGCACACACATGCATCCATTCTTGCATGCACATAAGATGCACATGTGGGTCCAGTTAGTGGCTCAGACACTTCAGTAAAATCTGCTCTGCGAGAGAGCAAACACCTCACGCCCTCCCAGGCTCTCTGTTGTACCTCTTCAGATGTAATTGGGCTTTGTGTAAACATAGCAAACACAATGAGATGACGGGCGGAGTGCTGAAACTTTTCAAACACTCACCCCAGTCACAGATCTGGGTTGAACCCATCTTCATTTTTTAGCTCACTTTGCCACCCCAGTTCAACACAGCTATATGCAAATCAGTCTTGACACTGTGCCTCATGGGAACAGTCCAGCCCGCACTGCCAAGCCATATCTTCACTGGATGTAAGCAAGCATCCTGGGACTGGTTTTGGGGTAAGGCTAGCTGGATTCCAGTGGCAAAGTGAGCAAGGGACCCACGTCTGGGCATACCCTGCCAACTTAGGGAAAACAAAGCAAACACAAGGAGATGATGAACGGATGGACTTTGTGGAAACAAGTATTTATCTCGGTTTTTAGAAAGGACCCTTGAGAGCTCTCTGAATCCACTGGCAATACAATGGAATGGGTTTCAAACACAGGGCTTGGTGGCCGAGTATTTGAGTGCAGTTCCCTCAGTGAAACTGAAGCCCCTCCGCCAAGATAAACCCACCCGCGAAACCGCACCGTAAAGCTGAGAGAGTCTAGCTGTCCAGCCGCTCTCCTCCCTTCCTCCCTGGGTGCAGCAGTCCTGGCCCTGCGTCATTGTGTGACCCTGACCTGGCCCTCTGCCATTGTGTAACCCTGACCTGGCCCTGCGCTGTTGTGTGACCCTGGCCCTGCGCTGTTGTGGGACCCTGGCCTGGCCCTGCGCCATTGTGTGACCTGGGCCCTACGCCTTTGTGTAACCCCAGCCTGGTCTGCACTGTTGTGTGACCCTGGTCTGGCCCTGCACAGTGGCATAACCCTGGCCTGGTCTGTACTATTGTGTGACCCTGGCCTGGCCTTGAGGTGTTGTGTGACCCTAGCCTGGCCCTGTGATGTTGTATGCCCCCTGCCCTGAGTGGCTGTGTGCCTCTGGCCCTGTGCAGTTGTGTGACCCTGCCCTGGCCCTGTGCCATTGTGTAACCCTGACCTGGCCCTATGCCGTTATGTGACCCTGGTCCTGTGCTGTTGTGTTACCCTGGCCTGGCCCTGCACCGTTGTGTAACCCTGGCCTGCGCTGTTGTGTGACCTTGGCCTGGCCCTGAGGCATTGTTTGACCTTGGCCTGGCCCTGTGATGTTGTGTGCCCCCTGCCCTGTGCCGTTGTGTGCCCTTGCCCTGCACCGTTGTGTGACCCTGCCCTGGCCCTGTGCCATTGTGTGACCCTGCAATGGCCTTGCGCTGTTGTGTGACCCTGGTCCTGTGCAGTTATTTGACCCTGGTCTGTGCTGTTGTGTGACCCTGGCCTGGCCCTGCACCGTTGTGAAACCCAGGCCTGGTCGGTGTTCGTGTGTGACCCTTGCCGGACCCTGAGGGGTTGTGTGACCCTGGCCTGGCCCTGTGACGTTGTGTGCTCCTGGCCTGGTCTGCACTGTTGTATGACCCTGGTCTGGCCCTGAAGCGGTGTGTGACCCTGGCCTTTCCCTGTGATGTTTTGTGCCCTGTGCTGTCGTGTGCACCTGGCCCTGCACCGTTTTGTGACCCTGCCCCAGCCCTGCGCCGTTGTGTCACCCTGGTCCTGTGCCATTGTGTGACCCTGGTCTGTGCTGTTGTGTGACCCTGGCCTGGCCCTGCACCGTTATGTAACCCTGGGCTGGTCTGTGTATTTGTGTGACCCTGGCCTGACCCTGAGGCGTTGTGTGACGCTGGCCTGGCCCTGTGACATTGTGTGCCCCTGGCACTGCGCCATTCTGTGCCCCTGGCCCTGCGACATTGTGTGACCCTGGCCTGGCTATGCGCCATTGTGTGACCCTGACCTGGCCCTGCGTCGTTGTGTGATCCTGGCCCTGTGTCGTTGTGTCACCCTGCGCCATTGTGTGACGGAGGCCTCAGCAGTAGTACTCTCCACCCCCTTCCAACCTCCCCATGCAAGCCCTGAGCCCCCAGTGGACTCTTGGGTAGGCCTGCGTTGTTATAAGTCCCTGGGCTTGGGTCTGCCCCATTATGTACCCTGGACTAGGCCTGCAACTTCTCTTCTATCTGGGTGGGACTTGCACCAGTGTGTGAGCCTGGGCTTTAGCTGCTGCGCCCTCTGGGGCTTTACTGAAGCCATTGGACCCCAGGTACACCTCCGCAGTCATGTGACCCTGGCTGCGCTCAGAGGTCTGCGCCACTGTGTGACCCTTGGCTGGGCATTCGACTCCACTTGACCCTAGGTGGTCGTGGGCTGGGCTTGCACCATTGTGTGGCTCCATCTCTGATTAAGTTTATTATAGAAAGAGAATAGGAACCAGTAAGTGCACTGATTGTTGAAAATATTATTGTGTTCCTAATGTTGCTAAGCCTGAGTGAAAATTGCAGGTGTGTAAGCGAATATCTGACCCTCTCTCACGCACGCACGTACTTTAACATTCACGTCTGTCGGAGCAGCGGTGGACTAAACAATTAACTTGTTGCTTCACTCTTGCACCTGCATTTCTACAGCGCTTTCTACCATTACTAGGAGCATGGAGGTGCTTTCTCAATATGGCTCCCTTTTTATATGATGGGCGTTTATACCAGTGATTTGTACTTGGGTGTGTGTCTGCAGCATTAGTTGCTCTTTAATGCAGAAGTTCATTGAGTTTGACCCTATTCAAGAACTTTGTTGTGTGACATGAGTCTGCTCCGGGACAAGGTGTAGTTTTTGTGAAGTCAGAGCATTGTGGTCTGCACCACCATTAAATGTGCACCATAAAAAAAGACCAGGAACGAACAGCAATATTTTTTTCTGAAAATCAACAGATTTCTGGAGAAAATAAATCAAGACATTTTGTATTATGCTCCTGAATGACACAACCCTATGGAGAACGTGAGAGTGTATGAATGTGTCCATGCATTTGCAGGTGTGTGCCCGCACGTGTGCTCTGGTGCCATAGGGAAATTAAATCCACATTTCCCCCGGGACCTGGCCCACTAGCGGGCTTCATTTAAATAAAGAGCTTAATTCTTGTAAAATAATTTCGGCGGTATTCGCGACCCCAGCGCAAATTCTACCCAAATTATTTTAAAAAAATGGTTTTTTTGGGACCTGGGGGATCCTTGTGGAACCCCCTGAGCGGGTCTAAGGAGTCAGGGTGTTTCTACCCTGCCCCCTTTTTTTGTTTTTAAGCGTTTTCTTTCACTGTTTTCTTGTGACTCAGTTCTATTCTTTTTCAAATTTCTCAAGAAATACTGATTTACACCATATAACAAATAGGACTCTTTTTGAACCAAGGGGTGCCTTTTGCCAAATTTGGTGTAATTCGGTTCAGCAGTTCGGGCTGTAGCTTTGTCTAAAGGTTACTATGGTAAATACATGGGAAAACGTGTTTTGGGACCCCCCTTTTTTCTCAGGTCCTACTTGAAGATTCACCGCAAAACTTTCAAGACAGGAGCTGACCGGAGCGCCCCACTAGTTTTAAAAATTGTGCGAAGATTCGTCAACTGGCGCCAAAATTATTAGGAAAACAAAGAACGCTTTACCTATGGAAACTATGTCCTAACTATAACTACCTACTGGCACGAGTTATAGTTAGGTCTACTAACTACAAGGGCCGAATTTCTAAGATTTTGTACGAGTGAAATCTCCATCTCACTATAATGTCCCTGAAACCTATGATTGTTTTAGTGAATTTCTATGTTTTTTTAAATGAAAATTTCTAACTATACTGTTCCTGAAACTTATGGTTTTTCCAGTGAATTTTTTAAGGTTTTTTAAATGCTAATTTCTAACTATGCCTACAAAGGTAGGACATGTGAAGAAAGAGGAAGAAAAGCGCAGAAAGATGCAAGACAAATGCAAAAAGAGGCAACAGAAGTCCAGAAAGACTAAGAAAAGAGTAGGAAGAAGAAGAGATGTGCAGAAAGATCCAATAGAGAAGCAGAAAGTCCTCCTTTTACCCCAACTTTTTTCTGATGGGTACTACAGTTGGAGGATGCCAGAAGTCAATGGTGTCTGTTAGGCGGTCAAGCCAATGATGGAGCAATGTATTTTACCATTGTACTCTGCGTCGGTAGAAAGGGTTACTGAGAGGATATGAGAAACTATTACAGAAGTACATGCTGGACCATGTTATGTAAATTGTGGCAGACCATACATTAAAATCACGCACATTATTTAAAGTATTATAAACTATGTCTAGGTTCCAAAAACATAGCATACCAGCTTCTGAACTGCACGTCTGGTTCGAGATTGGTAGGTAGGTATTTGGCTGGCAAAAGTAGCAGAATACATACCTATTATTGCAAAAGAAATACTATTGTGATCAAGGATACACATATCATGGTTACGCATTACCCTGGTAGTTGTGAACGATATAGTGGCCAACCAAGGTTTATATAGGCATACTGTAAGAGCACAAAGCATAATTTTTTCTCCTTCTGTGCTGGGGGAAAAGGATGTGTGTGGACTATGAAATAGATAGCTTTGGCTAACCCAGTCAAAGAAACTAATTTTATCGACCAGAGAAGAATGAAGGAATGAGTGGACTTACTGGGATTTGAAACTGTGACCATTTGGTCAAACTAAAATCCCTGGAGAAAACCCATTCATTCCATGAGACATCAGATCTAATCCCCTCACCGGTACAGGTGTTCAAAAATGATACTATGAATCAAATTCTTATTATATGATTGTGACATGCATTGCTGACTAAAGAATCTGAAATATATCAGAACATCCACATTGAGTGGTGTGGCTCACTGGTGAGAGGCGGCAGACCCGGAAGCAGAGAATGGCCGGGACCAGGGTTCAATTCCCGACGCAGCAGGGTCGTGGACCAGAGTCAGCGGACTAGATAATTCTCACCTCGGTGCCTACTCTAACCAGGGATCACACTCGGCAACTCTGGGCATTAGCTTGCCTCATCTCTACAACTGCCCCCCACATTCGCCGGGGATGCCTGATTTCACCTTGGAAATACCCAGTAAGGACCATCTCACAGGGATAGCCAGGACGGGTTCCCCAGCGGTCTACAGCACCAGGACGCCCCAGGGCAGCAGTGCGCTTTACAAGACCACATACATTACATCCTATAAGTTACTCATATAAATGTGAAAGGGCCTCCATAACTATTCTATGGCACAAAATGTTCAAGGCTGTTTACAAAGCTAACCCACATTTGTGAGTAATTTTCACATGTAATTTACTGTTATACTTTTGAGTAGCTTTACTATATTTGACTATTCACAAAATCTGAGTGAAAAGTTAGGGTTTTTGTCAAAATGCAGAATAAAAAAATATTGTGGTATATAAATATTGTGATGTCAAAAATATTGTGAACAGTAATATCATAGGTAAGAATATCAGTTTAAGTGTTATGTTTATTACTGTTGTAAAAAATATTGTTTTCTAAAATATCATTGTATGTAATATCGCTTTTCCGGGTTAATTCATACCTGTTTTTGTATACTGTTTTTTTTGTATGTTAATCTTTATGTTAATATTTACTGTCCATTTTTATTTGCAAGTTTATCTTATAAAATCTGTTTATTGTGATTTCTTACGTCATGTTTGCCGGAAAGTCATAGCTTGAGAGGTATGTCACACAGCAAAAGTCATATAACATAGTCCAGCAAGAAGTGTCTAATGTGGCATCAATGCAGAAAGTATAATAAATTTAACATAGAACTTGCAGGTCAACAAGTATCCTCACCTGTAACCTGCCCAACTACCCTCCCCCTCGGTCCATTCACTGTAATGAATATACAAAGTAAGTTCAGGTACAACAGAAGCAGATTTTACTGGAGATAAGTGATGCGCCACAAGCCGACAGTGTTGCTATGCCTCCGTTTGGCATAATTTTCAAAGGCATCCAGGGTAAGTGAGTTCTCAAAATCCTGGGACAGAAAGTAAATACATGGTGTCTATGTCTTTTAAAAGGGTATCTCTCCTTGATCTAGAGCTACTATGATTTTTTTCATCCAGGAAAATGCTCCATAGCCGTTGGTGCCATTCTCCAAACTCTGGGGCTCTCTCCGTGCCCCAGTGCAACAGTATCACCAGTATGGCTGCACACGGGGCCATAATTATAGCCCCAACCCTAGGAGACATTAGTGGGTACATCAGTGGGTTGGGCAATCCATGTATCGTATACACCATGGTGTGTCTAGGTGGAAATAGCATCTATGTTATGGAGCACTTCCTCCTACTATTCAGTTACTTTGGGAAAGTCCCACAGGATGTGTATTAGTGTCCGAGCATGTTCTCTAGCATGTGGGGGGTGTAACTGAATCCCAGTTATTTATGTGTTCTGGAGTTTAGAACCAGTAGTGAGCCATCTTCAGGTGAGCATGTCTTCCTGAACATTGGGTGGTCTGTTCGCTTTACTTTGTCCAGGAGGTATAATATGTGTTTACTGTTGTTACTGAGCCCCTTTCAGAGATATAGTCTGCTCCATCTGGGTCTATCAGCCCCACATGTAGCAAGACAGTCTCTGTGCTAATATTCCGGTAGAGATCTCTGCATCTCTGCATCGACATTGAGTAATGAAATGGACCAGTGGGATGAGCAGTGTGTGACTCCTTCCCAAACTTGGGTATGACTGTCATCACTGCTTCCTGCATAGTTGGAGCTAAGGCACCAGACCTTGCAAAGTCATTGTATAGCTGTGTCAGTACTAGGGCAGCAGGGAGTAGAACTTCTTATAAAAGGCTGGCATAAGACCATTGAGTCCTGGCACCTTCCCCAGGAAGAGTCTGGCAATCCCCAACATGACTAATAACACATTTATATCTACAGCCTACTGCAGTCACTGCCATTACTCATTTTAGTATGAGGATAGATAGAGACAATATGACGGCTGACAACCCTCCGCTATGACACCCACTTAATGAAAGTTTTTCCAACTAAATAGTTCTACTAGTTGAGTGTGCAAAATATTCCTTTTGATGATATCCCCGGAGTGGGAGATAGAGTAATTCAGATCACACGTTAAGACTCATCATAGCAGCACATGCAGGTCTAGCATCTGTTCCCGCAGGAGTGGGGGCTACAATTTAACTATTGCACCAACTTTAGTGGTGGCCAAGTCTTTACAAACAGACAAAGGATCCTGTCCTTAAATGTGATATCTGTCAGTATATGAAGGCTGCAACTAAAGCTTGCCCAACATAGACACCTCCATTGATCTCAGACAGGCCTCTGGCTTGTATTTATCTGTACCACCGCAGACCCTTACAATCAGATTGGTCTCATAAGTATATCATGGGTAGCTGTGGATTTCTATTCTTTATTCCCATGGATATGGTCGTAGCGATTAGCTGATTCTCAAACTGTTATAAAAGGCTTTCAAATCTTCATTGGGACATATTCAGTAACCAGAATTCATTAAGACCAGGTCCAGCATTTGCCTCTAGGGGTTGCAGAGACACCCTGATATAACTGGATGTGACTGCACAGCACTCTTCCCCCTATCACCCCTAGGAAAATGTAGAAGAGGAGAGGAAGAACTGTGACTTAAAGCAGTCTTTAACAGCATGAGTACTAGGTTCAGGTCAGAGTTGGGTTCACCACCTATATGGGGTCTAGAGGGCCTGAATAATCTGGCTAGAAACTCCCTGGGTGGTCAGATTCTCTGTGAGACCCTGTTTGGGGTTAATATGTGGGTTCCAGCCCTTGACAGTCATAGTTCAATGGCAGTGGAAATGCCTTTTGATAGCACTGAGCGTCTGTATGTTTTACAGGAACTGAACAACTTCTGAGAAGCTCAGAGCAACGTTCAGCAGAAATGTTCCATCACAGGTGAAGTGAAGGAAGCACCAGAAACTTCAGGTTGGATCCTGAGAATCAGAGATCTGGTCAGGGAGAAAATAATTGACAAGAAAGAGCTTGGGCCATCTTACTGAGCGCCTGTACCTGTCCAGGCTGTTGAAGGTACCACAACCACACTTTAACACCGCTTGCCAGCAGCAAACAAGAGATTTTTTTTGATTGATCTCATAAACCTCATCATGTGGCTGGTTCTACACAGTAGGCCTTGAGTGCTCGTGGATCGTTACCTGCCTTCTCTCACTCCATTACAGTAAATCCCATTACAAGCTTTGACCAAAAAAGTAGCTTTTTTTCTCTGGCTGGGGACATCTAACTCTGAAGTATCACTAGTTCCTGGCACATTTGCAAATATCATAAAGATCTCAACTAAACTAGCAGTCACTCTCACTTTCAAGGCACTCACGTTGGCCCATAAGGCATTTCACTCGGTTGGGGCCTACTACATTCAGAAACGGCTGTCTTTCTATAAGCCCACTAGATCTCTCGGATCCGAATCTCTTGGCCTGGCAACTGTTCCATCCATTAAGAAAGCCAGGATAGGTGGTCGTTCTTTTAAATATCTTGCCCTCAAACTGTGGAACTCCCTTCCCTTGGATCTTCGCCGCATTTCCAATCTGTTGGCCTTTAGAAAGGCCCTGAAAACCTGGCTTTACAGTCAATAACCGGTCTGCTCCTTGCTTCTTTATCTTTCTTTTCAGCTATGGGTCAGAAAGCGCCGGGACACTCCTTGGAGTAGCCGAGCGCTATATAAGACACCCATTAACATAACATAACATAACAGTCAGTGATGGTGTCTATAACGTACCGCCATTGGAATAGTCTAACAGTCATACACCGATTCATGAGCCTCCAACATTTGTGCAAATAGCCTCTGGCTACTTTGTCGACTTTGATGACTTCTCTTCAGTTTCGTCAGGCCGGCCTCCACAGACAGGAATACATAAATTTTACTTATGGCTCAAAAAGACAAACTTTACCCTACTATGGATATACATTTGGATTATAATTCAGTTACTTTTCCTCTTCCTTTGAATTGGTTTAGTGACAGTCTTTTTTCTACTTCTGAATGAATACTATCTCCCAGAACGCTTTGCTGTTAAACTGGTAAATGAGATCTTGAAACCACTTTCTTCATCACACTAAGAATGAAGAGACCTTTCCCTGTTCCAGATATATTTGGACAAACTGAAACTTTGCAAATCATTAAACATTTCATGTTTCTTTGACTGATGTGATTACTCCTGGCACTATCTGTGATGATTGGGACATTAAAACAGTGCATGAAATGATTGCTGATTTAGAGAATACCATACATTTTAATAGTGGAGAAATGTTTGAGAGAACGTCAAATTATGATAAAATGTTCTTTTTTCTACATTATAGCCACCATTATTTACATAAAGCAAGTTCTTCACATGCAGAATTTAATGACACACTATGGAAACGCTGCCCGACACCACCACAGGGTAGCTAAAAAACAGTTGCACCTACATTTTTCCGGTCACAATACAGCAGACCCAGAACCCTATTTTTATAGACTTACATTTTCACAGTTGAAGGAAAATATCCTAAGAAATGCCAAGTGGATTTATTCTGTACCTTTTATTTCCCATTTGTCTACACAAGGGTATGACTTTTGAAGTTTGAAGAGTCAATATGAATTTAAAATCTATATGGGGAAGTAGGGATTAGCAGGGGAAAAAGGCTTCATTTAGAGCATGCCTTATACCACACCATTTAATTTTCCTGAACAAAAATATGAAGCAGATGTCCTTTCTGAGCTTGGTTAAGTAAAGAATCGAAATACAGCAAAACTTCCCACCTTAGCACACTTTGAGAATTGGCACAATTCACAAATTACACAGAGGGGTTCAGGGAGTCGAATGTAGGCTTTAAAAAGATGTTCACTTTGGGAAACTGGCACATCACCTAGTGGTTAAGAATTGTATTGGCGCTCTCTCCTACTGTAAATATTCACATTTTTCATTTCAGTTGCCTTCATTATTCAGCAATCTGTAACATGCCTTTCTTCATAGAGCCTTATGGTTATCCTACATCTCTCTTTATCTATCTTTCCACCATTGATCTTATTTTAAAGTCCAACAATTAAAATTGTTTCTCTAAAAGACCTTGCAGTTTTTTTGACCACTAAAATTTTATCGCAAAATTGTTAACTGCATTTCTTTAAAATTCCTATGAAATCTGCCTTCATCAAAGATTAACATCTTTGAAGGTCAGTTGCTCCTGATTAGCACCTTCATTCAAGTGGATCTTGTTACCTGTGTCTTGCAGTGGTCAGCATTCATTATCAGGTAGTAGGAGCCCAGAATGTCAGACTTCTCAGCCCACTTTTAAATGTTTTATAAATCATCTTAGCTTCTTCAGTTTGAAACTTTCCAGTTTGTTTGCCTGTTTCTTCATCCTGCTATGCATGTCTCGTGATGGTGTGTAAATATTTGCTAAGCGTGCACGCTAACACTGATGTGTGTAATGACCATACTGGCATGCCATATAAACATATGATTAACTTTCACGAGACTACAGTTGGAGGATGCCAAAAGCCAATGGTGTCTGTTAGGCGGTCAGTCCAATGATGGAGCAATGTGTTTTACCATTGTACTCTGGGTCGGTAGAAAGGGTTATGAGAGGATATGAGAAACTATTAAAGAAGTACATGCTGGATCACCCATGTTATGTAAAGTGAGGCAGACCACACAATAAAATCACACAGATTATTTAAAGTATCATAAACTATGTATAGGTTTCAACAACATAGCATGCCAGCTGCTGAACAGAACGTCTGGTTAGAGATTGGTAGGCAGGTATTTGGTCGGAAATGTAGCAGAATATGTACTTCTTAATGTAAAAGAATTACTATTGTGATAAACAATATACATATCTTGGCTACCCAATACGCTAGTAGTTTTGAACGATATAGTTGCCAACTAAGGATTATATAGGCATACTGAAAGAAGACCAAGCATAATTTTCCTTCTTCTGTGTAGTTGGAAAGGGATGGGTGTGGACTAGGTAACAGATAGCTTTAGCAAACCCACTCAAAGATACTCATTTTATCGACCACAGAAGAATGAAGGGATGAGTGGACCTACTGGAATTTGAACCTGTGACCATTTGGTCAAAGTAAAATCCCTGGAGAAAACCCATTCATTCCTTGTGCCATCAAATCCAATCGACTCACCGGTACAGGTGTTCAAAAATGATATTATAAATCAAATTCCTATTATATATTTGTGACGTGCATTGCTGACTAAATAATCTGAAATATATCAGAACATATCCTATAAATTACTCATATAAATGTGAATGGGCCTCCATAACTATTCCTTGGCACACAATGTTATATGCTGTTCACAAAGCTAACCCACGTTTGACTATTCATAAAATCCAAGTGTACAGTTAGGTTTTTTGGACAAAATGCAAAATAAAAAAATATTGAAGTACATAAATATTGTGATGTCAAAAATATAGTGGACTGGAATATCGTAGGTAAGAATATCAGTTTAAGTGTTGTTTTTATTACTGTTGTCAAAAATATTGTTTTCTAAAACAACATTGTATGTAATATTGTTTTTAGGGGATAATTCGTAAGTGTTCTTGTATACAATCCTTTTTATGTTAATATTTACTGTACATTTTTATTTGCAATTTTATCTTTTAAGATCTGTTTATTGTGATTTCTTACGTCAAGTTTGATGGACAGTCATAGCTTGAGAGGTATATTACACAGCAAAAGTCATATAACATAGTCCAGCAAGAAATGTTTAATGTGTCATCAATGCAGACAGTATAATAAAGATAACATAGAACATGCCTGTCAACAATTATCCTCACCTGTAACCTCCCCAACTACCCTCCCCCTCGATCCATACTCTATAATGAATATAAAAAGTAAGTTCAGGTACAAAGGAAGCACATTTTACTGGAGATAAGTGGTGGGCCACAAGCCAACAGAGTTGCTATGCCTCCGTCTGGTGTAGTTTTCAAAGGCATCCAGGGTAAGTGAGTTCTCAAAATTCCTGGGACAGAAAGTAACTACATGGTGTCTATGTCTTTTAAGAGGGTACCTCTCCTTGCGCTAGAGTGGCTACGATTTCTTTTTCCACCCTGAGAAGGCTCTAAAGCCATTGGAACTGTTCTTCAAACTCTGGGCCTCTCTCCCTGCCCCAGTGCAACAGAATCACCAGCATGGCTGCACACGAGGCCCTAGTTATAGCCCTACCTCTAAGAGCCCACAGTGGGTAACTCAGTGGGTTGGGTAATCCGAGTATCGTATTCATGCCAGGAATCATGGTGTGTCAGGGTGGAAATAGCATTTATGTAATGGAGCACTTGGCACAAGACGAGATGGCCGCACTGTAGTGCAGCTCTGCCGGCCATCGATATTATCCTTTCACCATCCTGCTCCTGTGGGAGACATCCGTGTCATTCTGTGTAGACTGGCATGACCTGCACCACGACACGACGTATTGGGCTATTTGGCTTATCCTAGATCGTCCTCTGTTCTCCTAGAACAATCTCCGACACGCAGGCATGGAGGCTACATGGCGGCCGTATGAGACCTGGTGGCTGCGTCCGTAGCTCGTGGGCTTGCTGTTTTGGGTCTAAGCCCTTGCTAATCAACGCATTGTCCCTGGCAGCTGGAACTTCTATCATCCGGGAGGACTTGCTGGATCACACCCTGTTGGAGTGCACGCTGTAGTGACCCAGAGTCACAGTCATGCCCTACACTAAACACCCACAAACCACTGATGTCACTGGTCAGGTGACACAGTTCTAATAAAAGAGGCCGAGCGCACGTGCTCTGGACCAGTTGTAACCTATAGCTGACTGTTTCTGCGTCAGTCCTTTGCAGCATGAGGGCCCAGGGCCCCCAACATTACATTGGCGATGAGGAGGGCGGACGCTAACCACGCGTGCCGCAGCTGAACATCCCCAGGAAAGAAGAAGGGAACTGCACATGTTCAGGGCACCCCCTGGGGAAGAGGCGCCGGCCGCCTAGAGGCCCGCGGGGCGTGTACTGTGCCCCGGGCCTGAAGATCCATGAGGAGGTGACCAGGAGCCTCAACCAGTATCTCCATGCCCAGCGGGAGCCTTCCGGCGTGACGTGAAGGTGCAGCGGACCGGCCAGAGCCCACCTGTGCCAGCCGCAACGGAGCGCCACATGGAGTGAGCGGACCGACCGGAGCCCACCCGCGTCGGCCGCAAGTGAGGCCCCACCGTGTGGTGACAGAAGCGGAGCCCACCCGCGGATCGACAGTGGCACGTTGGCCGAAGGTAGGCCCATGCCGTGACCAGCACCAAAAGCGGAGCCCACCCGCAACGGTCACAACAGTGCAAATGGCGTCCGCTTGCCAGCGCCGCCCGAGAACACACTATAAAGCGTAGCCTACCCACTACAAACATATACTGTGCCCCAAAAGTGCGAATAACGCCGGCTACTGCCCCCGTTAATGAGGCAAGACTCGCGGAGCCCACCCGCGTCCCCCCCTCCCCCGCAGCGTGTGTGAAGTTCGGCGGCGGGGTGAATACACTTTACCGGAGAGCGCCAGCAGCGTGAGGGGAGCTGCCGGGCGCCGAATGAATGAAGCGGAGCCCACCCGCGATTGCACCGAGCAGCGCTGACACCCCCACCCTGCGCAGCGTGTGAAGTGTGGAGCTGTGACGGCGGGGTGGAGAGGAGTAAACAACCAGCGCCCAGACAATCAAAGCGGAGCCCACCCGCTAGAAGGAGCCTGCTGCCCGTCAAATCCCCACAGCCCCAGTGACCCAATGCTGGGGACGGGAGCGACGTGGGCCCCGCCCGTAGCGCTGCACAGCAAAGGGCTCACCAGCAGCTAGGAGAGTTCCCAAATGGTGCGTGGACCCTCCCCACCCTGCGCGGCGTGAGTAGTGGGCTGGCGGCGGTGAGGGGGAGGCCGAAAATGGGACAGCGAGGAGCGCCAGAGGCCGATCAGAGCGACCCCTCCCCACGCAGCCCGTGAAAAGGGAAGTCTGCGAGGCGGCTCGTCTCGTGAGCAGAGTCCCAGAGTAACAATGCCGGCATAGAGCCAGAACTCCCCAGCGCAACAAACAATGAAGGGGAGACAGAGTGGCATGAAGCACTAAACCCCCATATAGCGCGCAGCCCATGGAAAAGAGAAAGCCTGCTCGAAAACACAAGGATTAGAAAAGAAAGGCACATGCAAAGTGTCACTCACCGCAGCAAAACCGGAGTCCGTGGGGAGCCCCATGTGGCATCTTGCATCAGCCGTGTGTACAGGGAGCAGCTGGGGAGGCAGGCCATGAATCCCAACTGCTCCAACAACGCTCACTCGTGTGGAGGGAAAACAGGAGCAGAGCCAGAGAGAAGAAATGGATCCAAATCTCACGAGCAAGGAAACCGGCCAAGGACTACAGGGAAAGCAGCACTGCGATCTCGGGACCAATCAAAGGTACTGCACCCACTAAGCAAATACACTGACTGAACCCAGTGATTTCCCCAGTATGAAACCCTGCCTTTAACCACAGCCCTGGTCACAAGGACAGTACCCAAGACACTAGCAGACAGCAACACTAGGACACAGCAGGTACTGCAGTTTCAGCACACAGTGTTCACAAACCCACCGTCACTGCCCCGTGACACAGGACAGCATAGAACTGTGCAGGAACGCGCTAGAAGAACAAGAACACTGCCTCACCAGCAGCGCAGGAACATGCCAAAACCCTCAGGGACACTTCAAGAGACGGAGCAGGAATGCGCCAGAAGCAAAGCATTGCGCAGGACTGTGCAAGGAGTGAAGGAACTCCACACCTCAGGACCGAACAGCATTGTGCAGGACCGCGCAAGGAGTGAAGGAACTCCACACCTCAGGATCGAACAGCACTGCGCAGGAACGCGCAAGGAGTGAAGGAACTCCACACATCAGGACAGCACAGCATTGCGCAGGACCGCGCAAGGAGTGAAGGAACTCCACGCCACCACGACCGAGTAACGCAGGGATCACGTCCTCGGAGACCTGTCAGTATGTCACAGCGAAGATGACTTGCCAGAAAGTCACCGCCAGATGCGGACCAGTCAGATGGTCACCCGAAAAGAAAGGAAGAAGCTGACCAGACTGATGGTCACCCGGAAAGAAAAGGAGAAGTTGACCTGCCAGAAGGTCACGACTGCGAAGATGACTTGCCAGGAAGTCAAAGCTTAAGTAACTGAATATTCTGACATGAAGACCGACATGAAGTTCAAGAAGAGGTCCATGGACGAGACCCAGAAGAGGTCTGATAACACCGACCCGAAGTAAAGGAGGTGCGACAGGATGAAAGGTGCGATGCCTGGTTTTGGTCATGGGAAGAAGAGAAGGCGTGTCCTAAGGGTAGGACGCAACCAGGGAGACACGTGTGGAGTGCACGCCACACGGAAATGGCCTGGGTAGTGAAGACAAGAAATGGGACCAACCACGTCGTGAAAGGAATGGAGGAGAAGGGAAGTGAGTGCCATGGTGCCACTAGAAATCACAAGGAGAGAAGAGGTGTGACCAGTCAACACATTCACACACCCATCAGAAGAAGATGGTGACATGCACCAGAACACCGCAGTGCAGCGGCGAACAAGGCCTGGCATGAACACATGCGGCACCAGTCACAGATATCCACCTACGAGCCATCCATCTAGGTGGCGATCGCAGAAGAGGGCAAGTTTGGACTGTTGACAACAATCTACCTTTGGGGTTGAGCGGAAGATTTGGATGGCGAGAGTGCTCACACATCTGGCTGAGGAACTGACCACTCCACACCAACCCGTGGCAGCCCAAGAAGCAAAGGCCTCAAGGGACTCTGGTGGTAGCAAGTCCCACAAGAGAGACAGGTCCACAACGGTGCATCTGCAAGACCCACGGAGAGAAAAGCTTCACGTGCAAGAAAAGAGTCGACAGCGTAACCTCCAGGTGAAACTAGGACACAACGGTGAAGATCGTGGAGCGCACCAGTCCAGTGGAAACCAGGCAAAGAGGTCCTCCCGGACATCTTGTGAGAGAGGAAAACCGGCGAGAGGGGCATCCTAGTGAGAGGGATGTATGCACCTACTCCTTTCATCTGCCCAGAAATACTTTAAAGCCTGCCCAGAGACATCACCAAGGACCAGGACTGAAGAGGAGAACCGAGAAGACAAACAATACTCAGATCATGTCACCCTTCTCTCTAACTACCAACTGTCACCAGTGGTGCCAAGCAAAGGCAAGACTGAGAACAATGTCCAGGCGGCGCAGACAGAAGATAGGACCCGCGGAAAAACAGCAAACCATGCCACAGTGACTCATGAGTCCTGGATGCAGTAACTACCCCATCTGCGACCTGCAATCCATCAAAGAGACTCACTTCAAAATATAGAGTCCAGTGTTATTTTGTATGTACATTTTCTTTCCCACAGGTTGAACTTTGTCGTGGGGTTTGCAAACTGCACGTTTTCTCCCACAGGTTGGACTTTCTTTTGTTTTCATTTTCCCCCAAGTTTGGGAGGATGTAGTGACCCAGAGTCACAGTCAGCAGTCTAGTGTTTCTTGTATGCCCTACACTAAACACCCACCCACCACTGATGTCACTGGTCAGGTGACACAGTTCTAATAAAAGAGGCCGAGCGCACGTGCTCTGGGCCAGTTGTACCCTATAGCTGACTGTGTCTGCGTCAGTCCTTTGCAGCATGAGGGCCCAGGGCCCCCAACACAACACACGCTCATGAGATGCATAGGCCTGTCGTCTCTGTGGTGAGCGGAGCGGTGGCAGGCCTAGAACCGGCCCGTAAGGTCTGTCCTTGGTGAGATTCGCCTTACTGCCCGACTCAGGATTTGAGCTGCCTGCGGCCCCTGATTTATGAGCGGTGCGGAAGCCAAACAGAGATGTTGCAGCCATTTGGCGGTCAGGACTGGAGTGCGGCACGCGCCAACCAATGCGTGCTATGGACCTGGAGCCTGACTCTGCTGGTAGATTTATCCCTTCTACCTGACTGGAGCAGCCGTTCTTGGCTTGCAGTGAGTACCTGGGGGTACCCACTGAGGCGGCCGTTGAATGCGGACCTTGGTTTAGTGTACCACTGTTGGGCCTAGCATACTGCCTCCTGTAATCACCGGTTCCCGCATTTCCCCTGCATGCCGCACGTGTGGCACCCCACCTCTGCGGAGCGCTTGAGGCCTATTATAGAAGATTGGGGTCTTTGTGGCTGTGCAGGTGTGCCTTAGTCTCATCGTGATTCAGAAAAGGGGGTGGTGATGAACAGAGTGTCTGAATTAAGCAGACCACTCTTACCCAGTCCAAAGATCAGGGCTTGATCCATCACGTTTTTTAGCTCACCGCACCATTCCAGCTCAGAACTTGGCTATATGCAAATTAGTCTGACCCTGGCCCAGTGCATCATGGGAACAGGGCAGACCAAACTACCAAGCCAATTCTTATACTGGGAAGGAAACAAGCTACCGGGGACCGGTTTCTGGCATTTCAGCCGTCTTCGGCCCGGCTTGCTTGAATCCTGATGGTGCAATGAGCTAGGGACTCACATCTGAGTATACCCTTCCACGCTTATGGTGGACAAAAATGATTCAGAAAAGGGGGTGGTGATGAACAGAGTGTCTGAATTAAGCAGACCACTCTTACCCAGTCCAAAGATCAGGGCTTGATCCATCACCGTTTTTTAGCTCACTGCACCATCCCAGCTCAGAACTTGGCTATATGCAAATTAGTCTGACCCTGGCCCAGTGCATCATGGGAACAGGGCAGACCAAACTACCAAGCCAATTCTTATACTGGGAAGGAAACAAGCTACCGGGGACCGGTTTCTGGCATTTCAGCCGTCTTCGGCCCGGCTTGCTTGAATCCTGATGGCGTTCATCACCACCCCCTTTTCTGAATCGTTTTTGGCCATTATAGGTGTGGCAGGGTATACTCAGACATGAGTCCCTTTCTCATTGCACCATCAGGATTCAAGCAAGCCGGGCCGAAGACGGCTGAAATGCCAGAAACCGGTCCCAGGTAGCTTGTCTCCTTTCTGGTGAAGAATTGGCTTGGTAGTTTAGTCTGCCCTGTTCCCATGATGCACTGGGCCAGGGACAGACTGATTTGCATAAAGCCAGGTTCTGAGCCGGGATGGTGCAGTGAGATAAATAACGGTGATGGATCAAGCCCTGATCTTTGGACTGGGTAAGAGTTGTCTGCTTGATTCAGACACTCTGTTCATCACCACCCCCTTTTCTGAATCGTTTTTGGCCACTATAGGTGTGGCAGGGTATACTCAGACATGAGTCCCTTTCTCACTGCACCATCAGGATTCGAGCAAGCCGGGCCGAAGACGGCTGAAATGCCAGAAACCGGTCCCCGGTAGCTTGTCTCCTTTCTGGTGAAGAATAGGCTTGCCCTGTTCCCATGATGCACTGGGCCAGGGACAGACTGATTTGCATATAGCCAGGTTCTGAGCTGGGATGGTGCAGTGAGATAAATAACGGTGATGGATCAAGAGACCGTATCTAATACAGCTTTTCTCTCGGCTGCCATGGCCTCCAGGTCTGGGACTTAGCTCTTGCGACCCCCTGTGGAAAATCCGTCATCAACCTCCCGCCTCTCAGTTGTGCCTACTTGGTCGGGTGAGCCCTCTTGTATCTTCCAATTGTTCAATTTGGAGCAGTTCACTTGCCTCCATCAGCGACCTCAGCTATCGCAGTTGGCCCCCCCAGCTGAACACCAGGTGGAACAGGTGACTCCATGAGTAGGCCACCTTCTTCTCCCTTAGGAACATTGTGATATGTCTGCGTTACCTGCATTTCCGGAGTGCAGAGGCCGCCACATCCTGGAAGAGTTGGATCGTCTGACTCTGGAAAACTATTGATTGTGTCTCTTGGGCCTTCTTGAGTATCTGTTCCTTCAGGTGGAAGCTATGCACACACGTTAGGATTTCCAAAGGACGGGTCCTCCCTGACTCCCAACTGCCCACTCTATGGGTCCGGTCTAGTCAGAGCTCGTTAAGCACTGCATCACCTAGGATATCTTTGAATAGACTGTTGACGCATAGTTCGATGTCTTCTCCCTCCGCGTCACATACTGCTCCCCAGATTGGGATGTTATTCCACCTGGAGAGATTCTCTGCATCCTCTGCATGTGCATGTAGGTCAAACTGCTGCTCCGTGAGACAAATTATCTCCTGTTGCATCTGTTCAAATTCTTCTTCATGTGATGTGTCTCTCCCTTCTAGGGCGTCCACCTTATCCCCGATGTCCATTACCTCCTTTGGGATGGCATGCATCTCTCCTGTGAGGTCTCGCTTGACCACCAGCAGCTCTTCCCTCAGGCTCAGGAATAAGGCCTCCATACATGAGCACGTCACATGTGCCTCTGAGTCTTCCTGCGACAGGGAGGTCACCCTGCTCGGCCCACTCTTGTTTTCTTCTCTTGTGAGCCTCCAGTTTTCAGGAGCATGTCTTTTATTTATCCCCCATTTTACGCTCTGGGGTTCCCAATTGTGACAGCGACAATGGTGAACTAGGCCCTCTCCTCCAGCTCCTGGTTCAGCCTCGGTATGGAGAGTTCACTGCTGAGCCGGTCTCTAGTTGTCTCGGGCCACGGACCAGTCCTGCAAGGGTTGTGTTTCCGGCCTCTAGGCCTATCTTTTTCTCTCCATCTGGGGCAGCCTCCTCTCAGGCGGTTGCCTCTTCGCTGTGCCCTACTTACAGCCGAGAGAGATCCGAGTCGCACACACGCTGCAGTAAAATGCGCAGCTTGAAAATTGAAAACAAGCCAGCACAGGGACCGGGCACCAGCGTTCAGCACAATCAGGTTGTTTCTGGATGCTGCCGGAAAACTTCTCCCCTTTTTTTGATACTCCAAAAGATACATCATAAAGATTGAGTATCCACCATGTACAACGTCAAAAAGAATCCGCAGAAAATATTGAAGATTACAATAATTGGTGGCATAAAAAGAGACCTCGACCTGGGGAGTAGAGGGAACATATTAAGCCCTGATCCATATCAAAGAGCGATATAAGTCCAACCTGAGCCTGCTTTTGAAATCGAGACAGGCCAGGACACCAGACTTTGACAGAAAAGCGACAAAGCCCTGATGAAAGTCCAGGAACTGGTTTCCCCGCATTTGAAACGCGTCGGCACACCTGAAGGAGTGATTAATATCATTAAGTGTTGAAACTGGTATCTGCCGGTTATAAAGTTAGCCTCCTTTTGAGATTGTGCTCCTTCTTTTGACTTTGTCCTTTCCCTCTTTTGGATATAGATTCATTCAATATAAAAATTCCAATTGTGGTTGTTTGTTTGTATTTTTTGTGGCATGTTTCATAACTTTGTATAGAGAGTACTAGGAAATGTGAATATATGTTTGTAAATAGTTGAGTATAGCAATTGAAATGTATTGAATGTACAGTTTTTTGTGTGAATATAAAAAAATAGTTTAAAAAAATTTCAAAATACACAGGTATAAATAAAAATACAGGGTCAAATTCAAAAGTTTGTTTTGCCCCATTGGTTGAAAAGTATTTTTGAAAATTGGTTGGGTGTAGGCAAACATTTGTGTTTATCTGCTTACGGCTAAGGCCTCCAGTCCAGGGTGGCTCCCCACCCCCTTGCTTGATAGAAGCCGGGGACCCCACTGTTATGCTGCTTTTGCTAGGGCCTTCGAAGCTGTCTAGGCCACCTGGGCTGTGGGGAGGGAAGAGCCCAGCCCTGCCAGAAAACCACAGTCCAGGTGCTAGGTAGTCTAGGTCACCAGGCCTCACGCCTGAGCCAGACTGTCCAAGAAGGCTCCCTCTTTAAGGCCTCACAGGCCGTCCTCATCCTATTGGCAATCTTGCTCCCTTTGCGGTACTCTCATACTCTGCCTCAGCCTTGAAGCAATGTTGACACTGGGGGGTAGAACCTGGCGTGTAGAGTTCCACAGTCTCCTGGGCTTCTCCTCCTATCACTTTCTCCATGTGCTGGGGCTCCGTCATGTAACACGCTAGGCCCCTGCTCAGCTGGGTTGGTGCAGCTCTCTCTAGAACTGGCTCTGCAGAGCTTCAGGCGCCGCAGCAACCTCAGGCCTCTCCCAACTTATCGCTTGGGTGTCCTGCCACCTCCGACTCCCAGCTGGGTCAGACACCACACGCCAACACGTGTCGCCCCTCCTCAGCCCCGGCTTAGGCCGCTGTCTCCGGCAAGTTGGTCCACCAAACAGTCGCACCCTCTGCGGTCACCGGTTAGTGCCTTGGTGACCCTGCAACATAGACTACCGGTCCCCACCGATTTGAGAGGTCTATCAGTGCCAATCTCAGCGCTAAGGCTGACAGCAGGATACAGAGACGAGCAAACGCGTCTTACTCAGCCGCCATATTTGCCACACCCCCGCTTTGCCTTGCTTTGAAGTGGATAAGGATAGCCCATGCTATCCAAACACCCACGCCAAGTTCCTCTTATCTAGCCTTTGCCGTGTTCTGAACCTTTGGTAGGTAGCTGAAGCCTTGTGAGGTAGCAACCTAACCTGGTTAGGCAGCCCATTTTGTGGTTCGTCTTAGCTCTGTATTCAATCCCTTATGGACTGACACATCTCTTTAGACACTGAAGTTTACTAAAGGTCACTGGAGCACCCTTAAATGTAAAATGCTCACTGCACATTCTCATATTCGCTCTTACATGTACATTTGAGGGGGAGATTGGGGTAGAATGCTTTTTGAATTTCTTTGTTTACGTTTACGCTGTGTCCCAAGTACTACTGTGGTACTGGTTAAATACCTTAAAAAATGGGTTAATTACCTGTTACGGTTCGGCTGCAGTACCAAAGTACGAAGGAAAATATTTGAAACAAGCCTATTAATTTGCAGATTTGGGAGGCATGGTGGCTCGTAGAAGGTACAGGGCAGCATACTGCTTTGTGTTCTAAGAATTGGAGAGAGGACAACTGTGACATATGTTCAAAGTAGTGGCACTGCTTTTGGCCTGCGCTAGCACAATTTTTGCAGCAATACTCCAAAGTAGGCGGATGTACGTTGTTACAACGCATGCTTTTACCACGCATGCCTTTACAACGCAGGTTTTTCAACGCAAGTCGTTACAATTTACAATATTACGACTGTGTTAAAAACGTTATAAAAACATGAGGCAAACTCTTTCTAAATCTGACAGAAATCTATTTTTTTGAGTGCTTACTTTTCATTTTACTTATAGAAATAGGCTTATCTTTTATTATTGTGGTTAGACTGCTACTGCAGACTATTATTATACACTAACAGAAACAGACAAACATGACAAGCAACTTTACATTTTTCAATTTTTAAACCCAACAAGTTGTTTTCAAAAAGAACATTTTCTTAGACATTAAAACTTCTTATAAATGTTTTGTATTTTTGAAATTTTGGGGAATTCAACTTAAAAATGGGGCATCTAAACTTGCAGACTGGACACAAAAAAATTGCTTTTTTTCTGGTACTGGTGTTCTGAGACCAGCTTGTCTCTTGCTGCAGTAAATGATCATGTACTGAGATACACAGTTGATATTGGTGTGAGAGGGTCCATCCGTAGTGTTGATGCCTTCTAAGTATCACGTTTGCACTCAGATCTGGCAAGCTGTCTTGGGTGGAATACCCACATCTGCTTTCATATGCTTGATGCTCCTGGTGAATGCTTCTTCGAAGTACCTTAGGAGAAGTTCTTGTCACAGATGTTGCATGTAACTTTTTAGGTTAGAACTTCTTCTCTCCTGGTGGGATTGAAAAAAACTGCTAGATGAGTGACTCCCTGGTTGTTCTCAGAGTCTCTTTCTGCTTCTCCTCCATCTCCTCTCTTTCCTCTTCAGATGCCATTGTAGCAAAAAGGAAAATTCTCCCCTCTCCCCAAAAAAAAAGAAGAGCCCAGCACAAGCTGCAGGTACACACAAATGGTAATCTGAAATAAGATTGAAAGGGTGAGAACTTCCTGAAAATGTAGTGAGACTGTGATTTCAGCTAATCAAATGTCTTTCTTGTCTGTCATAGTTCCGGCACTACCAAATTCACTTACTGTGGGACTGTAACACCCACAAATTAGGTAATTTTACAAAAACAATCAAGGGATCCTCATTAATTGACCAATTAAGAAAAGTGCTAGGCTTACAATAAAGTAAAATACACATGGAATTCCTGTGGGGTGCAACAATTGTTTTTAAGTGCCCTGAAGGAGTACCATGGAGCCCTAGCGGACACTGAACATTTACTACAAAGTCCAAAGATGGGTTATGCATTACACTTAACTTTCTATTAAGATTTACATTACTTTAAAAAATTCACTTAAAAAAACAAATGTTAAAGATTTTACCTCACGTTAAAAAACACCCTAGAAATCCACAGAAAAAACAAAGGTTAAAGGGATGTTATCGTTAGGTAACAATACTAGTCATACTGTGACATTTTACACCTGAAAGACCACAGATATACAAATGTTATATTTCAGATTGTGCCCCCACCATGCACTGCTTATGACTTCACAGATGACATCAATTATAAAATGTTCAATTAAATAATTTATGGCATAACTCTTTGCATCTCACATTACATCAGTGATGACAATTTCCATGGCATCACTGATAACATCGTCTGTTGAAAGTAACAGTTTGCTTTGCACTTTTAATAGTATTCAGCCAACTACCCCACTGAACATGGCCTTTGACTGTGTGCAGTGGCGGGTTCACAACAGGGCTTAGTCTTTGGGAAAGACTTGCATCTAACTCCCCTTCAGGCAGCCAGCCCCTTGAGTGCATCCAACCCCTCTGTGCACTGCCTTCGGCCAGGCCCTCTGCCCAATGCCCTGCGGGTGGTCAACCCCAGCCAAGCACAGCCTTCCCCGACGCACGTTATCCAACCTCTTGTGAGTGGTAAAACCCCCAACATGCATGGCCTTTGGCCAGGTCCTAGGGCAATCAACACTTGGATACAACCCTTGACAAGCATGACATTCAGCCCGGCCGTGCACAGAACCCCGTGTTGGTGGCCAACACCTGCTGTGCAAGTACCCAACTCCTGCTTTTAGGGCACGTTAATGTTAGGCATGGTTAGTAGATCACATCTTACTGTAATACATGCAGAAATTCAATGAATAATCCAAAGGTTAAAGTGATGTTATATTTAGGTGCTGTAATTATACAAAAAATTATGTTTAACACTTAAAAATACACTGACATTCACTAGTTATAGTTCACTGAGCTAACTATAATTGTGCCAGCATCATCTGCTGCTTATAACCTCACATATGCATCTCTCATGGCATGTTAAATGACATACTTGATGGCATCACTGATGGTATCTCAAATGACATAATTGATGACATACTAATAATTTAATTAAAAGGATATGACAGTTTCCTATAGGCGTTTCATACTGTAAAGAACTCAGCGAGATATATATACACATCGAATTTTGTATTACCTCTGTAGTAATATTAGGTGTAGCCTTTTGCAACAAGCAGAATATGAAGTATATCTGTGAAATTACCCACCTTTAGTAGATATTTTGCTCTTTTTTACTGGTATTTTGATATTTAACAAACATCATGTAATGCGATAAGCAATTAATACAATAGCAAACTTTGCAAATAATCCCTGTAATCTGTCTGTAACCAGTATTACAATTAGCAATCAATTAAACCCTGAATGCCATTCAACAGAGTCATTAATATTTTCCTCAATGTTACAATTTAGGCACTAATATGGCATGCACAACCATGTCATATGCACAACTCTCTCTAGTTTGTTTTATATAATCCTGAAATGAGCAGAATGACTTGGACCATTCAACAACTCTTACAATCATACTGCAACTTGAACCATGTGTGAGTCACCTAAATATCTGCACTTTATAAATCTCCAGTTTACATAGAAACTGTCAGCAGCACTATATGATCAATGTTTAATGCAAGCATGAACTCATGGAACCACAGGTTAATAATATATTGCAATTAGAAGCTTTAATTTTTCTCATATTTTTTTGGTTATAGGTCTTTGATTTGAGCAGTAACCTATTTGTAACATGCGTCTGCAACTCCCACTAGTTGCACTGTGTCTCTACCTTGTTTTAATAAAGTATTGTTTGTAACTAAAACACTTTATTGGTAGCTAAAGTGTGCACGATGCAACATTTTGCTGTTGTGAATCCAACTTGTCACCAGTACTACAATATTTGCATTTGGTCAATTATCATATGTACATTTAGTCAATCTATGCTGTAGATGTTTCTGGACCCCTTACTACCAACTATCTTTTCTAAAAATGATTTGCCGGTTTATAGAGTAATTTGAGGAGCAGTAGCTTGGAAGATTTATTCACGGATGTCATTTAAGATGTCAACAATGCTACCATCCATTAAGTGATTTAGCATGTCATCAGTGATGTAATGTGTGAGGGCATAAGCAGTGCATATGGGTTATATTTAGCTCAGTTTTATGTTAGCTTTTTTTTAGGCCAACACCTAACAATAATGTCACTATATCCTTTGTTTCTGTCTGTAAAATTCAGAGTTTTTTTTAATGTAGGATAAGAACCTATTAACCTACCTAGCTATAATGTCACAGTAACCATTGTTTTTTTTTCATTACATATGTGTGAGTTTCTGTGTGTGTGGGTGTGTGCGTGTGTGTTTGTGGTAAGTGGCCATTTTGTCTTTGTTTTCCATCCCTCCCTCGTTGCCAGCCATGCTGCAACGATCATTTTGTGAAGTCAATGTGTGTATCCTAGGCAGACAATTTTGCTTTTGTTTTCTATGCCTTCTACACTCTGGCCCATGTAATGTGGTGAGCCATCACTGTTTTTTTGTGTCAGCAGGTGTTTCTGATTATCATAATTCTATTTGATTTTCTAACAGCATTGACATTAGAAGAAGCCCATGTCATTATTGTTCATTTTCCATCTTTTTGAAAATATATTTCTTCTAATACATGTATTAGTGTATACAGCTGGTTGTGGTAGTCGATGATACTGTTTTAATTATTTTATTCACTTTTTGTCTGCCTAACATGTTTGTTGATGTGGAACACACATTTTTCGATCACAACAGTACCGGTAGATTTGTCTGCGGGCACACATCCTCAACACTCCTATGGAGAAAAATGCATACAATCTACATCTTCACTCCCAGACCTGTCATTCTTGATGTGGTCTTACCCAAAAGGTTTTGCTTTCATCGCTCCAGTTATCTGATTTTCATTTTTGTTGGCATTAGGACTCCGTGCACTTTACCACTCTAAACAGTGCTTGCTCGCTCCCTAAAACATGGAATGATTGGTCTGCATTTGATTGCCACATTTAATTTACTTGTAAGTCCCTAGTAAAGTGGGACTACATGTATTTAGGACCAAAAAATTAAATGCGACTAGGGGGCCTGCAGCACCTTTTGTACCACCCACTAAAGTAACCCTTGAAAACCTGTCTCAGGCTTGCAATTGCAGCTTGTAGTGCCGTTTCAAACTGCGTTTCAACCTGGCAAAATAAATGTCATGGCTCTGGGTTTCAGTGTCCCCATTGCCTTATTAGCGCCCTGGGATTCCAGACTATTCCCCACATCACCATCCCCTGGAGCCCATTCCTTGCTAAAGGCTCATGTTGTTTCTTCCATCACATTCCCCAGGGACTTATTGTCGATCAACTCCATTCTGGGAACTTGTTTCTATTCCCTGAGGCCATCATCTTGTTTTGGTGTCCTTGTTTCGGCAAGGGTCCTTTATTTATCATTTGGCTTATCCCCCAGATGTTTGGTGACTCCAAGTCTCGTGAGATTTCGGGACGCTAAATGGTACCATGGCTATTTTGTTTGGGCACAGTGGCATTACCACACCCAAAGCATGAGTAGGACATGTTTTTAAGTTTTACATGTCCTGGTAGTGAACAAATACTAAGTTTTATTTTTGCTACTATATGGCATATCTCTCCTGTTGGGTAACAGTGGTTACTTTCTTATTTTTAGTAAATGATAACTTTTGGTTGGGAACAGATTGTAATTTCAAGTTTGGACTCAAATGAGTTTTAATTTAAACCCTTTTTAATGACAAAGTCATATTTTAAGTCAAATTCTAAAAATGCCACTTTTTCCTGAAGCCTATCTGGGGGTGGCTAGAATGTCACCCTCACTTCAAAGACTGGCACCAGGTATAGATATTGGGCCTCCTGAACCACCTCTTCAGTACACTCCCAGACCGTTTGAAGATTAAGAAGGAGGACCTCCTGCTGCCCTTCTGCTGAAAGGACTATCTTGCTGCAATGCTAACTGAAGGAGAACTGGACCTCCTCCCTTCATCCTAGGCTACCTGAGTGACTCCAACATGCAGTTGGTTGACCTCTTGTTCTGAGCTACATGGACACAACAAGCTCTGGAGGACTCCCTGCAACTGCCCAACTGATCTTCTGCATCGGACTGGCCTGGACCTGCAACAGGACCTGCCTGAGCCCTACTGGCATACAAAGGAGTGATTCTCAGGAGGTACTTTCCCGGGTCTTCTTCTTCTTCTTCAAACTACTTTATTCGATTAATTAAAATCATAAAAGTACAATACAACACACAGAACTCAAAACAATGATATTATCTTTCAATACAAAATGGGCGACATAAAAATGTTTAACATTTCTACACAAAATCTATAATTAATTAAGACTTAAAAGAATATATCAGATAAAAACAGTTACAGTAAGATAAAATTCAGAAAAATTCATGTTTCAATCGTCATAGGGAATCTTTTTTTTCTTAAGGCGGACTGCAGCAACAAGAAAACTGGCAATGTTAAAAATGTTCCAGGTGTTATCTAACAATTGAAGGTACATTAGAGCTGGTCTGACCTGTAAAATGCCCTTTCCCCTCAGGAGTGGAATTAAAAACCTCTTCCTAATGTCAGTTTACAAATCGCAAAACATTATAAAGTGCATAGTATCCTGAGGTGAAAAATTGTCGCTATGACATAGCGCTATATCTTCTGGTTTACACCAACCAGGGAGATTACCCGAGGAAAAATGAATTAAATTAAATTGAAACCTAGTCAGGAGCCAGCGATGGAAGGGTTTAGTCACAATTCTCAGATATGGCTCTGTTGGCGGCGAGGAAATTGTTTAATAATGCGCCCTAAACAAAGGTTTTTGTAGTTCCTGATCCTCCCGTTCCAACCTCAAAATATTCAAGAACTGTGATTTCACCCATTTTACATCTATTGTTTTAATCCCTTCTGGGGCAATATAAATATCTGGGCACCCTAATTTAATAAACATACCCTTAATGTACGACATCCACTGGTGGCTTTATCTAAGGCAACACAGTCCCTTAAAATCTGATGGTTCAAGGTTAGCTCTGGATTGAGCCAAGTTTTCATCCAACAAACCAAGGGAGCCAATCTCACCAGATCAGTCACATACCCCATCCCCAATTCCTGATGAATGGCGTAAGTTGGGGTTGATTGGGGGACAGAAAAAAGGGAACGTAAAAATTTGTTTTCAGCCAACTGAACCCCTGCCAATTGCTTGTAACCCCAAATGGCAGCGCCACATGTAGCGATGCCAAACATTTAGACCTATGGATGGCAAGAATTGCCTCAAAAGGCCAGGCTCCCAATTGGTGCGAGAAGCCCAGTAGCACTGACAACAATCTCACTACGGCATTCTTTTTAGCTTTAAACTGGAGGTTCCAAGAGCATCTGTTGTCAAATAAAATCCCCAAATATGTAAGCAGTCACTCTGGTCACCATTGCCTAAAAAAGTTTTGACTTTATTCTTTCGTTGACCCTTTGTCAGGACATGTGATTTTGAGATGTTAACCACCAGATCCAGGGATTCCATACAAATCCCAAATGCGTCCAAGAGTCTTTGAAGGCCTATGGGAGTTTGAGATAATAACACAGCATCATTTGCATAAAGGAGGACCGAAATGGTCCTATTTCCTACACTCCGGATTTCCAGGCTGGCCCTATCCAGGGTTTTGTCTAGGGCGTTGATGTAAAACGTAAAAAGTAATGGTGCCAATAAACAGCCTTGGCGAATGCCTCTACCAGACTTAAAGTGTCTTGTGCATTTGCCGTCCTGAGTAACCCTAACAGCTGCCAAAAGGTCCCGATGTAAATCTGCTCAAAAATAAACCAGTCGAGGATCAATCCCTATGTCGAGTAAAATAGACCAGAGCTTCGATCTGTTTACCAGATCAAAAGCTGAGGAAAGATCCATAAAGATACTTCCAATGGGGCAACATTTGTGCCCCTGCTGCTGCACAGCGGCAATGAGGAAACTTTTCTCAGCATAAACCATATTTCTTCCAATAATCAATCTTAATCCATAGTGAACCAACATAGTAATCCAAGTAGTCCCAGTTTATCAAGTCACTCGGGAGACAGCCAGATGGTGCTAGAATGTTTATTCTGCATTTTCAGATATCATGTGTCGCCAAACGTGCTTAAACAATGATACGTGCTTTAAACATTCCTTCGAGTCAGCACTCGAAGGAATTTTACTGTGGCTTTTACTGTGCTGACTCAAAGGAATGTTTAAAGCACGTATCATTGTTTAAGCACGTTTGGCGACACATGATATATGAAAATGCAGAATAAACATTCTAGCACCATCTGGCTGTCTCCCGAGTGACTTGATAAACTGGGACTACTTGGATTACTATGTTGGTTCACTATGGATTAAGATTGATTATTGGAAGAAATATGGTTTATGCTGAGAAAAGTTTCCTCATTGCCGCTGTGCAGCAGCAGGGGCACAAATGTTGCCCCATTGGAAGTATCATATTGAATTACTGTGACACGGGACGGTCACGGCGCTGTTATGCACACATTTATACATATACACAGTTAAAATTTGATCATCAGAGATGGGAAGGTGTGCACTTACTAAATATAACTCTCTTGCTTTGAAAGATCCATAAAGCCCATATGCAGGGAACCTTTTTTCGCTACAGTGTATTTAGCTTATGGCACGGGTCCATAGTGCTTCTACCGTGTCTAAAGCCATACTGAAGATTGGATAAAACCCCATTATCGTTTACTTTGGCCAGAATCACCTTACCTTAGATTTTAACGCAGAGTCAATCAATGAAATAGGTCTGTAACACCTTGGATCCCCTCTCTGACCCTTTTTAAAAACCAGTATAATAGTAGACTGGGACCAAGATGCAGGGAACCCCTGGACAACTGTGGCATTGAACACATTTGCTAACATTTTAGCCCAAAATTTAGGCTCACCCTTATAAAGGTCAACAGGAACACCATCAGGGCCGGCTGCCTTATTACTAGATGTGTCTATTATTGCCCTCTCAATGTCCTCCTATTTAAAAACCAACAGAGGTAAATCATCACAAATATCTGAAACTATAAAAGGCTTGTGATCCTCATTTGACCCTGAATACCCTCGAAGTGTGATTGCCACTGCTCCTCTGGGATGTTAATCTCCAGGCTATCATTCTCCTGCCCTGAGAGAAAGGACTGTTTACAATATCCCAAAACTTTGAGCTATCCTTCAACATTTTAACAGACATTAAGGCATTCCAGGCCACTGATTTAATGTAATTTTTGCAGGTATATACCGCTAGTTGATAATGTTTTCTGAAACTAACTATCTGCTCCCTGTCTCTTGGTTTATTTTTCAGGGCTTGTATTACATTTTGATGGGCCCTAGAGCATTTAGCGTCAAACCACCTTTCAACTGGGCTAGGCCTGGGCTTACTTATAACGGTCAAATCAGTTGCTACCTGGCCATAGATAACTTCAAAGGCTCTAATGACCATGTCCTTTGGAGTGGAATAATCCACACACTTTGCAATATCATTGTTAGCCTTCCTACATAAATTAGCAAAAAAAGATTCAGGGACTACCTTAGACCATTTGAGCCTCCTCCCTTGGTCTCCAATTACCACAAGATTGGGTCCCCTGTCCTTGCCCGAGAGCACAAAAAGTCCATATCTTTATCTATCTCCTGGATAACTGGGTTATGGTCACTAAAGGGAGACAACCTCACATTATAAAATACTACGTTCCCTAGCATTGAGGGGGACAAAAATATGTAGTCAATGATGGTGTCCCTACCCCTGGCCTTAAAGGTTGGTACCCTCTCGGTTGGATCATGGAAACCCGGTTCAAAGAGATCAGCTCCTAACAGGAGACCCTCCAGAGCCTCCCCCTTAAATGTATGCTCAAAATGGGGTAGCGTCGAATAATCAGGACCAAGAGCATCGTCTATTTGGCAGTTCAAATCACACAGGTGAACATTAAAATTGCCCATAAGTATAGTATAATAAAAAGTGGATTGCTGTGATCTATACGCATCTAAAAAACATTTCAAATAAGAAAGATGTTCATTTCTGGAATCACATTCCCCACAGTTATAAAAGTGGATTAGCAATATTTTAAGATGATTGGGAGTACTTAATTCTGCTATCAAACAATTATGGGAGATTACCTCCAACAGATTTACGGACCCCTTTATCTTTAGGGAGAAAAGGAGCATTAAACCTCCCTTGGCTCTTCCTGCCGACGTAGGTCAAGCAGGCGAGCAATATGATTTAAACCCATACAACCAAAAGTTGCTCTCCCTCTCCCATGTCTCCTGAAGACCACTAATGTCATATTTTTTTAACAAACTTAAGCCAGCTCGGATTGTCCCTTTTGGATCTGAGCCCCACGATATTCCAACTGATATTATTACAGCTAGGGGCAACAGCAATATCAGTAATTTGAGGATTGTGGCTAGATTCCAAAGAGCAGTCGTGAGAGATCTCTAGTCAGTCATTCTCATCTAGCTGGGACAATGGGGAGAACCTATTAGATAGGGCTAAGCCCTCCCCTATATGACCTGTCTGTATATGAAGGGTTTGTGGAGATAATAGGTCTCTGTCACTGGGGCTTTCAGGTTGAGGTTCAATATCATTATATTCTCCATGGCTTTGAAGAGCCTGATACGGCCTCCTCAAGTCCACCTCTGGATGGATCTTAACAAAGACATTTGGGCGTCTTAGTGGGGGATAAAAGAATCTCAATGCCAGGGCCCTAATGCTATTCCCCTTGTCCAGATCTGAGGCATCCCAGAACAGTCTGTCAGCAGCACCTCGTTTGTTAAAATTAACAATAATGCATTCCCCTTCAACTTGTTTCGGGGATTTACATATCCTCCCCACCCGTCTGGCCATTATAATACTAGAGGAAATCCCAGTATTTCAAATACAATAATGATCACACCATTCTTTAGCTTTCAATAACAGGGCTGGAGTAGATTCTTCCTCATTAGCACTCAGATGTGGAACCCTTACAAGGACCACGACCAGTGGGGTTGCTATTGGGGGGAGGTTGATACTGGAGGATTTAGTTTTTGCACACTTCTCATGCAAAGTGGGGTACTCCCTGCTAGCCAAGGTATGAGCATAATCCATTAAAGCCACAGGGTTCCTGTCACTAATACTGGAGTTCCCCCCTCTCCCAGGGGAGCCCCGATAACCTTTAACTTTCTCCGTAATACCTGAATCAAATCTTACTCATAATGGGGGAATTGAAGGACCACCCCTGTTGTTCACTCCAGAACGTAACTAGGGGCTCCATTATGATGTCGGGCGGATCGCCACCGCCATGGTGGCGGTGGCGATCCGCCCGACAGAAATGCCCGCCGCCACCCTTTTCCCCCCCGCCACATTACAATGGCGGGGGGGACCGCTGCGGAGCCAAACACCGCCCAGCACTTTTCCGCCCCGGTCGCCTTGCGGCCGGGGCGGAAAACAAGTAACATGCAGGCGGTGTCTGTCAGACACCGCCCGCAATATTACAATGGGCTTCTGTCAATGCCTTTCCGTGGCGGCAATGCCGCCACGGAAAGGCATGCGGTGTTCACTCTGGGGGCCCCCTGTGGGCCCCCAGAGTGAAGGCCAAAGGGGGGTATATGCAAACACAACAGGTGATGGACCGAATGTGGATCAATGTCACACACTCAACCCAGTCCAAAGATCTGGGCCCAAATCCATCGTTTTTTTTTTTGCACTCCACACCACCCTGGGTTAGACAATGGCGATATGCAAATCAGCTCTGACCCTGTGCCCCATGGGAACAGTCCAGTCCGAACTACAAAAGCCATGTCCTTCCCAGAACGGAATCAAGCATCCGAGGACCGGACCGGTTTCGAGGTAACACCTCTCATCAGCCCAGCTAGCTTGACTCCAGTGGTGTGGAGTGCCTGGGACCCACGTCTGGGCATCCCCAGCGCACTTAGGGCAGAATATGCAAACACAACAGGTGATGGGCCGAATGTGGATCAATGTCACACACTCAACCCAGTCCAAAGATCTGGGCCCAAATCCATCGTTTTTTTGCACTCCACACCACCCTGGGTTAGACAATGGCGATATGCAAATCAGCTCTGACCCTGTGCCCCATGGGAACAGTCCAGTCCGAACTACAAAAGCCATGTCCTTCCCAGAACGGAATCAAGCATCCGAGGACCGGACCGGTTTCGAGGTAACACCTCTCATCAGCCCGGCTAGCTTGACTCCAGTGGTGTGGAGTGCCTGGGACCCACATCTGGGCATCCCCAGCGCACTTAGGGCGGAATATGCAAACACAACAGGTGATGGACCGAATGTGGATCAATGTCACACACTCAACCCAGTCCAAAGATCTGGGCCCAAATCCATCGTTTTTTTGCACTCCACACCACCCTGGGTTAGACAATGGCGATATGCAAATCAGCTCTGACCCTGTGCCCCATCTGAACAGTCCAGTCCGAACTACAAAAGCCATGTCCTTCCCAGAACGGAATCAAGCATCCGAGGACCGGACCGGTTTCGAGGTAACACCTCTCATCAGCCCGGCTAGCTTGACTCCAGTGGTGTGGAGTGCCTGGGACCCACGTCTGGGCATCCCCAGCGCACTTAGGGCGGAATATGCAAACACAACAGGTGATGGACCGAATGTGGATCAATGTCACACACTCAACCCAGTCCAAAGATCTGGGCCCAAATCCATCGTTTTTTTGCACTCCACACCACCCTGGGTTAGACAATGGCGATATGCAAATCAGCTCTGACCCTGTGCCCCATGGGAACAGTCCAGTCCGAACTACAAAAGCCATGTCCAAAGGGGGGTGGCACACGGGGGGGTACCTGTGGTACCCCCCTGCCTTTGCATACTCGAAGAGGCAGGCACCGCACGGTGCCTGCCGCTTCGAATATGCAAATGCGTGCTTCTGTTTTTAACATTGTGGCGGGCGGAGGGGTGAGCACCGCCCGCCACAATGTTAAATTGAGGAATGCGCCCGCCACTGTGGCGGGCGCATCCTAATGGCAATGTCGGGACCCCCGCCCTTCAGGCGGGCGGTCCCGAGGTCCGCTAGGGTGGCGGGCGGGCAAAGCCCGCCCGCCATCCTAATGAGCCCCCTAGTGTCCAGTTGTGTTTAAGAATGCTCAGTTGGATTAGGAGGGAGGTGCACAGGGCTTGGCGCTGTTAAAAAAAAGTTATTAGGCTCACATTTTTTCAAAATACCAGCTAAACAAGTGTTCAAAGTATCAATAATGTCTTTAGCTATATTGGTCAAAACAGATTCCAGACGAGAAGTAAAAATCTCCTCCACCACATTACGGATTGTCACGTCTATGATTTCGCTCGCAGCAGTCCCTTGGGTAGGGTTACTTTTTTAAAAGTTTTTTATCCCATTTGCCCATTTTTCTAGTAAGTCTCTATTTCACGGTGAATCCCAGGGGCTGCCCTTTTTGTTCCAGTTCGTGGACAGGCAAAGAATTTTTTGTAACATCCACCATCCCCCTTGTCTCAGCGAGATCAACGGGTATGGCACCTTGCGCATCTAGCGGAGTTGTTAACAGTACAATAGGTTACAAGGGGACTGTAGTTTTGACCACTGGATCGGATGTAACGATCCCTTCGTCTGTCTCTTGGCTCATGCCCAGATTTCTACATTAGCAATTTCTTTGTTTAAGACACCCACTGCCGAGGTTAGATATGAGATAATAGTTGCCGACTTTCTAGGCACTTTTGCTTTTAGCCCCCCCTGGTCTTGGGTACATAGATGTTCCTGCTTACCCTTTGTGGAAGTAAGATGTAAGGGGGTGGCCCGGCCCAGCCTCTTCCGGTCACTGACGGGCAAGGACAGGCCCGCCCTTGGCCAAGGCTTGTCCCGGCACATGCCAGCGCACGTCCCACGGTGCGAGAGTGCAGCAGCACTCTTATTGCACCTCCAGGCGAGGGCGATGAAATCACGGGTGGCGCCGCGGCTGAGGTGCCGCTGGGTTTTGGAGTCCCCTGTGGCGCTGTCTGATGACAAGGTGGGAATTTCGATGGCCATTCACCACATGGCAAGCAAATGTCCCTATGAGCGCGTCCCACGGAGCGGGTGTGCAGCAGCCCTCTTATCGTGTCTCCAGGCGTGGGCGATGACGTCACGGGTGGTGCCACGGCTGAGGTGCCTCTGGGTGTTGGAGACCCCTGCGGTGCTGGCTGTTGGCAAGGCAGGAATATCGATGGCCGTTCCCCTCATGGCAAGGAAATGTCCCTGTGAGCGCGTCCCACAGTGCCGGAGTGCAGCAGCCCTCTTATCGCGCCTCCAGGCGTGGGCGATGACGTCACTGGTGGTGCCACGGCTGAGGTGCCTCGGGTGTTGGAGACCCCTGTGGCGCTGTCTGTTGACAAGGTGGGAATTTCGATGGCCATTCCCCTCATGGCAAGGAAATGTCCCTGTGAGTGCTTCCCGCAGTGCGGGAGTGCAGCAGCCCTCTTATCGCGCCTCCAGGTGCGGGCGATGATGTCATGGGCGGCGCCGCGGCTGAGGTGCCCCTGGGCGTTGGAGTCCCCTGTGGCGCTGCCTGTTGACAAGGTGGGAATTTCGATGGCCATTTCCCTCATGGCAAGGAAATGTCCCTGTGAGTGCATCCCGTGGTGCGGGAGTGCAGCAGCCCTCTTATCGCGCCTCCAGGCGCGGGCAATGACGTCACTGGTGGTGCCACGGCTGAGGTGCCTCTGGGTGTTGGAGACCCCTGCGGCACTAGCTGTTGGCAAGGCGGGAATATCGATGGCCATTCCCCTCACGGCAAGGAAA